>NC_138078.1:87864645-88509645 GCF_964212035.1 Myotis nattereri
GAGAGTAGAGGAAAATTTTTCCTCCCCATACATTGGCAAAAAGTGGATGTATGTGTATGCATGGTAGATGTGGGTGAAAGTGTGATGCCCAGTGAATAGGAACCACCTGTTTGATGTTATAGGCAGAAGGAGGTGGGATAAAGAACTGAAATGTGGGTTTTGTGGTGCAGACTTCTTGTGGGTCCTTGTCCGACAAAGATGAAGAATAAATTAGTGGACTAACAGATTTATTTCATAAAAATGTAGAAGTTTATTGGAAGCACATAAAAACTCCATCTGGGCAGGGGTGTCTGGGGGCACCCTGGGGAGGGGCCCCCAAATGGGAAAAGCCTGCTCATTCTCTCTCTAATAAGAAAAAAATCTAAGTCCAAAAAATCTAAAATCTAAAAATCTGTAATCTAAAAATATCTGCCTGGTGTCCCTTTGTCTCCAAAGGGACCCCCATGCTTTCCTCATTGGTCATTTTGCTGCATAGTATCAGTTTCAAAGGCCAAAGCCCATGTGGTGCCCCCCTTTCTTCTCCCCTTTATCTTGCAACATTCCTCTATCCTCTGTGAAAATGTTTCCTTCTTCCCATTATCCTGTGACATTTCTTTATCCTCTGTGAATGTATGCCTTCCTCCCCCCTTATCCTGTGGCACTAGCCTCTGTACAAGTAAGATAAGCATTTTGGGTCTCCATGTATGCATTCCTCTCCCATGGACCCTCTTTATTTCTAAGACTCCCAAAACCTGCCTATTTTGTCTCTAAAATTCCTTTCAGAACTTGTTCTAGCAAAAAAAAAAGGGATTATTTGTGGCAAGGTCACCTGGGGTAAGGCAGGGTTCTTATCCCTTTGGTTGCCTAAGTTATTCCAAATAACCAAATGGCTGTGGTGGATAATTCATAGGTCCTCCATCTCAGCAAGTGAACACATTCTGCCTATTTATCTACAGTCAGGTGACACAGGTTTACCAGGGAGGAGGTAGTCAGTCAGGAAACACCAGCCTTTTCTCATTTCTTTGCTTAAAGTAGCTCATAGGTATTTTGTAGCTTTCTATGCCCTCCTCCCCAAATGTTGGAGATCTTTGTTGAGCCAAAAAATATAGGCAGCCTGATTGGTGTGGCTCAGTGGTTGAGCATCAACTTATGAACCAGGAGGTTCAGTTTGATTCTGGGTCAGGGCACACACTCAGGTTATGGACCTGATCCCCCGTATGTGGCATGTAGGAGGCAGCCAACCAATGATTCTCTCTCATCATTGATGTTCCTGAAACGTAGGGTTCGGGGTGCAGACTTTTCTTTCCGTGGGTTCTTGTTCTCACGAAGTTTGAAGAATAAGCTCGTGGACAAAAAGGCTTCTTTAATAAAAAATGTAGTTTATTGGAAGCAGATACAAACTCCATCTTGACAGGGGTGACCCCAAAGAGGACCCCATGGGAAGTCCCCCCCGCCCCGACATGGGAAAAGCCTGCTCTCTTGCTCGCTCTAATGGGAAAAATCAACCTAAAAAATATGTGTCTCGTGTCCATTTGTCTCCGGTTTATATACAATGCAGCTCTTTGTTTGAACCTGACCTTTTTTAATTGGTCACTTTCCTTAATTTGGGGCCCCTCCTTGCTTTTCTCATTGGTCATTCTGTTACATAGACTTAGTTTCAAAGCTCAAAGCCCATGTGGTGCTCCCTTTTTTCTCTCCCCCTTGTCTTGCTGGTTGGAGTTACCCTTGATCTCCCGGCTGCTCAGGCCAGAGATATCTCTGTCCTTGGCTTATAGGTATTTTAATTGCTCAGGCCAGAAATGTTTCCATCTGCCTGGACCCCCACTTCCTGTGGCATTTCTCTATCGTCTGTATACGATAAACACCCTGGCGTCTTGAAGTCTCCATCTATGCATTCCTCTCCCATGGACCCTCCTCATTCCCTAAACCTTCCCAATTAAGCTAGTGAGCTAACTTTCATTTTAATCTCTCTCTCTCCCTTCTTCTCCGAAATAAATATATATATATATATATATATATATATATATATATATATATATATATATTAAAAAAAAGATGTAGGCAAAATTAAGATAGACTTTTCAGAGATTTTTGAAGATTGGAAAAACTTCCAACAGCTTCTAGGTTATTTAGATGAGCACACTGGGGCCCCAACTTCTCCCTCTCTTCATCAATATTAAAATGTCCTCTAGAAATCATGGAGTCCATGTATCATATTTGAGGCACACAGTAGGCACTCAATAAATACTGTCAAACCCAACTAAATTGGAGGCTGCCATTTTACCTTTGGTTGCTTTTGTTCCAGGATATGAATCAAAACAACTCATCAGTTCAGTATATGAATACTAGACATGCATTTACCTTATTTGCCTAACAACTAAAAGTGTTAAAGCCATAGACTTGCCCAAGACAGTATCACAGAAATGCTGTTGGAAGATTGTATTGTGTCATCTGAGTATATTCAATTGTCTTGGAGGTGGTCCTTTGCTGAATGCTAGAAGCCGGAGGTACTATTTGTAATGGCCCTTTTAATTCTGTAACCAGAGGATGTGGATGCTTCAAATCACTGATGGAGATATTGAGATAGTCTCCACTGTCCAAGTGATTTCAAGACTGATGCCTTAAGTTGCTTTTAATATAGAGAGGAAAAATCCCACCTTGTAAAATAAAGAAACAAAATAAAAGTCTCTTAAAATAAATAAGAACTTTTTTAAGGGATTCAACATCACAACCACCACCACCACCAAACACACACACACACACACACACACACACAGCCCTTAAGGGCAAGAAATCACTATTTTAAATAAAACCAAGTTTACATAGCCAAACCAATTGAGTAGGAGGAATAGCAAGGGTGTATGTAGCGATACACATAGGTTAAGTAAAAACTAACAGAGCTAGACCCCAAATGGAGTGATTATGGACCAAGAATAACTAGATGTGTGGGAGTAGAAGAAAGCTTTAAAACGTTGAAATCTCAGTAAAGGTTCAGGTCAAGAAGATTGAATCCAAAGTAATAGAACCTATTTAAAAAATAATAAAGTCATGTACACTAAACTGGAAACTAGAAAATCGAGACTTTAGTAACACTGTCTCCTGAAGGGGAGAGAAGCTGTATTCCCAACTTTTAGAAAACAAAGAAAAAATTATATAAAGATGATAGGGGGACTGCTTAACTGGGAGAAACCTACAAAGCAAAGCATATGATAAAGGGAACATCTGGGAAATGTTTGTTATTGACTTCATTTTTATAACTAATCCTATTGATGATAAGGAAACAAACTTTAAAGAAACAAATTTGGGGGGGGGGAGAAAATGTGGCAAAGGCTGATGGGAAGAAACGGAGAATTGCCTGTCATGCCACTTAGGGAAAAACATGGTACAAATGCAACACAAGAGACAAGCAATGTTATGCAAAAATGTTTTCTATAAATAAATATAACTAAAGGAAAAACCAATCATTGGATCACTGTTTCAATACAAGCCAGGATATATATGAGAAAGAAAGAGGGGGAATCTGAACAAGTGGGGAGTTGGATGGCTAACTAGGGCCCTGGAGGATGGATGCAGTAAATATTTGTTGAGCCCTGTGGCAATCTCCTAGGGCCTTTACCTACATTAGCTTATCTTACTTTTGACAACCACCCAAGGAGGTTGTGTATGAAAAGGAGCCGCCTGCTAACCTGACTAGCTCAGGGAAAGCCTGTGTGGCGGCCTTGAAAACTCAGAGACCTAAAGTAACCACAAAGCATGGTCTGAAATTAAAACTTTTTAAATTAAAAAGCAGTTTATGGTGGGTAGTCATGTCCTAGGCTGGTATCTTCCCTGACAAAGGTCCATTTTCCCTTAATGGAGCCTATTGTCTTTTTGCATCTATGATAACACATCTTTGGAATGTCCAAGTTATTTTCCTTTTCCTGGACCCCTCACAGCACAGGCATGCTCTGCGGAGACCACAAATCCCCTCATTGTCATTAGTTCATTGTTGACTGTTAACTATTCTGCACCCACGAAGTAAAAGAAGTGTGTGTCTATCATTTTACTTTTTAGCCAATCCCAGAGGTTTCCCCACTTAGCTTTCTCCCGCAGCCTCCCTAATCTATTACCAATGGATTTCACGTAGCTCACATCTCCTCTTTTGATTGTAATGTATAAAACAAGGTGCATAACTGCCATTCTCTGGAGCATTATCTCAGTCCATTGAGACTCTGCTTCCTGGCAATTGTCAACAGTTTAGCTCAAATAAACTCACAAAAAATTCTTTACAGGTTTGAATGTTTCTTACATTAACAAAGTGGTGGTGAAGTGACCTACTGGTATGTAAGCAGAGCTGCAACTCAGCCCGCATTGTTCTCACCAGAAAGCCTATGTTCTTGTCATCAAACTGGGATTTATCTAGAAAGTACCAGGTCACCCTTTCAATACATTCAATACAAAGTGCAGTCTTCAGAAGGTTTGTTTTCTCAGCTTCACAATCCCAATGCTATTAAGAACAAGAGGTGTGTTAGGGGTTCAGAATGAGTTGCCCAAAAGGTGCCACTCTGGGATACAGATGATTTCAAGCTGGAAATAATCAAGGCCCAGAAGGCTCAGGAAGAACCTTTGAACTCCGCCCTAACTGCCTCAAAGAATTGAAGATAGGAGGCTTGTGCCAGGAAGGAGCTATCATCATAGATGAGATGACTATAGTTTCATCTGGACTGGGTGTGGGAGACAGGGGGATCCGAGCAAAGCCCCTTGGATCAAAGTCCTTTCTTTGTTCCATTGTTTCAAGTTGGCCCAGCCAAAAATTGTTTACTAAACATGAACTTTTTTCAGCGCCCTGTGAATTGCCTTATTTCCCAAAGACCTACCTCCTCCTCCTTAGTCCAGAATGACATATATATGCCAATGTGTCTCACTGTCTTTGGAGTTTTCATGCTTATGTGAATTCCCTGTGCACACATGTTAAACCTTGATTTTCTCCTGTTAATCTACCTTAATTCATTTTAATTATTCGACCAGCCATAAGAATCCTGAGGGGAAATTCCATCCCCTTCCCCCCAGAGTATTAGGAATGGTTCAAATCTGAAAACACAACAGTGAAAAGTAATAAAGAAATTCCTATTTACTTAGAAGAAAAGATAGATGTGGGGATGGGCATAAAGAAGTCAAAATACTCTATCTCCACACACCCAATAGTATAGTAGATGATGGAAATGGAATGTGCTTAATTGCTAAAATAGACTGAAGGAAAAACTGATTTTAATATAGGATATTATAAAGAATATCATTATAAAGAAGACCTCGGTCTAACAAAGTGATTTTTATTTTCCATAGGGTGGTTCAAGCTAATTTGATGTGGTAATGAGAAATTGTCTACAATAAATAATCCCATACAACAATTTTTTTCTACTCCTTAAATGTATGTTAATTATCCTTGTAAAAAAGAGATTATGTTGTGTTTGCATATTTTATTTTATTGAGCTGACATATTACAAACACTAACCCTTCCATTCACCTCCCACACCTCCACCAGCCTCATAACTAGTTTCCTTCACTCCAGTCTAGACCTCCTGGGTCATGTCCTTCATGCTGCTGCCAGAATGAAAACACAAATGTGTAAACCACATGTCTGACAATGTCAGTTCTTTGCTCAGAAGTTGTCAATGACACCCCATCGCTGGAGCCTGCCTTTCCAGACTCATCTCGGGTCGCTTCCCTCCAGCACTCTTCACTTTAACTGCAGCCAATTACTCACTGTTCCCAAAGGGACGACGCTGCACTGGCTTTGTGCACGCGCTTCTCCATGTCCAAATGTCTTTTCCCAACTTTTTGAAATCTGACAATGCCATCTTCCCATTCGTTCAAATGACATGTGCCCAGTGAAACCTCACAGAGCCCATCAGGCAGAATTATCATGGATTTTTATACATTTTTTCAGATTAATATTTGAACTCTGGATATGTCTTAACCATTAGTATTTTTATTATGGTGGTGATTCTCCTCCCCACTGAAAATCTGTTATTCATTAAAGAGTACATCTTAGAATTAAGGAACTGTTATAGTCCTGGCTGGTTTGGCTCAGTGGATAGAGCGTTGGCCTGTAGACTGAAGGGTCCCAGGTTCAGTTCTGGTCAAGGGTACATATCCCGGTTACCAGCTCGATCCCCAGTAGGGGGCTTGCAGGAGGCAGTAAATCAATGATTCTCTCTCATCATTGATGTTTCTCTCTTTCTCTCTCTCTCCCTTCCTCTCTAAAATCAATAAAAAAATATTTTTAAAAAAGGAACTATTACAGTATTCCTTCTTTTTTTTTTAATTTACCATAGCACTGGCATTCATTCATTTAACAACTCTACCTGCCTATGAATGAAGTACCAGACACTATGGCCAGTGCTAGGAATACAATAGAGGAAAACAGACATGGTCATTGTCCTCAATATATTCTTGTTGGGGAGACAAACAAAACAAAACAACAGGTAAACCTCAAATTAATAAATAGAGTAATGGCATTTTGCTATGTGTTACAAAATCAACAAACAAGGTGCTCTGAAGGTGCATCATTTTGAAATGTGTTTATTGTTTCAAGTGCAACTTATTTCCTTCCCTTTCTTGGGCATTTCACATTTCCTAGTCCTCTTGCATCCAGGTGGGTCTATGTGACTATTTCTTGTCCATGGAAAATGAGTGGAGGCCGTGCATGTCATGGCTTCGCTAAGGCTGTTAAAAGCAGGTGAACCATTTCCATATTCTCTTTCTTCTCTTGTCACCCAGACAGACGCAGAGGATCCAACGTAGGACTCCGAGGCACTGGAGGATGGCAGGCCACACCAGGGGAGAAGTCTGAGATCCTCAATGGTTTTGTAGAAGGCTTCTCACTCATCTCCTAATTGGACTATGCAATGAATGAGAACGCAACCTTTATTCTGTATAATCACTCAGATACTGAAATTCATTGTTACAAGAGTTAGGCTGCTTTGGTTTATAGGATGATCATAACCTCTCATGGGCCAGGGTCAACATAAGGATTTGAGACAGTGGTATGAGTATCTCAGAAAGCATTTATTCCCTCTTGGGGGCTGTCACAAAGAATCTTAATCTCACAATTCAGGAATTGCTCTGTAGGTAATTCGACTCTCCCCATTGTATGTCTATTGCTCTATCAAGGACCCGACATTAACAATGCTGCCCAAGCAAAAAGAACCCTGACCTGGCCCAGAGCAAAGCTTAGTAGTTAGGTAAGCAAACTTTCTAAGTGTCTTTTGTCATTCTAATGTATAGTTAGCTAATTATGGCTATGGACACTTTTTACAGTGCTTTAATCATTCTTGTAACTACTAAATGGTATCATATGTCAATTGGAAACTTGAAGCAAAACAAGATGAAAGATGTGGCCTCTGTCTTGGTGTGATGACCCGTTTGAACACTCACTGCTCCAACAGGACCTGGGATGTGGAGAAAGACATATTCTACCTGTCAATTAATTAAGCTCATGGCTTTTCAGTACTCTTGGTTCATGACATACAGGCTAATTTGGTCAAGCATTACCAATTATAGAGAAACATTTGCTGAGACTGTGGCAGAGATAATGTAGTTGCCTCCAAGTAGAGCCACACAATTTCTAGAAATAAAGAACCCAGAATATTGCCTCTAACCCACTTTGTCTAGGCTGGGTGACTTCTGCAAGAAGAAAAAGAAAGAATAATAATTTCACTAAGTACCATGCACCTACATGGATATGTTAAAATAACAATGGGAGAGCTTAATGAACTTAATGAATACTGTTCAATTTAATATTTGAGAATATGGATGGGAGTGATGTGGGCTTAATCACTCCCATAAGAGGGAGGCCAGGTGGACTCTTCCTGTGCAAGGGGCCCAGACAACATCAAAACTTTCACATTGTTAGTGCAATTGAGGATATAATATTTAGAAAGTTCATTAAAAACTCTCAAAACTGCCCTATCCAGTTTGGCCTAGTGGATAGAGTGTCGGCCAGTGGGCTCAAGGGTCCCGGGTTTGATTCTGGTCAAGGGCCTATGCCTTGTTTGCAGGCTCGATCCCGGCCCTTATCGGGGTGTGTTTGGGAGGCAACCAATCGATGCGTCTCTCTCACATCTATGTTTCTCTGTCTCTCTCTCCTCCTCCTCAAAATCAATGGAAAATATCCTCAGGTGAGGATTAACAACAACAAAGTAAAAAACAAACAAACAAACTCTCTCTAAATGAACATCTGTGAGGTTGATAAAAAATTGATGAATAGAAATGTGATTGTGTTTTATGCAGTATTTTCTCAGGAATCAAGTGCTGCTGGGAGTGCTCTAGGAATATGTCCAAAGAAAACCAAGCCATGTGGTCTGACTGCAGGTGAGAGGGAAAAGGCAGTACCTGGCAGGCAAACTGGACAGGGTGTCCATGGCTCTAAGCTGCAAAGGAATGAGCAGCTGATAGATTCTTCCAGAGATTCTTCTAGTAGACACTTAACAAAAAACTAAATTTCTAATGGACTCAGTGTCAAAGAATTATAGGTCCTACCCTCGTCATTCCAGACATCGAAATCAAAAGCAGCAAACTGCTGACGAACAGCCTGAATGTGGAAATAAAAGACACTTGTTTCAATCTTGGCTAAATCAGTTACAACAATGTGACCATGGACATATTATTCAACCTCTCTGGGCTTTATTTTTCTCAACTGTGCAATGGGGATAAAAACACCTATTTGGTATTAAATGACACGATATATGAACAGCATTTACTTAGCACAATGACTAGCACATTTCAGGAGTCCTATAAATGGCAGATATGAATCGTACTGCCTTTCCAAATGAACTGCCTCCTATCCGCCTCTCAACCCTCCACTGCAGTCTCAACAGGAGCAGGATACGCTTGGGTAATTTTGGCAAACAGGCTAAGTAGGAGTATTATGAAGCATAGCCACAAATTTAAGTTATAGCAATTTCAAAGTGTTCTAAATCAGTGCCAGAAAGGGAAATAGACATGTTAGTAATTATGATACGGTAAGATTTTGTTGATAAGTAAATTGTCTTCTTTCACGAAAGGTAAATCTGTCATCTTTGGTCTTGAAAAAAATCACAGATGTGATTAAAAACCTCAGAGAATTAGTGGAATTATTTAAATTAGATTCCATAGCTCTATATTTCATAATTATGAGAAGCTGCTTATTCAAAATTGTGTGTAACAGCATGATTGTGGAATTTCCTTGCTAATAAGGATAAAATACTAATAAAAAATCCATTTTTCATCAGTTCCATAGTGCTTATCAGAGTAACCAATCTCAGCGGCATTATTTCATTAATACTAATTGAAAGGGGAACAAACTTTTCCAGTTCAGGTTTAAATTATGTGGGGGAGTTTAAAAATAACAGCTGTAGAATACAAACTGCTCTTCTGTTTGTCATTACTGTGTGAACGACTTGAATACTTTCTCATTGGTGGGCCCTGCAAAGTGTGTATTGACCATTTCTTGTACACCACTTCAAACCTCGGCTTTCATCTCTCCCCAGTCACATCTGGGCAACCGAGTAGGCTTTGACCAGTCTCCATGCCAGTCTCCGTGCCTTGTTTTGGGGCAGCCACAAATGACTCTCGCTTCTTGCTGGGGAGCACAGGAGACTTGGTTGGAAAGTTTGTAAGGAGGACATTCTGAGAAAAGGGAAGTGTGTGAAAGGCCGCCTGCCCTGTTTATCAGAATTCCGACTTAGGAGAGTGTCGAAGGCAGTGCCTCTAATTATTTTTTAACCTTTCCAAACAAGCCTGTGCATGTTCAGATCCCCAGGTGTTTACTGGAATCCTTATGCTTAATCCCTGGATGCCCTTGCAGGACAATGTAAACACATGTGTCCTCCCAAGATTACTCACCCTACTGGTTGCATCTAAAGATAAATTTGATCTCAAACTGCTGTTACAATAAAAGCCTAACAAGGCAGGCAAATGAGGCTGCTTGGTCCCTTGAGCCAGGCAACCCCTTAGCCCTCTCTTTCACAGTGAAACTGTGTTGGAGTAATTGTTCATCCGTCGCTCAGGGTCTGCTAGTCAGCCCCAGCAACCTCTGGGCCCAGGGCTTCTCCGATTCCTTGTCTAGGGATGCTCCAAGAAGGCAGTTGGCATTCAAACAGGAGCAACCTGGGAGCAGGTGGGGAAATTTACCACCCTGTAGGGCAACCTTTAGCCAATGGGAAATAGAGGTGATGGTTAAATGCTTTTCCCTTTTAGGTGGTTGGTCCTGGATTGCATTTCATGAGGTTAATTTAAATTAGATGGTCCTACAATGACTCAGAGTGGTGGCCCACCTGGTAACGCATCATTGACTTGGTTCTCTTTTCTTCCTGTTTCATGCCTGCTGTCTCTCATTTCTGGCTTATTCCATAAACCAACTCTGAATGCCTGGGAGTAGGCCTGGTTGAAGCTTGCTGGTACTCAATGAGAAAGAATCCATGATTCATTACCCCACCAAGTGTTTTCCATCCTTGATTTAGGGGGTTGAGGTTGTCACCTGAGGGATTTCCTCCTCACTGAAATCTATCCAGTTCGTGAAAATGTTATGTAAATTTGACATCTGATAAACCCCAGTAGATTCAGTATCACTAAAACCCAAGTAGGATGTGTTTTCTGAAAAAAATTGCCTTGCCAAAATTGTGGTCATCTTTAGGAAATATGACTTGCCATAGGAACCAGATCTTATTCACTACTCTGAAGTGAGGCCCAGAAATCAGGATTTTAAAAAAATTCCCAGGTTAGAATCATGTGCAGCCAAGGTTGAGAACCACTGTTTTAACACATGAGCACCCCCTGAATCTCAGGTAAAATCACAAAATTCAAGCAAACTAGAGTTACCTCAAATTATATTCTTTTTTTCCACCTCAACCTACATCACTTGAACCAAATAGAATACAAGTGGCATAACTTTGAACCTACAGTGCTCTAAGTATTTTAGATATCCCCTGTAAGTTATCTTTATTGACAATTTAAATATTGGGAAAATTTGCAGTGTGGATAGACGATATTGCAACCCTTGAGTGAACCCTTCTTGCCTCTTAAGAGCTGGGAAAGGCTGATATAAATGTTTTCTCATATTTTAAAATTTTAATACAAGTTCCTTATGGGGCAGCCAAAGTCTCTCTCTGCACAATTCATGATTATGTTTACTGCTCTTTTTTTCTTCTGATGGACATGCCTACACTGCAAGAGACACAAGATCCTGGGTATTTGAAAATTAAAGAACAGCAGCAAAGGGCCAGATGCTATAGTTATAAAAGTTGCAAAAGTATAAACACCAGGTGTGCCCTATAAATGCACAGGTTTTTTTACCCTGCCACACTATTATCATATGGTTCCAACATCTGTTCATTTCTGTCCAGGCTTCCCACAGACAGCATTTATTAAAATCAAATACGAACTTACTCTCACTTATATGCCTTGAGCAGGAAGTGCCACAGTGGCCTTATTATGGAATATAAGTGAGCCGATAAAAATTGATTTTTATCAGGAAACTCACAATTATCCTTACAAGCCAAGATAGTGTCATCTGCCTTTGGTGTGCCTTCTATTTGCTAATTACTATGTGGTTTTCGATGAGAGTGGGGCCAGTAAAAAAAATGTTACACTAATTCCAGATAATTAGAGGAGGATGAGAGGAGAGGCCAGTTGAGCTTTGGGAAGAGTTTATATTAGAGAATATTATTTTTTAAAAATAAAGTTTTATTGTTTTCTACTGGAGGACATATTAAGTATAAATGAATCTCAACAAATACATTTTTTTAAATCCTCACCCGAGGATATTTTTCCATTGATTTTTAGAGACAGTGGAATAGAGGGGGAGAGACAGAGAGAAACATCAATGTGAGAGAGACATATCCATTGGCTGCCTCTTGCACAGAGCTGGGGATCAAGGCTGCAACCAAGGTACATGCCCACCAGGGACCCTTCAGTCCATGGGCCAACCCTCTATCCACTGAGTCAAACTGGCTAGGGCTAAACAAGTAAGTGTTTTAATAAAGGTATTAAAAAGCCTCAAAGGCCTATATTATAAAATGATATATTAGAAACATCCAACCAAATATAGGGGAATGAACACTGGTCTGGAAATAAGAATCTTATGTTCTGGGTCTTAATCTACCCCTACGACTCCTCAGACCTTTATTTTCTCATCTGGGAAATGAGGAGACTGGAAAATATGTATTATGTTCCCTTCTGGATTTAATGGTTTATGACATTAATGATAAAAAAAAAAAAAAACCTTTAATGATGGAGAACTCTTCTTTTCTATAGGCCTTCATTAGGTAAATTCTTCTGTTCTTAAAACAATATCACAGCCCTCCCTAGTTTGGCTCAGTGGGTAGAGCATCCGCCTGCAGACTGATGGGCCCCAGGTTCGATTCTGGTCAAGGGCATATGCCTGGGTTGTGGGCCCGATCCCCAGTAGGGGCGTGCAGGAGGCAGTCAATCAATTATTCTCATCATTGATGTTTCTATCTCTTTCTCCATCTCCTTTCTCTCTGAAATCCATAAAAATATATTAAACAAAACATTATCACAGATTGCATGTTTATGTCCCGACCCCCACCCACCCTCAACCCTGCAAGATTTATGTTGAAACCTTAACTCCCAATAGGATGGTATTAGGATGTGGGGCCTTCAGAAACTATTAGAGCATGAGGTTGGAGTGGTCATGACAGGGTTAGTGGAGGAAGAGAGCTAGTCCTCTCTGTCTGCCATGTGAGGACACAAGGAGAAGCTGGGGACAGCCTGCAACCTGGAAGGGAGCCGTCCCCACAACCCATCCACACTGGTGTCCTGAGCGTGGACTTCCATTCTCCAGAATTGTAAGGAATACATTTTTGTTGTTAAAAACCACCCCGTACTTTGTTATAGCAGCCTGAACTTAGACAATTATCTTAGTCTAATTTAATAAGAAATTCCCACATTGTATCTGAATTATCAGAAACACCAAACAAGTAGATTTCAAATTAATGACTGTTTTGCCTGAGTTTTAAAAATGACTTCAAAATTTAATAAGAAACAATGAACTATCAAGCACTTGTTGGAAGAATTAGTTATCAATTTAAACAGAAAAATCAGAACCACTGTCTATCTCATATCATATCCTATATAATAAAAGCCTAATATGCTAAGTGTCCAGTCGACTGGTCAGCCGTTCAACCAATCAAAGCATAATATGATAATGATATGCTAAGGCTGCTCAACCGCTCACTATGATGTGCACTGACCACCAGGGGGCAGATGCTTTGACTGGCAAGTTAGCTTGCTGCTGGAGTGCAGCTGATCAAGACTGAGCAAGATGGGCCGGACACACCCCAGAGACCTCCCTCAGTCTCTCCCCAGCTAGCCAAACTCCCCCATCTCTCCCTGGCCCTGATCGTGCACCAGTGGGGTCCCTCGGCCTGGCCTGCACCCTCTCGCAATCCAGGACTCCTCGGGGGATGTTGGAGAGACAGTTTAAGCCTGATCCCACAGGGGGAGCGCCATTCAGCTAGAAGCCAGGTTCCCAGCTGGCGAGCACAGTGGCAGCGGCGGGAGCCTCTCCTGCCTCCATGGCAGCACTAAGGATGTCCAACTGCTGTATATCCCCCAAGGGCTCCGGACTTCAAGAGGGCACAGGCTGGGCTGAGGAAGGCCCCCCCCCCCCAAGTGCACAAATTTTGTACACCAGGCCTCTAGTACAAAAATAAATTCCGGATGGATTAAAGACTGAACCATGCACACATGTGGCAGACACCATAAAGTACTGCCCACATATCTCTTCAATGAAGGACTTACTGCTCCAGGTGCTGAGTGCTGTCAGTAAACAGTCTTCAGATGCTGGCCCCTTTAGTAATCACCTCAGCTGCAGGGTACTGCCTCACCCAGGGGCACATCTCTTCCCAGGGCAGCCACATGCAGTGACTGATGAAAGGCAGCAATAAATAGGCCTGGCCATCTCAGCCCAATTCAAGAACATTTTGAAGGGCAATTTGAGTCCCAGAGCTACCTATGAGGGGGGCTGACGTTGCCATTGGCCAAGCATGACAGCTTAGCTTTTTCTTCTGACTACTCTTGCTTTCTTGCCCTCCATTTCCCATGGGTGTTGGTTCAAAGAGCATTCCTTAATAAATATCCAAAAGGCTAAATTCCACCTCAGATTCTGCACCCTGGGGAACTACCTGTGACAATACATTGGAAGAAAATAAAAATAAATATATTTGTTGTTGTTGTTGTTGTTGTTAATCCTCACCTGAGGACATTTTCCCATTGATTTTTAGAGAGAGTGAAAGGGATGGGGAGAGACAGAGAGAGAAACATCCATGTGAGAGAGACACATCGATTGGTTGCCTCCTGAATGTGCCCCAACCAGGGCCAGGATGGAACCTGCAACTGAGATATGTGCCCTTGACTAGAATCAAACCTGAGATCCTTCATTGTGCGTGCTGACACTCTATCCACTGAGCCAAAGTGGCTAGGGCAAGAAATATCTATCTTTAAAATAATCTTGAGTGTGGGAAAGTCTTTCCTAAGCAGCACATAAAAGCCAGAAGCCATAAAGGAAGAATGAAAAGATGTGACTACATGAAAATTTTAAAGCTCTTTCTGTATTATGAAAGGCATCCTAAACAAAAAGACAAGCATTGGATTTGGAGAAACTATTTTTAATATACATGATGGACAAAGAATGCATAGCCACAATATATAAAGAACTTCTATAAATCATTAAGAAGGCAACCCTCCCCCAAAAGGCTAAGTATATAAAGAAGAAATTCAAGGAAGAGAGATGTTGCCACTTAATAGCCTTATTTGAAATCAAAGAAGCCTTACTTAAAGTCAAAGAAATGCAAATAAAAAGAATAAGCTAACTTAAAAAATGAAAAATATTGATAATACACATACAACTAGCAAGAGAGGGGGGAAATGAATAGTTGATATTTGTGGATATGTAAATTTTTTGAAGGACATGGGCCATAATCTATCAACATTTTAACATTGCATATCCTTTGATCTAGCAATTCTTTTATGAATCCATGCTACAGAAATATTAACACATGCACACAAAAATATATGCTCAAGGAAGAATCCTATCTAATAAAGAGGGAATATGCTAATTGACCCTCACACTGTCGCAAAGATGGTGGTGTCCACAGCCAATAAGGAGGGAATATGCTGACTGCCACACTCTCAAAGATGGAGGCACCCACAGCCACAAGATGGTGGCGCCCAGTTCCCTCAGTCCCCCAGCTGCCCAGGGGTGCCTGAGGCTCAGGTAACCAGGGCCGGCTGAGGCTTGCGCTGCCAGCAGTGGCAGCAGCAGAGGCGTGAGGGGTGTCGCCTTCCCCTGATTGCCAGGTCACCTCCCTCCCCTGAGGGCTCCTAGACTGTGAGAGGGGCAAGCTGGGCTGAGGGACACCCCCCTCCAGTGCATGAATTTTCATGCACCGAGCCTCTAGTTATTTTTACAAAAGGAAGAAATTTGAAACAAACATCCAAAAAGGGGTGCATATTTAAAAACATTGTGCATCCATACTATGAAATACTATCAGATACTAAAAAGAATGAAGTCAATCCATATGTATTGGTATAGAAAGATATTTGTGATATATTGCTAACAAAAAGAAAGGTAGGAAAATGCATAATACATATAGGGTGGGACAAAAGTAGGTTTACAATGGTGAGCATGTGGTAGACAGTTAGAAAGATGTGAGCAGAGTAAGGACAATGGGCCAAGTACAGAAGGTCACCAGGGTGAAAAAGCCCCAGGTGCCCAGCATGGACAATCAATTGTAGGGTGGGGCCTTGCCCCCAGGGTGACTTTGCCTTTTCTATCATATCCTTGGTTATGAGGTTTGGACCTCCTGTCCTTTCCTCCCTAGAAATAACATCTAGGCCTCAGTAGTACTTCAGCACCAGGCTCAGATAAGCAACAAAACCAGTCAAGGCTGACCTCAGGACCAGCTTCATTGAATAATCACCCCCTGCCCTGGTGCCAGCCAATCAGTGGAGACCACAACCCTGAATAGACACACCTGTAAAGCCAATGAATATTCTATTGAGATAATCCCCTGGGACCTCCCCTAAAACCTCCACCATTAAAACCCTTAGGATAGAGGACCAGCATGCTCTCCCTCCTCAGAGCATGCCCTATGCTATGCCTTTCCTTCCCTCCCCCTCATGTTCCTCTTCCTCTATCCCCCTTACCCCTCCTTTGCCCTCTCTTGGCCCCAGGCATTCTACCATTAGCTTCCTCACTGCCAAGCTCCAAAGGCCCTTCCTTTGTCTCCATAACTTGTTTCCTGAGCCCATTTTTTTAGAAATTACTTCTTCTACCTCCGTGATTTTCCAAACAAATGTTCTATTATAGTTTGGGTCTTGCTCTGAATTCTTTCCTAGCCAGAACCCAAGTATCAAGGTTGCTTAACCCAGATCTGGTCTGATCCCACCAGTCGGATACCTGGTGCCATTTCCACCTCCTTCAACAAGTATGTGAAACTCAGTTTATTTTTGTAATGTTATTTATTAAGTATTGTATTATTTTTCATATGAACAACTGTAGACCTACTTTTGCGCCACTGTGTATGTACACAAACACACACACATATTTTTAATTCTTTATTGTTTAAAGTATTATGTATGTCTCCTTCCCCCCCCCCCCCCCCCGCCCATTGACTTCTCCCCGGCTACTCCCACCCCCAGCACATATTCTATCTAATAAAAGGCTAACATGCAAATCAACCGAACTGCAGAACTGGTTGCTATGACGCACACTAATCACCAGGGGGCAGGCGCTCAATGCAGGAGCTGCCCCCTGGTGGTCAGTGTGCTCCCACAGGGGGTGTGCGGCTCAGCCAGGAGCCGGGTTCACAGCTGGAGCATAGTGGCGGTGGCGGCAGCACTAAGTATGTCCTGCTGACAACTTAGGCCCTTTCCCCTCTCCCTGAAGGCTCCTGGACTGTGAGACGGTGCAGGCCAGACTGAGGAACCCCTCCTGAGTGCACAAATTTCATGCACTGGGCCTCTAGTATTTTTATAAATGCATCGGAAAAGTCCTGGACAGAGGTGCACACTAGAGGAGGGGTATAGGGAGTGTTGCTATGACAACAACATTTACTTTTACTCTAATCATTCAGTACTTTTACATGGAGCTTGCATTACTTTTATAATGAAAGCAATTAGAATGATAATAAAATATACTAGATGAACAAGACTTGTGCTCTTCATTCCTTTGCAATGCTTCATTACAACTACTACTGCTAGAGACAGTTGCTTGGAACTTACTTTAGTCCAAATACTCCACTGTAAAATTCCTTTCTTTTTTCCAGAAAATGACCGAATTTACATGATCTAATAACACTCCATTCTAATCCTCTTTCACATAAATATCTTGCAAGCCAGCTATAAGAAGTGGGCTGCTGAACCTTATAGCAAATAATTTATATTTAAAAATTTCTGGATTCAAGTCCACAGGATTCACTTTATTCCCCCCAGGAGCTACAGCCATCTAAAAGTGAATGAAATATCTAAAAGATGGCAATGAGCTCTGAAAAGCGGAAAGTGGAGCTTCAGAATATGAGAACATCCCTGAAGCCATTTCTTCACAGAATAAAGTAAAGTAGAAACTTGGAAATGCCAAGGGTGAAGTGGAGATGAGCAAACAGCTGTGTGAACCAGTTTAAAGAAGTCAGTGTTGGGAGGTGAGATTTACACCTTCACCCTTTGCTCTCTGATGCTGAGTTAAATCCTTCACCCTCCAGTAAAAACCCCTGCCCCTTTGAACTTCTTGCTCTCCGGCTATGCCACAGTTGGTTTCTCTTCCCTTTTCTTACTCTGACTGCTCCCTATCTCACATTCAGTGAAGACTTAGCTTTCTATCCTTATAGAAATTGCTGTCATCTGGACATTCAGGGTTTGTATGGATAACCATCCAACTTCAGCTCAGAAGTTGCCAATTTAGCTTACACATTAGAAACATCTGCAAAAGATTTTTTAAAGTGCATATGCCTGACTTCTGTTATACAGAATCTCTGTGGATGAGGACCTAGCTTCTGTGACTTTTAAAACCACCACCGATGATTCTGATACACAATCAGAATTGTAAATCTCTTATAGTCTTGGTTTTGTCTGTTTCTACCTCTACCTCTGCATTTGACTTCCGTGGCTACATGGTAGACATTTCCATTACACTACAATTCTGCATCCAATACCAAAATGTGTTTTTCCCCCACACCAAGCAGTTCTTTGAAACCAGCTGGGTGTGCTACAATTCAACTCAATTCTGAGACTGACTACTTGGAGATAGCATCAGACAGGTTAAACCAGTGATGGCGAACCTTTTGAGCTCAGCGTGTCAGCATTTTGAAAAACCCTAACTTAACTCTGGTGTGTGTCACATATAGAAATTTTTTGATATTTGCAACCATAGTAAAACAAAGATGTATATTTTTGATATTTATTTTATATATTTAAATGCCATTTAACAAAGAAAAATCAACCGAAAAAATGAGTTCACGTGTCACCTCTGACACGCTTGTCATAGGTTCACCATCACTGGGTTAAATGCTCAGCCTCACAAAACTGCCCTCGCTTAAGATGCCAGTCACAAGACCAGGCTGTCTGTCACCTGTGCTTCCAATGGACTGGTTGTAGATCAGAGATTCCCATGACCCTTTTCTTGGGTTCAATTAATTTGCTAGAGCCACTCACAGAATTCAGGAAGCCAGGTTACTCACCAGATCACCGGTTTGGTAGGAAGAATATGAAAGGTTTGGTAGGAAGAACATGGAATCAATAGCCAGATGAAGAGATATATAGGCCAAGGTCCTGAACACACACGGAGTATCTGTCCCTGTGGAGTTTGAGGCTCTGCATGGCGGCAAGTGGATGTGTTCTGGTTCACAATTTGGAAGCTCTCTGAACTCTGTCCCTCTGGGGTTTTGTGGAGGCTTCATTACAGAGACGTGATTGATTAAATCATTAGCCATTGGTGATTAATTCCACCTGCAGGCCTCTCCCCTCCCTGGAAATGAGCTGTTTGGACTGAAAGTTCCAATCCTCTAATCTCAGTCAGTTCCCTTGGCAACCAGTACCCACCCCCCCCCCCCCATTTTGAGGGGATTTCCAAAAGTCACCTCATTAGCATAAACTCAGTTGTTGTGGAACGAGGCTTGTTATAAATAACAAGCTCTGAACTGAGGACAAATGACAATATAACAAAAGATGCTCCTATAGCTCTTATTGTTTAGGACAGTGGTTCTCAACCTTGGCTTCACATTAGAATCACCTGGGAATCTTTTTAAAATCCTGATTTCTGGGCCTCATCCTCTGGAAATTCTGTTTCTTTGTTACCAATGTTGTGGCCCCACCCCATAACAAAGAAACAGAATTTCCAGAGGATGAGGCCCAGAAATCAGGATTTTAAAAAGATTCCCAGATGATTCTAATGTGCAGCCAAGGTTGAGAACCACTGGCTTAGGAAATACCAAGGTTTTGGGGAGCTCTGAGTCAGGAACCTTGGACTGAAGACCAAAATATATATTTATCATCAATCACAACATCACATATAATTTGAACCACACCACCCAAGAAATCTTGAACGCCAAGAACTCATTATCTGGTTATAACCTCCAAAGTTTGCACCTCACTCCTTCCCCAATCCCATTCCAACTGCTCTTTCCTATAAGGAGACATTTACTACCCGGGCAACTTCATTTTCCTCCAGTTTATTTGCCTCTCAAAACTCATGTAACCTGTCCCTTTTGCTGTTCTAGTCCTGCAAAATTCCAGATCTCAGGTATTCAAAACTATCTTCACTCCCTGCCTTTGCTCACTCCAACTCATTCTCCACCCTGCAACCATTTCAAATGCAAATTAGATCGCATGATCAAGTCCTTCTCTTTAACTTGCCTTGCTTAAGTCTGTTTTGTTTTTTTTACAGTGAAATTTTTTTTATATTTAGAATTAGCCAGCTGGACTCACTGTAGATGATCCCAATTTTGTTGGCAACATCCAAAGCATCATAGTCGGGGGCCAATGGAACATAAGCTTCCTTCCCTCCACCAGGCCTAATCAGGGTTTGACCTTGGCCACGTCAATGTCAGAGCTTCTTCACAACCTGTTTGATCTGGTCCTTGTTGGCCTTGACATCCACAATGAGCACAAGGTGTTATTATTAATTTTTTAATATATTTTATTGATTTTTTACAGAGAGGAAGGGAGAGGGATAGAGAGTTAGAAACATCGATCAGCTGCCTCTTGCACACCCCCCACTGGGGATGTGCCCACAACCCAGGTACATGCCCTTGGCCGGCATCCAACCTGGGACCCTTGAGTCCACAGGCTGACGCTCTATCCACTGAGCCAAACCGGGTAGGGTTCACAAGGTGTTATTGTCTTCTCTCTTCTTCATGGCTGACTCAGTAGTCAGGGGGAACTTGATGATGGCATAGTGGCCAAGCTTGTATTTCTTGGGGGTGCTCTTCTGAGGATATCTGGGCTGCCTTTGGCAGTGTCTTGGGCTGTTGGAAGGTGGGTGATGTGCGGATCTTCTCACTGTGGACGCCTTTTAGTACTGCTTTCTTTCCTTCAAGCCTTTGCTTTGGCTTTGGCTTTGGGAGGGGGAGGGGCTTCCTTCTTTGCTTTCAGTGCCATCTTCTCAGAAAGGCACCTTGCTTTAAGTCTTATGGCACCTCATGGTTCTTAATATACAGTCCAAACTCCTTAACGTGTCATTCAAGAGCAGTTATAATTTTTGGCCAGTATACATTTCTGGTCTCATCTACTTCTCTCCACCCACACTCATCATGATATTTCTTACTGAGTGTGTCCTCCCTGTCTAGAAAGCCCCCCAACCCCCTTTTGCAGGCCTCACTCCTCTTTATCCTTTAAAGACTCATCTCAGGAGGTAACTCCTCCCTAATTGAGTCTTTTTGAAACTCAAATTCCCTTCTTTTTTTTGAGGGGGAGGCAATTCTTCAAATTTTAAATTTTCTTTTTTGTTTAATTGTAGTAAGAACATTTAACATGAGATCTACCCTGTAGCAAACTTTTAAGTGGACAATACAATACTGTTATCTTGTTGTACAGCAGATCTCTAGAACTTAGTCATCTTGTATAACTGAAATTTATACCCATTAAACAACAGTTCCCCCATTCCCACCAGCCCCTCTTAATGACCATTCTACTCTGTTTCTATGAATGTGACTGTCTTAGATACCTATTATAAGTGGAATCAGGCGGAATTTGTACATCTAGGTTTGGTTTATTTTATTTAGCATAAGGTCCGCTGTGTTCATCCATGTTGTTACATATGGTAGGATTTCCTTATTTTTAAAGACTGATTAACATTTCACTGATGTATATATCATATTCTCTTTCAATTCTCTGTGTATTTTGTATAATAAATTTGGTACCTAGACCCAGGATGATATTAAAAGAGTGAGCAATCAGAACAGATGACTAACCAATGCATACTGATTATATATCATCCCATTTGTTAGACCATGAAATACCTTAATATTTAAAGACTATTTTTCCCTTTCCCATCTTCTCTTCCCCTCACTGCTATACTCATCAGCAAAACCATAGATGAGTGAGCTGGGGCAGAATCAGCAGCTGAAACCCTCACTGTGTAATACAGGGTGGGGCAAAAGTAGGTTTGCAGTTGTTCATATGGAAAATAATACACTAATAATAATAATAATATATATATATATATATATACAGTGGGGCCTTGACTTACGAATGTCCCAACTAATGAGTTTTTCGAAATGCGAACCATCTCTTGGCCGATTTTTGCTTTGAGTTGGGAGCTAAAATTCGGGTTACGAGCCAGCTTCAGATACCCCACCACTAGTTGACACAGTGAACGTCACAGTGAACGCCACAACATCAGCCCAGCATCACGTGTCTCACTCGTTCACTTTAAGATTTGACGTATGAGTAATCTGAGTTATGAGCTCCGTCACGGAATGAATTAAACTCATAAGTCAAGGCCCCACTGTGTGTGTGTGTGTGTGTGTGTGTGTGTGTGTGTATATCTTACCTAATAATAGACAAACATGTAAATTGAGTGTACCTTCACTACGCTAACCAGCCAATCAGGAGAGTATGCAAATATACCCAACAAAGATGGCGGTTAATTTGCATACATAAGCTCCAAGTGGCGGAGCGAAGCCTGACGGCCCCGGGGCCGGAGCAGTGAAGCCCTGGGGCCGGCTCCCGCAGGAGCCCGGCCAGAGCAAAGGCCTGGGTCTCGGGGTGCCAGAAGCAAACTGGTGCCAGCAGCCAAGAGAAGGGAAGGCCTATTGCACGAATTTCTTCACGCAACAGGCCTCTAGTATATATATATATAAAAGCCTAAGCTACCATTATGACTGAATGACCGGAACAACCGGTTGACCAGTCGCTATGACATGCACTGACCACCAGGGGGCAGGTGCTCAATGTAGGAGCTGCCCCCTGGTGGTCAGTGTGCTCCCACAGCTGACTTCCCGAGCCAGCCAACCTCCCGTGGTCCCTCCCCCCTTCTCCCCCTCCCCCCACCCCCCCTTCCTCCCCCTGGCAAAGGCTCCAGGCACCAGAGAATCTGGGTCTGGGAAGCCCGTAGGAGGAGAGTGACCTCGACGCTGATCGAGACAGAGTAGCAGCCCAGAGGGGGCAGAAGGGGCAAGGCAGCAGCCTAACTGCTAAGATGTAAAGGAAGCACCACCCCCATCTTACCTCTGCCACCGAACCGTGCATGCCGCTTGCTCTTCTACCCCCATCAGCCACTTCCTGCTCAGCCTGCCCCTTTCCGGGCTCCCAACCGCTGATTGGTTAACGCTCCTACAGCAGTGTGCCACCATTGGCTGAGGTCACCTACTTATCATGCTTAGGGGTGGAGCCCCAAGAAAATGTGCTCCTGAGGTAGGAGAGACGATCTGTCTGTCTGTCAGCAACTCCATCCCAGGAGAGTGAGGCGGCCAGAACGCGGCCTTTCCACCTCAGAGCATAGCTGGTGTTCAGGACATTTGGGGCACTCTGTCTATGGTCTTTGCTTGCCACTACCTCAGCACATCTACACAACTAGATTGGGGCTTGCCGGCCAAACCTCCTGCAGTCCCTTCCCGCAGCCTGCAGGCCCCGATCGAGGCCCCCCCCCCCCACCTCTCGTGCACCGGGCCTCTAGTATAAGAATAAATTGGTTTTATATTCTCACAACTGTAAACCAACTTTTGCTCCATCCTGTATGTCAATACTTTTTAAAACTCAGAGTTGAACTATTTCCATCATCACACACCATTGCTAACAGATTCCACTTTGCTGCCTGCACCATCGTGGTGGTCAGTGCCCTACATACAATGGCAGGTTCTGGTTTATTAATTGTTCTTTTGTTGTTTGTTTGTTTTCTGTTAAGAAAGATGACCGATGAGAGGACTTTCTCAAGAGTTAAACATAAACAAATCAAAACACAAGGTAACTGTGTTATACAGTGCTAAAAGGGAGATTTATTATATTGAAATAAAAATCTCAAATTAGGAATGTGTTTCCCTTTCTCTTTTGGCATAACTAGTTACCATATATGTCTTTCATATCTATTAGAGATGTAATTTTTAATGGCTTTATGCCACACTTATCTCTCTATTCCTGGTGTTTAAGATTGTACTAGCCACAGAGGAGTTCCTCGTTAAGTGTTTCTTGAATAACTAAATAAATGAAAAGATTGATGGACTACTTTTTAGTAGACATGAGCAATTATTTAGTGGAAGAAACCAGAAGCGAAGAAGGGTGTTATACTCCTACGAAAAAAACTATAGCAGTTGGAAGGAGCAATTTAAAGTTGAGCTGAAATTCTTTAGTATTGTCATCTCAAGTGTCACAATAAGGAATTCATTCTTTTGTACCGTGAAAACTCACTTGTGTGATACCTAGCATGTAATCCCAAACCGTTTGCATGCTGTTCAAAGAATTGTTCTGCATATAGATTGGTTTGTGTGCCCATATATTTAAAATTTCAATTTAAAGGAACAGCTGAATTAGTCAATGAGATTGAAGCTTCTTTTCAACATCCAGTTTCGGTGAAAGGGGAAATAGCCCATATTCATTTGTATCTTTAGAGAAAGAAGCTAGGGATATTTGATGCATGTCTTGCGAAGAAGAAATTGAATATTAACATTTTCCCTGTTTATCATTGTTTTCTCCCTTGCTTGCTCTCTGTATTGCAGATGTTGTGGCTATTTCTTGATGGTTGTCAGGCTCCAGTTCATTAAGATCACTGCAATTTGTGCCTCTGCTGAGGATTTCACTACTATCTTCGGCTAGCAGGCACATAGCAAGGTGAATACACTTCTAAATCACATTGATGCTTACTTCAAAATTATAACAGCTGGGTTATCTGACTCTGTACTGTCTCTCTTCTCAAATAAATGAATTAACCCCTACATCCCTGCAGGAGCAGAGCCCAAATCATTTTCCTAACAAATTTCAAAAGGATTTTTTTTCCCCTTCATGTTTTGTTTTAAGCAGGGTAAAAACCCTGACTTTAAAATATTGGAAAAAATATTAGATATTCTCAGCCATGAAATAAAAACGGTTTTATAGTTCCCCATAGCTATCTTTTCACATGCAGCAGAGGTCTCTCTTCATTGATCAGCTTCCTTTTATTGCACGGTGTTCTGGGAGAAGCAAAGCAATCTGGAGCACCACAAGGGTCAGAGCAACTGTGAACTTGCGGATTGAACTTGCAAAAACGCTGCATTGATGAAGACTGTTTGTCTTTCCTGGCTTCTGGTAAATCTCAATTTGCAAATTAAAACAGAACCTTTAGGGCCTTTCTGATATCAGCTTGAATTCATAATAGGATACAACCTCCAGCTTCCTTTATCTGACATTCTCACTTATTGTAGTACTGCTCAGAGCTGCCAGGACTTGTTTTCCATTGGACCACATGAAACTCCTTTGTAAGTGTCAACCAAGCCCTTAATCCTCTTCAGATTGGTTAAATAAGTCAGTGTGAGAAGTGGTGTCCTGGGAAGGAGTCTCATGGACTTGGAACTAAACAGATTTAGGGGGAATTAATTAGCCTCCTCTCCCTTCTCCCCAGAGGGCAGGGCTGCTGTCTGTAATGGTCAACTCCTCTGGCATGACTGGTAGAGAATGAAAAGCAAAATGTCTTCGAATTTCTCAGTCTAGATTTCTTCAGGCAACTGAGCTCAGTCTTGGCTCAGGGGCCTGTTTATCTCCATTATTAGAGTCAAAGAAGAATTTTGAGTGTGTGAATTTTCCTCCAGAATCAGATTGAGAAAGATAAGCAGAATAAAATAGAGCTTTGCATTTGCACCAGGACAGAAGAGGAAAGAAGTGGAAATGGGGAGAGAAAAAAGACATATTTATGTGAATGTGCCTTTCTTACTCTCAACATTTTGTCTACACACATGTCTGGATCATACTCATTGGCTTATATTGAACAAGGAAGATCCATATGGCTTCCTGTGTTGAAAAGAGGGCCAATCCATGTGAACTGGGGCGATATTTACCTGGAGTAAGTACAAGAGGAGACCCCCTGGCTTCTTGTGATACAGAATCTTTTACCTCAGTGTCAGCAAACTGTGGCCTGCTGTATTGGTAGATAAGGTTTTCATGAACAAAGCCATGCTCGTTCTCTCATTGGTTTGCTTATTTTATGGCTGTTTTGAAGTAGGTGTAACAGACACACAAGGCCTAAAATATTTACTGTCTGGACCTTTAGAGAAAGTTCGCCAACTCGGCTTTACTCAACAGAAATCAGGAAGAAGCAAGGTTCCTCAGAAGTGGTCAATGGATTTGATCACTTTAGGAAACGTTGATAGTTTATAGCATGTTAACTTAAAAACATTCAAACCTGTAAACAATTTTTGTGAGTTTATTTGAGCTAAACTGTTGATAATTGCCGGGAAGCAGAACCTTAACAGATTGGGATAAATGCTCCAGAAAATGGCGGTTTTTCATCTATTTTTATACATTGCAATCAAAGGAGGAGACGTAGGTGGGTTACATGAAATCCATTGGTGAGGAGGGAGAAAGCAAAGCGGGGAAACCTCTGGGATTGGATAAAAAATAAAATGATACTGGGGGGTAGGGGTAGCGGGGAGAGGTCAATTGGGGGAAAAGGAGACTATGCAATACTTTAAACACTAAAGAATTTTAATTATAAAACAATAAAATAAAATGATAGACACATTAGGTGGGTACAGGATAGTTAATAGTCAATAATTAACATGATAACAATAACAATAACAATGAAGGAATTTGTGGTATTTGTCCTGGCCCCCAGGCACATTACCTTGTGCCCCAAGGGGTCCAGAAAAAGGAAAGTTACAAGTTACCCAGACATTTCATAGGTATGTTGTCTTAGATGCAAAAAGACAGATAGGCTCAGTTAAGGTATAGATTGACCTTGTCAGTGAAGATATCAGCTTGGGCTGTGACTACCCACCATAACTGCTTTTAGTTAAAGTTTTAATTTCAGATCATCCTTTGTGGTTACTTTAGTTCTTTGAGTTTGCAAGACCACCATGCAGGTCTTCCCTGGGTTTGTCAGGTTAGCATGTGGCCCCTTTCATCCAGAAGTATTGTTAAAATAAAAACATTCAAACCTGTAAAGAATTTTTGTGAGTTTATTTGAGCCAAACTGTCGACAAATGCCGGGAAGCAGAACCTCAACAAATTGAGATAATGCTCCGGAGATTGGCGGATTACATCTGTATTTATGCATTGTAATCAAAGGAAGGGATGTAGGTGGGTTACATGAAATCCATTGGTGATAGACTAGAGAGGTGGGAGAACGCAAAGTGGGAGGGGAGAACTCCTGGGATTGGATAAAAAGCAAAATGATAGACACATACTTAGGTGGGCGCATGAACAATTAACATGATAACAATGAAGGAATTTGTGGCATCTGTCCTGACACCCAGCACATTTGGTTGTGCCTCAAGGGGTCCAGAAAAAGGGAAGTTATAAGTTACCCAGACATTTCAAGAGTATGTTATTATAGACTAGCGGCCTAGTCTATAGACTATAGACTAGGGGTCCCTCAGCCTGGCCTGTGCCCTCTCGCAGTCTGGGACCCCTCGGGGGATGCCCACCTGCTGGTTTAGGCCCACTCCCTGGGGTATTGGGCCTAAGTTGGCAGTCAGACATCCCTCTGGCAGCCCAGGAGCCCTCGGGGTATGTCCACTTGCCAGTGGGGAGCAGGCCTAAACTGCAGTCAGACATCCTTAGCACTGCTGAGGAGGCAGGAGAGGCTCCCGCCACCACCTCTGTGCTGGCAGCTGGCAGCCTGGCTTGTAACTGAGCTCCCTGTGAGAGCGCACTGATCACAAGGGGGCAGCTCCTGCATTGAGCATTTGCCCCCTGGTGGTCAGTGTGTGTCATAGTGACCAGTCATTCCCAGTTGTTCTGCTATTAGGGTCAATTTGCATATTACCCTTCTATTATATATAAGATAAGATAGAGGCCTGGTACATGGGTTGGGGTCGGCTGGTTTTCCCTGAAACGTGTCCTGGATCAGGGTGGGGATCTCGCTGGCAAGCCTGGGTGAGGGGCTGATGGCTATTTGCAGCCTGACCAAGCCCCCCAGCGGGGACCCTCACCCCATGGGGGTGTGGGCAGCCTGGGTGAGGGACTGAGGGCTGTTTTCAGGCTGGCCACACCCCCTTCAGGGTCGACGTCCCCACTGGAGTGCCTGGCCAGCCTGGGTGAGGGGCTGATGGCTGTTTGCAGGCTGGCAACAGCCCCTTTAATGTAGAGGTCTCACTGGGGTGCCTGGCCAGCTTGGGTGAGGGGCTGAGGGCTATTTTCAGGCAGGCCACAGCCCCTTCAGGGTGGGGAGGTCCTGCTGGGGTGCCTGGCCAGCCTGGGTGAAGGGCTGAGGGCCTTTTTCAGGCTGGCCACGCTCCCTGGCGACCCAAGCTACCAGCCTCTCCTTTTTTTCTTTTTCTTTTTTTCTGGGATTTATTTATCTTCTATAATTGAAACTTTGTAGCCTTGAGTGGAGTCCAGGTCTGGTGGGAAGCCTAGCTCCTCCTTGAGTGGAGGCCATGGTCAGCTGGAAGCAGGTATCAGGGATTTATTTATCTTCTATAATTGAAACTTTGTAGCCTTGAGTGGAGCCCAGGACTGGCCAGAGCAGGCGGGAAGCTTGGCTTTCTCCATTGCTGAGGGCATCGCAAGCCTCCTGCTCACTCCAGCTCTGTGGTCGCTGCCATCTTAGTTGGGTTAATTTGCATACTTGCTCCTGATTGGCTGGTGGGCATGGCTGGTTTTGCATGGCTTGAGCATAGCAGAGGGATGGTTAATTTGCATCTCTATCTTTTATTATATAGGATGCAAAAAGACAGATAGGCTCAGTTAAGGTAAAGGTTTACTTTGTCAGTGAAGATACCAGCCTAGGATGTCACTGCCCACCATAACTGCTTTTAGTTAAAGTTTAATTTCAGACCATCCATTGTGGTTACTTTAGGCCTCTGAGTTTGCAAGACCGCCATGTAGGCCTCCCCTGAGCTTGTCAGGATAGCATGTGGCCCCTTTTGTCCACAGTATAAAGTTTAAACTTAAAAATAGTAGTTGCAGGATATTCCTTAGAAATTGTAACAGTATATCAATTATTCATTGATTATTAAAATTCATATCATATATACTGTTAATCAATAGAAATAATTTATATCATGGATTCATGTTGTTGCTGTGTTACACAGATTTTTGTATTAACTGAAAGTTATAGGAACAAGGCAATATCTAAAATGTTATTAATAATGAGTGTCAAAGAAATCAAGACGGTGGCATAGGTAATCCCTGGAAATTGCTGCCTCCCACAACAAATTCAAAAATACAACTAAAAGACAAAACTGACATCATCCAGAACCACAGGAAGGCTGGCTGAGTGGAAATTCTACAACTAGAAGGAAAGAGGAAAGCACACTGAGACTCAGAGGAGGTGAGGAAGTGCTGAGGTACTGAGGCGCACGCGCAAGGGATGGCAACTGAGGATGAGGCTGTCTTTTTGAATCGGGAGGGAGTCACAAGCCCCTGACTGCTCTGAACTCTGGTTCCGGGTGAGTCTCTGGGGACCTAGACTCATATGGGGAGAAACTGGACTGTCTGGCAGCAGGCAGAACTCAGAACTCGAGGGCGGCTTTCTCTCAGAGGTGCTTGCAGCAATTACCGGGACACTGAGTCGCGCGGCCCCTTACGGCAGGGCTGAGGATCAGTCATAGCTGCTTGCTCCACCCTGTTGATTCCCTGAGACCCCGCCCCACCCAAGCTGTGGCAGAGGCTTTTGCATATGAATGGCCTGGCCCTTTGCAATCTGAAAATTACCTAACAAACTGCAGCAGGGCTAGACAGACCCAGAACTTCCAAGAGAAGGCCCAAGGCCCCACAGCAGCTTGCATTGCTTCACAGCTGGGCCTCATTTGGGCACCTCCAAACCCCAAACAAAGAAGAGGAATCTTCAGATCTCCTCGTAGCTCCTGATGGGTAGCCTCAAGCAGAAGCTAAATTAGCACCTCCTTAGATCCAAGAGCCTGTGTACCCAGTAATCAGAGTGGGAACATCCAATTACAACTCCTCAGATCCATAAGGGACACACTCAGGGGGCAGACTCAGTGAGCACCAAAGCCCCACTGAAGCAAGTCTTGCCTCATAAGGGTGTCTTCAGCACAGAAGTTCTCCCACTGCAGACACAGCTGACTCTCACAGCCAATTTGCCTGGAGGTCAATTCCTCCCAGTGATACCAACAGCAATCAAGGCTTAACTACAACAAGACTGTGCACAAAGCCCACAAAGGGGTGCACCAAGAGTGTCCACCTCAGGTAATTGGGGAGGCTGAGCCACTGGGCCCTATAGGACACCTAGCACACAAAGCCACTCAACCAACACAGGGAAGCATAAAAAATGACGAGACAAAGAAACAGGTCACATATGACAGAAATGGAGGGAAGCAAATGACTGGATATAGAGTTCAAAACCACACTTTTAAGGTTTTTCAAGAACTTTCTAGAAACCACCGATAAATTTAGTAAGACCCTCAAAAAGACTGGTGAGACCGCCGATAAATGTAGTGAGACCCTCAAGAAATCTAGTAAGACCCTCAAGGTTATGAAAAAGGACCAACTAGAAATTAAGCATACACTGACTGAAATAAAGGATATTGTGCAGAGTTTCAACAGCAGACTAGAGGATCGCAAGAATCAAGTCAAAGACTTGAAATATGAAGAAGCAAAAAACACCCAATGGGAAAAGCAAAATGAAAAAAGAATCAAAAAATGCGAAGATAGTGTAAGGAGCCTCTGGGACAGCTTCAAGCATACCAACATCCAAATTATAGGGGTGCCAGAAGAAGAGAGAGAGCAAGATATTGAAAACCTATTTGAAGAAATAATGACAGAAAACTTCCCCCACCTGGTGAAAGAAATAGACTTTCAAGTCCAGGAAGTGCAGAGAACCCCAAACAAAAGGAATCCAAAGAGGACCACACCAAGACATATCATAATTAAAATGCCAAGAGCAAAAGACAAAGAGAGAATCCTAAAAGCAGCAAGAGAAAGACAGTCAGTTACCTACAAGGGAGTACCCATACGACTGTCAGCTGATTTCTCAACAGAAACTTTGCAGGCCAGAAGGGAGTGGCAAGAAATATTCAAAGTGATGAATGCCAAGAACCTACAACCAAGATTACTTTATCCAGCAAAGCTATCATTCAGAATTGAAGGTCAGATAAAGAGCTTCACAGATAAGGAAAAGCTAAAGGAGTTCATCACCACCAAACCAGTATTATATGAAATGCTGAAAGGTATCCTTTAAGAAGAGGAAGAAGAAGAGAAAGGTAAAGATACAAATTATGAACAACAAATATGCATCTATCAACAAGCGAATCTAAGAATCAAGTGAATAAATAATCTGATGAACAGAATGAACTGGTGATTATAATAGAATCAGGGACATAGAAAGGGAATGGACTGACTATTCTTGGGGGGGGAAGGGGTGTGGGGGATGCGGGAAGAGACTGGACAAAAATCGTGCACCTATGGATGAGGACAGTGGGGGGGGGGTGAGGGCGGAGGGTGGAGTGGGAACCAGTTGGAGGGGAGCTATGAGGGAAAAAAGAGGAACAACTGTAATAATCTGAACAATAAATATTTATTTAAAAAAAATAATGAGTGTCACTCAATAGCAGAGATTGGGCACCCACTAGCTAAAGAGCTCTGTTCCAGGCTCAGTGGGAGGAGGGAAGACCCCCAAAGGAGCAGAGGTTGTTATTAAGGGCCTTATTAAATGGTCATTGTCTATTCCTGCAGTGACTTCAGAAAACTCACACAATAATGTAACCCCCAGAGAACAAATGAAAAGAGCTGAGGATGCAGGACACGAAGATAAGAGATGAGTTGTCTGTGCCAGTGACTTGAATGCTTTGTAGCCTTAGTGCTGTCAATTTGCCTGATTCCTTTGTTTTAGAATTTGTCTACACATAGATTTCATCCTTTCACTTTTGAATGTCATCTTGCGGATTTTTGCCTGTCATTAAATATGTTGAGATTAGTTTGGAACTTTTATCTGGAGTTTAACGTAGAGATGTGTTCTGCTGATATTTTATTTCCTGAAAAATATTCGAAGCATGATTTGTGTGTCTTCATCAAAGTCATGATAGAGGCCTAGAACCCTAGAGTTAAGTGGGGCCTTAAAGGTGATTGAGAGCAAAGCCTTCTCAAACTTTATTTATTTAAAATATATTTTGATATTTTTACAGAGAGGAAGGGAGAGAGATAGAGAGTTAGAAACATTGATCAGCTGCCTCCTTCACACCCCACTGGGGATGTGCCCGCAACCAAGGTACATGCCCTTGACTGGAATTGAACCTGGGACCCTTCAGTCTGCAGGCTGAAGCTCTATCCACTGAGCCAAACTGGTTAGGGCAGCCTTCTCAAACTTTAATTTCCGTATGAATAACCTGAATTCTCATTAAAATGCAGAGCCTGATTCAGCAGGTTTGGCCTGGGTCTGGAGAAGTCTGCAGTTCAGACTTAGAGAAGCAGGGTGGTAGAGGACCAACTAGTGACAATTCATTCTGCAACATCTCTGCACCTTTGAATGTACTAGTAGCTTCCATGAGAACACTCCTAATTTACCCAAAGAACTCACTAGTTTTCAATGTAACCTACTTCACCGTGGAAAACTTAAAACAGTTAGAAAATCTTTATAGTGTCAATACCGTATCTTGTAAAGTTTCTTTCTCAGGGAATTGACTTGCCACTTTTGAAATCATCAGCCAATTCTTATTTGTGGGCGCAAATGAAACCCGCTAGTAGACTATCACAAATGGTTGCAAAGGCTATTGTCTGAGGGAGGCGAGCTGTGATGGGAGGTTGGATTTGGAGCTTCACTCAGTTGCTGGCAGGTTACCTGCCTTTTTTCACATCCCTTTCCTTTTCCATTTTTTCTCTCTCCTAAGCCAACACATATCACATGTATCATATATGCACATTAAAACATTTAGAGGGATTCAAGGCCCAGGAGAGTATGTTATCTGACCTCAATTGGTGAGCTGGCAAATGTTAAACAGCTGGCTTTGATGGTGGTGGTGTGGGTGGTGGTCCTATGCAGAGTTTTCACATTTGCCAATTTCCATGGTGTAAATACTCCCACCACAGGCTACTTCAAACTACCCAGAATTTAACAACCAGCTTACAAAAGTCTGAAAATTTAACAGCCAGTAGGAATCTGCTCCAGTACAGCTTAATCTGACAGCGTTCTAGCAAATACAGTTAACATTTACTGAACACTTACTTTGTGAGAGGCACAGTGTTCAGAGCCTTATATATGTATGGCCTCTAACAAATTTAAAATAAGACCCTATTCACTTATTCAAAATCAATTTACTGAATTCCTTTCATGCTCGGTGCCAGAGAAATAAAGATGAATGGGAAACAACCCCTACCCTGAAGCATTTCATGGAGTCTAGTGGGGGAGATATATAGACAAATAGATAAATTACAGTGTAACATAATAAATAATAGAACAGATGGTGATAGTAGCTGATTTAGTACCTCTTCTGGGCCCAGCTGGGGGTAAGGGATGCTGAAGGCAATTCCCCTTTTTTACCTCTTTGCAAAAGTCCATGCTGACCACGTCAAATCATCTTCTGTGGATAAAGTTTACATAGATATCTTTTAGATTTAATGGAGTTTAAGAGCATATCAGTTCCTTAAAAAGAACATTTTTGACATGCATGTTACATTTTATACTTAGAATTGGGTCTAAATTATGTGTCATATAGGCTTTTAAAAGAAACTATGGAATACAGAGAAGGAACCTTTTGAGAACTGACAATTTACAGACCTCAGGAGTGCTATCCTTATTCAAATTCAATTTCACTTTAGAAAGCTTGAAGGCATCAGACTGTTACAGAGATAAAGAGCCAAGTAGTAATCTTTTGAGTTAGTATGTTATTCAAGCTGTTGAACCTGTGAGAGTTTGCAGGACTCTTAATTCATTTTAAAACTAAAGATCAATAAAAAAAAAAAAGAGGGGGGGGAGAGACGATGTAGTGATAACTTTTCTTTTGATTATTGCTAATGATTGCAATTCATGACCATAACTGCTTATTTATTTTATTACTTTATGCCCTTTATGGAAGTAGGATGGGTAGAAAGAATAAAATACGATTTTAGTTTTCTTCCCATCTTCTTTGCCTTAGTACTCTATTTGTCCATCACTTTTATATTGGCTTACACAGGCCAGAATTATATTTTAGCTTTATGGGAAGAGTGTGAAAACAGGGTTTGAGGTGTATCAAAAACCAATTTTGATGTGACAGAACAGTGTGCCACAAAACAAAGTTGTTATACTTCTTTCTCTTCTGTCTGCCCTATGCGGACCTAGCATGAGTGAGGTGGTGATTTAGTACAGAATTCTTGATATTTCACCAGGAGCCCTACTGAGCAAACTTGCTTTGGCTTCTCACAGGATCACAGAAGACAGGATGAAGGATGACTCTTTGAAAGGAGAACAGTCAGGGACCGAGCAACCAGTCACAACCTCCTAATTTCCCCTAAGGCCTTAGGGCATTCTGTTGAAATGTTTAAGTAACAAGGGATAGTAAGGCTTTCAATGTTACACAAAATTTAGTACACAGGGAGAAAAAGGAAATGGGAAGAACTCAATAATTATTACAGGATCAAGTTCATTAATTGGGTCTACTTATATGTCATTAAATGATTACCTTGATGCTCATTTTATCTACATTTCCATTGTTTTACTTTTCTATAGGCCTTTGTACATTAACAAATCTCTCTTGGTTTATATTCAAAAGATGAATTTATTAACATTTTTATGTTTGTTTTTTTTCTCCCTGAAGAATAGTCAAATGGGGAAGCTATTATAAGTTAGGGCGACCATAAAATTTACCATCCAAACCAGGGCACTTTTGAGAATGAAAGGAGCTGCTATTATTAATATACTAAAATAATTATGCTGGTAATCAGTAGTCAACAGGGTCTATCTCTTTGCAAAATGCAATATATGGTCATCCTAACTACAAGTCATTTAATTACTGTTATTTGGTTGCCATCTGGTTTTCATAGAAAAACATCTGAAAAACATGTGAGGCCATGTAGTTAAAAAATTGCCTGGAATTCATGGAAATTAGAGTAGGGCTCAGAAGCAGTGATTCTGTCCCTTATGACTGAAACAAGACAGTGAGAAGAAGGTACACAGAAGCCCTCCAAATTAAAAGATCCTTTTCTGAGGTAGTTACTTCCCTGTCAGATCTCTTGAGTTTATGAACCTACTAGAGGCCCAATGCATGAAATTCGTGCAAGGGGCTCGGCCCTCGCAGCCCCGGCTTCGTCCAGAAGGTCATCTGGATGGTCACTCTGCTGTTCAGTCTAATTAACATATTAGCTCTTTATTATATAGGATACTCCACAGGGCTCAGAACCTTCAGAAACTTGTATTTCTGTTGTAACTGACTGAGCTCAGAATTTGTTCATAGCTCTCTTGGGATACAGCAAACACCTTCTAACTGATCTCACTGCTTTCTTTCTTTCCACATGTCAAATCCTTTGTCTCTATCACAGCTAGACTGATTGACCTAAAATGTAACGCTGTGTTGGGAAGCATGAGACTTGGTTGGAAAGTTTGTAAGGAGGACATTCTGATAAAAAGGAAGTGTGTGGAAGGAGCCTGCCCTGTTTATGGAAATTCCAACTTAGGGGAGACTTAGGGGAGTGTCTAAGGTGGCACTAATTATTCCTTGACCTTTCCAAACAAGCCTGTGCATGTGCAGACCCCCAGGTGTTTACTGGAATCCTATGCTTAATCCCTGGATGCCCTGGCCTAGAGGACAATGTAAACATGTGTCCTGCCAAGATTACTCACTCTACTGATTGCATCTAAAGATAAAAATTCCAATAAAGGCCTAACGAGGCAGGCAATAGAGGCTGCCCTGGCTTCTAAAGCCAGAGGCCCCTTAGCCCTCTCTTGCACAAACTGTGTCTGAGTGATCTGTTCATCAGTCATTCAGGGGCTGCTGGTCAGCCCCGGCAAAGCTAACCATGTCATTCTCTTTCTCCAGATTATTTAGTAGCTTCCCTGCAGTGCAGCACACAAGGCCCTCCATACATCATTCCTGTCCACTTCTTCAGCATCGCTCCTTGGCAATAACACATTGTTTCTACTTCTCCAAACACAGCATGGTATCTTTTGGTTGACCTTTAATTAATCCTTGAACCTAGGAAAACTAGGCAAATGATTTTTAGGAGGAAGGATGGTGTATGGCTATCTGAGTCCATCAATTTTCATCACTATTTTTTATTTATATACAAAAGAGGTGACTGTTCTATGAATTTTGACAAATATACAGACTTAGGTAGCCACTATCACTATATTCCAGATATGGAACAGTTTCATCACTGCCCCCCCCCCCCAAAAAAAAAAACACCTTTTGCTTGTTACCTTTGTAGTCAGACCCTATCCACCCTGGCTACCACTGATCTGTTCTATACTCTAAGTTTTGTCTTTTCTGAATAGCATGCAAATGGAGTCACACATTATATGTGTATCACTCAGTACAATGATTTTGAGACTCATCTGATTTGTGGCAGGTTTCAGAAGTTCATTTCCTTTCAATATTGAGTAGTGTTCCATTGTATGGATGTACCACAGTCTGTTTAGCCATTCCCCTGGTGAGGGACTTTGGGTTGTTTTCAGGTTTGGGTAATCTTGAATAAACCTTCTCTTATAGGTTTTATTGTGGACATAGGTTTTCATAAGGCCAAGAGTGGGATTGCCCTTATGCATTGAAAGTGTATATTTATAAGGAAACTACCAAACTGTGTTCTAGTGTGGTTGGGCTGTAGCGCATTCCCACCAGCAATGCATGAGAGTTTCAGATTCCTCACATCTTCACGAATATTTGCTATGGTCAGTCTTTCATGTTAGCCATTCTAATCATCGTGTAGAGGTAGCTCATTGTGGCTTTAACTTGCATTTTCATAATGACTAATTATGTCAAGCATCTTTTTATATGCTTTCATGATATATGTCTACTTTTGGTAAACTGTCTGTTCAAATATTTTGCTAATTTCTTTGTTGAGGTTTTAGTTTCCTTATTAAGTTTTTAGAGTTCTTTATTTTTAATAAAATTTCTTTATGAGAAATACAGTTTTAAATATTTTCTTCCATTTGGTGGCTTCTTTTCTATTCTCTTACTACTATCTTTTGCAGAGAAAACATTTTAAATTTTGATTAAGTTCAGTTTATGATTTTTTTTCTTTTATGCATTATGCTTTTGCTGTCATATCTAAAAGTTATTTGCCTAACCCAAGGTGTATTCGTTTGCTAGGGCTACCATGACAAAATATTACATACTGGAAAGGAAACGGGGGTGGGGCTTGCAACCTAGTTCAGTATCTGGTTAAAACTGTAGTCTTACTTCCCTACTCTGACTGACTTGGGTGGAGCTGCAGAGCCTAACCCAGCCGTGGGCAAACTACAGTCTGTGGGCCAGATCCGGCCCGTTTGAAATGAATAAAACTAAAAAAAAAAAAAAAAAGACCGTACCCTTTTATGTAATGATGTTGACTTTGAATTTATATTAGTTCACACAAACACTCCATCCATGCTTTTGTTCCGGCCCTCCGTGGCCCTCGAGTAACTCCAGGGCCCTGCCACAGCTGACTTGGGCGGAGCTGCAGGGACCCTCAGGGGCCGCAACAGGAAGAGATACATAGGTCAGAGCCTCTCCATGAGTTCAGTTCAGGCTCTGGATAGGAAATTCCTCTGGATTAGCAGATCCGCAAAATAAAGTTAAACTTTCCTCCCTCAGAGTGCTGGCTGATCCTTCTCCCGTGCATCCTGCCACAACATTACTAAGTGGCTTAAACAACAGAAATTGATTTTCTCACAGATCTCGAAGCTAGAAGTCCAAGATGAAGATTTGGTCTCTTCTGAGGCCTCTCTCCTTACCTTGCAGATGCTGCTGCCTCACTGTGCCCTCACATGTTCTTCCTTTGTGCGCACACATGTCCCTATTCTAGTCTCCTCTTCTCTTTTTATTCTTATAAGGACACCCGTTATATTAGATTACGGCACAGCCAAATGACCTCATTTTATCTTAATTTCTTCTTTAAAGATTTTATCTCCAAATACAGTCACATTTTGAAGTGCTGGGGATTAAGCCTTCAGCATATGATTTGGGGGGTGGGGATGGATAATTTATTCATAATACAAGGTCACAAAGACTTCCTATGTTTTCTGCTAAATGTAAATTATTTCAATAGAGGGAATTGTAAAATTATTTGGTGAAAACCGAGACTGCTTTGTTCAGTGCTGGACTGCCAATGCTGAATACAATCCTTGACATCTTAAATCGCTCACCAAAACTTGTTGAATGAGTGTGAATCACATTCACGATTCTGTGGATGCAAAGGGGCCGCCTGCAAACCTGACTAGCTCAGGGAATGCCTGTGTGGTGGCCTTGCAAACTCAGAGACCTAAACTAACCACAAGGATGGTCTGAAATTAAAACTTTAAAACTACAAGCAATTTATGGTGGGTAGTCATGTCCTAGGCCAGTACCTTCCCTGACAATCTTTAACTTTACTGAGCCTAGCTATTGTCTTTTGCATCTAAGATAACATTCCTTTGGAATGTCTGGGTAACTCCCCTTTTCCAGACCCCACTGGACACAACCAGGGCAAAGACCATAATTCCTTTCATTGTTTTATCATGTTCATTGTTAACTGTTAACTATCTTGCACCAGTCTTTGTAAAAGACTTATGTACCTCTCATTTTACTTTTTGTCCAATCCCAGAGGCTCCTCCTCCCCTTTGCCTCCCCCTCTTTGCTTTCTCCTGCCTCCCTAATCGATCACCAATGGATTTCATGTAACCCACTCACTTCCCCTCCTTTGATTGTAATGTATAAAATAAGATGCAAAACTGCCATTCTCCAGAGCATTATCTCAGTCCCTTGAGCTTCTGCTTCCCTGCATTTGTTGAGTTTGGCTCAGATAAACTCACAAAATTCTTCACAGGTTTGAACGTTTCTTATGTTAACAACTAGAGGCCCAATGCACAAAATTCGTGCAAGGGGCTCAGCCCTGGCAGCCCCGACTTCTTCCAGAAGGTCGTCTGGAAGGACGTCTGGAAGGTCATTCGGCTGTCAGGTCTAATTAGCATATTAAGCTTTTATTATTATAGATTATTATAGATTCTACTCATGTTCCTTGAATCTCAGAGAATAATTATAGCTGTCTTGCTGAAGAATTAGTATGGTGTTTATCAGATCTAAATCATTTCTTAAAAACCTATTAATAACCATTCAAAATTGCCCAAATATCTACTAAAGACAAAAATGAAACTACACTATGACTCAGCAATTTTATTCCTAGGTATCGACCCTACAGATTAGTGCATATGTTCACCAGAAGATACATATAAAAGTGTTCATAGTAACAGCATTCATAAAAGACAAAAGTGGATCATCTAAAATGTTCATCAACAGTAAAATTATTGGTAATACATTCTAACATATTAAAACAATGGAACAGTATATAGCACTGGCCATGAACATATTACTTATAAATGTAACAACATAAATATGTCACAAAACAAAATATTGAGCAAGAGATGTTAGACAAAAGGAATATATATTTTATTACTTAATTTATATAAAAGTCAAAAACAAGTAAAACTTACCTATGGTGATAGAACTCTTGACAATACTTAACTTTAGGGAAGAAGGGGTCTCTGTGAAGTTGGTAACATTTCATTTATTTATGTGGTGGTGGGCACATACATAGGTTCACTGTAAAATATCATGACTTATGATTTGTGCTTACTTTAAAAAATTAGTGCATGTGAGCATAGCCTTGTTATTTCTATATAAACTACAGGAAATCTTGGGAAGGTATTTTACTGGGCTTTATTGAAAAATACAGCAAAATAAAATATAGGTTATTTTTCTATTTTAAAATATTAGCTACTTCTTTTCCCCTTCTAACTTTTCTACATGGCTTCATTGTTGAAATTCTTTAGCTGTGTGGAGAGAAAGTCTGAGAAGAAGCAACACAAAAGGGAAAGTTCTTTTTGCTGAATCTTGAGGAAACAGAGTCAGGAAAAGCTTATATGGTTTTATCCTTTGACTGCTCATAGTATGGTTACAAATGGCAATTCTGGTCCTTAGGTAAAGTTGAATTTGTCACACCAGCTGCTTTTCTCAGTAGTAGCCAAGGCATTGAACCAAGTGCTTCTTCACTGTTAAGTGTAGATTACAACTAGAACTCTTGGTCTAGTGGTAATCTACACTTAAATTTCAATAGTGCAGAGACATTCTTTGTAAAGAGATGCTAAACATTAAGTATCTGAAATGTTAAAGAATGTTTCATTTGTTACCTACCTGGAGAGGTGTCACTTGCTTCTTTCCTTCATGGTACTCTTACACACAAGTGGAATCAATGACTGAAAAGCAGAATTCTTGAACATCAAGAGATGCTGTGTGTGTATGTGTGTGTGTGTGTGCACACACACACACACACATACACACACAGGTGTTTTAAAAAAATATACACATTGCCCTAGTTGGTTTGGCTCAGTGGATAGAGTGTCAGCCTGCAGACTGAAGGGTCTCTGGTTTGGTTCCAAAGGCTTATGTCCAATATATGCGCTCAATCCCCAGCAGGGGGCGTGCAGGAGGCAGCCAATCAATGATTCTCTCTCATCATTGATGTTTCCATCTCTCTCTCCCTCTCCCTTCCTCTCTGAAATCAAGAAAAATATATTAAAAAATACACACATTAAAATTAATGTCTGTTCTAAATGTACCTCACTTTGATATATACATCTGGAACTGTTAAAAGGAATTTTTTCTCCTAAATTAAAATCTTTTCTCACTTGGCTGATGTGGCTCAGTGGTTGAGCATTGACCTAGGAACCGGGAGGTCACGGATCAATTCCCAGTCAGGGCACATGCCTGGGTTGCAGGCTTGATCCCCTGTAGGGGGTGTGTAGGAGGCAACCAATCAATAATTTTCTATTATCATTGATGTTTCTGTCTTTCCCTTTCCTTTCTTCTCTGAAATAAAAAAAAAAAATATTTAAAAAAATCTTTTCTCAATTAGCTTCCTAAATTAATCCACATTTTTATAAGCAATAAAGAAAAATATAAAATACTACTCTCAACTTCTAAGAAAATGTTTTCTTTTTTTAGACATTACCATATATATTATTGATTTCAGAGAGGAAGAGAGAGGGAGCGATAGAAACATCAATGATGAGAAAGAATCATTGATTCACTGCCTCCTGCATGCCTCCCTCCTGCTGAAGATTGAGCCTGCAACCGGGTCATGTGCCCTTGACTGAAATTGAACCCGGGACTATTCAGTCCGCAGGCTGACACTCTATCCACTGAGCCAAACCAGGTAAGATAGAAAATAATGTTTCCAACCCAGTTTTGTAAAGTAGAATATTACATTGGTATGTAATCTTTTCTATGTATAAACCCAAAATTGGTAGAATTCAGTCAAGTTAATATATTTCAAATGGGTTAATAAGCTGCTGAATCATATCATAGCTTCTTGGTAGACACAGTGTGCTTTAACAAATCATATTTTGATTGATTGAATACAATCAACCCTTTTTCATAAGATAGGGGATTTCTACCTTCTTAATATCTTTGAGATTGTCTCTAAGATGATCTAATCAATTGGCTATTTCTGTGGCTGTGGGGGAAAATAAAATCAGACGTAGACTTGAAAATCTGTCCATGTGATGCCAATAAGTAAAAACGGAAAAAAAAATTCAATTGTAAAATTTGTTATCAAAATTCCTAATGACTACATTAAGCCCACAAATTCCTTTTAGACTCTTTTCAAAGTACTGTTTTATTGAAATACTTCCGTTAATGACAGCAAAGTGAAGTGGTTATGTGAAACCTTGTGCCATTAATAATTATGAAATCTAGAATATATATATTCCCAACATTTTAAAGTACTGGAAGTCATCCAATTGCAGACAGGCATAGGAAAGTTTATTCTTGAAAAACTGCAATCAGAGGAGGAAGAATTACTAGTTTTTGGCTTTCTTTCCTAAAGATTCTCCCTAACACCATGGTGATAGCAAAAATTCACAGCATTATGATAGCTGAGAAGAGTTCAAAACTGGAAAAGCAGCTGTAAATTTAAGGGGAAAATTTTGGGAGCAAGAGAATTGCACAAGTGAGATACAAAGTCTGAGCATAAACTCTTCCCTAATGTTGGTTGATTGGTGGAGTGTGTGTGTGTGTGTGTGTGTGTGTGTGTGTGTGTGTGTGAAAGACATCAAGGCATCTGGTGAGAAAACAGTGAGGGTTCAGAGAGGAATCTACCCTTGAAAGTCAACTATGCTAGGTGCACTGGGAAATTTATAATTTCACTGTTTTTTATTTTTTTTTAATCTGAATTAATTCCTCAACCTGCTCAGGTGGTAAAAACCTGAAGTGTTACTGGCTTGAGGTATCAGAGGACAGAGCCTTAGGCTGGTAGAGAAATTTAGGGGCAAAATCTCATAAGAAAAAGACCAACAGAGAAGATGAGCCCCAATATCTGAATGTAAACTGTGCCCAAATCCTTGGCTGACCACCAAGTTAAGTGGATGCAGGTGAAATTCCCAGGAAGCCAGGGAATTTCCTCTCTGAAATCAGCAGCAAGAAGCTGAAGAAACAGCAAAAATACCAGGGCTATCTCCCATGGCAGAGACAGAGTTTACATTTTGAATCCTTGCAAGTTAACTGCCTATAAAAATAATGAAAAATCATTTGGAATCTTATATAATAAAGAGGTAATATGCAAATTGGCCCTCACTCCGTCATGTCGTCACAAGATGGCTGTGCCCACAGCAGAGGCATGGTTCCCATAAAACAAGAGGGCTGTGCCGATAGCAGAGGCGGGGTTCCTGTAAGGAGCCATAACGAGTGATCAGCAGGGACCTGAGGCTGCATGGCGGCAGGTTGGGCCAGGGAACCTGAGATCGCGCCCTGGGCGTGGGGACCTGAGGCCGTGACCCCCACCCAGTGGGGCTTGACAGGGGACCTCAGGCCATGCCCCCTGCCCCAGCACCAGACTGGAGGACTTCAGGCTGCATCCCCTGCCCCGGCGGCAGGCCGGGGAACCTGAGGATGCACCGGCGGAACTGAGGCTGTGCCTCCCACCTGGCAGGGCTTGATGGGGGACCTGAGGCTATTCCCCCTGCCCAGTGGGGCTTGACTGGGATGGAGCCAGCTGGGTCTGGATCTCACCCAATGGGGGTGGGGCTGGCCAGGTCTGGGTCTCGTGCCATTTCAAGGTGCACGTGGGTGGGTGGGGACTTGACTCTGGGTCCTGCAGCATGCCCCAGACTCTGACAGGAGGAATATTTACATATACACTTGACTAATTTTCTTTCATCTCTGACACTTCTATTATAGAGAAAGGGCAAATAGCAATATTAAAATATTTCCTCTAATTAATTCCTTTTTAATGTGCACCAATTTTGTGCACCAGGCCACTAGTATAACACAATCCTGAATTGTCATAATGTATTATCTGCAATGACTAAAATTATAGATGTGTAAAGAAACAGAAAAGTGTAACTCACATTCAGGAACAATGCAGTCCATAGAAAATACTTCAGAATGTATAACTGGCAAGGCTCCAAAGGTAGTATCACAAATATATTTAAATAATTAAAAGTGAGCCCTAACCGGTTTGGCTCAGTGGATAGAGGGTCCCAGGTTTAATTCCAGTCAAGGGCATGTACCTTGGTTGCAGGCACATCCCCAGTGGGGGATGTGCGGGAGGCAGCTGATCGATGTTTCTCTCTCATTGATGTTTCTAACTCTCTATCCCTATCCCTTCCTTTCTGTAAAAAACCAATAAAATATATATTTTAAAAAAAAGAATTAAAAGTGAGCCCTAGCCGGTTTTGCTCAGTGGATAGAGCATCGGCCTGTGGACTGAAGGGTCCTGGATTCAATTCTGGTCAAGGGCACATGCCTAGGTTGCAGGCTCAGTCCCCAGTGAGGGGCAAGCAGGAGGCAGCCAATCAATGATTCCCTCTCATCATTGGTGTTTCTATCTCTCTCTTCCTCTCCCTTCTTCTCTGAAATCAATAAAAATATATAAAAAGAATTAAAAGTGAAATAGAATTAATGAGTAAACAGTAAGAATCTCAATAGAGAAATAAATACTATTTAAAAAATGAAATTTCAAGAATGGAATTTGAATTAAGAAGACACAATTTTGCATATAAAAATGCTAAAGAATCTACAAAATACAATAATGAAAATGAAAAATCACTAGATAGGCTTAATGTCAGGTAGGAGATAGCAAAATCCAAAATACTGAACTTGAAGATAGATCAGTTAAAAGGATACAGTTCAAAGGAGAGAGAGAAAAATTAAAGAAAAATAAACAGAAACTCAAGAGACTTATAGGACAAAATATAAAAGGAGTGAGCCCTAGCTGGTTTGGCTCAGTGGATAGAGCATCAGCCTGCGGACTGAAGGGTCCCGGGTTCGACTCCAGTAAAGGGCTCGTCCTCAGGTGCAGGCTCCTGGCCCTTGTCCGGGGCATGCCGGAGGCAACCAATTGATGTGTCTCTCTCACATCAGTGTTTCTCTATGTCTCTCCCTCTCCCTTCCACTCTCTCTAAAAATCAATGGAAAAAAATATCCTTGGGTGAGGAAGAAGAAGAAGAAGAGGAAGAAGAAGAAGAAGAAGAAGAAGAAGAAGAAGAAGAAGAAGAAGAAGAAGAAGAAGGGTGGGAGAAAGGGTAAAAATATAAGAAATAATGAAATAATTGCTAAAACCTTCCTCAATGTGGTTTAAAAAAATAACTTTCATTTCCAAGAAATTCAAGGAAAGTCAGTAAGTAAAACAAAGAGACCACACTTTCAAAACTCAGATTGCTTAAAGTCAAATATGAAGTGACAGTCTTGGTGTTAGAGAAAATTGATACATTAGATATAGGGGAATATAAACATGATTATGACTGATTTCCTCACAGACACCATGGAGACTAGAGACATTGGAACAACATATTAAAAGTGCTAGGTGTGGCCCTGGCCAGGTAGCTCAGTTTGAAAAGGAAAATGGGGGGGCTTGCAACCTAGTTCAGTATCTGGTTAAAACTGTAGTCTTACTTCCCCATTCTGACTGACTTGGGTGGAGCCGCAGAGCCTAACCCCAGGGCCCTGCCACTGCTGACTTGGGCGGAGCTGCAGAGCCTAACTCCAGGGCCCTGCCACAGCTGACTTGGGCGGAGCTGCAGGGACCCTCAGGGGCCGCCACAGGAGGAGATACAGAGGTCAGAGCCTCCGCACGAGGGGAGTTCAGGCTTTGGATCCAGAATTCCTCTGGACTGGCAAATCTGCGAAATGAAGGTTAAACTTTCCTCCCTCAGAGTGCTGGCTGATGGTTCTCCCGTGCATCCTGCTGCAACAAGTTGGTTAGAGCATCGTCCTGACATATCAAAGTTTCAGGTTCTATCCCCAGTCAAGGCACATGCCCAGGTTGTGGGCTTGGGAGGCAGTCAATCCAATGTTTTGCTCTCACGTCAATGTTCCTCTCTCTCCCCCCTCCTTTCTTCTTTCTCTAAAAATCAATAAAAATCTTAAAAAAAAAGAATTGACCAATGAATGCATAACCAAGTGGAATTATAAATCGATGTTTCTCTCTGTCTCTTTCGCTCACACTCCCTTCCTCTCTAAAATTAATCAATTAAAAATATTCAGCAAAAATAACTTTCAAAAATTAAGGCAAATAATTACATTTTCAGGTAAACAAAAACTGCGAGAATTTGTTGCCAGCAGACTACACTATAAGTAATGCTAACAGAAATTCTTTAGGCTGAAAGGAAATGACAACAGAGGGCAGCTCTCAAGTATGGGATTGAAAAGAAATCCAAATCTATTTATATAATTCTTTTTTTTTTCTCTTAAAGTGTTTCAAAGCCATATGACTATTTGAAGAAAACCTTACAAAAATGTATTATTGGAATTACAATGAATATGCGTGTGTGTATATATATATATATATATATATATATATATATATATATATATGACTGAGAAAGTGGGATGATAATTAGAAATATATCACTGGAAGGTGATATATTTTACGTGAGGTAATTTAATATTTACTCTGAGGAGACTATGATAGGTTAATATGCAAAATGTGATCTCCAGAGCAACTGCTAAAAAAATTGTGCAAAAAGATATATCTTTCAAGGGAATAGAAGAATTAAAATAAGATAAAAATTTATTAACCAAAAAATAAAACACAGGAAGGGAGGAACAAAAATCAGGTATAACTAATTGAAAAAAATAGTAAAGTGGCAGACTTAAATACAACCATATCAATAACTAATTTAAATGTAAATGGACTAAACACTTCTATTAAAAAGCAGAAATTGTGAAATGGATACAAGAACAACTATATACTATAGATATAGTATATATCTATATAGATACTATCTATAAAAGTTACACATTGAATATAAACATACAAATAGGTTGAAAATTAAAGGATGGAAAATGGTATACAATGCAAAAACAGTAAGCAAAAGAAAATTGGTATGAGATTAAATTAGTAATTCATAAATCTCACATGAAAAGTCCAGGACCAGATTGCTTTACTGATGAATTCTAATCAATTGTTTAATAATTAAGATCAATTCTTCAAAAATTCTTTCAAATCTTAGAAGAGGGACAAACATTTCCTAACTTACTTTAAGATGCCAATATTTCCCTGATATCAAAGCTAGACAAAGCCATCACAAGAAAACTACAGATCAATAGCCTTAATGAATGTGGATACAAAAATCCTTCATAAAATACTAGCAAACAGTATCTAGCATTATATCAAGAGGATTATACATCATGACCAAGTGGGGTTTATCCTAGGCTACAAAGGTAGTTAAACATGTAAAAAGCAATTCATCCACTAGGCCATATTAATAGAAAAAAGAAACCACTTGAGTACCTCAATAGATTAAGGAAAACATCTGAAAATATCCGGTAGCCTTTCATGATTCAGCACCTAGGAATACAAGGGAAATTTTTCCACCTGATAAAGGGCGTCTGAAAGTCTCTCAGATAACATCATACTTAATGGTGAAAGATTGGATTCTTACCCACTAAAATGAGGAAGTTGTCAAGGATGTCCATTCTCAACACTTCTAACTATTCAACACTGTATTGGAGGTTCTAGCCAGGGAAATTCAGTAAGAAAAAGAAATTTAAAAATATCCAGATAGGAAAGAAAACACTAAAAAACTATTTCTATTTTTAGAAGACACAAGTTTGCATAAAAATATACTAAGGAATCCATAAAAAGTATATTGGAGCTAAGGAGTTCAGGAAGGTTGCCTGATACAAGATCAATATACAAAAATCAATTATATTTCTGTTCATTAGCAATAAAAAATCTGAAAATGAAATTAAGAATATAATTCCACTCATAACAGCATTAAAATAATCAAATACTTAAGAATGAATTTAATCAAAATGATATCATACTTGCATGTTGAAAACTAAAAAGCATCATTAAAATCAATTTAAAAAGAACTAAATTAGTGGAAAGACATGTTCATGGATTGGAAGATTTAATGTTGTTAAGATAGCAATACTCCCTAAATTAATTCCCAGAGTCAATGCAATCTCTATCAAAATCTCACCTGCTCTTTTTTGGAGACATTAACAAGCAGATACTAAAATTTATATGGTATTATAAGAAACCCAAATAGCTAAAACAAATTGAAAAAGAATAAAGTAGGAGGGATCATACTTCCTTATTTTAAAACTTACTCCACAGCTACAGTAACTAAGATTGTGTGGCACTAGCATAAAAATATACATATAAGTTAGTGGAATAGAATTGAGATTCCATAAGTAAACCCTCACAGCTATTGTCAATTAATTTTCAACAAGTGTGCCCAAACAATTCAATTAAGAAATAGGCTTTTTAAGAAATGGTGCTGGGCCAACTGGATAGCCATATGTAAGAGTAAAACTGAATTCGTATACAAAAACTCACACACCACACCTTATACAAAAACTTAAGATGGATTAAAAACCTAAAAGTAAGAGCTAAAAGTATAAAAGTCTCTGAAGAAAACATACATATAAATCTTTGTAGCTTTGGTTTAGATAATGGTTCTTAAATATGACATGAAAAGCATAAGCAACAAAAGAAAACAGGTAAATCAGACTTTTAAAAAACTTTTATGCTGTAAGGTAATTAATAAGAAACTGAGAAGACAATTCATAGAAAGAAGGATATATTTACAAATCATATGTTGGATAAGAGTCTAATAACCAGCTCTTGGAATTGGACAACACAAATGCTAAACACCCAGTTAACAAAATGGCAAGAGACTTGAATAGACCTTTCTCCAAAGGAAATATGCAAAGGGCTAATATAGCTCATGAATAGATGCTCATCATCATTAGTCATTAGGGAAATGTAAATTAAAACCACAATGATATAATACCACTTCACACCTATTAGGATAATGACAGTAAAAAAGATAGGCAATAAAAAATGTGGCAGGGATGTAGAGAAATTGGAACCTTCAAACATTGCTGGTGGGAATTTAAAATTATATAGCTGCTGCCTTGGCCAGGTGGCTCTGTTGGTTGGAGCATGGTCCCATGCACTGGAAGGTTGAGGGTTTAATACCTGGTAAGGGTACATACCTTGGTTGTGGTTCAATCCCCAGTCAGGGTGCATACAAGAGACAACCAATCTATGAGTCTCTCTCACATCAATGTTTCTCTCTCCCTCCCTTCCCCCGTCTCTAAAGTTAAAAACAAAACAAAACAAAACAAAACAAAAATGATGTAGCTGCTTTATAAAATAGGTTGGCAGTTCCTCACAGAGGTAAACATACCATATGACCAAGCAATTCCACTTCTAGGTATGTACTCAAGAAAATTGGAACATATGTTCTCACAAAAACTTTTACATGAATGCTCATAGCAGCATTATTCAGAATAGTAAAAATTCAGAAACAGCCTTCAATGGCCATTAACTGATAAATGGATAAACAAAATGTGATATATCCATACAATGAAAGATTATCCAGCCATTAAAGTAAATGAATAACTCATGCATGCTACAACATGGATAAAGCTTGAAAACATGCTAATTGAAAGAAACCAGACACAAATGGCCACATGTTGTATGATTCTATTTATATAAAATATCCAGCATAGGCAAATCCATAGAAAGAGAAAGTAAATGAATGGTTACCAGGGGTTTGGGGGATGGAGAATGGGAGTAACTGCTAATGGGTCTGTGATTACTTTTTGGAGTGACGAAAAGGTTTTGGGGTTAGATAGTGGTGATGATTGAACAACTTTGTGATTATATTAAAACCATCAAATTGCTCACTCTAAAATGGTGAATTTCATGAAACATGAATTATATATCAATTTTTAAAAAGAAAAGAAAATATTAATTATTTTAATTAAACACATCAATAGAATATGTAACAAAAATCATATAGTCATTTCAGTAACAGCAGAAATAACATTAAAAAGAATTTAACAACTCCCAGCAAACTAAGATCTGAAGGGTACTTCCTCAACATGATGAAGGTCTACACAAAACTCACAGCTAACATAATATTTTATAGTGAAAGTGTAAGAATTAAAAATACACAAATTCTAGAGGAAAACATAGGAGAACTTAATAGGCAAACATTTCTTAGGACAAAAAATATGAACCATAGAGAAAAAAATGATAAACTGGACCTTGAAAAAACCTAAAAAGGTTCACTATTTGAAATTCATCATTTAGAAATAAAAAGCAAGCCTTAGAGTAGAAAAGAATTTATAATACATATGTCAGACAAATAATTTGCATCTCAAATATATAAAGAACTCTTATAACTCAATAATAGAAGGACATCTCAATATAACAATGAGCAAAATATCTGAACAGACACTACACTAAAGAATATATATCAACAGCCAAAAGCACATGAAAACAGTGCCCAACATTTTTAGTTATCAGGAATATGTAAATTAAAATGACAATGACATTTTACTACATCTATCTATCTATCTATCTATCTATCTATCTATCTATCTATCTATCTATATACTAGGGGCCCGGTGCACAAAAATTTGTGCACTCAGGGGGGAGGGGGGTCCCTCAGCCCGGCCTGTGCCCTCTCGCAGTCTGGGACCCCTCGGGAGATAACGACCTGCTGGTTTAGGCCTGCTCCCGGGTGGCAGAGGGCAGGCCCAATCCCTAGGTGCAGCCCCTGGTTGGGCTCAGAGCAGGGCCGATTGGGGAGTTGGGGTGCCGCCCTCTGTCATGCATAGAGCAGGGCGGATTGGGAGGTTGTGATGCCACCCTCAGTCAAGCTCAGGGTAGGGCCGATTGGGGGGTTGGGGCACCGCCCCCTGTCACACTCAAGGCAGGGTCGATGGGGAGGTTGCAGCGCCACCCCCTGTCACGCACAGAGCAGGGCGGATCAGGGGGTTGGGGCGCTGCCCCCTGTCACGCACAGAGCAGGGCCCATCAGGGGGGTTGGGGCTCCATACCCTGTCACGCACAGAGCCGCAGGGCGATCAGGGGGTTTGGACGCTGCCCCTTGTCACGCTGATCCCGGTGCCAGGAGGCCTCGGGGCTCTGCTGATCCTGGTGCTGGGAGGCATATTACCCTTTTACTATATAGGATAGAGTCCTGGTGCATGGGTGGGGGCCGGCTGGTTTGCCCTGAAGGGTGTCCTGGATCAGGGTGGGGGTCCCCACTGGGGTGCCTGGCCAGCCTGGATGAGGGGATGATGGCTGTTTGCAGCTGGTCACACATCCTTCAGGGTGGAGGTCCCCACTGGGGTGCCTGGCCAGTCTGGGTGAGGGGCTGAGGGCTGTTTTCAGGCTGGCGGGTGACTGAAGCTCCCAACTGCTCCTTTTTTTCTTTTTCTTTTTTATTCTGGGCCAGCTTTAGCTCTGACTCCAGCTCTGATGCCTCTGCTGCTGAAAGCAGGTATCTGGTTTGTTTGTGTTCTATAATCGAAACACTGTATCAACTCTAGCTCTGAGATCCCGGTGGGCTGAAAGCAGGTTTCTGGGGTTTTGTTTAGCTTCTATATTTGTAACTATGTTTCAAACTGCAGGCTCAGAGGCCGGCAAGGCAGGCAGAGAACGTTGGCTTCCTCCGTCACTGAAGCAAACAAGCCTCATGTTAGTTTCAAGCTGCCTGGCTGCTGGCTGCCATCTTGGCTGGCAGTTAATTTGCATATCTCCCTGATTAGCCAATGGGAAGGGTAGTGGACGTACGCTAATTACCATGTTTCTCTTTTATTAGATAGGATATATAAAGAAGTAATATGCAAATGCAGTTCCGTAATGGTCATGAGCAGCTCTGGAGGAGGGGCTGGACATAGCCCCAAGCCTGAGAGAACAACACAGAGGGGGCCTGCTCTGACCCTCCGTGGTGCAGCTGGGGGCAGGCCCCCAGTGGAAACACACACACACACACACACACACAAACACACACACACAGACACACACACGTACGAGGCATCTGCTCCGAGACTCCATGGCCGTCAGTAGGACATCCCCTGAGGGCTTCCAGACTGTGAGAGGGGGAAGGCTGGGCTGAGGGGCTCCCACCCCCCCAGTGCACGAATTTCGTGTACCTCAGGCCTCAAGTATCTAATAGAGTGGTTCTCAACCTTCTGGCCCTTTAAACACAGTTCCTCATGTGACCCTACCATAAAATTATTTTCGTTGCTACCTCATAACTGTAATGTTGCTACTGCTATGAATCGTAATGTAAATATCTGATATGCAGGATGGTTTTAGGCGACCCCTGTGAAAGGGTTGTTCGACCGCCAAAGGGGTCACGACCCACAGGTTGAGAACTGCTGATCTAATAAAAGGCTAAAATAAACATTAGAATACTAAATATTGGACAGGATAGAAGAGCAATTGGAATTCTCATACACTGCTGGAAAGGATACAAAATTGTACAAATATTTGGCAGTTTAACAGGCTTTTTTTTTTAAGTTCAAAATTCAGCTACTATACCACCCAACTGTTCTATTCCTGTGTATTTATCCAAGAGGAATAAAAACATAGGGTCACATTAAAAATTCTCTATTAGTGTTCATAGCGGCTTTATTCATTGTGGCCACAAACAGTAAGCAACCCGAATATGCCTCAGCTGGGGAATGGATTAGCAAACATTGGCATGTCCACACAATGGTATACTACTCAGCAATAAAAAAACACACACACAAAAAAACAAAAAACAAAAAATGAGCAACAAAGTCTCAGTAACATGCCTATGAACAAAGCCATAGACAAAAGAGTACATAAATTATGTTTCCATTTATAAGAAATCCAAAAAAATACAAACTACTCTCCATAGAGAAGAAGGCAGATCAAGTGGTTGCCTGGGTTTGGGATGAAGATGGTAATAAAATGTAAGGGAGCATGAGGGAACATTTTTGGGGTGATGAAAATATTTTATGTCTTGATTACAGTAGTGGTTGTATAGGTCTACATTTTTGCAAAAACTCATGGAATTATACACTTGAAATGAGGGCAATTTCTTGTATGTATATTATATCAATAAGATTGATCAAAGCCCTGACCGGTGTGGCTTCCTTGGTTGAGTATTGACCTGTGTACTGAAAGGTCACCAGTTCAATTCCTACTCAGGGCGCATGCCCAGGTGTCTACTTGATTCCTGGTAGGGTGTAGGTGCAAGGAGTCAGCCAATCGATGTTTTGTTCTCACATTGATGTTTCTTTCTCTCTCCCTCTCCCCTCTTCTCTCTCTAAAAAAAACAACAAAAAAACACAAAACAAAAACAAACAAAAATACACTTTTAAAAAATAACATAAAATTGTTAAGAAAAAGATTGAAATATTTTTAACTGACCATCTGATCATGGGGCCTAGTAAATCAGAGCCAAAATAATTAGGTCAGGAATGTACCCATGACATAAGGATGTGATAAACTTTAGTAGATCATTTGGGAAGATGAGATTTATTTTTCTCCTGGTAGATTGTGAGACTGTAAACTTCTGGAGCTGTGGGTGACCATTTTTGGTTCCCTGCAAAAGGTAAGTACATCTGAGTATCTGGAAGAAACTGAGTCTCTATCTGAGACTTGATAATATTTTCCGAAGCTCTGATTTTAGCGCTTCTTAAAGCAACATACTCCTTGGAAGATACTCTAATTACATGAGCCAAGCAATTCCTTTCCTTCCTTAAAGTTATTTTTAAACTGTTATTGTCATTTGCAATAGTTAATACAAAAATAAAATCAATTCAAATAGTTTTGACATTTGTCACAGTTGTACATTATCACATTTTACAGAGATGACCTAAATTACACTGACAAAATTTCCCCTTCCATTACCTGGTAACTATGATGAAGTTAAGGAATTTATAAGCCTATAAAAAAAAGAAAGAAAGTTGGGGAAACATGGTGACCTATAAAGATGAATATGTGAAGATTCATAAAAATAAAATTAGAAGTATACTATATACTAAAGAGTACATCAATTGTATTTTAAATTGTATAGTAATTAATTTTTCTTCGCCCAAAGACAGGTCTGGTCTTTGTCCGTGGGTCCTGGGAGGTAGCCTCCAAGCCTTTCTAACTTCCTGAGTAATAGGAGAGTTGTTATTTTTGGTGGCCCCTTGACCATACGTGATAATTTATGCTAACGAGGTGACTTACAATAAGCCAATCAGACCCTGTGTATCAATCAGCCTGATTTCTGGGGAAAGGAGGAGGTTGCTGGAAAGTAAATTCAACCACATAGATAATCAATCAATCAATATGCCTAGGCAATGAAAAAACCTCAATAAAATCTCTGTACATAAACTCGTGTAAGCTTCCCTGGCTGGTAGCACTTCATGTATATTGTTGTGCATGGACACTGAAAGGGTAATGCATCCAGAGGACAATGAAAGCTTTGTATTTCACTATAAAATGAAAGCTTTGCATTTGGCCCTTCCCTGAGTCTCTTCCTTTGAATCGGTGCCCCTTTTCCATAATAAACCATAACTGTTAGTACAATAGCTTTCAGGGGATCTGTGAGTCTTCATAGTGAGTGATCACGCCTGATGTAGGTTTTGGAAATTCCCCTGAACTTTTAGTTGATGTCAACAGTGAGGGCAGTCTTGGGGACTGTGCCCTTAAACTTTGTAGTTAGACCCTAAATCTTTGCAGTTGATATCTTAAGCCTTGGGCAGACTAGGTGGTCTGAAGGACTGTGCTCTCAATTCTCAGAGTTTGGCTAACTCTGGGCATACACACTTGGTAATGAATGGTTAATTTTTTGTTGTTAATCCTCACCCCAGGATATTTTTTTCTATTGCCTTTTAGAGAGAGTGGAAGGGAGGGGGAGAAAGAGATAAACATTGATGTGAGAGAGACACACTGATTGGTTGCCTCCTGCATGCATCCTGACCTGAGCCGGGGATTGAACCTGCAACCCAGGTACATGCCCTTAACTGGAAATCTAACCCTCTATCCTTTGGTGGATGGGCCGGTGCTCTAACCACTTAGAAACACTGTCCAGGTCTGAATGATTAATTTTTATCTGTCATGACGGGGATACGTTCTGAGAAATGCATCACTGGGTGATCTTGTGGTTGTTCAAACATAAAGCGCACTTACGCAACCTAGATGGTACAGCCTACTACACACCTGGGTTACAAGTCTGTATAGCATGTTACTGCACAAAACTACATGAAATTAAATTCAACACTAGAGAAAATAAGGCAATCAAGAGATGTAAACTTGAGATATATGAGTCTGCTGCTGGTGTAACACGGCACACACAAAATGTTTTACAGAAATTTTTTTTAATAAGTAGAAATTGTACACTCTAAAATAATGATAAAACGTATAGAGTATGGTAAATATAAAAACTAGTAACATAGTCATTTATTATAGAGTATTATGTACTGAACATAATAGTAAGTGCTGTACTTTTATAGGTCTGGCAGCGCAGTAGGTGTGTTTACACTAGCATCACCACAAACACATGAGTAATGCATTGTGCTATAATTTTATAATGGCTACGATGTCGCTAGGCAATAGGGATTTTTCATCTCCGTTATAATCTTATGGGACCACCGTTGTATATGTGGTCCATTATCGATGGAATTGTCATTATGTGGCACATGACTGTACTTACTTTCTGGAATGTAACGGATTACCCTCCTCAAAGGTGCTTTTACCATGAAGCTAATGAGGGGCCCTCATGTGCAGAACCTCATCCAAGTCCCGGAAGGGCCATAGCTATGTGTTCATCACATGGTTGTGTTTTTGTAAAATTTGTAAATGTAGGCTATTTATTTGCATTTGGTACAGACTGCTGTGCATTTTGTATCTAATTTTGTATTAATAATTTTGTGTTCTTTTTCTAAAACAAGCCTAAGGCAAATAAGATTTGGTTTCATCCCTCGCCTTTTTCAAAGCATCAGAAAGTGTAAATTCATTTTGCTTTGTTGTGGATAATACACCTGCTACATGACAATTTGATTTGTGAGTGTGTGTGTGTGTGTATTTCCCCTCGACTAAATGTGATACGTTTTTCTGATTTTAGACTCTTAAGAGTTATTGTAGTTGCCTTCCTATGCCCTGATGTCATCATGGTCCTAGAGAAAAAGTTCACACATATTTTCTTTTTATTTATTTTTTTTTTAAATATATTTTATTGATTTTTTACAGAGAGGAAGGGAGAGAGATAGAGAGTTAGAAACATCGATGAGAGAGAAACATCGATCAGCTGCCTCCTGCACATCTCCTACTGGGGATGTGCCCGCAACCCAGGTACATGCCCTTGACCGGAATCGAACCTGGGACCTTTCAGTCCGCAGGCCAACGCTCTATCCACTGAGCCAAACCGGTTTCGGCCATATTTTCTTTTTAAATCCTCACCCAAGGGTATGTTTTTATTGATTTCAAAAGAGAGAGGGAGAGAGAGAGAGAGAGAGAGAGAGAGAGAGAGAGAGAGAGAGAGAGAGAGGTGAGAAAGAAACATCTGAAACATCCATTGGTTTCCTTCTGTATGCACCTGGTACTGACTGGGAATCGATCCACTTCCCTTTGGTGTACAGGATGACACTCCAATCAATGTAGCCACCCGGCCAGGGCAATTTTTACACATTTTAGTCCTGTCCTTGCTAAGTGAGGCAGCTCCAAGGTTGGGGTTCAGGTCCTCTTAGGGCTGCATGGTAAAACCCTTACTCTGTCTCAAATAACCATTTGACACCTTCTCTCACCAATTCAACATTTCCAGAAGTAACTAGTATAACTCAGACTAAATCCTTGTGGCTTTCAAAGTTATGCAAAAGTAGCCCTAACCGGTTTGTCTCAGTGGATAGAGCATCAGCCTGCGAACTGAAAGGTCCCAGGTTCAATTCCGGTCGAGGGCCTGTACCTTGGTTGCGGGCACATCCCCAGTGGGAGGTGTGCAGGAGGCAGCTGATCGATGTTTCTCTCTCATCGATGTTTCTAGCTCTCTATCCCTCTCCCTTCCTCTCTGTAAAAAATCAATAAAATATATTAAAAAAATAAAATTTATGCAAAAGTAAATTATTTTGCTTAAGGAAATTTTGTGGTTGGTAAGCAATTATCCTATAAAATAAAGAGGTAATATGCAAATTGACTATCATGTCCTCACAAGATGGCTGCCTATGACCAGGCTGGCAGGGAGGTTAGTGAGGGACAACCAAACGACTGAACAAGCAGGCTGCGTGGGGCGACCAGTCTGGCAGGGGGGGTTAGTGAGGTAGTGAGGGATGACTGAACGACTGAACAGCAGGCTGTGTGGGGTGAACAGACCAGAAGGGGGGCCATAAGGGGCAACCAGACCAGCAGGGGGAGCAGTTGGGGGTAACCAGGCCAGCAGGATGTGCAGTTGGGGGTGACCAGGCCGGTAGGGGGGGCAGTAAGAGGTGTCCAGGCTGGCGGGGGGCAGTTAGGGGTTACCAGGATGGTGAGGGGGTGCAGTTGGGGGTGATCAGGCTGGCAGGGGGGCAGTTAAGTGTGATTAGTCTGGCGGGGGTGGCAGTGAGAGGCAACCAGGCTGGTGGGGGAGCAGTAAAGGATGACCAGGCTGGTGGGTGGGGGCAGTTAGGGGTGACCAGGCAAGCAGGCAGGTGAGCAATTAAGAGCCAGTGGTCCAGGATTGTAAGAAGGATGTCCGACTGCTGGTTTAGGCCCGATCCCATCGGGCCTAAATCAGCAGTCGGACATTCCCCGAGGGGTCCTGGATTGCAGAGGGTGCAGGTTGGGCTGAGGGGACCCCCCCACCTCCGTGCACAAATTTCGTGCACCAGGTCTCTAGTATTACATAAAGAACATATCATATATGTGAGATAATTCTAATTTCATCTCATTTTATTCTTTTAAATAAAGGGAAATTATTTTATTTTTATGCTTTTGCAAGACTTCTTACATAAATATACTCAGGGGTTGTAGAAAAATCTTTTCTCAGACTATATGGCCAAATTTATAGTTGAAAAATATGGCCATCTTAACACAACTTCTTTTGTAGGTAAGTAATGTTCCACATAAATAATTTTTTCACCAGATACAAATGCACAAACATCTCAAATTGTCAATTCATAAGCATGGTACACACAAGGAAGCAAAATGGATTTATAACTATCTGATATATATATAGCTACTACCATATGCCAAGAACTGTGTTGTTATAACTGGTGTATATTACATTGAAAATTATGACTTAATTCTTAAGGAAGAAATACTTCTAAAATATATAGCATAATTCTTTGTCTTCTTAAATAAAAGCTATTAAACATAATTTCACTTTCAGGTTAATCAGGAATACCATCAGTTGTAATACCCTATACATGATGCTGGATTGTCTTCAGAGATAGCTTTGTATTTTGGCTTCTCTGGCTCACTAATGCTGTGGTTTCTGAGTCTCTTTTTGTCACTTTCTCTCTCTTCCTCTCAGTGCATACTCCTAACACAGTGATGGCGAACCTTTTGAGCTTGGCGTGTCAGCATTTTGAAAAACCCTAACTTAACTCTGGTGCTGTGTCACATATAGAAATTTTTTGATATTTGCAACCATAGTAAAACAAAGACTTATATTTTTTGATATTTATTTTCTATATTTAAATGCCATTTAACAAAGAAAAATCAACCAAAAAAATGAGTTCGCGTGTCACCTCTTACATGCGTGTCATAGGTTCGCCATCACTGTCCTAACAACACTACTTCCACAAACATTTCTGATTTACTACTTCTAAACTTTTATGGCCCCCCAAATCAGGTTTGTTTGAATTCTGTGCAAAATAAGAATAAATAGCTCTAAGGACCTAAGGAGGAGGAGAGGTCCTCTGGCTGAAGCCATGAACATTCTTGCTAGAACTTCATTATGTGTAATGGGGCTTTATACCATAATTTATCTAAGGAATTATTATTTGTCACCTCTCAGAATCTCAAATACATAAATAAGAAATAAATTAAAACAGCATTCACCCTTCCCAGTAGCTCAGTTGGTTGGAACATCATCCGCTACACCGAAAGGATCGAGTTCAATTCCTGGTCAAGGCACATGCCCAGGTTGTGGGTTCGGACCCTGTAGGGGTACATACCTGAGGAAACCGATTGATATTTCTCTCTGATATGGATGTTTTTGTCCTCTCTGTCTCTTCCTGTCTCTCTCTCTAAAAGTCAATAAAAAACATACCAGTGGGTGAGGATTAAAAAATAAATAAAAGAGCTTTCTATAAAGTCCCATTACACATAAGAGCATCTTCCTGATATGCAAAGGTTGTGGTTCAATCCTTGGACAGGGCACATACAAGAACCAAGCAATGAATGAATAAATAAGTGGAACAACAAATGGATATATTTTCTCTCTCTCTCTCTTTCTCTGTCTCTCTCTCTCTCTTTCTCTCTCTTTCTCGCTCTCTAAAAAAGAAAGAAAGAAAGCTATTCCTGGATATAAAACAATATCCTGTGTAATTAAGTTACATGCCAATGTAGTCATATATGTTCCTTTTATTCACAGAACATGTGTAAGCCTATAAAATATCTCACACAAACCTTGAACATTGGGGTAATATAATCGACCTCAAATCTTAAATCTTTCTAAAAAGATGGTTACTAGCCATGAATGGTCCAAGTAAGAAGTTGCCTGTGAGGGCTAAAGAGTTTGGGAATATCAAAAAGTCTAATCCAGGTAAACTAGATACAATTTCATGAAGTTGTTACTAAAAGTGGGATTCAGTTAGTGGACCCTAATTTTATTATGTCTTGTAGTTGAGAGTAGTAGTAATTCTCAACCTGTTTTGCCTCAGGACATCAAAGGGATTTTGCCATGTTCTCATCTATACTAATAATAGACAAATATGTAAATTGACCACCCCTCCACAACACCTATAGCCAATCAGGTGTGAGTATGCAAATTAACCCAACAAAGATGGCAGCGCCCATAGCATCCTGTGCCTGGAGTGGCAGCAGTGGAGAGCTACCAGCGGCAGTGGATGTGGTGGCCGGGCCAATGGGTGGCTGGCTTGGGTGGGCTGTACCCTGTGCTGCTGGGACCTGCACTGAGACAACCGGTGGTGTGGGCAACTGTGGGGCTCCTCCAAGGCTGGAGTGCTGTGAGACGTCAGACTGTAGCCCAGGAGGCGAGGCACCGGAGGACCTGGCCGCTGCCTACCCGGCACTGAAGCTACCTCCTACGAGATGTATCCTAGCCTAGGTGTGTGGAAAGAGGGTTCAGGGAACCTCTCCCTTTGCAGTGCCCAGAGCCCGGCTTGGAGAGATGCAGTGGAGAAAAGCCACGTTGGTTGACCAGGAGCAGCAGACCCGCCCTAGGCCGCTTCTCCTTGGGAATTTGGAGAAGACCCACTTCCAGTCCAGAGGCTGACATGAACGTTGGGTGTCTTTTGAAGGATGATTGTTTTGCTTGGGAATATGGTTTGTCTGTAGAAGGCTGGGAAAGAACAAAATCTGTTACCAGTCCTCCTCCAAACAGACACCCTTTGGAGCTGAAAGCCTCAAGAGCAAGTGCTCTCATGCCCCCATCTCTGGTCCTACCAGTGTCCAAGGCGAATCTGGTGAGTAGGAGGCCACCCTGCCTGTTGTCACTCTGAGGGAGGCATGTCTGGGAGTAGTAAGAAGGGGAATCTTCTAAAAGAAGCCTCTTTGTCATTAACCATTTCATAAATTTCTCCACTTTGGTAACAAGACATTTACTTTTTATATATTCAGAAGCAGGATATTTCCCACATGCTCCAATCGGTAGGATGCAGACCCTAGCTCTGCACCAGTCACAGCTGAAAAAAGATGCACATTAACCACATACCCTTCCCCCACAAACTTCAAAAATTTGGGTTGGCTTCCTTTCCAGGGAGCTAGGACTGATTTTGAGTTTCCAGATACATTGGACCTGGTCGCTGTGGAGCGATCTACCTGCTCAAATGACAGGGGTGGGATGAGACAGAGGATGTATTTGAGTTTTGTTCTGTTTTTCCAAAATTGCCTGTTACGAACACTTTTGCAGTAATCCTCAATTGTACTCGAAGTACTGTATTTCCTCCATTTGTATGCATACTCCTTTCTCCAAATTTTAACATTTTTGAAACCAGGATACATCTTAACAGAGAGGTTAAAAGGACTTGCTAGCTGCTAGGTATATATATATATATATATATATATATATATATATATATATATATAATATGCAAAGTGTCCCCTGGGGAGTTTGACCAGGAGACTAGGAGTTCGGTCGCTCACTATGACATGCACTGACCACCAGGGGGTGGCGTGGAACAAAGGAAGGACCCAGCAAGCAGCCAGAAGGCCCTGATTGGCCCTGATTGCTGGCCAGGCCTAGGAACCCTACCCGTGCATGTATTTCATGCTCTGGGCCTCTAGTGAGTAATAACGGTTTTGCTAGGCATTCTTTGGGGGAAAAATGTTTTTCCCATATAAGAATACTTTTTTTTGGCAACTCACCTATAGAGAGGGAAAAATAATAATCCCTTCATTATTCTAGGTTCTTGACTGAGACATCCGCTCCCCAATAATAAAAGACAGATTAACAGGAGAAAAACAGAAGTTTAATACCTCCCACATTAGAGATTTAATTATCTCACTCATCTGGAACAGAGAGGAAAACATCTTTACAAGTGGAGATTTTCCTTATAAATGTACATTTTCCTAACCAAGTGCAACTTCTATTTCCAGAGATTCTCCTGTGTCCATAACCCCTCAAAAATAATCATCCCATAATAACCTTTATGCCCAAAAGACATATTTTAGTGTAGCATATTCTTGTTCCCTTTATAACCAACTCCAACTGGTTTAAATAATGATACCTTTGTACCTGAAAATTCTTGTGTTCCTTTGGGTGAGGCTTGATCCTGCAGCTCTATTAAGTCCCAAAAGACCCCATTTATTTTGGTGTATTGCTGTCTCCTTTAAGACTTGCTTCTTTTGCAGTCCCAGGATGTCAGCAACACCAAGACACACATGCCTCCTTTATTCATATGCAACAGAAAAAAACAGTGAGCATATTTGTCCCAGCATTTCTAGCAAAACTCCTGAGATTCCCTCTAATTGCATTGGGTTTGCTTACATTCCCACTGTTGAACCAATCCATGTGGCTATAGCAAAGGTATTAGCTTATTGGCTTCACATGTAGCTTTCCTTTTTAAATGTATCAAACTAAACTGCCTGTATAGGCCAGGAAGGGAATATAAATGAAGAAAATGGGATTGATGGGGACTCTAGTATATTGGAGAATCCATGTCATACAAAGGATTCAAGCCCTACTCAGAAACAAGCAATTGATGCCATAATAGGAAGAACCAGTATTGGTAGGTATTACGATTTTTCAAGAAAAGTTGTAAATCCAGATTTTATGTGAAGTTCCATTGATAATATTGTAATTAGCTAGTTATTAATGATAGGAAAAGAACAAAGGGGGAAGGCCAGATATTAGAGATGTAATTTGGGTAGCTTTACTAGGAAGCTGCAATTTCACACTCTCTAGGGAACCACATAGGGAAGATAGATGTATGCCTAGCAAACTTGAGGTGACATAGGGAAGGTACTTGTCTATCAATCACACCTGTTAAGGGATGTTTAATGAACTGAAGATGCAGAGGTAAGACGAGCACACAGGCGATTGATTGCCGGACAGAGGGCTACAGCTCACTCAGGCATGTAGCAAACTCTGTACCCTTAACCATTGCTTTTATTGGGGTTTGGCACAAGGTTAGTGCGTCAGCAGTTAAACAAATAAATTTTGTTTTGTTCTACATTACAATAGTGCATTGAAGACAACTTGCAGCTGTGCCCTCCCTTTCTGCTCTACCCACGACTATTTAATCTTATCCTTTCTCAGGGAGGTAAATGTTCCGGGAACTCAAGATTGTGTGCAATCTTGACTCAGCATGACTCGCTTCCAAGTCACATTGTTGTTCCTGATGGAACACTCACTTCTTCTTGGTAGGACTTCAGATCCTTGTTTACAAATGTCCAGCTACAACACCTGGGGATAGAGATGGTTGGCCAGAATGGGCACGGCTACTGCAAGCACAGGAACATTTGGGAATACATAAGCCCTTAAACAAAGAAGTTCACTTTCTTGGAACTCTCATGCTCTTGGTTCCCTCTTGGCTTCCTTGAATTCATCCCTATGACCTAGGGCCATGTGAACCCCACATGCAATGGATGAATGGACTGCAGCAGGAATCGCAAGCTAAGCTAGGCTGATGTGGGACAGGACCTGGCTCCAATATGGAAAGGAAACTCTGGAGATTGGTTCTGACTTTAGTTCTACTGAAACCCCAGCTACTTCTTTTATGACTGGACTGAGAGAAAAGGGACTATGGAAACCCAGGAGTGTAATTCCACAGGAATAAAGCTTTCTACCATATTGTATCCTTCCAGGGGGGCCTCTGGAAATGCTTATTCCAGTAGTATCCCAAGGACCCCACTTCCATGACCAACTGGTAGAGATGAGGCCCTCTCCCCTCCAGTAGCAAATGGCTTGATAACAATGACATCTAATTCCAAGTATTGTACATACCACACACACAGGAAAAGCATATGGAGGCTGAATCAAGATGATCAGGATGAAACTTCTGCCCTAAAGAACGAATGCAATGACCTGCTGATGAAGGATGCTGGTCCAACTGAAGATTGTTTTTCTCACTGTCCATTAATCAATTGGCATTTTGGTTTTCTATTTTAGTCTCTGTGAGCTTGCTTAATGTGAAACCTTTCTTGGGGGACATCTTATTGCACCAACTAAATCAAATTTCTAACCTACAAAGGTGAGAAACCCAGAAAGTAATGAAATCACTAAAGTCATCGCTATCTTTCTGAGACCATGAAAGCCAGCTGAGTAGCACTCTCAGAATTGCTGTGAGTTACTTGCACCTTTCCATTTGGTTTGTAATGCCTTTCCTTAAAAAAAAAATCTGTACAATGAAAGACTACCAACAAGTCTCCTTTAACAATGTATTATTCTTGATGTAGTATGTGTATGGGAGAAAAAAATTTCTTCACCTTCTAAGTTCTTGGCTGAAACTCCTTTCCAGTGATGCAAAGATAGATTAAAAGGAGAAAAAAAATTAAACATATATACATATGTATATATGGGAGCCCCAAAGACTCAAAAGGCAGCCAGGCAATTGAGGCTTATGCACCATCCTGAGCTAAGGAAAGAGATAGGGGTCTGAGGCTTTAAAGAGGGGAATGCAATTTAGACGAAGGTCAGGGAAAATTATGTTAAACAAAGATTGCTCAGCTATGCAGATAAACCTCTCAGATAAAAATGTGAGGTCTGATAATAGCTGTCTTCCTGCTATAAGCCCCCTTTCTAATGTATGTTCCTTACAAATGGGTAATTTCCACTCCATTTTCAGAGCTTCTTCATGTTTTCAGTTTTCCTAAACAGCTGAAATGATCCTTATGTGAAAGAAGCATATTTTGGGGTTGCATATTCTGCTACCCTTCATATGATTTGATTCACAAAATTTATTTATCCTCATCTTCTGAAAAAGAGACCAATTACATAAAGCAAGGTATTTCTTTATATTTAATTCATTTTTCCTAAGTAAACCATGAAAAAATGTAATTTGGAAATATTTTGGTTGCAAGTATCAGAAGCTCAGTACAAATTCAGGTAAGTAAAAAAAGAGAATGTATTGGCTCATGCATCTGTGAAGTGGAAGGGGGGTTTTAATTAGCTCCAGGCATGGCCAGATGAAGGAGTTCCAATTCTCTCCACCCATCACTTCTGCTTGCTTTCCTTCTCATACAGTTCCCCTCCACAGAGGCACAGGCATGACAGGATGACCATCAGCCAACCTAGACTTGCACGCAGCAATGCCAGCTGAAGCACCTTGGATAGCCTTATTTCATGTGCTCATGCCTGGACCAATCATTGGGGCCAGAGAGAAGTATTCTGATTGGCCAGCTTTGGGTCATAATGTTATTGGAGAAATGCATGGATGGTCTTTCTCCGTTGTTAATGGGCATGGGGTTCTTTTTTTTAATCTTTAATTTCTTTATTGGTTAAGGTATTACAAATGTGTCCTCATCCCCCCATTAACCCCCAACCTCCCCAACCCCCCTCCCCCTCACTCATGCTCTCATCCCTCTGTTGTCCGTGTCCATTAGTTTGGCTTATATGCATGCATACAAGTCATTTGGTTGATCTCTTCCCCTTACCCCCACCCTCCCCTACTTTCCCTCTGGGGATTGATAGTCTGATCGCTGTTTCTCTGTCTTTGGATCTGTCCTTGTTCATCAGTCTATATTGTTCACTATATTCCACAAATGAGTGAGATCATGTGGTATTTATCTTTCTCTGACTGGCTTATTTCACTTAGCATAATGCTCTCCAGTTCCATCCATGCTGTTGCAAATGGTAAGAATTCCTTCTTTTTTACCGCAGCTTAGTATTCCATTGTGTAGATGTACCACTGTTTTTTAATCCACTCATCTGCTTATGGGCACTTAGGCAGTTTCCAAATCTTAGCTATGGTGAATTGTGCTGCTATGAACATAGGGGTGCATATATCCTTTCTGATTGGTGTTTCTGGCTTCTTGGGTTATATTCCTAGAAGTGGGATCACTGGGTCAAATGGGAGTTCCATTTTTAGTTTTTTGAGGAAACTCCATACTGTTCACAGTGGCTGCACTAGTCTGCATGCCCACCAGCAGTGCAGAATGGTTCCTTTTTCTCCACATCCTCTCCAGCACTTGTTGTTTGGGGCGTGGGGTTCTTGATGTGCTGCTGGAATAGCGTTTCTGGAGGACCCCAGGGGAGAATGAGATGTGGTAGATGTTAGGCACATGCTTGCACTCCATTGTGCCCCGCTGGGGGCTCTTGCCCCTCCTGGTGATTTTCCTGTTATTCTAATTGCAGGTTTCATGATTAACAACCTTTGGTTTCCAGTAAACTGCCTCACCCAGTTTCCGCCTACACCTGGCCCCCACCTGCACCTGGTCTGACAGGTTACTCTGACTGAACTTTACAAAAGACATAAATAGCCCAGTCCCCCTATCCTGCTCGGCTGACACTGACACAATGGTCTCAGCCGGCTATGAGAGAATGTAATAACATTTCTTAAACTCTCACAACATCTCTTGGCCTGGCTCCTTTCAGCACAAACCTAACAGTAGAAAGCTTTGTGTGGAATTACATCCCTATATTTCCCAAGTCCTACTTTCCTTAATCCAGTCCTGGAAGATGTGCAGCTGGGGATTCATCAGAGCTAGAAGCAGAGCCAGTGTGCAGAGTTGCTGTTGCATGATGGAGCTGCATCCGGTATAGTACGTGGCTGGTTACAGTCCATCAGCCCATTGTGTGGGGTCCCTGTGGGTGATTGCAAGGGCATGAGAGCAAGCCCCCTGCAACAAGAGTCCCAAGACAGCAAGTGAGCAAACTCCTTCATTAAGGAGATTAAATATTTTAGATCTTCCAGAGCTTGCAGTGGCCACAACTGCTCTGGCCAATGACCCATTCCCAGGTGTGACTGACAGTCAAGTGCCTTCCCTAAGTCACCCAGACTTTAGTGGGCATGTGTCTACTCTGCAGCTTTCTGGCAAAGCTGCACAATGGCATGCCCATAATATTTGGCCTTCCCTTTGCTCCTTTCCAGTTATTCATAACAAATTTAAATTACAATGGTCTCAAGAAGACCACTCCTATGCCATAAGACCATGCCTGTGGCCAGGCAGGATTAAAATCACATGGACTGTGTTTCCCCACAGGAAGGAAGGATTCTGCTCCCAAGTGAAGGAAGCAAAAGGTGCTGGGCAAAAAGCAGCAACAGAGGTCCCGTTATAGCAACTCACAACCTCAGGTATTAATCCTTTAGCTACTTCTGGTAGAAACGCTATGTAGCTGGTGAAGAGGAGATGCAAATATGTTCTATATTAAACCCCAATTAAAATACAATGAAATAGAGTCTTCTATGGTAATGTGAAATTCCTTGGAAAGTACAGTGCTACTTTATTATATAAAACACATAGATGGAAGAGACCCAGCAATGATTCAGGCCATCCATCAACTGGTATATTTTAAGCCCTTACTCTGCATTTCTGCTTTTCAGTTCAGTCTAGCTTGAGTCTCAAATTATGCCACTTATGCCACATTTCTTAACTTAATAATTCTCTCAGCCAGGAAATTTTTGGCTGATTGAACAGCATTCTAAGCTCACGTGAGTCCACAGTTAAGTGAGCTATCAAGAAACTCTGAAAGGACTGGGAGGGAAAAATGCAGGTGGTATATGTGGATCCTTACATAAATCTGAATAAAATTGAGAATCTAAAGTTACAAACGGCTATGCTGCGATGACAGGCCTTCAGTAAGCGGTCTCTGTAAAGCGCTGACAGGTTAATGTCCCTGAGTTGTCAGGGCGCAGAGGATAGTAGGGGGCATTATTCTAACATGCAGGTTTTTGAAGGGGTCACTGATCAGTTCAGAGTTTGTGGGGAGCAGTGTAGAGTCGCTCATGTGGTGAAGGGAGAATATGCTACCCCAAAATATATGCCTCTTTGGCATGGTAATTATTGGGGGCTGATTCTTTTGGAAGCTGCAGACATAGGAGAATCTCTGAAAACAAATTAGAAGTCCTTTTGTGAGGGAAATTGACATTTTCTAAGGGAAATCTCCATTTGTAAGGGTGTCTTCCTTTTTCTATCAGGAAGGATGACTTTAATCTCTAGGAACTCTTATTAATGGAGAAGTCACTGACTTTAATCTTCATAACAGCCTCACCCCTGCTTCCTGTGCTTTTCCTGGTAACCTCCCATCACTGCCTTCCCCCGCCCCCGCCCCCCGCCCCCATTTTCTTTTGTCTTTAACTGGAAATGGTTTTAAGGTGGTGCCCTGGGCCATCATAGCTCAGGGAGTTACTGGGTTTCCCTGAGTATCTGCCATGTTTACAGGAGGCATACCTCTTATTAAATTTCTGTTTGTGTTTTTCTTGTTACTGTTTTTTATTACGGAGGTGAGGGAGTCTCAGCCAAGAACCTAGAAGGGAATAGGGAAAATTATTTTTTTCTCCCATATGGAGTCACTAATGCAGTAAACTGGGGTCTATTGATGGTGTTTCTCTTCCCCCCAAAAGCTCAGCACCCAGGTGCCCAGTGTCTAAAATTCTAACATTAAAATGCTTATGTTCCTTTCTCCACAGGGCTCTTTTAAAGTGCTCACCATCCCTGCTGCCAGAGGGAACATATTCCATACATGAATAATGTCTATTTGATCCCTTTCTCCTCTTACAGGTGAAACGGAATTTTTGTACTGGAACACGCTGTGTTCCCTTGGGCTGGATGGTTTCCGGGCTCTTTGTCCCTTGGAGTTGAAGAATGAATCCACGGACGGAGGGTAGTATACCAAAGGTGGGAATTTTATTGAAGAACAAGTACAGACTCCCACATGGGGAGGGGGAAAGAGTCCCACTGAGTCCCTGTTTCCACTGTTTATAAAGGCTGCAAGTCCCTATGTCCTGATATCCCTTCTGATTTGTCAATATTCCCTTTTGAATTGGTTACTATAATAACTCCCAAACTCAAAGGTCAAACATCACATGGGACATGTGAGGCCCTCCTCCCTCATTGTTCTCCTTTTCCTCTGGGCTTTCTTCCTCCTTTATTTTGTAAATATAGACCTTTTGGCTACTCCCAGTTCCCTTGTCTTATGTAAATATAATTGTTGCCACTCCCTTGTGTTATGGAAATGTAACTGTTGGTGCTCCCTTGTGTTATGGAAATGTAGCTTCTCCCAGTTTCCCTTGTTTTATGGAATGTACTAATAACTTCTCCCAGTCTGTGTAGCCCTGTGTTTTTTTTCCTTGGACCCCAATTCTAAAAATTCCCTAAACTTGCCTATATTCCCCTAAAATTCCTATTTCACAGGAGTGACACATACGTATATTTTTTGAAATGTCTGGGAATTGAGCTGGGGTTGGTACCCCAAAAATACTAAAGACAAATTTTACAACTTCCCAAGTCTGGCCCTGCTGCCAATCTATTTCTTGGCTTCTCAAAGTGGAGGTCTCCTAAGTCCCAGTACAGACCCTTCTATAATGCTCTCAAGGTGTGAGAGCAGCTAGACCTGCAGGCTTTGCCCAGGGGATCAGGAGTTTAGGCTGTAATTTTGGAAGGACTGTGGAGTCATTCTGTGCATATTTGGAGGTGGCACATTTTGCTCCCTTTCAGAGGAGTGTGTTCGAACAAAGGCACAAACATTAGAGTGATGCTCAGGCTTCATTGGGGAAGGGGACAAACAGAGCATTAACCTTCAGGCAGAAGTTGGACACAATATGCAGAGCAGGAATGCTTAGGTTGAATGATATGGAACAAGAATTTGGTCAATTACATTCTCTTAATGTCTAATTATCCCTCCTTGTTCTTACTTAACAAATTCCTCCTCCTCTTTTTAGTGTACGATTCAAACATTTGTAAACTGTTATCACACCCCTGCTTAGTGATCACTTAGCAAAGCCACATTTTAAGTTCCTTTCATCTTTTCTTGTAAATCAATCCCTTTCCTCCATGAGTTTTTTTCTTTTCTTTTCTTTTCTTTTTTTTGTTCTTTCATTGCTGCATTGCTGGATGCTTTACTTTCTTTCTTTTTCCTTTTTTTTAAACCTTGTTCTGGTATTAGAATACTCCAATTAAATTCAGTGCTTACTTTCCAGGCTGTAGCCTTACACTTCTGCTCTGGGGCAGATTACCTCCTTTAGCTAAATTCTTCTTTCATTTTTTCCCCCCCACCTTGGCTGTATCTACAGAGCTGATATAGGGGTGGGTTCTGCCTTCCTCAGTAATTGCTATACTACAACCCTGGTTTTCAAATTTTATTGCGCATCAAAAACCACCTGAAGGTATTCTTTAATTATGTAATATTCTGGGTACCAGTCCCCAGATTAAGTAGTGAATCATTAGGGACCTCATCAACTTATTTTTTTTATTGTTAATCCTCACCTGAGGATATTTTTCCATTGATGTTTAGGAAGAGTGGAAAGAAGGGGGATAAAGAGAAATATCAATGTGTTCTCACACTGATTGATTGCCTCCTGCACACTCCTGACCATGGCTGGGGATCAAGCCTGCAACCAAGGTACATGCCCTTGATTGAAACCCTTCATTCCCTGGGCCGATGCCCTGTCCAGTGAGCCAAAATGGCTAGGACAACCTCAACCTTTTTAAAATAAGTGTGCACAGGTGATTTTGATGCAGATGATTCTGATGCAGATGATTCAAGGGCTACACCTTAAGAGACATTGCTGTCCAGGTGTTAGGAGAGCCCCCAAACCATTTGTCATTAATTATCTATGCCAGTGTTTTGTGAAATCACAAAATGATTTTGGGTGGTCCACAGAATACGTAGACATTAAACGATAATGAATCACAGAGTAGGGAAGTTTTCCCATTTAAATTCATTTTCAGTTCTCACTTTGGTGCAACTTTGCCTTGAACATTTCTCTGACACATTCTAATCAAACTTAAAAAAAATATTTTTATTGATTTCAGAGATGAAGGAAAAGGGAGAGAGAGAGAGAAACATCAACGATGAGAGAGAATCATTGATCGGCTGCCTTCTACATGCCCTAGAGTGGGGATCAAGCCTGCAACTGGGGCATGTGCCCAGACGGGAATTGAACTGTGACCTCCTGGTTCATAGGTTGACACTCAACCACTGAGCCATGCCAGCTGGGTTCAACCTTTTTAACAAAGAAAAAGCAGGTTTCAAAGCCAGAGACTCAGGAGCCTCTGTCAGGCAACAATACTTAACTAGGTTTTAAGAACATTGTTTTGTTTTTATTATAGACTAGAGGCCTGGTGCATGAATTCGTGCACATTGAAAGGAAATTAATTAGAAGAAATATTTTAATATTGCTATTCGCCCTTTCTCTGTAATAACAGTATCAACCAAATTCACTGTCGACAATGACAGATTGAAACACAGGCATGCGACTGGCACCAGTGAGAGCTTTATATGTGTTGTGCATGCGCGAGTCAACTTAGCCTTATGTATATATATAATAAACTTGCTTAATTAGACCTGCTTTCTGATGTAGCTAAACTTTTTCCAGCCCAGTGAAGCACCCAACTTCTCTTTCAGGTAATTGTCAGCAACACAGCAGTAAATATCAACACGAAGCAGATTATTATTGTAGATCATGCAGGGAGACCAAAGGGTAAAATACTGAACTGCAACAGTGTTTGACTATATTCTGCACAGTGAGAAAACCTGAAGTCATTTTTAAGTTCCACCATTTCTTACTTCTTTTCAGTTGGGTCAAGTTTCTAAGCTTTCTAAATCTCCATTTTCCAGCTAATGAAAAGAGAATAAGATTCTACCAAGTCTCCTATCTACCTACTCCAGGACTTCTGTGAGGATCAAATGAGATGAGGCTGGGAAAACACTTCACAGACATTTGGTTAAAGTGTAAAATGTTTGCACCTGGCTATAAAGCAAGTTGTGTTCCTGGGCTCAAGAAACTGCAAGAAGGCTAGTAATTGCTAGGGAGAGGAATCCAGGCATTGCTACGTGATGGCATTACCCGGCACCCACAGCCACCATTTCTGGGCTGGGCTGGGCTGTGGGCTGCATTTTGCACCATTTCGCAGCGTCGGCTGCAATTTGGTGGGGTGTCGTTCTAGGGTGGTGGTGGAGCCTGTGTCCCACTTGGGGGGAGCTGAGTGTTGCTTTGTGGGTACCAGGTCCAGGGTGCTGTTTCTCTGTGCACATCACGGAAGCTTCTACATTGAGTGTCTGCCCCTGGTGGTCAGTGCATATCATAGTGACTGGTCGGATGGTCGAACACTTAGCATATTAGCCTTTTATATATATAGATCTTTTTTTTTACCCTTGCATTCTGTTTATGACAAATGATACTGGTGCCCATTTAATGTAATGATATAAAGTATTCTTTTGAAATCAATCAATAAAAATAATTTAAGTTAATTTTTAAAAGATATTAAGTAAATAATAGTAAAGTAGTATGTATGAAGGATTAACTGTGAAGGAAGTTTTTAGTGGTATACTGATTAAATGAAATTTGCAAGGTGAGTCACAGAAAGTTCAAGTGTGAGAGTTACCCCCTAGCTGTGTCTATATAGCACCATTAGCTTGGGACTTTTTTTTTTGCTGAATCACCTATTGTAGTCATCAATATTTTCAAGTGAAGGGTAGCAGAATATACCACCCCAAAATATACCTATTATAAAGATTATTTTGAGAAACTGCAGCCATAGGAGAAGCTCTGAAAATAGAGTAGAAGTTACCCCTTTGGAAGGAAAACCTATACTTTTAAAGTAAATTTCCATTAAAAAAGGGGGCTGTATTAGAGACTTATTATCAGTGATCACTTTTTTATCTGAGAAACTGATCTGCATGGCAGGACTGCCTTTGCTTATGAAAAGCTTGTTCTTCTCACCCTCCAGTGAATTGACTTTTCTGCTTTGTAGCCCTAGATACCTATCCCTTTTCTTAGCTCAATTGTCTGACTGCTTTTTGAGTGTCATATCTTTTTGGGACGCCCATACAGATGTTGTGCACACATGCAATTAAATTTTTTTTCTCCAGTTAATTTGTTTTTTACTGTGGGCAAGGGAGAGGGGTCTCTGCCAAGAACTCAGAAGGGAAGAGGAAAAATAACTTTTCCTCCCCTACACAAGTAAGATATCAAAGACCAAACTGTATTTTTTTTTAAATATAGAGAGGGAGAGGGAGAGATAGAAACATCAGTGATGAGAGAGAATCATTGATTGGCTGCCTTCTACATGCCCCACACTGGGGATTGACCCAGGCATGTGCCCTGACTGGGAATTGAACCATGACCTCCTGGTTCATAGGTCAATGCTCAACCACTGAGCCACACCAGCTGGGCCCAAATTATCTCTTGATGAAATTTATAATTTGCCCCAAATCAATTATGCTGTTTGACCTATACCATCAATATTTTGTAAACCCAATCTTTTCACGGCTTACGAGTCCACAGTTTTGATATTTGAGTTTCTATTTTTGTGTGAGGACTTGTTACTTTGTTCTTTCTGTTGGCTATAGTTGAGTCATTCCTATTTTCACAGAACACAGTGCTAGACATCATATTATCATGAAAAAAGTATAAAACCTGTCCTCTATGAACTGTTGGGGTCCAACCCCAGCAGGTCCAGGGGTTCCCAAAGGTGTGGACGGAGTCAGCGAAGAAAGAATGACATGGAGGCAGCATTCAGTTCATCAGCATAGTTGGGTTCTCTAGCCTGGTTCTATCCAGAATCTCCATCCAGGTTCTGTCCAGGTTCTCTTGCCATGTTCTCTCGCTAGGTTCTCCCGCCAGGTTCTATCCAGGTTCTCTGGCCAGGTTCTGTAGCCAGGTTCTTTTGCCAGGTTCTGTGGCCAGGTTCTGTCTCTAGGTTCTTCAGCCAGGTTCTCTCGCTAGGTTCTGTCTCTAGGTTCTGTGTCCAGTTTCTTGTTATATCTGTATTTATACCAGTTGATTCCAATCCTATCAATCTCTATTCCAAAGGTTAGGGCGTTTCTTATCTCCATTCCAGGGAGTAAAGATTATGTAGCTTAAGCGTGATTGTTCATAGTTAAAGTGATTAATTACCTGCCTGGCACTTAGTTAAGGGGTTTTATTCCCTCCCTAACTTCAGGGGAAAATCCCCACCTGGGAAAACAACCTTTCTCGGAGAGGTGACCTTGGTTAAAACACATAGCGCCAGAAGGTGAGCAAACATATTAAGAACAGTATGCCATATATGCCAGGTCCCTGAAACATATGCTGTGCAGATGTTTCTTCCCTGCAGCGACTGTGTCAAGCAGCAAGGATGGACCGGCTCCTGGCAATGAACTTAAAAGCTAGTCAAAGAATTGAAAGGAAAATATAACAAAAGCTAGCATTTATTGAGCACTTACTATACCGAGCTAAAAAGCATGGCATAGCAGCCTTTGCTTATGAAAAACTTGTTCTTATGTAATGATAGAAAGTATTCTTTCAAATCAATAAATAAAAATAACTCTCCTAATAACTTTCTGAAGTAGTACTTGTAAAAGGTATTTATTGAGCTATTACCAGGTGTTTCACATGTATTCTATACTTTTCAAAATGACCATGTGGAGTCCTGACAATCAGTTGGCCCCATCTTATTGAGAAGGGAACTGAGCCACAGAGAAAAGAGGCAATATGCCCAAGGCCATAGTGCTAACACGGTGGAGCTGAGAGTTTGAACCCAGGCAGTTTGGCTCCAAAGCCTAGAAAGAAAAAAGTAAGCTCCTAAGACCACATGGCTAGTAAGTGATAGAACTGGAATTTAGTTTGAATCCAGGGCTCATGCTCTTAGCCCTTAAGCTTCACAGTCTCATAAAGCAATAGGCTGACAACTTGGAAGAACAGTAAAGCATAAGTGATGACAAGTTTTGCAGGAGAATTTCCAGACTTCATCTTGTTTTTCCAGGAAGAAAGCTTTTGCTCTTTGCCTTGCTTCCAATTTCCTTGTTGTATTTGCTGTCATACTTCGGCTTTTTTTTTTTTTCCCAACAATAAGGGCAACTGGTTTAACACCTAGGCCCTTCCATGCTCTGTGCATTGCAGCCCTGATGATATGGACATACTCGATTTTCTTGTGTTCCATTTGCTGTTTTATCGACACAGTTATTGATAAAAGAAAGCTCCTTGCCCAGATATATTCTTTGGCCTTAAATTGGCTTGACAGGTGGACATTACCTTTGGACAGTTAACCCCTGGGTAGCAGAAGCCTTTCCAGACCAGTAATGCTCCCTAACATCTCAAATATCTCTGAATTAATCTTTTCTGCAGCTTTTAAGGGTAGTAGCAGCCTTTTGTTTTTATTTTTGCCAGAGAGGGTCCACATTTATCTGCTGTTGTGGCTTTCTTCAATTAATCAATTCTGTCAGTTCTCTCCAAGCCAACAAATAAATAAACAATCCTGTGTCAGACACAGCCCAGAAAGAAGGTGAGGCCATAGAAGATGAAGAGCATTTTGACTTGTGGGTGTGGTGCTGGTGTGTGGATGTCTATGCGACAGAGGGAAGCGTGAGTAAGAAATAAAGAAGCTCTATCCCTTGGAGGAGGCGGCGGCTGCAGCTTGTGCAGCCAGGGCCAAGATTCAGGCTTGACACCTTCCCAGTAAGGAGGAGGAGCCGCTGAAAGAGCTGGATGACCGGAAGGTGGAGCTGTCCCAGTTTCGTGTCACCAAAGTGATAGGAGACATGCTGTCTGAGTTGTCTGAGACCCGAGTTCTTTGCAGATCCATTGCTCATGTTCTCGCTGTTATTTAACCAGCCTCAGGGACTTCTTCTAGGGCAAGAAATGCAAGTCCTTGCATCTGTGGCCCAAGAAAATGCGTGGCATGTGCCCCCGGCTCAACCAGCACCAGAAGCTGAAGACCGAGAAGCAGCGAGGGCAGGGATGGCTGTACCTGCTGCAGAAATTTGCGGTTAAGGCCTGAGCATCATGGTGTCGGATAAAACACAAACAAACGGGCCAAAAAAAAAAAGGGGGGTGGTATTCTAATGGAGCATCCAACCAAGACAGTGCCTGCTTTCCAGCCGGAGGAAAGTTTTAGATTCCTGCTGTACATGGAAAGAAAGTGCCTATTTCCCATTTATGTAATAGGTTATGTAAATCTTCTTAATGAAACAAAGTACCAGTTGAATACTGGTGACAGTATTCCTTTAAAAATGTTCCTGTGGAGTCACAAAGGACAGGATAATTAAAACTCCTCGCAGAGTTTAGTTCTTTGACCTCTCATTAGTTTCAGTATTCTAAATGGCCACTTGTTAGCAGCCTAATTTGATTATTAGCCCCTCTGAGCTGGCAGCACGCATTCTGAAGAGTGGACTCTGCGTGACTTGGGACCCAGGCTGCTGCCGCACACGTGAGGTGGAGGATGGAGGAGCAAATTGCCTTGCTTCTGTGTGTTCATGAGTTAGTTGCACTAAAGCGGTTAAACAAAGGGAAAGCAGCCCTTTCCAGCATCCATGGCTGAGTCTGATAAAAGAAACTCAGTGTGTGCTATGACTAGTTCATTCTGTAAACAGCTTTATGAGGCGTCATGGAGGGAGGAGGAGAAAGAGGGAATTTTGGGCCTCACAGTTTTATCATTAAAAAACATTGGTATGTCATATCATCCTTTGTCACCCCGCATAGTGAAATAAAACTTGACTTACTTCCTCAAGATATTTCAACAAACGATTGCAGAAACTTAGAGCTGGGGACTATAGCACACTAATTCTCTGTCTCTCTGGGTAAGGTACCCTGGTTTTAGCTTTTAAATTAATTCCTCGATATTTCTACGAGGAGGCTTAGAAAGTGTAATCAGGCTCCTTGTCAAAGCCAATGTCTGTAAAGCAACCTAACTTCTATTTTTTTAAGTGAGCAAGCTAAATCACAGAGTTGTGGGAAAGCAGAGAAATCTCTATATATAATAGCCTAAGAGACCAAATGACCAAACGACTGGTCAGCCAGTTGCTATGACACTCACTGACCACCAGGGGCTGATGCTCAATGCAGGAGCTGTTCCCCGGTGGTCAGTGTGCTCCCATAGCCAACCTCCCTGGGCCCCAATCGGGGCGCGGGAGATGGGGGCGCTGGCCAGCCAACCTCCCGCAGGCCCCCCCCCACCTGTGCATGAATTTGTGCACTGGGCCTCTAGTAAAATAATAAGCATATGGAAATTAAACACCCCCACTCTCGCTTGCCAACTGTATGTCATTGAAAAATCTGGTCCTACACCATTACACTCCAGAAGATCATTTGAGGCAAGCATAAGCTTCAGCTGTCCCACGTTTGAGATCATGAAAGAGGCATAGTTGAAGTTAGAATTTAAGTTTGAAAAATGTAGAACATCCTATATAATAAAGAGTTGATATGCAAATTAACCCTCACACCCTCACAAGATGGCTACCTATGACCAGGCCAGCAGGGGGGTTAGTGAGGGACGACCAAATGACTGAACAGCAGGCTGCATGGGGTGACCAGGCCAGCAGGGGGGCAGTTGGGGGTGACCAGGCAGGCAGGGGGGTGCAGTTGAGGTCGATTAGGCTGGCAGGGGAAGGTGGTAAGAGGTGACCAGGTTGGCGGGGGGGGGGGCAGTTAGGGGTAACCAGGCTGGCGGGGGGCAGTTGGGGGAGATTAGGCTGGCAGGGGTGGCAGTGAGGGGTTATCAGGCCAGCAGGGGGGGCAGTTAGTGGCAACTAGTCAGGCAGGCAGGTGAGCAATTAGAAGCCAGCAGTCCAGGATTGTGAGAGGGATGTCCCCAGGATCAGGCCTAAACCGGCAGTCAGACATCCTCCCTGGGTCCCGGATTGGAGAGGGTACAGGCTGGGCTGAGGGACTCCCCCTGCCCCCCCCCCCCCGCCCCCTCAGTGCATGCATTTCATGCATGGGGCCTCTAGTATTATAATAACAATAGTACAGTAGATTCTCTCTTAGTGAACTTCTACTTAATCAGCTTGCTAGATAAATGGACACTTGGTAAGACCCAGTGACCAATGGCCATGATATACTAACTGCTTGTGGCCATGAGTAAGGTTGGAAGCAGGGTGGTTAGAAGTGTCTAATTTTCCCAGGTACTTCTGCTTTAACCGTTTGAGTTGTATGCTTACTGAAAATTAGTTGAGTTTATTCCAAATTTATGCCAGTTGTACATAATGTAATTATATGATTTAATTAAATATTATATAAACTGATGAAATATACATGCAAAGTGAGTAGTTGCTGCAGTGAAATTTAGGCTGAATGCTTTTGGGAGACTCAGGAAAGGCAGGGTGCTAAAAAAGTCTGTCAAATTAGGTGGTGGTGAGAAAAAGTACAAGATGAGGGAAATTGTAATAATTAAGTTTCTACATTTCAATTGCTTCATATGTTTTGTTTTTTACTTAGTTTTATGGAAAATTTCAACACATCTAAAATTAGAGAGTCTAGTATAATTAACATGATACTCTCATCACCCAGCTTCAACAATTTTCCATACATGTTCCAGCTATACCTCACTCACTCCCTGCCACATTATTTTGAAGCAAATCTCAAGTATCATATCATTTCCTCTCATAGGTCTTTTTTAGTCCTCATTCTACTTTAAAGGAACACACACTGGAAATTATTATGGATTTGACTTGTGCAAGCAAGATATTACAAAAAAACAAAAGTTAACCCATACCTAATGAAAAGGTTGGGGGTAGAAAAAAAATCATGAAATCCATGTATTTTGTGATAAAAAATATTTGTTAAAATATCTAAGGTATACAATATATTTTAATGATTGGTTATTTCAATCACTTTGACTAATCAATGAACTACTGAGTCTTACATATTGGATTAGAGAGTTTTTAGTATAAAAATGATGTAATATAATCTTCATGCTGAGAATGATTTACCTGCCAAGGTTAGCATAAGCCAATATGTGCGTAATGCCATCTTTTCTAAGTTTATTTCATTTGAAAAAGGAAAACTCATGGTTTTCAGGTTTGTTTTATCTGAAAACTCATAGCTTTGAGAGCAGCAAAGATGATATTTTGAGTTGTTAGCCCAACTCCAATTTCTTCTGTTAGTATAGCCAACCCTTTTCACATGGATAGAGTACTTCAGTGACTTTGTGCTCCACACCCAGCCCCAGACACACCCCAAGATGCCAACTCATTGCCTAACCACTGCTCTTTCTCAAGAATTTGAAATATGCATAGATCTAGTTAGAAAATAGACAGATGATGGACCTGAATGGCTGCTTTAGCCAAATTGGGCCATATAAAAGCAGAGGAAGCGAGTTGAGAAAGAGAGGAGGCAGAGATGAAAGAGGCTTTTTTTTTTTTTAATAGACAATGAACAATCATGGTTTCTCATTTAAAAGGTAAATTTCCAGTTTCTAGGGTCCTGACTGGGCTTTGTTGGCTGCCCTTGGATTTCTATGAGATTGTTGCAGTCTTATATTAAATTCCTTTCTGTTTAAGCTTGCTTCAGTGGGTTTGTGTTCCTTGAAACCAGTAATCATCACTGACTGGGAAACAGGATAACTTTGATATACAGGGTGCAAGTAGAGAATCAAGAGGCACAGACAATAAAACACCTCATAGTTTAAACCAAATGTAGCATCAGACTAGGGTTTCTCATGGCAAGCCCCTATGCATGCATGTATATGTGTATGTGCCCTGTGTGTAGGGACATGTATGTATGACTTTAATATCCACTAGTACCTGTTGGGGACCGTCATGCTGCTGGCAAAGTCTAAGCTGACCAGAGGACATGGCAAAGCCCTGGACTCTACCCTATGTCAATCCTGGAAGGTTTTAAGGTCAAAGCTCAGGAAAGGTTTAAGGCCTTATTAGAGTTTGCAGCAAAGTGGAATTAGACAAGGCTTGACCGAGGCATGACCTCGGTGGCTAAAAGTGCAGTTACTAAAACATAACCTGATTGTCATAGTAACTGTCAAACATAGATGGATCTAGACAAAGCTTGCCCAGTCTTGCCCAGCCTGTAACAATCTGCTACTTCCCTATAATGGGCCAAGTCCTAACAGTGATCTATGAAGCATGACCAACCACAGCTTAGATATAAAGCAGTGTGTGTAAAGAATAAAGTTGCTGGCACTGGTGCTGGTGCTGGTGCCTTGTGCCAGTCCTCCCAACCCCGGACTCTTGTATTTCATCCCACTCCGCCTCTACCCGTCGGACCCTCTCCAAGGTGCGGGTCACCGCAAGTACCCATGCTAGCTATAAAGCACCCATAGCTGTGCCAGCTTAAGATTCTTGATTCACATATAATTGTTAGGTCACTGAAGGAGGAACGCACGAGGCCGGAGTGGTGAGGAATTACAAATTTATTCGATCATCCGTACACCAGGTGGCTGAGCCTGGATGGCTCCAGCACCCAGTGACAGGAGTCAGGGGATTTTAAAAGACTTTTGGTGGGCTTTCTTTGGGGGCGGAGACTTCTTTATGCATACCCCGAGGGGAGATAATGGAATGTGGTCACTGCAAGTGAAATGTGGTCTTCAGCAAAGGGAATGTCCATAGTGAAGTGATCTGAAAAGCCAGTTTCTGGGGATGGGGTACCAATTCAATTGATCAATCAAACCTAACAATAATCTTATACAGGAAGAAGTAATTATCTAGTGGTAAAGCCAGACCTATGGAATGGGCAAGGTTACATTATTTTATTTATGTTTTTACCACTATGCTCCTCCATTGTTTTAAAGTTGCTTATGAGCCCGATAAAGAGCATTTTCTGTTTTTATTCTATTCTCCATGAACCTATTCCAGGTTGGCATTAGAATATAATGCTTTCACAAATATTCATATTCAACTATTGTAAATATCCAACATGACAAGCATTTTTGATGAATGATCTTAGTCAGCCGTTCTCAGCCTGTGGGTCGCGACCCCTTTGGCGGTCGAACTAGTGTCGCCTAAGACCATCCTGCATATCAGATACTTATATTATGATTCATAACAGCAGCAACATTACAGTTATGAAGTAGCAACGAAAATAATTTTATGGTTGGGTCACAACATGAGGGACGGTATTTAAAGGGCCAGAAGGTTGAGAACCACTGATCTTAGTGAATTCTTTCTGTGAATTGTTAAGCATATTGCCCAAAGTTGCACAGTTAGTGAATGGCAGAATGAGTAATTCTTTCCGTGGCAAGAAAGGGTGTTTCTTGCCATAGAAAAATGTTTCTCCTCCAACTGTTAGTTCAGGAGACTTGAGTATGAAAGCAGAATGGAGCATATAGCTTTAAATGAGGCTAAGGGTGGCATTCTTCAATGATGAAGAAATACTTAGTAGCATTACAGGTGAAATTCCTTTAATTTTAGCACTCTGTTACTTCACCACTTGGGCTATTAAATTGGAATATTGCTATCGAGCAAAGTATGCTTTGTAAAAAACAGAAGGGAGGTGATCTCGGCCCTGTGCTCAAATGGGAAAAGCACACCTTGGTTCATAGGTTTAGGTCCTAAGTAAATTTGAATCACCCCTGATTTTACCTTAGCTTTTTTTTTTTTTAATTTATCACTAGTACCTACAATATCCACTCTGCTTTGCTCATGAAATGCCCTGAGTGGGAATGTCAGGGATTATTTTGTATCGTGAATACAAATGATGAGGTCTGCAGTGGAGGAAAATCTGGAACAGTGTTCAAGAAGGCTGGTTAGAACATTTTTGCAAGCAGCTCTACCCACACATATATAAATCCAGTACTGGTCGTGTAGATCTTTGCTTTTCTATGTACCTTCCTAGAGGAAATCACTTCCCTTACCTGGGTCCCAGTTTACCCATTTATAAATTGAGCAACTTTCTCTGAAGTATCTCTATAAATCTCTCCTAACTTGATAATTTTGCTTTCCATGAAATACACTTTCTAACAGAAGTGGCTCACAAAACAGAATTATCTTGTTCTTTTGCCTTTTAGAATGTCACTTAATTGGATGTTAATGTATTTCGTAGAAGCACTAGCTGGTTTGGCTCAGTGGATAGAGTGTTGGCCTGCGGACTGAAGGGTCCTGGGTTTGATTCCAGTCAAGGGCACATGCCAGGTTGTGGGCTCTATCTCCATTGTGGGGCATGCAGGAGGCAGCTGATTAATGATTTTCTCTCATCATTGATGTTTTTGTCTCTCTCTCCTTCTCCCTTCTTCTCTGAAATCAATAAATTTTTTTTAAAAAATATAGTTTTCAATATATAAGGCTGTCATTCATTCAAAGATATTAAAAGTGTTCAAAACAGAGAAGAATTATTTGTCACAAAATGAAGCAACTTCTCGCCAATTCCACATGGCCAACTCCTAGGTCCCTTTAGGAAATACACAGCCAGCTCTCCCTCAACCCCACCTTACTCATCCAGTGCATCCCCATGAATCCATCCACTGTAGCTGTGCTCAGTCTATTTTCTCTGTCCTCATAAGTCTACTTTCAGTGTTAACAGTGGAACTGAAGGAGAGGTTGTGCAGAGTCATTCAGATGTACACATTTCTTCTGGGAGCTTTTACACAACAATGGTTGATTTTCTGAGTCCTGGGAGGAGTCAAAGCAATATGTTTTATTATCATAGTAACTTTATGTTTAGGGATAAAACTTTTGGTTTCTGTAACAGTCAAATTGATGTTCCTATTTCTGAAGCATTTTCCTTCTTTGTTTTTACATAAATTGTCTTCTCTCATACCAGTTTTTCTTTCTTTCTTCTTTAAAAATATGTTTTTATTGATTTCAGAGAGAGGAAGTGAGAGGGAGAGATAGATAGAAACATCAACAAGAGAGAACATCAATTGATCGGCTGCCTTCTGCATGCCCCCCCTGAGGAGCAAGCAACCCAGGCATGTGTCCTGACTAAGAATTGAACCAGTGACCTCCTGGTGCATGGGATGATGCTCAACCAACTGAGCCACACTGGCTAGGCACACCAGTTTTTCTTGAGTAAACCCTTGATGTAACTTCCATGCTGTCATATATCTTGTCTAACAGTACATATTCCATTATTCTATTACATGACATCAGAAGATGATATGGCTAAACTCAGTGCTACTCATATTCTGGAAAAAGGGTTCATCTTTCTAACTGGCTGCTGAAGACAAACTAGCAATGGAAAAGTGGTTCTGACTTCATTCAGGCCTGGCTTTCTTGCCTTGAACAGTTTTCTTAGACATTTCTGTGCTGTAATTTTTTTCCTTATAGTAGAAAGCAGCTAATAAATAATGTTTTACTGTTTACTGCTCAGGCCATGGCCTATCCTTACTTTTTAAGATGAGTGTTTTGAATAGGGAGTACTCTGGTTTATTTGCCATATATATTGAAAAATTATTAAGAAATTGCAACCTACGAATCCTGTGGGGGATGGTGACATTTGAGACATGTATGGATGTGCTTCAGGTTACATTTCTGACATTTTGATCCACATTTTTATTTTAGTTATTGAGAACTTTAATATGTTTTGAAAGGGCCAGAGAGTCACCTGTGACTTCAAAATTATTTCTGTCTTTTCCAGCTTATATTACATTCTAGACAATAGTAGAAATGATAGTGGAGGAAATAGCAGAGTAAAAGAATAGGTTACCTTCTCTACTTCTGTTATTTAGGAGTCAATGGAACAACCTAATATATTTTTATGAAGAGTTTATAAAGTGTAGACTATCAACAACTGTCAAGAGTATACAGAGTATATTAGAAACACTACATATTAGCAAAAATACATAGAAATATATCCTGAGGAGAAAAGTTGCCTTTCAAACACAGATTGTTAAAGAGAACTGAGGCTTTACTCACCTGGAATGGAGTAGTCACTGACCAGTTGTTGGACTGAATTGACCAGTTATTTCCATCAGTATAATTCGACAGACACCTGCCTTTTCTATCGAGTTCGGATGAACACCTCTGTACGGTATTTCTAACATCTGAAGGGTGACCACACTGTGCCCTGCTCACAATTTTTGCTGTAAGCAAAATACAATGTTCACTAATCACAGCAGTGCAGACCAAGCCTTCAGTGTGTCTGAATGGAGCCAGCAGAATAGGCACTTCTGGAAACAACCTTGCATGAAACAAAATGTTTGAGGTTTTTGTCTTCTTCCCATGTGAAACGACCTTAGCATTCTAATACCAACTTGGGCATGAATCAAGCTTCCACCCTAGCACATTCCTTGTAACTCACATATGAAGTCCCTTGACCCTTTAGTGCTGCATCATTGTGGCAAGCAGTTCTCTGCTACTTCCTGGCGTGTATGGAACAACTTGCTCAACTCAAGTGCGAGAGCTGATTTGATGGCTCCTATAGGCCCTGGGACCCCTTGGCAAGAAGAGTGTAGGCAAAACCTCAATAGGAAGTATGAGAACTGAGTGGCCAGCCCAGGCATACAGGTGGTTCAGGGAGAGGAACTCTGAGATTTTCCTTTTCCTCACGTACTCATTTGGTAATGGTCTCTGGTCTGAATCCATCATTCTGATCGATCAGATCAGAAGGGAGTGCAGACTGAAGTACACCCCAGACCCCATAGTGGGTGGGGACAGTATTAATATATATTCACATACCCCAGGTCCTTCCCACAAACCATGAAATTGAGATTGTGAATGTAGATGTTTCTTTTACAGAGCTTTTCCTCCGCCTGTGGTCGCAGTCTCCTTTCTAAACCATTCTGACCTCAACTTTCAGTCAAACTGATCAGCTATTGTTCTGCTCAGTGACAGGGACAGATTTTTCCATGTCTTTGCTGCTGTGGGACAGGATCTCAGTTAATTAGTTCTGTCCAAACTTACAACTGATGTGGTTCTGTAAGTTTTGTCTTTATGTGTATAGAAATAGCCAATATCTAGCTTCTTTGTGTTATCTATTAGATCACAAGCTTCTAGGCTTTACAAAATTTGTCCTTTATTTGGATCATGGACTGTACCTCTTTTATGATTCTAACTGAACTTGTTATTGATTGTGTGTCACAACAAATATAATACTAGCATGTGTATTAGCACAAGCTACTAAGTTTGGGGTAATTTGTTACAGCAGCAGAACACTAATGCACCTTCTAATGCTCATACCAGGCAGTTAAAGTGCCCTGCAATAGCTTTGGTGCTTTTGAGGAGGACCACTTTGCTATCTACTAGTTAATTCAGGCTGGACCTTGTGCTTTCTGACTCTAGCAGTTTTACTTCTAGTCAAGAAACTTAGAGGTCACATTTCTTATCATTTTGAATTCGTATCACATTGCACATGCTCATGAATTTTTGCATATTATCCTGTGGATACTTAGTCCCATTTTACAGATGACTGACTTTAAACACTGTTGTTAGGAATTAGAACCACAGCCCTAATTTCCCCAGCTTTCTACTTAATATTCCTAGTCATAAAACTCTGAAGATACACTAAAGAAAACTACTGTGAACAAAGATTTTGGTGGAAAATTTACTAAAAGATTGAAGATGCAAAAAATATTTTTAGAGGCATTGCAGGTGCGTAAGGTGCTGTGTATATCTTATGTTTACCAATTACATTTCATTTTCTCTTTGGTAGTTAATCCTGCTTGTCTCATAAATGGCATAAAATGTGAAGAGAAGATAAAAAATTAGAGAACATTATGATTTTAATGAGAACAAGACTCAGTAGATAAAATGATAGATTTTTTTGTTTCGGTATCAGATATATTTACACAAGCATTGATTTATAAGTCAGTTGTGCTACAAATCTACAAGTCCGAAAATAGCGAGTCAGCAGCCTGGAAGCTGTCGCCCTATCTTGCCATATCCCGGGAATAAAGATTCAGCAGTCATAATCTAACTGATGAAATTGTTGCTGCTCAAGGCGAAATACAATTCAGTTTCACACTCTCATAGGAAGATGGGTTCAGTGGAGCTAATAGGAAGGAAAAAAATGTATTTGTCAGTGAGTGAAAGAGATAGGTCTCAACAGTACAAAGGAAAGATCTGGAGGGTAAATGAGATTTGTTCCCTATGTTGTCACTCTCTGGAGCAATACCATGATTACTTGGAGAATTTCAGACACAGAAGCAAAATGGCCCTAATATGCACAAGCTAGGATTTCTTGCAACTGATTGGTAAGAATTTACTACTCTTGAAAGCAGTTGGTCAAATTCCTTTCAGGAATATGTAATCTTATAGACAAGCTCCACCCTAAAGGATGGTCAGATTAATTAGAAAGACAAGTACAGGAATAAGTCCAATACTTACTACCAGGTGTATCTGCAGAGAGCCTGTATGCTCTCGAACCTATCACCTCCATCATCTTCATGGGAAAGCTGAAGTTAGGTAGTTAGACTTATGTGGCCAGTCCACTGCTATGCTTGCTCTTCTACAGGGAAAGTGTTAATAGAGGTTATCTGTGATTTTAACTGAGGAAAAAAAGTTAACATGATATACAAATTGTGTGTATGTGTGTGTGTGTGTGTGTGTGTGTGTGTGTGTGTGTGTGTGTGTGTCTGTACACATGCAGGAAAAACATGCTGTGGTTTACATCCTTTGACTGAGTAGGAATTTTTACCTTAGCTTTTAAAGGTTGCTTCAAAGTGGGTTGCTATGTTTTCAGTGTTCCATATATTTCACATCATCATTCTTTTCATTGCAAAGAAAATGAACACATTTGAGTAAAAAGCATTTCCCAGTAAATGATTTTCCAGGGCAAGAAAGTTTTAAAGATATTCTATTTATCATTTGAAATTAGGTTGACTATCAGCACCAGTCAAAAAAAGTTTGTGTTTTGAAATAATGTCAAACTTACAGGAAAGTTGCAAGGACAACGTAAGAAGACTTCTTATTGCTCTTTACCCAGTTTCATCCTTCACTAATATTTAATGATTTGTCACATTTGTTTTATTATTATGTCTCTGTCTTTCTAGCTATATATGTATCTTTATACACACACACACACACACACACACACACATACTTATTTAAACATTTTTTCTGAACTATTTGAGAATATGCCTCACAAGCCCTTCACTATTCTGTGTGTCTTTCCTAAAAACAGGAAATTCTTTTACAGAAGCACAATGCAGTTATCAAATTCAGGAAATTTAATATTGATAAAATCTTTTCTCTAAAACCTATGGTCCATATTCTACTTTTGTCTGTTGGCTCATTTATGTCCATTTACAGCATTTCCCCCTCTTGCACAGAAGTTAATCCAATCTCGTGTATTACATTTAGTTGTCAGGTCTCTTTAGTCTTTAATCTGGAACAGTTCCTGAGCCTTACCTTGTTTTCATGATATTGGCATTTCTTTTTAAAGAATGCAGTTCCGTTTTTTATACAATGCCCTTCAATTTAAGTTTCTCTGATGTTTCCTTATGATTAGATTCAAGTGAGACCTCTTTATAAGCTACGTGGGTGATATTGAATCTGTTTCAGGGAAACACATCCAAAGCACACATTTCTCATCTGCCCTTCACTGATGAGCTTAATTTTGATCAACTGGTCAATGTATCATCTGTTTTCTCCACTGTATAGTTACTGCTTTCTTCTTGCAATTAATTAGGAAACTGGGAAGATATTTTAAGTCCATGCAAATATCCTCATCCAAATATTCTCATCCATCCCCCTACCTCACATTTAATATAAGTTGATGATTCTTGCCTTAACCAATCTTTACTGTGATGGTTACAAAATAGTGCTATTCTAAATCCATCATTCTCTCCATATTTATTAGTTGGCGTTCTATCTGACTGTTGTCCTCTCTGTTTTTCTCTGTCTGTTTGGATGGCTCTATTATCACTGTAAACTAACAGATTCTTATTTTATTCAATGGGTTATAATTTATTATTTCCCTTATTTATTTTGATGCTCAAATTGTTTCAGATTTGCTCATAGGTGGGAGTTCCTTTCTAGTTTCTTGTTTCAAAACCTTGCCCATTGTTGTTATTTTATAACTTCCTTACTTTAAAACAAGATATTCCAGGCTCATGTTGTATCTTTCCTCCCCTAGCCCTGGCATCAACCATTTCTGTAGGAAGTAATCGTTCCTTTTAATGGGGAATGGTTTTTAGAAACCAAGATCTAGACACTAAATATGTTCATTGCTAATGTGATATTATTGCTCAGGCATCATATTGATACCTCCAATCCTTAATTTTATTTCCCTTCTTCCGTGATAAGAACTCCATACAACATCAACACATCCCACTTACTTGCTCAATCCTGAAGTGCATATAAATGATTTTTTACTACAATAAATAAACATACCAAGTGAGAATTCCAGGCAAATTTTGATTCCACATTTCAGGTCTAGGTATTCTCACAAGAACTCTGAAAATGGCTGGGAGAAAAGAATAGAGTCTAAATTATCACTTATGTTAGGACAATATCAAGCCTTTCATCTCTGCTTTATTAAAGTATCAGGCCCATGGGGAAAGTAGTCACTGATGTGCCACTTAGTGGTATTTCACGCCAGTCCTTTAATTAATAAAAGTTTCATTTTACACTTAAAAATCTGTTAAGAGGTTAGATGTCTTGTTAAGTGTTCTTACCACAATAAAATAAAATTTCGAAAATCCTTATATAGCAAAGAAACTTTGGAATATGTTGTACTTCTCAAGCACCACTTGGATCTCCATTTTAAATGCAAAATATTGCAATAAATAAATGCAAAGTAAAACAACAAAAGAAAGCAGACCCCCCCAAAAAACCCCAACAACTTATGGGCTCTACTGCAAGAATACTCTACTTTTGCATAAAATTCAGAGAGGTTTTAGAACAGTGATGGCGAACCTTTTGAGCTCGGTGTGTCAGTATTTTGAAAAACCCTAACTTAACTCTGGTGCCGTGTCACATATAGAAATTTTTTGATATTTGCAACCATAGTAAAACAAAGACTTATATTTTTGATATTTATTTTCTATATTTAAATGCTATTTAACAAAGAAAAATCAACCAAAAAAATGAGTTCGCGTGTCACCTCTGACACGCATGTCATAGGTTCGCCATCACTGTTTTAGAATCCCTGGTATATAGTCTTATAGAATGCCCCAGATCTTATTATTATTATTTTTTTAGACTACTGGTGGTATGAAATACCAAACAATTAAACAGGTTTCATGATCTGCTTTCTGGGCCAGATTTCTATATGTTCTTAGTATTATTGAATCACATTTTTATGGTATAAAAAGACCCTGGAGTGTATAACCCCTCTTTTTACAGATGGAGGAACTGAAGTATATTGAGGGTAAATTACTTGTCTGAGAGCAGAAAGGCTATTGGGGAAAAAGCCTGGAGGGTTCCTGTTGTAGAAGGGAATTCAACTAAGGGTGTCTGGTTGGATGGAAGTATTTTATGTTTCATTTCTGTCCTGGGAGTCCATGAATCTTTCTTCTGATAACCAGTACAGTGATCTTTCTACTCTACCCTCAGGGGTCATTAGATTGAGGTGTAAAGGGAAAGAGGGAGAGCAACTCTTTTGTGTGTGTGTGTGTTTATTTGTTTTGCTATTTTCCATATTCATCTTATAGGAAAGATTTTTTTCTGGAAGAAAGGGGTTTGGGGACCATAACATGATTCAGTTGTAATGCTGTCCAGGACTATATTACAGTCAGAAGTGATTGCCATATGTGAGTGCATATTTCAAAACACTGAAGTATTTTTACAGCTAGGAAACTTGATGAGGACCAGAACTTGGCTAAGAATGCTTGTCAATTCTGGCAGCCCTGTCACTGCTGGCCTAGTATGCTTCTCTCTATGGCCAACTGATTGCTCAGACAGCCCACAGTCTCTCATAATTTCTGAAATTCTTCTGAGTCTATTACTCTCTCTTACAATGGTGTGCAGAGCCATGCAAGCATTTCTTCAACAAGATGGAGTACAGCTACTTTAGGGTGTGATGCCAACTCTCAGACTACATGAGTAGCTATTTTTCAACAATTCAACCAGCATTAATTACTCATGAGTCTTTATTCAAAATAGTCTTTCTATTATTATAAAGCAGAATGACAGTAAGTATACAAGTTCAAGTAATAGCTGCTAAGATGTCTTCTGCACATATTACCACTCTCTCTTCCAAGTGTACAAATGTTCCAGATGATGACTGAAATGCTGGAGACATACTAGTTTATGGAATGTAACTTACAAATGTGACCATCAGTTTACTGATAAGAACACCCATTCCTGCATGCTCCCTCCCCCTGCAATTGCAAGTGTGGCAAAAGAATCCTTGTGGCCTCTATTTACTTCCTTCCTTCCACAAATATTTATTTAATGTCTATATGTTATCAGACATTATGCTTAAGATTGGGGAAACAGTAGTAAACAAGACCTAGAGACTCCCTCATCTTTCAGTGTTTTGAACGAATTGGGGTAAACATATGTAAATAGATAAAATACAAATGGTCTAACAGTGGTTCTCAACTTTCTGGCCCTTTAAATACAGTTCCTCATGTTGTGACCCAACCATAAAATTATTTTCATTGCTACTTCATAAATGTAATGCTGCTACTGTTATGAATCATAATGTAAATATCTGATATGCAGGATGGTCTTAGGCGACCCCTGTGAAAGGGTCATTAGACCGCCAAAGGGGCTGCGACCCACAGGTTGAGAACCGCTGGAATAAGGGGGGCCTAACTCAGTTACAGAAATCTCAGAAGTGATATTTAAACTGAGATCTGAAAGATGATGAGTTAAACAGTGAAGGAGGACTTGAAGATAATATTTTCTGAAACAGGGAGAGTGTAATTAAATGCCCAGAGGAAGGGGAAAAAAGCATGAAAATTTAGCATGTAATGGGACTACAATAGTACAATTTAGAGTGTAAGTTTGTGCGAGGTAAAAAATGTGACTAAATTTTAAATCAGTTCCCCAGAGGGCAGTAACCTTGCCTATTTTGTTCAAAATAGTATTGTCATTATCTACCACGGTTCCTGTCTTGTTAAAATAAATTATTGAATAATAACAATAAAAACAAATAACAGTGATTTATTTAATTATGAGACAGAAAGCATTCTAAAGTGCTGTTGTCATGTACAATTTTATTAAATACAACTACCCTGAGGCATTTATTATTATTATTATTGTTACTACTACTACTATTATCATTTTACAGATATGAAAACAGGAGCTCAGCAAGGCTAACCCAATAGCTCAAGATCACTTGCCTGGGTGTAAACCCAGGCAATCTCAGACTACCCTGATTCTACATGTCTAGATTCTGCATTAAAGAGTTTTGAATATCCCCTAATGCAATGGGAAACCACTGAAAGGTTTAATGCTTTAAATTTTACCAAGATAACTTTGGTAGCAATGTGAAGAATGATTTAGGTGGGAGCAAAAGTAAAGGTAAGGAGCTATGATGGTATTGTGATGATAGTGGCTTGGACTATGATGTTGGCTGAACAGATAGAGAGAGGGGGTGTGATGACCCACGTCCCATGTGGTTCAGGGTTCGGGCTCTGGAGAAGGGCAGCACGCAAATGACAGAGATGAAACAAGAAATAATAATTTGGAAATTGGGGGCCAGGCAGGAGCCCAACGCAAGAGGAAGGACTCCACTTGTGCTCAGGCCTTGCCATCCTTTTATTCAGTCTGGGATATACCTATAACCCTTAGGCAGGCAATTTCCAGTAACAGACAATCTTATCAGTAAGGATTTACATGACTATCTGGTGGGGAAGTTGCTTCAGCTACCATTGTCTCAACTAAACAGTGGGTGCATAGCTCTGACCTTTGCCAGGGCTCAAGGGTCACCAGCCTCCCGGGCTCCTTGTCCACACCTCTCTGCTAGTGAAGACAATAAGTGGTTTCCCACAGAGGTAGTGCCAGAGAGCAAGAATGGGAGAGAGAGAGCAAGAGTGCAAGCGAGAGCGAGAGAATAGATAGGGCTTAGTGACTGAGCAGAGGTGTCAATGAGAGAGACAAAGGAATCAAGGAAGATTTTCTGGTTTCTGACCATTGCACAGTTGCAGTTGAGTATTTTCAACTCACTGAGACAGAGAATGGGAGGAGGAGAAGCTGGTTTGAAGTGTTAGGTGAGAAGATGGCAATTACATTTTGGCATGTTGAGTATAAGTTCTTTGGAGGGGGGCTTATTTAAGCGGACATGCCTAATAGACATTTTAATGGAATTGCCTCAAGCTTGAAGAAGAGATGAAGAATGGAGATAGCGATGTGAGAGACACCAACATACAGTTGGCATTTGCAGCTAATGGGGTAGCCCTATTTGAAAATTATGTACACTGACAAAAACAGAAAAACTAAGGCAGACCCCAAATAAACATCAATATCTAACCAAAAATTTCCCACTGTGTTTAGCAAGTTGGAGGTCTTTTTTGACCCTGTGAAGGGGTGGTTGGGACTTAGGAGGGAGGTAAAACACATTTCAGTGTGTTACAGGGTACGTTATAGGTAAGGAAATAAAATAAAAGTCAAAGGGAAGCAAATGCTACTTGTTATCACAAAAAGAAGATCCAGGAACACTGGGGGATTTGGGGTAAAAGGGAAATCAGAAGCTCCTGATTAGTTTAACAGAATGGACTTACAAGTAGATGTCCTAAAGGTGTAACAAGAGGTAGTATGAGAATGGGGGAAGAAGGCCAGGAAGTAGCAGGGGATCTCTATGTACATGGGGTTCATTGATGAAGTTGGATTCAGACCAAAAATCAATCAGTGGATACTCCATGCTCTGAAAGAATCTTGCTGTTCTAATTTAACTTGAACTAAACTGCCTGGATATCTCCAGAAGCAATAATTAGAAAAAGGTTGGTGTTGCTGCTGGGTCAATGATGGTTCTATATCTAGCTGTTTTTCTGCTGAATCCTAAGGAGAAAATCCACACTGTCAACACCTGTGTCCAGGTTACAGAACTTTATATCATTCCTTGGGTATGGAGTATTAAGTTGTCCACAAGGACAAAAGCAGCCCTTTGTGTTATTAGCTTCTTTAGGCCTTCCAGGGCTCTTGGGATTTCTTATCTTACGCAGCAGCCTGGAGTTACTGTTTTTGCGGACTTCCTGTGCAGTCAGGTCTCTCTGCCCAAGATTAAGAGCATGGATCTCCTGGAGTACAGACACTGGGAGGCAGCACAATGGCTGTAAAAATGGGCATCGGAGTTATTCCTAAATATGAGTCAGAGCTACACCACTTAGAGAAGCACGACAAATAGACTGATCCATAAGAGCAAAGATTTAAAAATTATACTTCACGAAAATAACTATTTCACATAATTATGAATATGGTTGCACTTCTGTCTACCATTTTATTATTTTCTATTGGGTTCTCTCTGTTACTGGTGCCTCTATTCCCTCTTTCCTGCCTTCTTTGGAATTATTTAAATATTTTCAAACTCCATTGCAATTTAGCTATCAGTTTTTTAGCTATATCTCTTTGTGTTACTTTAATGGTTATTTTAGAGATTACAATATACATCCGTAGCTTCTTATTCTATTTAAAGTTAATATTGTACAACTTCATGAAAGATGTAGAATCTTTAAACCACATAAGTCCGTTAACCTCCTCTCTACCATCCTTTGTGTTATAGTTGTCATAAGTATTATATTTACATAAATTGTAAACCCCACAAGACAATGCTATAATTTTTGCTTTAAGTAGTCACGTGTATTTTAAACAAATTAAGAGAAAAATATGGTCTTTTATATTTACCTAGGTATATACTAGTCTTCAGAAACATATAATGGCTGGGAGAGGAGAAGGAGTTGGCAAAGAAAACAGAAAAAGCAGCTAGGTGTGTAGCCAGAAAACCAGGAGAGCATGGTCTTAGAGCAGCCAGGGCAGGAGAATATTTCAAGAAGAGAGCAGTGATCCAGTGTCAAAAGGTATTTAAAGGTCAAGTAAGAGACATAAAGACTACTAGATTTAGATGGAGGTAATTGGTGATAGCAAAGCTGATTTGATAGAGTAAGATGAGTATGACTCAAATTAGAGTGAGTTGAGTGAATGGTGAGGGAGAGGAAATAGAAACTGGGAAGATAGACAACTCCTGAGAAATTGTAGGGAAGAAAGGGAGAAGAGAGATAGTTTAATAGCTGGAGGGGGAAGTGGAGTCGATTGAAGTTTTTAGTTATTCTAGTCAGATAGGCTGAGAATATATGAAAATCAGGAAAGATTTAGTTAAAAGGATGAAGTTAAATATATACATAGAAAAAGGTGGTTGATGGTATAAGATTCCTGTGAAGATGGAGAGAGTGAGAATACAAAACAAAGGAGCGGGTCAGCTCTGAAGGATGATGCACACAGAGATGTGGGGGTGTGTCTGACCTTGGGAAGATGTGGGATTTGACATGATAGCCTTTCCCCTCTGAAAGTAGGAGGTGATATCCTCTGAGTGACGGGAGAGTGTGAATGTTGGAGGTTGAAGGGGAATGGATAGGTCTGGAATAGTAGTTGTGAATCGAGAATGAGTTGACCAGAGAGATGTAATAACCTCTCAGACCCTGTTAAAGATACTTTACTATGTAAGTTATTAGGAGGCACTGGTTTTTGTTACTTTTGTTTTAAAAGCAGCTGGGTTACAGAAAGCAGTATAACTATCAGGTGGCCTTTACGCTTTCAGTGGCGCTATGGCATAACAGACATTATGGGCCTGGTGCCAGATTGCTTGAAGTTGAATCCCAGCCCTACCACTTACAACCTGACCTTGGAAAAATTACTTAAACTCTGCATACCTCAATTTCCTCATCTGTTAAATAAGGGCAATGATGTTATTTCCTACCTGATAGGGCTGCTGGGAGAATTAAAATTAGCTGTTATGTGTAAACTACTTAGCCACATACATTGTAACATGCAATAGCTTAGTAATTGTTAGTTATTATTATTTGATGATCATCCCATTCTCATTCTATTGTTCAGTGTCTAAGGGACATGAAATTACAGTCAAAAGTTTGGTTCCTTAGTGGCTTGAAATCAGCACATGGGGAGTTAGTTGGCTGATTAGATTCCCTGGTGTCCTCAAGCTATGATAACCTGATGTTTCCATCTCTACTATAATACCTACAGCTCCTGTTACTCATATTTGTGGGTCAGAGCCCTTAGAACTTTGTAGAATACTGCATGTAAATGAGTGCTTAATCATTGACTGATGTGATGAATTTGGATAGAGACAAGTTGACATATAGCTGAGGGCAGATGGAAGGCAGAATGTCTACATAATTTCATCTGGTGATAGCCAAAGTCATGAAATTTAATCATCAAAATTAAATCAGAGAATTAGAGAATCTTGTATTTGGAAGGGCCCTTTAAGGCCATCTGGTCCAACCATCCACTCAGCATTGCAATCCTCCCTACAGCCTTTGTAAGAGGAAATATCAGGCCAGTTGGGAAAGAGATGATGGCGGACCACACAAAGCCAAATCACATTTCAAGTGAAATGTGGATACCTAGGCTCTGGTTGGTTTGGTTTTAAACCAGCTCCACAGAAGACTCAGCACTGGGGAGAGTCCAAGTCCAGTTGTAAAACTGTTTCTTTTCAGATATGGAAAGCAAAGGCAGAAGCCTCGCTTGTCATTCTGTTGCTAACTTTTGCTTGCCAGCTGATAACGGTGCTGTACTTTGAATCATGTTACACACCTGTGAAAAAGAGGGTTTTTTTTTTTGTTTTTTGTTTTTTTTTAATGAGCTTAATAAAAAGACAGACATCCTAAGATGGAAGATGCTATATAAAGGTAAGTTAACGGAAAGTCTTTTTATGTCTACAGCCAAAGTGGCTTTGGGCTAAGAAGCCAGGCTACCAACTTGGGTAATTTAATCTTAGGATGAGATTTGAGCTTGCTTTAGGGTAGAAAGAATTTCTGACATTTTGGTTGTGAGCTTAGGGCTGGTCCTACATAGAAGTGTGTGATATCAGATGTAGTGGAAGTTCCCAGAACCACTATCTCCCTCCTTTCTCATGCTCTCTTTCATCAGAGAGCCTGAAATCTCTCAGGTGCCTGAACTCTACCTACCATTGGAGTTTTAGCTTTTGGCTTAAGGTATGGATATCTGCGAAAATCTTAATGATCCTATGAAGGGTAACTCACTGAGTTAGTATCAGTCATTTACCCCTTAGTGGAAATGAAGAGTGTTATAAAAGTTGGGATAGAAGAAAAGAGATAGTAGACACAATGCCTGGGGAGGAGGGAAGATTGAGGACATTGAAAGAAAATTTTTCCTAGTTTACAATTTATCTTATGACTAGCCCTGTTCCAGGGGTAAAACAGAACAACATGGTTTCACCAAAACTCCATTCTCTTATCTTCACCTCATTACCATCCCCACCCCCAGTTATTTCCAAATTAGGAGGTGAATATGAGTTCTTATTTTAGATTTTTTTTTCACTTTTAAAAGTATTTTAAAGTATTTTGCCTTTTAAAATATTCTTTCTTCCTTAAATAGAGAAAATGCTCAGTCCAGGACTGTAGTTGTGTTAGTGCTGGTCTAAGGGGAACTGTTCAGTTTCATTAATCTTCAGCCACCTGATTGATTATAAGGGTGTGAAAGATCCAAAGGCATGGATTAGGGTGCAATCAATAGCGAGAAGTCCTAAGAGTGCATAGGGATAGCAGAAAGATGCCTCCAGAATGGGAGACATGATTAAGTTTATATATTGATTTTTACTTTGAAAGTTAAACTTCTACCTAAATGAAAAGATGATATGGGCTAACGTAAAATCAACACCAAGACAGTGTGGAAATAGTGAGGACTGGGCCTGCTTCTTTTGGGGCCAATCTAGCATCATCTTCCTGTGTGTCTTCCATAGTCCCCATACTAATGACATGAAACAAAGAACAATAGGAAAGATAGGCTGCAGAAGGATTTAATCCCAACTACTCTGACAATTAGAATTACTTTTTTTAATGGCTCACTTTCTTAAATTTGTAGGAGATCCTGTTAATCCAGATCCAAAGCTTCTTGGCACTGTGATATATCCATTTAAAAATTTTTATTTTTACGTTCCTAAACGTTTTATTCTGTTTTATGTTGTCTTTGTTTTGAGAGAGAGAGAAACATCAATTTGTTGTTCCACTTATTTATATTCATTGGTTGATTCTTGTATGTGCCCTCACCTGGGATCGAACCCGCAACCTTGGAGTATCAGTACGATGCTCTAATCAACTGAGCTACCCGGCCAGGGCTAAACATTTTATTCTGATATTACTTCAGACTTACAGAGAAGTTGTACTACAAACAATTTCCATATTCCCTTTACCCTGATGCTCAGATTCCTTATATGATTACCTTTTACCACCGTTTCAATCTCTGTCTATACATGTGTAAGAAGGTTATATAGACATGTGTGTGTATCAATATATCATTTTAATTTTTCTGAATGGTGTGAAAATGTTACAGATCTGATGTTCCTTTACCCCTAGCTATTTCAATGTATATATATATTTAAAATAAGGATACTCTCTTACATATCTATGGTACACCTATCAAAATCAGGAAACTAATTTTGGTATAATATTATTCCATAATCTAAGCCTTACTCAAATTTTGTTAGTTGTCCCACTAATGCCATTTATAGCAAATAAAAAGAAATTTGTCTTAGAATCTGGTCTAGAATAACCGCCATTAAATTTACTTCTCTCTCTTTAGTCTGGAAGAATAGTTCTCAAACTTTCTTTGTCTTTCATGACTTTGACATCTTTGAAGAGAATGGACCATTATTTGTAGAATGATTCCCAGTTTGTGTTTGTCTGCTGTTTCCTTTTTATTTGACTGAGGTTACAAGTGTTTTGTTTTGTTTTGTTTTGTTTTGTTTTGTTTTTTTCAGGAATATCACAGAAGTGAGGATGTGCTGTTTTCAGTACACCATATTATTCCTTCTACATTTATTAGTATGAATTCCACTGCAAGAAGAAGCTTTCTCGTCTTTTCTATAAATTTATTCAAACATTTATTTGTATTCATTTTGACTCATATATTCTCATTTTATTCTATGGGTTAATCTGTTATCACTTATTTTGATCTTTTTTATTTTTATTTTCTGGCACAACAAATTGTTTCAAGGCTCATTTTCTTCTTTCTCTGCCTCAACTCTGGAATCAGCTCCAAGATTTTAGTAGAAAGTTATATTTAGAAAGTAAGATTGGACACTAGTTTTCCTTATTATTATGGGATATTGTTGTTTCTAAGCCCTCTCAGCAGACAAAGCTAGGAAATACATGTATGTATGCATGCATGTATTATGTATGCATTTGTATCATCTATCTATCTATTTATTATCTATCTATCTATCTATCTATCTATCTATCTATCTATCTATCATCTATCAGCTGCCTGTCTATCCAGCCATTCATCTGTGTAAAACGCTCAGTACATATTCATACCTGGACTTCTAATCCAATACCACAGGGTTTCTCCCTTCTATAGTGAGACCCTGGTTCTCATTAATCACAATATATTTACTTATTTGTTCATTCCTAGAATATGCATAAAGGTTTTACTGAGTTGCTAATTATAGCACTGTGAATAAACAGACCTACTTAACTAGGGTTAATATTTATTTATAGTTCTTTTACCCTTTACCCAAATGTATATATTAAAATACTGTATTCAAACATTATTTGAATTTGTTTTCTTTCTTTCTCCATTCAAAGTGGTTATATTATTCATTTAAAATACAATTAGGTTCATTTACTTTAGTTCGTATTCCATTTTGGGTTCTCCCTCATCCTTTTGATTTTATTTATTTATGTCTATGTGAAACGCCATTATGGTTCCAAAGTCAGAATCCTACAAAAATGTAGACTCAGAGCCGTGGCCCCCTGATCCATCTCTTCTACTCTGTTTCCTCTTCCCCATCCTTCCCACCCCATTCCCAGGCATCTCCTGCAGATAAGCATTTGCATTCTTTTATGTTTTGTCTTTCCTATGCTTCCTTTTGCACAAATTAGCACATTCTTGTACAGTTGACCCTTGCAAAACACTTGCTTGAACTGCACGGGTCCACTTATATGCTGATTTTTTCAATAAATACTGCAAATGTATTTTCTCTTATAATTTTCTTAATAATATTTTATTTACTTTAGCTTACTTTATTGTAAGAACATAGTATATAGTACATATAACATACAAAATATATGTTCATTGAGTGTTTATGTTATTGATAAGACTTCGGGTCAACAGTTGGCTATTAGTAGTTAATTTATCCTGGAGTCAAAATTTATCCTGGACTCAGACTTTGACTGCGTGGGAGTCAGCATACCTAATCCCAGTATTGTTTAACTGTATATTTTACCACATTTAAAACTTATATTTAAACTTACTTATATTTAAACTGTATATTTAAAACTTTTCACTCTCCAATTTAAAAGACTTGGATACTCTCTTAAGTAAACTCCCTGCCTGATTTTCAGTAGTCCCTTTCTTCTTGGTGACTTTTAGGGCTTGAACACATGGGCATGTTCTAATCTGCTCACTACAGAGAGTTTAAGCAGCCATGTGGCTTTCCATCTTGGCCTCATTTAAGGTTAATGTTCTCAATACTGATGTACAGAAGCCAGCAAAAATTTGTCTGAGGCAGAAATTGTCCAAATTTAAGAGCTAAGCAGAATAAAAAATAAAAATCCAACTTTAACTTCATTCATAAAGAAAGAGATAAAATTATATAAAGCAAATAAAATAAATCATAAAAAATGAAACTGCGATAGACACATGTCAATTTTCTTCCATTGAAATAAATCATTTATTTTATCAGTGGAAGCACTTATTTCAATATTAGAAAAATAATGCTATTTGTTTTCATCATAAAATAACCCTCAGGTGGAATAGATGTATTGATTTTTTAAAATGGATTTCAAATAAATCCAATGCCTTCATAATGAAAACTTACAACATTCACCAGAATATAGTAGTTACATAAGCCAGTGGTTTCCCAAGGAAAGAGAAAATTGCATTCCCTTCTCTTTCATTGGTTTTTGTTAAATACAATTTGTCCATTCCGTTTGACTGACCAATTTGATTGCAGTGTTCAAAACCCAGCTAGGTACAATATAGATCCAACAGGCTTGATTTAGGAAAACCAAACCGATATAGCACAATAATTAGATCCACATATTAATTAGATCCAGAGATAATCTCAGCTTGTTGTCACTGGGCTTCTGGGCTGCAGGAATCTAGAAATAGGATGTTTTGATGTTCTGATTGATTGTTTATGATACTTGATACCAAAGAGCAAGTTAGGAGAAAGCAGAACAGCTACACAACAGCTATAATCAAATGCAAATGTCTAGGAGTCTCCACAACAAAATAACAAAGAGAAGAATGATGCCCATTTTAATCAATAATAGCCAGTCTCCTACTCCTGAAAATTTTCACACACACAGTAATCACTATTACAGCTGTTTCCTTTTTGCTAAATTGAAACCTTCAGTGCATAGGTCTGTTGCCTGATGGCATCAGTATTAATCATGCCGCTAAATGACCCAGGTTCCCAACGAAACCATGCAAAATAACATCATGTCCTTAGAATTAATTCATTGAAAGAACCTTTAAAAAGAGATGTGGGGAACAAAGTAGTTTATGCTAAAACAGTGAGATCCTGTTCTAACGGTTTCACACGAGAGCAGTATAAAATATACATAATGCTGTTGGTGGTAGAAATAGTTTAGAGAGCTTCCTAAACTACTACTTGTGCATCCAATTCCTTACTAAAAGTTGCATCTATTCCTTATTTTCTGCCCCTACTGTGAATCCATTTTTTTCTTCAGTAAATATCTGCTGAGTGCCTACTCTGTGCCAGCAAGCTGTGGTATGTACCCTTTTGACTGACATTTTGCCTCTGTCATTGCCTTCTAGATGTGGCATCTAGATCAATATTGCCAATACACATTTTTATTGTTTCAACATCAGGCTCAAAAACTTGCTGATAGCCCATTGCCTACCAATATAATCCTAACACCATCTCTTGACATTGAGATCTCTCTGCGATACATTTCTTTCCAGCTTTGACTTCCACTTATTTCCCACTAGACTATAAGCTGCTTGGTTTTAGTTGAATATTTACCATGACTAATGACTGTGTTAGGCATCAGGAAAACATGGTGAATAAGACAGGGAGAATTCTCATTATAGCGGAGCAACCTGACACAAGAAACAAGTGCTTTCAGTATAATGTGGTTCCGGTGCAATAATAAGACTGAGTAGAGGGCACTCAGGATTGACTAAAAGGAGAACATCTTTGCTGCAATTAGTCATAAATGGGCCTGACAGTTAAAGCCTAATGAATAAGGGAAGGTTAGCATTCACTGTAGTATATGTCAAAGTTGAACACCTTCAAATTGTGATGAGCGGCACAAAAATATTTAAATCCATAAATTCATAATAGTACTTTTTTGTCTAATTTTTAAATACATTTTATTGACTTTATTACCGAGAGGAAGGGAGAGATAGAGTCAGAAACATCGATGAGAGAGAAACATCGATCAGCTGCCTCCTGCACATCTCCTACCAGGGATGTGCCCGCAACCCCAGGTACACGCCCATGACTGGAACTGAACCCGGAACCCTTTAGTCCGCAGGCCGACGCTCCATCCACTGAGCCAAACCAGTTTCGGCAGTAGTACTTTTGTTTTTAAAGGACCACCATTGTAGGCATTGAAAGATGAACTTAGCCTGGAGGTTGAGGGAGGGCTTTTCAAAGTACTCCACACCTTATACAACTTTATATTCCTAGTATCTAGCATAATTCTTGGCACATAGTAACTTGAATATATATATAATCCTTCTGCTATGATCAACTGGGTAAACTCATCTTTCTCAATCAGTTGTTATTTTTGTCTCTCTCCTCTTTGCCTGGAATACCCTGTTTTTTTTTTTTTTTATCACCATCTTTGCCTCTCAGAGATCCAGATCAATTGCCACCTTCTCATAAAGCTTTCTTGATTACTGAAACCAGTAAATAAACATGGAATGAAATGATCCTCTGTGAGAAACAGTGATTATAATCAGTACACATGGATGATATTAGCTGTCTGTAGGGGTAGTTGAAGAGACTGTAATTAGTGGGCTATGTCGCTCTAATAGAGCTCACTAGCCTAGCACTCCACCCTGAGCCTTAAGATCTGCTTATTCAACTGCCAACTTGGCATTTCCATTTGGATGTGTCACAAGCAACTGAAACTCAACCTGTTCCAAACAGCACTCATTATCTTTTCCATCCCACTAGTCTGTTTCTGTTCCAGTGTTTAACCTCCCGGTCAATAGCATCACCATCCACCCAGTTGTTCAAGCCTGATATATGGGAGTCGTCTTAGACTCACTCCACTCCCTATTCAATCATTTGCCAAGTTTTATGGATTCTCCCACCTACGTATTTCTCTCCACATTCCTAGTCACTACTCACTGTGGCTTCTTGCCCGGAATACTGCAAGAGCCTCCTAACTAGTCTCTTTGCCTCCACATCTATTTACTCTCAAATACTGCTCCAATCTGTAGCCAGAGCAATCTCAAAATGAAAGATTGATTACGTCAGGCCCATCTTTACAATATTTCAGTAAATTGCAGTTGCCTTTAGAGTGAAATCCAAAATCTTGCAATGGCTTACAAGGCTTCTCAGGTTCAGGCCATCTCTCACTACTCTCCCCATTACTCTCTCCTCCCCAGTCATATGTTAGCCTTTTTTTTTTTCAGTTCACACTGAGGAATTTCTCACATCATGGCCTTCAATTGTTTTGTGTCCTCTGCCTGGAACACTCTTTCCCTTGATCTTTGTGTGACTGATTCTTATTTGTTCTCTAGATCTCATGGCTTCAGGAAGGCTTTCTGAAGCTATAAATATAGTGGCAGTCTTAGTCTGCCTGGGCTGCTGTAACAAAATGCCAGAGGCTGGGTGGCTTATAAATAACAGAAATGTATTGGTCACAGGCAGCTGGAAGTCTCAGATTAGGGTGCCAACATGGTCAGGTTCAGGTGAGGGCCCTCCTCAGGTTGCAGGCTTTTTATGTGTCCTCACCTGGTGGAAGGGGTGAATTCGCTCTTTGGGGCCTCACTTATAAGAACACTCATCTAATTCATGAGGGCTCAGCCTTTGTGGCCTAACCATCTCCCAAAGGCTCCATTTTCTAACACCATCACCTTGGCCAATAGGTTTTCAACATGTGAATTTCAGGGGGATACCAACATTCAGACTGGAGCTAATTAAGACTATCCTGTTAATTCTCCTGATTTTGGTTCCATACTCACCTAGCTATACTCCTTGCAATGATAACAAGCTTACCTTACTATGTGTTTCTTTTCTTTTTTTTTTTAATCCCAGACATTATATTTTATTCTTGTCAAATAGGTAGCTACTGGTTTCCTACAATAAAATATCTCAACATTTATGCCATTAATCCTTATGCTGACAGTTGACATAACGGTGACATACTGATTCGTATCTTTGGTACACAAAGTTAACAGAAATACTATGTGTTTCTTAATTAGAGAGACTAAAACATTGTTTAAATGTTCTAGAATATTTCTTATAACAAAAAAAAAATAACTCTTTTACCCAGCCGGCATGGCTCAGTGGTTGAGCATTGACCTATGAACCAGGAGGTCACAGTTCAATTCCCGGTCAGGGCACATGCCCAGGCTGTGGGCTCGATCCCTAGTGTGGGGCATGCAGAAGGCAGCTGATCAATAATTCTCCCTCATCATTGATGTTTCTATTTCTCTCTCCCTCTCCGTTCCTCTCTGAAATCAATTAAAAAAATATTTTTTTAAAAAGTAACTTTTTCAAAGCCTGACATTCTGGTTAATGCATGAGTCTTTACAAACTAAGTTAGACGACATCTCCACTTGTTTCTCCCTAACTTGACAAATCACTACAACTAGCAGTGATGCTGCCCTCCTCACCACTCCTGCAGCACTTAGCTCCCAGTGCCACTCCTGCCCTTCTTTCCCCCTCTTAGGCGAATTGTATGTGTGTGATCTTCTCTACTAGTAAGCAGAGACATGGTGCCTTGCTCATTTCTGTAGACACAGAATGCATAGCTGCTCATAGAATCTGTTAACTGGACTAAAACACAAGAAATCAGAGATGACATAGCGAACCTTAGAACTCTATTCAGTGTGTGCTCTCCTCCCTAACACACTGCCATTATTTTCAGGCCTCATCCATTCTCCCCTCTGGTTACTGCAATAGTGTCTTTGCTGCTGTACACGTCTATCAATTTTTCCTTCCAACACTGAATTCTCCTCCCTGATATCAGGGTGCTTAAATCACTTCCAAATTTCCTATTTCCTTCCGAATAATGAGCAAACTCATTAAAATGGTTTCTAAGGACATTCACCATCTGGCCCCCACTTACCTCTCAGGTCCTACTCTCTCTCCCTCTCTTCCCCATTTTCCTATTCTTAAATCAGTCTTATCTACTTGTCATTTTTTATGCTCTCTAGTCTTTTGTAGCCTACATTTTGCACAATTTTGCTAGATCTGTCTGGAATAACCTCCCCTCACTCCCCCCCCCCCATAATTTCTCTATGTAATTTCAAACATAGATCTAGAGACAGTTACTCTGGAAAGACTTTTGACATTGTCACTTCACCCAGACTTTCTTATGATCTTACATTCTTAGCATCTGCTACTAATTTCTCTCATAGCACTTACTATATCCATCTCTCTCTATTCACATAACCCCTCCTCCCAATAAACCAAGCCAAACTGGGAACATTTCAATAATAGGGACCATTTCCCTCCTGTTTACAATCATACCTTCAGGGCATAGCACAATGCCCAGCATATAGAGCAGGTGTTCAAGACACGTTTGATGAATAAATGTTCTAGTTTTCTGGTGCTCTGGGCAAGAGATAAGCAGTTTCCAGGAAACTAGAATAGAACATAACCTAATGTATGATACAGGGACAATGAATCAGCAGCCCTACTAGGCTCAATAGTTGATTAGAATATGTATCCTCTACATGAAACAGACAGACAAATGTCAAGGGGCGGGGGTGGGGGACTGGAGAAAGGAAGGTAGATGGATTAGCTAAAGAACATAATGCATAGCCCACGGACACAGACAATAGTGTCATGATGGCCAGAGGAAGGGGGGCAGGGCCTGGATGGAGGTGGGCAAAGGGTGGGGAATGGGGGACATCTACAATAGTGCCAATAACACAAAAATGTTTTAAAAGATATATCCTCTAATAAGTCAGAAACGTTTATTACCTGCCCTTCCAGACAGTCGGGGAGAGGACTGGAAAAAGAGGCACATTTTATGTTCCTAGTGACTAAGAAAATAAGAACAGTAGTAATAACAATAACAGCAGCCACAGGAGCAATAACGATAATTTATTAAGTGCCTACTTTGGGCCCAGGCATTATAATACAGACTCTCTGGGGATTATATCATTTAAAATTCACAGTAATTCTATGATGTAGGTATTATGATTATTCACAGTTCACAGAAAACTGAAATTCTGAAGGCTGAGAGGTTGACTGTAGGCCACACAGCTAATAAATGATAGAGCGTGGGTTCAATTCCGCTTCTGTTGGACTTAAAACACCAGCGTCTTAGGAGCTAGCCTGTATTTTCTAAAAAAGGGCTAAACTCCAAAGCACAAAAACAGCCACACGGACAAGGCATATGTAGGTGCACAGCACTGCGGAGACTGCTGGAGAGGAAATGCCGAGCTTAGCTTGTCCCACCCCACGGTGTCCTTCCCGTCCCTTCCTTTCACTCAGAATGAAAAAAATCGGCAAGGAGAGCAACTGGAGTGGTTAATGTGCAGTTTCTTTTCTACCATTTGTGAGACACTGAAATTTGCTGCTGTTTCCATTTAGGTTGCTTTTATGTTGTTGTTTTTCCGCTAACATCAATTGCAGGCTCTTGCGGCAAAGCGAGGGAGGGGCCGCTAGCTACAGGGACGGAGGGGGTTGCCTGCGTCCCCCGGGGAGTTGGGTATGAGATATGGAGGAGAGAAGCACGGGTGGGGGGAAAGTTCAGAGTATTAAGCTATTTCTTCAAAGTGGCTGTTCTCCTGGCTGCTCCTTAAATAAGTCTCAGCTTAGAAACCTAGTAGGGAAACTGCAGTCAAGTCTCTCTCCCTGCCTCTCTCTTTCTCTCTCTCTGCTTCCCAGCATAGGCCATCTAGTCAGGGTAGATGGGGTGGTGGTGTGTGTGAGGGTAGGCACAAACTTTGTTCCCTCACCCACTCAAATCATGCCTCCTCCTTCATATTCAATTCCCATCTTCCTTTACTGTTTTAATTTTCCACTTTCCTTTATGATTTCTCACTTGTGTCTGTCAATAATATACCAGAGATTAGGTATTTATGCCATCGCTTGAGCTACAGGATTTATTGTAGTGAAACGCATTTGGATGTAGGGAGGATTGCAAGATGACTGTAGTCACCCAGGAGAAAGGTGACCAGAATTCAAAACACAGATTTGATTCTGGAAAAGGAGAGGGAGACGTGGTTACAAAGGGCATTTCCTAGAAGTCTTGCTTCTGTCTTCTACACCGTTTATTTGTATGCACTATTACGGTTTTAAAATAAGACGACCTTAATTGAGGAAGAATTGCTATTGTCTGAATTGGCAGGGAAACGTGCATGCACATAAAACCCTGCTGCAACAGATGAGGCGAAGCATCCTGCTGTGTGAGACAGCAGCAGCAGCCAGCGCAGCCAGCTAGGGGCCCTCGGCTGCAGGTTGGCCATCTTTGTTTGTCTCGGCATTTTAATAGTATTTATTGTAACAAGAATTGCCCTGAAGCCATCAAAATATATCTGGTGTTTCTGGGTTTGTGCTTTATAGTCAGTCATGCCTTCATTATGATCATTCATTTATTAATGTGCTAAAGAGGAAAGACTTTCCCATTAACCGAAGAAAATGGCCAGGAAGGGTTGTGACACTGAGCAATCAGGCCTTTAATGGAGATGTGAAAGCATCAGAAAAAATTCCTTTCATGTGTCAGAAATGAATTCATTTTCAAATATATGCTGCTTGCAGGTACTGAAATGACAGCATTTCTTACAGGCAGTTTTAAGCCCTAATTGCACTTAAACATTGGGGATGAAATCGCTTAACCTGAACCATATCTGTAGACAATGTGCAAACACATTTCCTCCCCCCCCAAAAATATGTAAAAAGAAAAATATGTCTAAGGATTATTTTTTAATATAGTGGGGACTGATGACTGAGGGGAAGCATCATAATCACAAAGATAAATCTAAAGGAATGGAGAGAAGATAGAATTAAGTCTTCAATAGTTGAATTATTGGGCTCAGAATTTCCTGTTTCAAAAATATCTGTTCAGCTACCAAACGCTAATAATTACATATCTGCCTGATCATGGTTCTGTGGCTATCTGTGACCAATCATTACTCACATAGAGACATAAGTCAGGTTTTAGCTTTGCCCTCGTGGCTGTCTTAAGTGAATTACTGGCAAAGTATGAATGCAGAGACTGCAAATAACTGGAAGAAGAGATGACTGGGGAATGATAACAAGTCATAAGGGGTAAGATAAACATAAGAAAAGAGAAGAGGAAACATGGCAACATTTCTTCTTTTAAAAATGCCTCCACCAGCCAGAGCTTTACACTTAGGCTCAAATTAAGAGACACAATAAATATAAGCCAAAGTAGCTCAGTGGGTTGGAGTGTCATTCCTATACTCCAAGGTTGTGGGTTTGATCCCTGGTCAGGGCACATACAAGAAACAACCAAAGAATGCATAAATAAATGAAACAATAGCTCAATCTCTCTCTCTCTCTCTCTCTTTTTCTCTCTCTCTCTCTCTCTCTCTCTCTCTCTCTCTCTCTCAAATCAATCAATAAAAATATATTAGATACAAAAATCTTCAGAATGTGCATGGCCTTTGATCCAGAAATCCACTTTAGGAATTTATCTCAAGTAAATTAATAAGGATGTGGGCACAAAACTGTTGTGATGCAGTTCACTGCAGTATCATTCATTATAGCAAAACATTGGAAACAGCTTAAAAGTGTAATTGATTACTGGTAAATAAATAATGGTATATTAATAAGATCAAATATTAGACAGCCATTAAAATTATGTGGTAGTCTATTTTTATTGGCATAAAATATGATCCTAATTGTTAGTTGAGGAAATAGGATTTTGAAAACACTCACAGTGTGATCCCTTAAAAATATACATAGGAAAAAATCCCTAAAAGACATACAGCAAAGCATCACCAGTAGTTGCCTCTAAATGATTGTTATTATGGCCACTTTTCATCCTTTTTTCCCCTTTTCTCTTTTTCTTCTTTCTATGTTAAGAGACTTCTGTCATGAATATGCATTGTTTTTGGAATAATATAAAAAGAATACAACAAACTTCATTTTAGAAGAGTGATATAGTTGCCAAGACAACAATAATTCTGGAAGCTTGGAATAACCCTTTGCATGTCTATATGCAAGTGATATACCTCGTTTTACTCATATACTTGAGCCTCAGTTTACTCATTTGTCACTTGGGCTCACACCTAGCACACAAAGTTGTTGAGAGGATGAAGGAAGGCAAGGTGTGTAAAAGTGGCTGGTGCCACGATTGGCACATTGATAGCAGGGCAACATATACTGAATCTGCATCTGAATGGTAGGTCAATGATCTGGATTCCACACAGGGATTAATAGATTGGAAGATACACTAGATTATACCATTTCCATAGAGAAATCTGTTATCCAAACATAAACGGGGCAGACTCCAGCATGGGGTATGGTGAGAACCCTCTAGATTCTAGAGATTCTCCAGAAGGCTGCTGCGAGTTGGTAGAATGTGAAGATTTGGAAAGGCGTGACCAGCCAAGCAGAGATTAGTTTAGGCCCCCACCTCACCAGCAGACACCAGAGCCCACAGCCCCCCTTATATACGAGTGCAAGACAGAGTAGGGCAACAACACATGGTTTGTTCATTCCTTGTTAAAATGGAAAATGTCAACTAAAAATAATTGTCTTTAAATACTACCATTAACAAAACCCAAGAGTTTTGAGCAAACAGATGTCTAAAAAGAAATTTATTTTCTAAAGCTTAACTGGGACAATGCAACCTGCCAATTTGCTATATATTCAGTTTCCAGGAGACTGATATTGGCAAGTGCTATATTGTTCTCTACTGGTAGTTGGAAGAAACTTCAGACAGTGAATGAAGAGCAAATGGCATTTCTGAGCCCAGGACAGAGTGGTTTACTCAGCCATTTAACAAATATTTATTGAGCAAGCACTATGTGTCATGTTCTGTGGTAGGTATTCATGGCAATGGGACAGAACCCTGGCCATGACAGAATTTTCCATGATAATGGGGAACCAAGGTACAGTAGATATCAAGAAACCTCAGTTTCATTCATATCCTGTTCTGAGTGACTTGTATATGCTACATAATAATGCAGTGCCTTGAGTTCTCAATTTTAAAATATGGAAAACAATATCTTTCTTGATAATTAAATACAGGGCTGGGCAAAAGTAGGTTTACAGCTGTGAGTTCGTGAAATGCAGAATTTATTCTTGTATTTTTATTAATTGTCATATTATTTTCCACATGAACAACTGTAAACCTACTTTTGTCATCCCCCCCCCAGCCCTGTATATGGATAATTTGAAATTGCCTCAAACTTTTGTTGGACAAACCTCTTTTTGGAAAATGCTGGGATGAGTTTCAGGACATATTGTGAAAAAGATATTTTTCTTTATCTTTGTTTCTTTCCCTGAGAAAATCAACACATCAAAATGCTCCTATTTTTAAGTCTATTTATCTTCATTTGAAGCTTTGGAATGTGTTTTCTTTAATTTTTTTTGTTTTGTTTTACAGTCTGCTAATCTTCAGCCCCTATGTGTAAGTTTAAATACATCATCATTGTGGAATTGCAAATATGTAATTTGTTTATTTCTCTTTGCTCCCAAGTTGATTTCCAATTGACTTGATTTTTCAAAAACAATTTGAAGGTGCATCTTTCAACTGGTTAATCTGTTTGTTGGTTCTGTTTTCTCAACTGTTGAGTAATAGTTATTGGATGCAAAAGGGAGAGAGTTGGCTTGAGTCAGACAATATGGGCAAAATCCTTGTCTCGCCCTGTTGGGCCAGTGCACCTGAGTCCCACCAGCAACACATTTCTTTCTCTGAACCTTGGCATCTCTTGGCTACTGTCTGCCAAGCCAGGTCCAACAAAGCTCCTTGATGACTTAGTGAAGAACACAAACTTCTATTTGGCTAAAATAAGGATGAAACTCATCTTTTAAAATTTGAAGTAAGAACCAAATTTGTGGTTTACAAAAATGAAGATCTAATAATTTAGTTCATTTATTCACAATTCCTTTTAAATTCCTTATTGTGGTTTATAGACTCAACATACCTTGAACGACCCCCACCCCCTGCCCCAGTCTGGCCGTAACTTGTATTATTTTCCTGCTTGCTCATTATGCTTAAGCCACACTCATTTTTTTGGGTTTTTGCTCATGCTGCTTGTTTCCTTTTCCTGGAACAGCCTCCTCTTCTCCAAATTGCCTTTCACTATCCCCCTCCTTCGCATGCTTTGCCATGAATTTAACACCTACTTATCCTTCAGCTCAAAGCTCAAAGTTCATTTTCTCTCAGAGGACTTCCCTGATTTTGCAGATCAAGTCCTTATTTTATTTTATTATTATTTTTAATACATATTTTATTGATTTTTTACAGAGAGGATGGGAGAGGGATAGAGAGTTAGAAACATTGATGAGAGAGAAACATCGATCAGCTGCCTCCTGCACACCCCCCAATGGGGACGTGCCTGCAACCAAGGTACACGCCCTTGACCGGAATCGAACCTGGGACCTTTCAGTCCGCAGGCCGATGCGATGCTCTATCCACTGAGCCAAACAGGTTAGGGCAAGTCCTTATTTTAAAGACTTTTTTTTTTATGAACTGGAAGAAAGCCTGTGTAGCTGAAGCATATGGAGAAGCGTGGCAGTGGTGCAAGTTGGAGTTGGCAGGGTAGGCAGGGACAGAACAGGCAGGGTTTTGCAGGTCTAGTTGAGGATTTAGTTAGCAGCAGTGTAAGAGCAATAGAAAGCCAGTAAAGATCATGACAATGATCAGATTTGGGTTTTGCTCACTCTGGCTACTCTATGGAGAGTCTGCTTAAATAGGGAAAGGAGGGTTGGTTATACAAGGAAACAAGTCAGGAGGCTATGTGCTGTAGTCCAGGAAGGAGAAAATGGTGGTTTGAACCAGAGAGGTGACAGTGGAGGTACAGAGAAGTTAGTAAATGCTATACATATTACCAAAGTGAAATAAAATAAAAAACCTTCTTGAAGGATGAGATTTGAAGAGTGAAGGAGAAGGTGGTGTCCAAGTAGTGCTTAGCCCTGGCCTGTGCAATTGGATGGATGGTGAAAGACCAGCTTTCATGGGTATTTTTATGTGCCACAGGGCTAGGGTGGAAGTTTGGTGAGGACAGCAGTAGGGCTGTGGGTTAGCTCCAGATCTTAGTTTTAAATTAAAGTTTATAAATTGCTTTGTAGAGGGCTTTATTGTACTATTACAGCGTCATAATAATTATAGCTTACACTCAGCGAATACGTACTTGTGCCAGGCACAGTTCTACGTGCTTCACATATAGTAAGTCAGTTAGACATCAATAAATGATAATGTTTATGATTCCACAATTATCATTATCATTATTGAAATATATAGTGCCTTTCTTTCCTGGACGGAGTTAGTTAACACAAGCAATTTCTTCCTATCCAATTCTCCTTTTTATAGACTTCATGCAGGCAACTACCATATAGCATAGGCACATTCTTCAGAAAGATTACAGTGTAATTGATTATATTACGGCCATCTTGAGTTCTATTCTAATCCCGAGACCTTGTTTGGCATCCAGGATTCCCATGTATGTAATCAATCTACAACCTGTACTCACAGTGGTTACTTTATTCTTATAAAGTCATTATATCTGGCATTCTCCCCAAATTTTCATGGCAATTTAATAAAGCCACACATGTACTAACTAGAGTCTTCTTGTCCAATCCAGGACAAAGAACTCAATATGGTTAAAAGTAAAATCTCAGTGTTTTAGAAAGTCAGCTCAAATAAGAAAACCAATGGGCAGCCTTTTAAATTTCATTTTCCTTAAATTCAGTCTTATAAACTGAAGGCAGGAAACCACTTAGAGCTTCCTCTTGCAATTTGAGGATCTCAAAATGTTTATATGTAGCTCCTTTTGGGAGACCTACAAACTAGCTGAACTAGTCCACACTTGAAACAGCAAGGTAGAAGAAGTTTGCACAGATATTTTGGAAATTAATTCAAATTAGCATGTTGCATGCTATGTCACTTGATTATCACCACCATCTTTGCCTTTTTTGGGGAGATAGATCTGTATTTGCCAATTGAGTTGGGGGTGAAGAAGAGAAAATGTTATTTTTATTACACAAGGAAACCCATGGCCCTGGTGCCGTGGCTCATTTGGTTGGAGTAGCATCCTGTACATCTAAAGATCCCTGGTTCGATTCCCGCGCAGGGCACATACCTAGGTTTTGGGTTTGATCGCTGGTTGGTGTGCATGCGGGAGGCAACCGATTTGATGTTTCTCAAATTGCTGTTTCTCTCTCTCTTTCTCAAAAGAATCAATGGGAGCATATCCTCAGGTGAAGATTAAAAAACAAAAAAGAAAACCTCATCAGCAGATATCCATTGCACTGGACAGGCAGTGGTATCAATGGAATGTCTTCCTCCCTCAGCTTGATTTTTGGTGGATCCCCTTGGGCGAAAACAAACAGAGCAACACAACAGGGACATTAGAGATGGTCTTCAGAATTTTTGAAGTCATAGAACATGTGGAAGCATTGATTACTGTATAGGCTTATGACCTCTACATTTGGTTTCAAAATCGATTGCAGTGACTTCAGAACTTAAAATTTTGTCAAGGGCAGTGAAACAGAAAAGCAGGCCTGACTAAATGAATTGGCAGACTGCAGTGATGAGAGAGATTTGGGCTACAGTACAGTCTGTGGAGCTCAGCTCAGGCTCCCTAGCCACACTCACTCCCATTTATAAAACAATCAGGAAAATCCTCCTTTAAGGAGGGATTGCCAAAGAAGTCACTTGTTAGGATTTATATGCAAGGAAAGCTCATCGATTCACAGAGGAGATGATGATACAGGAAGCTGAGTAACTAGAGCTGCCAAGAAAAGGATAAATAGCAGCTCACAATTGGACCCTTTGCAATATACGGCACAGGAAAGCCTGCCTTACTCTCTTCATGGGCAGTGGCACCTTGGAGCGATCCACACCACCAAGGAAGAAAGCTGATGGGGCCCAAGAGGCAGCCTGTGTCCTTGCTCTGATGTTGATGGGCCCAGCCAGGCAAAGGCACGTGGAAGGTTTGACTTTGTCGTTCACGCGGATCCAGATGGTGCGGTCCAAAGCCAGAATCTCGGGGCCACCGGAGCAGCATGGGGAAGCTTTCAGCTCCTCCCGAATCAAACCCTGGCTGCTGCAGCAGGCACATCGTGGACGAGTGCCAAACGTCTCCAGCCAGAAAGCTACTGAATTCTCTTTCCTTTGTACTTTCATCCAGCTCTTTGCTTGAAATATTAGAATTGTAAAATGTGTGCTAAGAAGATTTCTTTTTTTATTTTGGAGACTATTTTTGACGCTGTTAATCATGACATCACCTGAATGAAAGAAGCTTTTTATTGACATTTTTCTTCAAACTGCAATTTAGAAATAAATGCTTGTGTTTGAAACACAGAGTACAGCTTGTAAATCATTTTCTTTAACTGATAAGCCCGTCACAATTTTACATGGTTTACCAATGGGTAATGGCTGAACCCTGACACTGGAATGGGTTTACTTACAAGTGACCCTTCCATATTATATCACAGGGATTTTGATTCATAACTTTCAGAACTGCCTTTGCCTCCCTTCTGTTCCTATGCACTTTGTCATATGTGTGGATGATCCTCTGTCCCAGACCCCCAGCTCCTTTGAGAGCAAGGGCCGTGCCTTTGTCATGTTTGTAAACATCTACTCTCTCTCCTCCCAACCCAGCCTAATGCTTTATGGAGTAACCACTCTAAAATGTTTGCTGAAAGCAGAGGACATTTTATTCCAGTCACTTATTTCACCCTTTAAGGCAACTCGATGTTTTCACTTTTCTTATCCCACATCACAAGCTGCGAGACTTAAGTGCTTTTCTGTAGCGACGCCCTAAGAGCTTTCTCAGAAACAGCGCCATGTAAACCAAAGAAGGAGCAGCAAAAGTGCTCTCAAGTGTTCAGCTTGGTGCTAATGTCCATCAAGTTCATTGCCACATTCTCTTTTATTTTTCCAAAATCTTTTGGGCCTAGGGTTATGAAGATGCATTTTCTTGGTTGGGAAGAGACATTATTATTATTTAATTTATCAAAATAAAATCATAAAATATTTATCACTATTGTTAACGTCACCAGTCACAGAGAGTATTGGTTTTAGAGAGAGAAGAAGGGGAGAAAGAGAGAGGGTCATTGATGGGCTACCTCCTGCACGCCCACTACTGGGGATTGAGCCTGCAACCAGGATATGTGCCCTGACTGGGAATCGAACTGGTGACCTTTTAGTGCATGGACTGCGCTCAACCAACTGAGCCACTGGCCAGGGCACAAGTGCCACTTTTTAAAAGAAGCCTTCAATAATTATTCTGACTTACATGTATTCCTCTCTTCTCTAACCGCTTATAGTACTGTACAGGATAGGTTAGCATTTTATATACTACCAGGATTGTAAAATCTTGAGGGAAGAGTTATGTCTACTTTCTTCATTTCTCCCAACATCTCCTAGCATGGGGATTGGACTCTATAATAGCTTATGCTTTTGTATATGATTTCAGAATTTATATTCTCAGCTCTACCATCTCTACCATTTACTAATCTGCCTGGTAATTCAATTTGGATGGCCCCATATTGTTTCCAATTCAACATACCTAACACTGGACTCGTAAATTTCCTTATAAGTATCTTCTTTTCTTGATTCATTTCTTTGAGCCACGTAGGCCTTAACTTTAACCTTTGACCCTCTCTTCTTTCAGTTTCCTTCACATCCAATTATATCTCTAGAATCTTTGACCCTAAAATTTTCTTTTCTATCTCTATTTGCTGCGGACTTTTAAATCTACTCCTTATCATCTCACACTTAGACCATTGCAATGATCACCTAATTAATCTGTCTTGTGTCTCAACTTCATGTATATCCTGAAATTATCCCTCTCCCACCAGATTTATTTTCTTAAACTCTATAATAATATGTTTTTCTTGGTCAGAATTTTGCTTGTCATTGTCATTCAAGTGACTTATCATTTCCCTCAAAAAGGAATAGTCTGAAATCCTTAGTTTGACTTCCAAGATCCTCTCCACGTAGCCTTAAACAACTTTTCTGACTATATCTCATGATACCCCTATAAGAAGCAAGTGAATCTAATCAATGCCTCTAAAATGTGCTCCACATATCCCCTTGTTTGTCCCTTTATTTCTGCTGCTCGCTCTGTTAGAAAGGCTATTCATCTTCCCCTCTGCCGATATAATTACCATCTGTCCTTGCAGGGGCACCTCCAGAGTTTAACACAATGCTTGGCACAATAATGATTTGTCAAAGGAATAGATGGGCTCAAGTCGCACTTTACATAGAAGTTGCTCCTAGTGGGCACACAATGAAATATACAGGTGATATATCATAGAATTATACACTTGAAATGTATATAATTTTATTAACCAATGTCACCCCAATAAATTTAGTGATTAAATAAAGTAGTCACTCCTGCTCACTTGAGCCCATAATGATCTTTACCCCTTTTAGGGTTTATATTGTGTTGATCATTTATACAAATAAATGGTCACTTTGTTTCATTTCAATATGTGTTTCCAGAGTTTAGCCTATTTTAAACTCTTTTTGGACAAGTACTAACTACTTCATTTACATTTGGCGTCTCTCATGTAGAAAAGCACATCATCTCCCACGTAGTCAGCTTGCAGTTTATACATGTGAATTACCCACAGGTGCTCAGGGCCTCCTGCCATCAATCAAATATGGAAGTAGAGCTTGTGACACTGACTGAGGTTCTTTTACTTCCCCCTCCCCTGTGAATTGATTGACCCCTGCCTGTTAGGGCTGTTGTATTTATAAAGTCAAAAATAATCTTATTCAGCATTTTGGGGGTAAAGCCTTTACTTTGTCGAGGATTTTAACATATTGTCTTCTGAGACAATATTATGTGAATGTCTTCAAATTATGTTGAAATACAGCAAAATTTAAATCTACACTACTGAAAAAATCAGCAACAGCAGCACTCATGGACGAGAGCAGAGTTGATTCTGTACTTCAGCCACCTTTGATAACTGAATAATATGTTGATTTGATCATTTACCCATCAATTGCCAAGAGAGTAAAAAAAAAAAAAAAAGAAATCAACCTTACCAAGTCTACATGCCAAGAAAATGATAACACAGCATATCTTGCAAACTTTGTAATTATATAGCTGAATAAAAGGTGAACATAGTTTATTCCCAAGATGTCTTGTCTACAAGTTGCTAGCATTAAGATAGATGGCAACATTGCTGGTCATAAATAGCTAAGAAGACAGCTTCATGGTATCTAGTCCATCTTCACATTGGAACTGGATGCTATTAATTTCAATAAGTACATATGTTCTTTGAATAATTAGTAATATCAGCAACACTAAGTCAGGAAGCATGATTCCTTATTAAGTGAGAGACCAGTGAGAGAGGGGAAATAAGATAATATTTCAACCCTTTGAAATAGGTGATCCTCAATACTCATGTCATTGTTTTTAAAATATATTTTTATTGATTTCAGAGAAGAAGGGAGAGGGAGAGCTAGAAACATCAATGATGAAAGGGAATCATTGATAGGCTGCCTACTGCACGCCCCCACTGGGGGCGGAACCTGCAACCTGCGAATGTGCCCTGACCAGGAATCGAACCCTGACCTCCTGGTTCATTGGTCAATGCTCAACCACTGAGCCACACCAGCCAGGCTTGTTGTTTTTATACAGCCCTAAGAAACATTCTAGCTGATGCAAAGAATAAAGGTATAATGTGGCAAAGGATAGGAACTCAAAGTTGCTCAGCAAATGAGTTCTAGAATTTGTGGCTTGTAATTTAAATAGATGTGTATGTGTGTGAATATGTGTGTGAGCATGTGTGTGTGCATGTGTGTGTGTAGTCTGTCTGTTTATAAGGAAAAGAGAGGAAGAAAGGGAAAAAAGAAAACGAGTCTTAGTTACAGTGCATTTGGTTGTAACAGAAGCTCACTAAAATTAGCTTAAGTGAAAAAGGGAGGGGAACTTACTGTAAGAAACATGGTATCTCAAAGAAGCACAAAGAAGAAAGGGCAGTTTCGGCCTCAGGGGTAACTGGAAAGAGTGACCCGAAAGCTGTGAAGAAACTGGGAAGCTTCTCTCTTTCTTTACCACCCACCTTTCTAGACCAGCTTTCATAATATCAGCAAATGCAGCATATCCATAGACATAGCCTCTTTGCAGCTTCTACATTTTTGTGTTCTTGGTTTATCCAAACAACAGAAGCTGACTCACAGCTCTGTGTCACAAGTCCAAATTCCTAGGAGAAAAATCTGGTTGGCAGATTTTTAAAAATATATATATTTTTATTGATTTCAGAGAGGAAGGGAGAAAGAGATAGAAACATCAATGATGAGAGAGAATCATTGATCGGCTGCCTCCCACATGCCCCCCACTGGGGATCAAGTCCACAATCCAGGCATGTGTTCCCACCAGGAATTGAACCATGACCTCCTGGTTCATAGATTGACGCTCAACCACTGTGTCACACTGGCCGGGCTTCTTAGCACAATTTAAGGTAAATGTTCACCCTCATCTGATCAGCTATGACTTAGGGGAGGGCCCAGAAGAGAAGTCAGCTCAGCTTAGGTTAAATGTTTCCATGCATTCAATCACCTTGGGTCAGAGGGAGATGTCATAACAGTTACATGCTCTGTATATAGCAGCTGGGACCCATCTCTGTTGCGGAGTATTAGGAAATGGAGTTGTGGGATTGGCAGGTACCTTAAAAAGTAAATATTATAGATAGGCATAAGGAATAGGATAGAGGGAAGGGAGAGATAGAGGAGGGGAAAAAAGCAGGAAAAGAAAGAAATTGAATCATCTCAATGTTATATAGTCATTTGGTTTTGACATATTTAAAACACTATTCAGGGCAATTGCTATTCCTCATTGTTGTATTATTCACTGTTACTCTCTTGCTTACATGATCTGATAAGGCATTTTAAAACTTCATATTTTGATGATTTATGTATAATTATAAGTCAAAGGCAGTTTATTACACACATAATCTAATTTTCCATCCTAAATAAAACACCTAAATGAAAACTTAAATAAGCCTTTTATATACTCATTAAGAAAATATGTGAAATCAAGACAGTGCCCAGAATCCTCTATGCAGTGCCCTACCTTGGTGAGGCACAGTTTATCAATTAATGTCTAGTTCCCTTACATTTTAAAAGTGTCCAGATCCATTAGCTGGGATGAAAATGATGCATTTAGAAGATTAAATAGTTTTCCATATAGTCCTATAGCATCTATATTTTACCATGCTTGTGTCTGAATATGCTTGCTTTTCTTTCAAATTCATTACAAGTGTATTTTTAATTCACTGAATTGCTGCATCATTATTTCTTTGTGCAATATCCTTGGAGAGGTCACTGTAAGTTCTGACACGAGGCATTGAGTGTTATAAGCTCTGTCAGTCCCATGAGACAAACAATGTGGCCTGCTAAGGGTTCCGGGGTTCAGGTGACTGAGACATGTGGGAACAGAGGGGCTGTGAGGCTGGCAAAGTTCTCGATGGGTAGTAGTTCTAGAAAAACTAATGAGAATTTTAGGGGAAAGTTCTTGCATTATAAAATACATGCAAATATAAATGTGTATTGAAAAGAAAGCAGATATGCAAATGAGATTCTGGGGGCTGCAGGAGGGCGGGGATCGATCCCCTGATAAAGGATTGCACTGACGGGCTCTGCTTTATTCATTGTAACCAGGTTGGTAATGTGGAAAAGGTACTGGGCTACACGTGAAGAAAACTGGGTTCTAGTTCAGAGTGAGACACTTACAGGGTATGCAACTTTGGGCAAGTCACTTATTTTCCTCGAGTCTCAGTTTTCTTGTTGATGAAATGAAAGGTTAGGACAAAATGGTCTCTAAGGTACCATTCAGCCATTTGATCCCATCAGCTAAAATGAATCCTAGAACTGTAATTTTTGATTCTGCTAATCCATGCAATTTTATCGTGTCAGGGGTTGCTATCAACAATTGATGTGATCCAATGATACCTATAAAAAGACTGTTTAGTTTGCATATCTCCTTTCTTTTCCCTGAGGTTGCATATCTTGTTCATGCTGCCCTGGCTTCTCCTTGGTGATGAGAAAGGAATTTCATTTGCGGGAACAAGCGGAGGGAGGCTGATGAATGGGAAGCCATAGGAAGGGTAGCAGCCTGGAATGCGTTCAGTTCCACCTCTCTCTGTGGCCGCCCTCTCACTGTGTAGTTATGCTGTTGAATTGGGACCAGAATAATACAGATTTGACGATTGTGCAGTTCAGAAATGAAAAGTAAAGGCAGTGGGGTTATCAGGTGGCACCCCCTTCACTCCATCTCAGGCAAGCTTCATGATAGAAGAAAAGGTTAAAAGTGTGAGCCAATTTGTAATTTAGAGATAGAAAAAATCATTTTCTAATAGGAAAGCTACATTATATATATATAAAAAACCTTTTATTAAAGCAGTTCCACCAGAGTGACTCTGATTAAGAAGTAAAGCAATTTTCATCATGTAAATTATGTTTTTAAATTAGATTTAAATAACATAGTAATACTAGTAATACTTTTATTCATGTTATCCACCATTTAAAAGAAATAAATAATTTGGTTAACTTCCTACAGTTTCACGAGGTGAAACTCCATCACAATCCTTGAGTAATTGAAACTGTGGTGATTTTTAGAGCCATCCAATTACAGGAATTCAGTGCAATTATTTTTCTAATAAAGTTAGTTTTCACTTACATGTGTCTGTCATTTCCTGTCCATGTGATGATGTTTTAAAAATCTTTTTCTGATGAGCCTGGTTATTATTGTACTTGTACAGGGATATTTATTGATACTGTCAGGTAAATGTAGAGCCCATAAAAGAAGGCATGATTATAAATTTTAGTATGTCTATTTATCTTTGTTTTTCTGCCAGTATCAATAAACAATTGTAAACGTTTTTCAGTAACTATTGACCATAGCATATTGAGTGGAAGTCTGGAATTTTACAAATAATTTATTGGCAATGTTAATGCAGGTATATTCTACTTAGAAATGCCACAGTGAAGATAGGACTAACTAATGTTAAGATAGTGCCTCTTAATATTCTGAGGATTATGTCTTTTCTTGTTTTGACAGAATAGAAGTTGGGAAAATTCAGGCCAGTGTGATCCTGAGGCTTTCCCCTCTATTGACCCTTAACTGTAGTTTTAATATTGGAGAGAAATGTAAAAGCATCAGCTAAATTTAAAGTTCAATTAATTATTTAACTGATTCCTATGCAGACATCTATTCAGTGAGCCCACACACGTCCCTGGCATGTGCTAGGCCTTGGGGATGCAGAGAGTAGTTGACCTGGTCCCGACTCTCAAGGAGGTCATGGTTCCAGAATTAGTCTCCGTGAAATACAGCCCAGGAAAGTTGCACAGTGTTCTGAGACTGGACATGTACTGGGCCGTGCAGTGGGTGGCGGAAGGAGGGTTTATAGGAACAACTTGTGACAATTCCCGCCTCAGCAAAGTCAGTTTAGTGACTCAGATCCACGATCAATAAAAGTTATTTGGGAAAAAAAAAACGCTTCTCAGAGTCTCCTGCTCCCTTTACTTGTAAGGAGTTAATTTGCCTCATCTCTCAGGAGCGAGGGCAAAAAGTAAAGTGGAACTTGAAAGCAAAGAGAGAGAGAGAGAGAGAGAGAGAGAGAGAGAGAGAGAGAGAGAGAGAGAGAAATCAATTTATTATTCAAGACCCAAACCATGCTTTTAAACCATGGACCCCTGTGTGAAGTTATTATAGGTCTAAATATTGTTGTACTGTACTTCTAAAGGTTTGGATCACTTTTAGCTTAATGACAAAAACTACGTTTTAAAAGGTCAGCCGATGAATTAAACATGTGCCTGGCAGATTTTTGCATTGCTCTACCATTTCAAAGATACAAACCAGTGGAGAAGGCAATGTGCCTGATATACAATGAAATTAGGTTGCAATCAGGTTTTGTTATCTAGCAGGCTTTCTTGAAAATTTATAAGGTAGAAAAGGAGCAAGAAAAGTGCACTCTTTTTTTTTTTTTTTAAGAGTAAATGTGGGCTGTAGTGCCATGATTACAGAATTGTGGTCCTCAAAGTAAAAAATGCTTTTAACTGTGGCAAAAATCACAGTGAACAATGTGTGGCTCCTTGAAATTAACAAAAACACATTGATCTGTAAATTAAATGCAGCTCTTTGAACTGAAGCTCATGGTGCAGCTGGTGGGAGGTGTTGAGTGTGTTAGGAAGTGAACAAGGAGAGAACTTTGAACATCAGCAGCCTAAAGAATCCAGACTGTGGTCAACACTAGGTTGTCAATGTCTGACAAAGAAACAATTACCACTGAATCACCTGCTAGTGACCAAGAAAATGAAGAAAGTTCATTTCGACAATATCAGGTGGTTTGAAAATGTAAGATAATGTCACAATAGTTTCAGTATATTAACAATATTGAGGGCAAGACTTTAGTGAGGTACTACACCATATACATAGGAAAAGGCCCCTTTTTGTTTAACATGATTATTAATGATTGAAGGACATTGACTACATTCATAGCTGATATTAAGTAGTTTTTATTTTATTGTATTGCAAACACCACAAAGAACCAAGATTTACCAGGTTAGAAACATGGTGGAAAGACAAAAAACCAGGTCTAACCTGGACAGATTTGGATTGAACACCAAAAATGGGAATACAGTGCTTATATATATTGAGCTGTAAAGAAATAAATTTAGGCAATATCTTCTGCTGTCCTGCCCCTGACAATTCCATTTCTGAACAACAGTTAAAACGGCCTCAGCAATAAAAATAATTTAGGCATGGCTTATTAAAATATGCAGAAGGGCAACATTAAAGTGCAAGAAGAATAAAGTCCAAATCATAAATCCACAGCATCAGAGTAATTGAGAAAGTTGGTACAAAAGGCATCACACCTAAAGCAATGCTTGGAGCAGAGGGTTGATCTACAACACAAAATACAAGAAATCAAGGGAGGTTCTTTTCTAAAATATATTTTTATTGATTTCAGAGAGGAAGGCAGAGGGAGAGAGATAGAAACATCAATGATGAGAGGGAATCATTGGTTGGCTGCCTCCTGCACACTTCCCACTGGGGATCAAGCCCACAACCCCGGCATGTGCCCTGAAACAGGAGGTCAGGAATAAAACCCTGACCTCCTGTTTCATAGGTCAACGCTCAACCACTGAGCCACATTGGCCGGGCAAAGGAGGTTCTTCATGAGCATTCATAACAACTGTTTTGTAAAAGACTAACCAAGGGGATTACCTGGATCTGGACTATTGCCATTTTTCAAGGGGTCAGAGAATGAATTCAATTAGCAGGCGTGGGCTGTTCCCCAAATGGGACTTAGCTATGAAGGGTTACCAGCCATCCCACCTCATTTGTGCTAGTCACGGCAAGGAAGAAATTTCCCCTCATGAAATGTCAAACCTTTTACAAGCTTACTATTTTAATGGTCACAGTCGAAATTTCCCACTGAGAGCAGATCCCTGTCCTCAAAGAATTAACATTCCATTATAGCTGCTTTAAGGAAGCAAACACTGGCTATATTTTCAAATACATACACAGTAGTAGACAAATGGTTTGCAATGGCCAGTTCTTTGTGTGTGTGTGGGAGGGGTGGGTAACTCACCAATGGAGTTCTCAAAGCAAATTGGTGCCCTTTCTTTGAGGCAAAGTGCTTATATGTTTAAGGTAAATTACCTCTTCCAGGAAGACCATTTGCTCTCTGAAGAAGTAATTTAGTCCAAAAGGGTACCAATTCAGTATCATTAAGCCTTTCAGAAGCTACATTTTCTATTATAAGCAAACCTTGGATAAGATAATTTGCCTTAATTAGATGATCACTTGGAATCCAGGAGGAGGATATTTCACTTATCTTACTCATAGTCATCAATTTTCTTTTGATTGCCCAGGTGTGTATGGAAGTATGTTATGTATTATATATACCAGCTGAATAAAATAAGACCTAATCCCTTGTTTGAAGTAGCATATGTTCAGTAGTATCTTAGCACATGTCCTCATTTTTGTTAAACATGGATTAAGTCCTCAGGATTTACACCCTGGTCTGTTGAGGATATACAAAATATGGTCTTTCATTAAAAGAAGTTTTATAAAGTTTTTATTTCTGACAAGAAGGTGCCTAGGGTAGATGATAGAACAGAGTTGGCCTAACTTTCATGGATGTGGTAAGGACTGACTTTTTAACAAGTATAAAAGTGCTTTAAATATTAAGCCTTATGGAACCACTAATTACATTTATTATTTAAAAGGCATAATGGGAAGAAATAAAGCCAAGAAAATTTTAGGGAAAATACCTAGAATTAGTGCCAAGTAAGCAGCTCTTCTGATGGCTAAAGAGTCGGTGAAAGTTACTGGTAGGGAATCTATTAGTGCTGTGACTTAAATATGGGAATACAGGAAATGTGCTGGAGGAAAGAGAAAATCATTAGGGTGCAGCACTTTAAACATTAGGCAGTGACCAGCTGGCCACCCTCTTGGCTCCTTGGTTCATAACCTGTCAATAAATCTCACATTAATCAACACTTACTGTGCTTCGCCTATAGAATGATCAGAGTGATTCTGTTGTTCTTTTCACAGCCCTTCTTACTTGGGGTGTATCATTGCACATCAAATGCAAAAGAATGGAACACTACTTTGCTTGTAATGTAGTCACTTGTCAAACACTTTGTAGACTTCCATAGATTGCAAATGTGGTACTGTAAGAATGGAAATGCTAGCCAGAATAAATTAGTTCAAAGCAAAAGAGTGTACTTATATTTAAGACATTTCCTATCCCAAAAGACAGAATTGGCTTCAAAGAATAACCAATGACAACCAAACACCTCACCCCCACGACAAAATCACACCTAGCTGTTTTCATTTGGCCTCATTTAACTTATGCAATATCTTTTTAAAAAATATTTTTAAATCGATTTCAGAGAGGAAGGGAGAGGGAGACAGAGATAGAATCATCAATGATGAGAGAGAATCATCAATCGACTGCCTCCTGCATGCCCCCCACTGGGGATCAAGCCTGCGACCCAGGCATATGCCCTGACTGGGAATCCGACCAGTGACCTCTTGGTTCTTGGGTCAACGCTCAACCACTGAGCCACACCTGGATGGGCATGCAGTATCTTAATATGCATTTTAGGAAGCTAGACGAAGAGAAAAATCTCTCTGATGCCTGACTTTTAAATTATTTCATTCTATGGGGTTATCTACCTAGGCAATAATTATTTTGGTATCCTGAATACATGTGTTCACTGTTGCTGTGTTTAAGGTAACTAAGAAGAGCTGAGCGGCTACTGGAGATGTCTGATGCTTTGGTATGAGTGGCCAGCGACTCAATGGAGCGGGCCAGGAACTGCATACTCCTGAGACAGACCACGTACCAGAGGTGCAAGTTCAAGTCAAATGCAGGACAGCCTCATTGAACAACCAAGGCTGTCAGCTGTGCCTGAGACAATCTCAGCAGCAGCCAATACCTGTGGTAGAGTTCCAGGTGGAACTGAGACAGGCATTTTTAGCTGAGACACGGAGAAGTGGCTAAAGCAGTACAGGAACATCACAGTATTGGTTCCAAGCGAAAGACCAGCTGACGATGTACCAGTATATTTGAATCAGCTGACAATGTAATAAAGCTATTTATTATTCATGAAAAAAAAGTAACTAGAATCTTCAAATGTATTCTTTAAGCCAGAGGTCCTCAAACTTTTTAAACAGGGGGCCAGTTCACTGTCCTTCAGACATTCCACACATGCGCACTGCGGGTCCAGGACGAGTTGGCTGCTAAGCAGGACAGGCAGCAGCGGCAAAAACACCCAGCAGGCCGGATAAATGTTTTCGGCGGGTCGCATGTGGCCCGCGGGCCGTAGTTTGAGGACCCCTGCATTAAGCATTCTTAGGGATATATTTGTTAATCAAAGACATCTTTATTGTTTGGAAACAGGGAATTATCTTTATCAAAATAAATCAAATTAATTTCAGTACTCCTTTTATGGTAAAGCCCAAGGGCCTATGCCCCGGTTGATCTTGGCATAGAAAGGTACTTTATTCATCTATTTGCATAGCTGACTTTTTGTCATTTCTAAGTAAATTGCAGTTTAAAATACATTTGATTATTGTTATCTGAGGTAGTTATGTTTTAAAAATGGTAGTTATGCTTTATAAACCATTGCTCCTAGGGGAAATGCATAGTTAGGTTCCTGCTAGCCTCTGGTTACAACATCTTCATCAACCAGGTCAATCTATAACCATGTTTTATGTGTGTTTATGTTTAAATATACCTTGTTTAATATATTTTATATATTTAATAACATTCATAGCCAACAGCACCATAACTCATGCCTGAATGATGTCTATCTAACATGCATTTTCTTTGTAAGTCGCTTGGAAACACTTGATAGCACTTCCATCCTATGCTTGGGATCCATTTAAAACAGAAAAATCACCACCAAAAAAATGTGAAAAACCTAGCACCAAAGAAAATTTCAAAAGAACAATTATCAATTGTATTTTAAATGGGATTTAGTTAAAACTGTCAAAAGAATCAGGTAAACAAATAAATTAATAAAGTATCTTTCTATACCAAGATCACCAGGTCAGGTCATATGCCCTTGGACTTCTCTATAAAAGGAGTACTGAAATTAGGTTGATTTATTTTGATAGAGATAATTCCTTGTTTCCAAACAATAAAGATGTCTTTGCTCAGCAAATTTATCTTTAAGAATGCTTAAAGAGAACATTTGAAAGTTCTTAATTATCTTTTCTTCCCCATGAATAATATCTTTATTACCTTGTATGGGAGGGGGAAAAAGAAGGCCAAATGTTGCCTTATTTGATTTCAGCTGGGAACCTTCACATAGGTTCCTCAAATTTCTCACCACTGGGCACGTCCATAAATGACAAAAAATGCATAGCAAGTGTGTACTTTGGATTATGATTTACTAATAAATTTTTGTAGGGAGACAAATTTCCAAATACAGAATCTGAAAATAATGAAGATCGATTGTACCTACTATACCTCTTAGTTTTATAATGATTAAGTAGTTATTCTGTACGTTCAAAGAATAAATTGTTTAGAAATACAGAGGGTTTGGCTTAACTTTCAAATTTTGCCCTTGGCCATTTATTTCAGAAAATCATTTTGAAGAAAAGTTTGATTTTCTCCCAATTTAGTTGAACATTGTAGTTATTTTAGTAGCCGTATTCAGAAGCTCAATAGCTCAGAGATTATAAATCACAAAGATACATGGAAAGGCAATAACAAAAAGAGAAATCAAGAAAGAAAATGCATGTTCTCAGCATTACAATCGATAGTAGGTTTAAAGAGCTGAGATATGCTTAATCAACACTTGTTGATGGGACTTGACAATTTCAATTTTACTTTCCAGTTTATAATTGAAAATGGTCTGAGGAACAGGATAGATGGAAACATTTATTTGAAGATAATACCATTAAGTTAACTTCATGACATACTATGATATCTTTATTTGGAGCATGCATTATATAAACTCCATTCTGAAGTACCTAGAATTGGCCAATATTTAAGACATGAACATTTGCTACTCTATAAAATAAAAATGGTTTAACAGACATATTATAAAGTGTGCTCTGTTGAAATGTATCATTCTGTATTGCCAAGACAGCATATATTTTGAATTGAAAGGGAGTGAGAAGAAAATAGGGAATGACTTATGCATGGTGCTTTTAAACTCATGACAGAAATAGCTCAGGCGATATGTGGCCACTCAAGAAAAGTCAAAGGGGTTGGCTAGTGTCTGAGTTTGGAGGGGAGGTAAGGACATATAAAGCTAACATTTCAGTATTTTTTTTTTAATTTTAGAGGATGTTTATTAAAGCTGGGGATAATGAAACAAGGAAGGGCTGGGAAAATGAGCCTAGGCTGGTCTTCTTCGGTTCACTAAGAAGTCAGAGAAAAGGGAGTCTTGGGGTCACATTCAGGGGTTTGTCTGGGACAAACTGCTGCTGCCCATTGCTGCCCTGGTTGTGAAACTTAATTTTTGGACTGGAATCCAGATTCTTTGTCTGCAGGAATCAAAGAATGAATCCACGGACAGAAAGTGGTATAGCAAAGGTGAAGATTTATTGAAGAACAAATACAGACTCCCACGTGGGGAGGGGGAAAGAGTCCCATGGAATGTGCTCCCAAGTAGGGAGGAGAAAGTGTCCCACTGAGTTCCTTTCCCCTATGGCATATAAAGGCTGCAGATCCTGGCACCTTGATATCCCCTCTGATTGGTCACCATTCCCTTACACTGGTTACTATAGTAACTCCTGGGCTCAAAGGTGGAACCTCACATGGGACATGAGAGGTTCTCCCCTCTCCTTCCTTATTGAGTTCCTATTCCCTTTGGGCTTTCTTCTTCTCCTTCTGGATGAAGGGCTTTCTTCTCTTTATTTTGTAAATATAGACCTTCTGCTGTTCCGAGCTCCCTCATTCTATGGAAATGTGCCTGTTGCAGCTTTTCGGCTCCCCCATTCTATGGAAATATACCTTCTGCTGCTCTGCAGCCCTGTGCTTCTTCCATGGGCCCCTTAATTTCTAAAATTTCCTAAACCTGTCCTATTTTACCCCTAAAATCCCTGTTTCAGTTGCAAGCCTCGTGGGGTCCCTTAGAGTTTAGGAGATGCATGCCTTTGGGGAAAGAAAGGGGTGGTGGAGGCATGGGCGTGCTCCTGGGAGGGAGAGCCAGCCTCAAAAACAAATTTTTAATTAGAAAATAATGAATGTGTATAATTGACTGTAAAAGAAGAGAAGCAAAACTGTGAATGTTTTAAAGCAGAAGAATAGAATTGGACCAACAGATGCAGACAGCTAAAGTCTCATTAAACAGGCATTCATTAGGAGGATAGATCGAGGTGTGCATTATCACCCTCTACACTGGCAAATTTAAGTATCACTGGCAAAGAGATGCCAGTGATGAGAAGGATTTGCTCTCTCTCCTAGCTTGGCTTTATGATATGAAACTATGTATCTTCCTTCCTGTCTTTCCTTTTTGCTTTCAGTCTGTGGCTTCTTCATACAACAGGTTACTTTTCCCATTTATGAAAAAGGCAAGGAGCTGAAGAAAAAAGTCAAGTTTTTAAAAGGATGCCAATTTTGTCTGGACACTAAACCATTGCAGAGATAACAGGGCTTAAGAACTTGCTTGGCCCTTGCTTGGTTGGTTAGATCGTCCTGAAATGCCAAGGTTGCCAGTTTGATCCCCAGTCAGGGCACATACAGGAAGCAATCCAGAAATGCATAAATAAGTGGAACAGCAAATCAATGTTTCTCTTTCTAAAAATCAATTTAAAAAACTTGTCTGAATTTTTTACATTTAAAAAACACAACTTCTGTAACTGAAATTATCCCTACGAAAAGGAAAATGACTCCCAGCATATTACATTGTGTCATAATACATTTATCCTGGGGTTTTTGATACCGGCCACTAAGATGTATAAGGAGGTCTACAGGCAAAGGACCAATGAAAGGAGGTGTATGTGTGTGTGTGTGGCGGGGGAGGCAGGGAGGATGGAGCCTAGTGACCAGTTTTCCAGGTTCCGGAGGGTCTCCAGTGCTACCTGTCCCAGGCGGGGGAAGCCTCGGCGGCAGCATCTGGGATCAAGTAATGCAGTTCGTTGAGCCAAGTTGGCAGTTTGTGAAGGATTCCGTTCAGTTGGTTAAAGATGCACCAAACCTGACAGAAAAGAATTCCAGAAGATAGCTAATATTTATTGAGCACTTACTACATGCCACGTATTATTGTGGGAGAATGCACGGGAGAAGGATCAGCTAGCACTCTGAGGGAGGAAAGTTTAACCTTTATTTTGCAGATCTGCTAGCCAGGGGGTTCTGAATCCAAAGCCTGAACTGAACTCATGGGGAGGCTCTGACCTCTGTATCTCCTCCTGTGGTGGCCCCTGAGGGTCCCTGCAGCTCCGCCCAAGTCAGCTGTGGCAGGGCCCTGGAGTTAGGCTCTGCAGATCCGCCCAAGTCAGTCAGAGTGGGGAAGTAAGACTACAGTTTTAACCAGATACTGAACTAGGTTGCAAGCCCCCCCCCTTTTCCTTTTTACTATGTTAATTGCTTTATATGTATTAATTTGTGCAATTCTCATATAGCCCTGTAAGATATCTCTTGTTATCTCTATTTCACAAATGAGGAAACTGAGGCAAAATAAAGTTAAATAACTTGCTCCAGGGCAAGAAAGAGGTGGAGCCATGATTCAACCCTAGTGGATAGGATCCTATTAACACAATTATCATACATTAATCAATTAGATGATCTAGCTAGTCATTTTGAAATGTGGTCAAGGATTAGTTCTTATTATTGATCAGTTTTCAGGTGGGTGGGCGAGATAGGGATCACGAGGTGCTGCAGAACATGAAGAGTGTCCATGTGGAGCAGTGGTTCTCAACTTTCCTAATGCCGCGACCCTTTAATACAGTTCCTCATGTTGTGGTGACCCCCAATTTCATTGTTACAAATTGAACATAATTAAAGCATAGTGATTAATCACAAAAACAATATGTCATTATATATGTGTTTTCCAATGGTCTTAGGCACCCCCTGTGAAAGGGTCATTCGACCCCCAAAGTGGTCGCGACCCCACAGGTTGAGAACCGCTGATATGGAGGATCCTGGGCAGCCAAGAATTGTAAGGATCTTAAGCACTGAGACGCTTAAAGGGAAGAAAGGGCACTAGAGAGGACTGTTAATGGTACAAGTTCCATATCCTCACATAGCTTTTGCTAAGGAGAAGTTCTAACAATTACCATCAGTATTGAAACACAGATGTGCCTCAATTTAGAGAAGGCCCAGAGCAGCAAAGCTGCGAGTAAAATAGAATTGTACCTCATCTCTGGGTTCTCTTCAGCGATGGTAGGTGGTGGATGGAGACAGTAAAGGAACTTTAGTGGGAGATGTGGGCAAGGTATAAGGTAGCTCTTTTTTATTATGGCGCCCTGGTGTGGGTGTGGCTATGCCAGCAGTGACTGAGGTGAGAGTCAGGAAAGCTGCCCCCATTGACCTTCCAGAGCTTGGAGATGCCTTAACCAAGATGCCAATGAAAAGCAGGAACCCACTCCTGGGTTTGTCTATTAGACGAGGACAGTCTTAGTGCCCTGTAGGGTCTGAGGTCAAGAATCGTGATGTAATGGTGTTAATAAATGAGGGCTTCACAATTCTGTAGCCGTGAGGATTTAGTTAAGACATAGTGATCGATTTTACTTTCTTCATCATGGAGTTAATATTTTCTAACCCAATTCAGAGGATACAATGGTATACTCCTCATAGATATGTATACACATGCACACACATATATGAACACACGTGAGCACACGCACAATGTTTACTTCTATTCTAAAACAGTGACCATAGGATGGGTACAATTTATTTTCAAGCTGGTACTAAATGGTATGAAAATGTTAGAATTTTCACTTACTAACTTTTGGGTGGTGTAATCCAACCATTTAAGATGTTAACAGGTCATAAAATTTCTTTTTTACTTTGAGATAAAGTTTCCTCACTGTAGGATGACTGGTATTTTAAACTAATTTTTGTTTAAATAAGTCTAATTAGCCTTGAGCAGCTGGCATTTTTTTTTAAGAATTACAAATACTCAGAGTTGGCAGAAACCTTAAGGGTAAGTCAGAATAACAATGCTGGATGATTCAGTTCTCTCTATGTTATCACAATAAAAACTCTCAACTAACCTTCCTTCCTTCCTTCCTTCCTTCCTTCCTTCCTTCCTTCCTTCCTTCCTTCCTTTTTCTCTTTCCTGTATTAATTTATTTAAATAATTGAGTGCCTTTTATGTGTCAGAGACCTTCCTAAGTGATGCAAGCAGAAAAATTAATACGATACTCTTATTAATTTTAAGGAACTCACAGTTTAGTAGAATTGTCAGACATGCAAGCAGATCATTATACTACAGTGTGAGCAATAATGGACAAAATAATAATGTGAAAGAAGCAAACAGTTTAGAGGAAAGAATAATTAACTCTTGTGTGTGGATGTGTGGGGGTGGGACAGGGTTCAGACAAAGTTTTACAGAGGAAGAAACGCCCAATCTGGGTTGTGAAGGGTGAGGTTTTACTAGAAGAACAAATTGATGGCGAGGTGGAAAGGGCAGAGAGGACAGCACAGTGAACAGAGAGATTACACAGGCTGGTGTGTTAGAATTGAAAGCAGTTTGTCATGCCTTATTGTAGGTGGAGTGAGGTAGGGAGCAGGAGAAGCCATGGCAGGAGAGAGAGCTCCTGAAGGACCTTGTGTGCCTGGTCAGAAAGCCAGGTGTTGCGATTTGTTAAAAGAGTTTAAGTCACCTGTCACTCTATATGAAAAATGTGCTTTAGAAACTTCACTTTAAACAATTTTGAATGTACAAAGTTCTTATAGTGAACTGAAATCTCTCTCACTACATCTCCTACCTCTTAGTCTTTATTTTTCCATGTGGCATCTTATAGAATAAATTTAATTGAATTCTCTGCGCATGCCTTTCAAATATTTAACAATTCTTATTGAGTTCTAGTGAGTCGTCTCAGGGTTAAACATTTTTAGTTCTCTTAACCACTCATCCTCACAGAACTGTCTGCCTGAAGGAAGAGAGGTATTCACCCACTTCCTCTTGTCTCCCCTTACATGAGGGCCACATGCGGAAGGGAGGGGATGCTGAGGCATTGGTCAAGGCCCAAATTTTTACAAGGCCCTGAAGCAAAGATTAGAAAGATGCACAGCATTCATTGAGGGGTACAGTCACCATGAGCTAGACCTGCACTCATATACAGCTGTTCACTGCAGGCTGCAGTTGATATCCCAGGTGGGCCAAGCGAATGCGACATGGGGCACCAGAGGCAAATGTTACAGAAAAGGTCAAGGTTAAGTTCTTTCAACAGAGAACCTTCAAAACACAGTGGCCTAAATAAAACAGAAGCTTAATGTCTTATGTAAAGTCTGGCTAGTCTATGATGGCGGGGCTCCTCCGCTTGGCGAGGTCATTAAGGGACACAGGTTCCTTCCATCTTGTTGCTCTGCCATCTCCTAGTGCAGTGGTCGGCAAACTCATTAGTCAACAGAGCCAAATATCAACAGTACAACGATTGACATTTCTTTTGAGAGCCAATTTTTTTTTTATTGCTTAAAGTATTACAAAGGGTATTACATATGTGTCCTTTTTTCCCCCCACCCTTGACAGTCCCCTAGTCTCCCCTACCCCCCAGTGTCTTATGTCCATTGGTTATGCTTATATGCATGCATACAAGTCCTTTGGTTGATCTCTTACCCCACTCCCTCCTGCCCCCCAACCCTCCTCGGCCTTCCCGCTGCAGTTTGACAATCTGTTTGAGGCAGCTCTGCCTCTGTATCTATTATTGTTCAAAAGTTTATAATGGTTGAGAGCCAAATTTTTAAACTTAAACTATATAGGTAGGTTAATAACATTGTTATTAACTTAATTAGGGTACTCCTATAGCTTAAGAAGAGCCACACTCAAGGGGCCAAAGAGCCGCACGTGGCTCTCGAGCCACAGTTTGCCAACCATGGTCCTAAGGCATTTCCAAGACGGCATGGTCAAAACTGCATGGCTGTACATCTGTGTTCCATCTCATGGGAAGGTGAGAAAAGGTTTCCAGTGCAAGCAGTTTCCTTTTAAACAAGGGAGGCAGAAGCTGCACACTTCCTTGATGTCCTTATCCCATTGGCGAGAACATAATATGTCCGCGTTGGTTTGCTAGGGAAGCTTTGAAGTGTCTCCAGCTGAGAAGCTATGTGTGTAGTAAGAAGAGGAGAACAGAATTTGAGGGGATAGCTAGCAAGTATATAACTTCATTCATATTGAATTTTCTGTCCAATAAATCTAGTCAGTTTTATGCATTATAAAATTTAAATTAAAATCTGTCCTGAAATAATAAAAACACTTCAAAAGGTTCAAACACAAACAAAGCTATATGCTTACCATTGTTTAGTGCAAACAGCTAAAGGATTTCTTGGTTGGTTTCCATTGAGAACAGTATAGAGTGACTCTCCTATTACTATCAGTGCTGTTAAGGGCTATTGAACCATGCCAAATGGGCCGAGAAGTTTGGGTGCTATTCTACAGGACTGTTGACCATGCTTAGATTTCATTACAATTCAAAGAATAATAGGAGATTCAAGGGTTTCAGGTAGAATATTTTTTGTCACATGTGCAAAATTTCAGAGCTACTACTTTTTGACAAGCCAAGTTGTAAAGAAAAAATATGTGCCGCTACTGTCCTTGTACATCATTACTAATGAGGGCAGCTCCTGCCATGTCAGTGGTGTGTGCGTTTTACTTGGTTGGAATTGGTGTCCCAGCTGTATTGTGTTCCACAGTTATTTGTATCTCTATAATATGATGTTGTACACTGCAATACACTGAGGTATGTGAGACATAAGGAGACACAGACCTTTGTTTCTCTGTAAGAAGAAGTATGTCTCCAAAGCCTTAATTGGGTAGTATGAGATGTTGACATTTCACCCCCACTTGACAGCCAAATCAATGTTATTGAAGACAACCTGTAGGCAATCGTGACAGCCTAAGAATTAATACCCTTAACCAATTTCAAAATGGTTGCCTCAAAACCAGCAGGCAAGCTGTGTTGGTTTCCTGGATTCAAATCAAAGTATTTTTGAGGCATGGTTTAAGCTGTTCACAGAATGTATATAGCAGATCAGGTTTCTCAACTGACCATGACTGGTTCACTTCAATCTGGTTCTTTATATCAATGAATGAGAATGCGGAAGTTTAGTCAAGCTGTTGAATTTAGGCAAAATGGAGTTAATCAATAGTTGAGGTTTGTCAATGGGGATGAAAAGGGGACATATGTAGTACGTCCTTTTCAACAATAAAGTTTTTTAAAAAGTAGTTGAGGTTTGCATGCCAGATAGAGAAGTAGAATGACTATGAGAGGAGAATATAGGAGTGAAATGACTGTAGCAGAGATAGTACGCAAGCAACATCCTTGTGAATGATTCCTATGATTTCCCACTTTGCCTTGCAGTTGGATTGGAGCCGTGTAACTAGTTTTAGCTCATGGTTGGGGGCTGATGTGATGTGTGACTTTTCTGGGCTGAGCCAGTAAAGACCTTGTATGCTTTCTCTATTCCTTTTTACTACTGCTGCAATGCCTTTGGAGGTCACCTGTTTCATATGGCAGAGTAACAGAATGGAATAATGTGCTTTATACAAATGGCAAATAAACTAGTGGCATAGCCAACTTTATTCTGACTCATACAAAATTGTTTTAAATTATTCAAAGACCAGGCCAATTCACCATATTATCACGCTAGGTGATTGGAAAGGACATTCAAACTATCCACTCTTGTAAATGCTGCACAAAGATACCAAAAGGAAAGGTTCATTTATATGAAAGTGTGCCAGGAAACTATAAATGCCAAGATGCCAACTTTGAGGGAAGATCATAATCCCGAGAAAAGCATGAAATCTGATCTTTAGTTTTCCAACTAAATCTGATCTTTAGTTGTCCTTGCTACATTTCTTCTTAGTGTCACGTGGTTCAAGACCATTCTGGAATCAAAAGTCAAGCTTCTCCAGTGGTTACTGATGGCATCTCTAAGGGTTTACAATTTAGACAGCTGCTATCATACGGTAAGTCGAAGCACACATCAAAACTGCTTTCCATTGCATGTAGAATTAGTGGTGGGTGATGGACATCCACAATGATATATGAGGAAGAGATCACATCTAGCTGGAACTTATATTTAAATCTGTTTTATTCCTGGGGGTGAGCTGGAGGGGACTCACATTTCATCCCAGACAATGGCCATTATCTTTTAGCAGTTTTTCTCTGCTCCTCTTACAGTAAAAAAGTGCAGAAAAGGGTTAATCAAATTTGTAGAAACAAATTATTTTGGGCTGATTTATTTTAAATTAGAAATTTGTATTAAAATGTTCAACCGTAGCATATTAAGTAAAATAATTATTGTAAACATAACCTTGCCTCATGAGAAGTAATGAAATGGTAGTCCCAGGTTCAGTTTATTCATGTATCCAAATCTTTTGAAATTCTCATACATTTTTGGTAACTCTATTTTATGTCTTTATGTTTAACTTATTCCAGAAGGGCTTTGTTAGAAAATCTTATATAAGATCAAGAATCTGAGCTCATGACATTAATATGGTCACAAGATGGAAATACAACTTTATGATCTATCTACCCTCCTACTTTTATCTGCACAAAAATGGGAAGCAATAGAACATCCACAACAGAAGAAATGATATCATTTTATCTACTGAAGAAGCACAGCTGACTGATAACCTGCCTTGATAATATGCTAATAAAATTGGCTTGCATGGTATAAAATCAGATTGGCTATAAACTGATCCCTGACAGAAAGAGAACGGTTACATAAGACTAATGTCTACTGGATAATTTTTCATTTAATGAGTGGTTCACTAAAATGAAAATGAAAATGAAATAGCTTTCAATACTGGCTCCTAAGAGAGTTTATCCAGACAACAGGATGCCAAGTTCTAGATCAAGGGAACTTTATATCTAGTCATTTCCCATCCAAAAATAGCATCTTCTCTTTTCAAGAAAAGACATACCTTTTATTTTTTGCCTTTATCTTCCTTCTCTTGTTTGTTTAATTTATTTTGGAATGTATTGATTTTGGGCTACAGATGTCACTGAATTGTCTATAGACTCAATGAGTAGATAATTTGAACTTGATTTTTCATCTGCATAGAAGACCGTGTGATTATAAGAATCATGTAATAGGGATAATTTTGTGATCCTAATCACTGTTTTTAGTTTGGGTTGTTAAAACTTGCAATTTTCCTTTACTCTGGATTCAGACTTTCACAGGCATTGTGTGTGGTTTTTGGTTCCCTATGATAATGTAGACAATATCTTTTGGATTTGGAGTGTCCTTAACTGTTCCAAATTTAACTCTTTACCTCTTATGCTTAGAGAAGTTTGAGAGATGATGATGAAACTTTCTTTTTCTTTCTCAAACTTACCTGGAAACATAAACCCATTGCAGGGGTGAAATGCAGTCAGTTCCGTGAGAATATAGACAATGGCACAAAACTAGCAGGTGGGTCAAAATGTATGATGGTGACGTGTCTAATAAGGCTCTGACTCAATTTCGCTGGGCTGTCCATTATTAATGGTATTTGTTGGGCTCTGAGTGATTGTGTACTTCTAGGATTCATTGCTTTAGCCAGGGTTTCTCAACTTCAGCATTACTGGTATCTGGACTGGATAATTCTTTGTAATGGACTGTCCTGTAGGGTCTTTAGTAGCCTGTCCTCTACCCACTAGATGCCTGTAGCACCTCTCTCCCTAGTTGTAACGACAAGAGTATCTCTAGACATTGTAAAATCTCTCCTGTGGAGGGGAGGGGGACAAAATTGCCCGGGTTGAGAACCACTGCTTTAGTGGAAAAGACCTGGCAGTTGAAAAATTTGTTGGAATGCTGGGTAACGGGGTGGTGGAGGGATTGAGCAAAAAAGAAAAAAAGAAAGAAAAACTTGTGGACACAGACAACAGTGTGATGATTGCCAGGGGGAGAGGGGATAGGAGAGGTAGAAGAGAGAAAAGAGGGAATAAATGGTGATGGATGGAGACTTGATTTGGGGTGTTGAACACATAATACAATATAAAGATGATGTAGAATTGTGAACCTGGAGTCGATATAATTTTATTAACCAATGTCATCCCAATAAATTCAGTAAAAAGGAAAAAGCAGAAAAAATTGTTTTCTGCCAAAGAACAGCAAACTTGGCATATTTGACACTTGGAAAATATAACTTTTAACATCTCTCTCCTCTATAAGACAAAGTCATTTTTTGTAATTATAATGAATTGAAATCACTGGCTGAGAAAATTTTCTTTTAATAATTATTACTTAGACTTTTTAAATTTTTATGTGTAATTATGTCAGTAAAATATTTAAAAATAAAATAAATATTACAATAAAAAAATAAAAAAATAATAGATTAATGCTTTCCCCCCAGGTTTATTGAGATATGATTGTATATAGCACTGCATAGGTTTAAGCTACACAGCATAATGATTGATTTATATTGTAAAATGATTAGCACAGTTAGTTTAGTTAACATCATCTTATATAGCTCCAAAAAAGGAAAAGTTTTTTCCTTGTGATGACAACTCTTAGAATCCACTCTCATAGCAACTTTCAAATAGACCATACAGCAGTCTTAACTATAAGCATCATCATATTATATACCTATTACATCTCTAGTACTTATCTTATAACTGAAAGCTTATAAGATACAGGTTTATAAAGAAAAAAGTAATAGATTAATACTTTTATTTATACTCATGTATTTTTTAAAACCCTCACCTCCAAGGATATGTTTATTGAGGATTTTTTTTTTTTTTAGGGAGAGAGAGGAAGAGAAAGGGTGGAGAGAGAAAGAGGAGAAAGAGAGAGAGAGAGAGAGAGAGAGAGAGAGAGAGAGAGAGAGAGAGAGAGAGAGAGAAAGAGAGAAACATTGAAGTGAGGAGAAACATCCATTGGTTGGCTCTGGTACGCTCCCTGACTGGGACTGAACCCACAACCCAGGTATGTGCCCTGATCAGGAATTGAACCCACAACTTTTCGTTGTATAGGATGGGATGACACTCAACCAACTGAGTCACACTGGCCAGGCCTGAAACTATTATTTAAAATAAAAAATATGCAGAAGCACAAGAGTTGGAGATGTGAACTCCACCAATGGTGTGCTCAAATGATTTTAAACTGTTATGAACTTCCTCTTGAAATGAATGCACATAGAGAGATACATGTGTGTCACAGGTCAAGTATGTAACTAAAAGTTTTTCAAGTTAATTTCCATGTCAAATATAATGTTTACTATGAGGTAACTAATAGAACTAAACATTATTATTAAAAATAATAAAATATATGTGATTAATTCTTACTGATAATCATTGCACTTGTTTTGAACTTAGACCAGTAGTTCACAATGAGGGCTGATTTTGCTTTCCAGGCGACATTTGGTAAAGTTGAGAGACATTTTTGGTTGTTATAACTGGGGAGGAAGGTGCTACTGCCATGTAGTGGGTAGTGGCCAGGGATGCTGTTAAACATCCTACAATGGACAGAACAGGCCCCATTCACAAGCAAGAATTCCCAGCTCAAGATATCATAATGCTGAGGATGAGAAACTGACTCAAACCGATCAAAGAGTTTTTCTCCCCAGAGAAGTATTTTATCCCTGACATTGTTTAAAATGCAGGTGTATGATGATAATAAAAAGCAGACTGAATTTTAGTCTGTTTTACTACTATTTGTAAATTTTCTACAAACAATCCACCCATTTTGTGTGTGCGTGTGTGTGTGTGTGTGTGTCTGGAGCGGACTGCTTTCACAGCCCTGCCTTGGCTGAGATGCCCAATATAGCAAAAGCCAAGGCATAGAATTATTTATGTGGTTGTCAGAGGTCTCACTAAAGGATTCAATGCCATAACAGAACTGGACTTTTGAAGCTTCTGAGAAAAATTGGCAGCTCTGAAAATTTTTCTAATATGCTAAGGTTAATCTGTGATGAGATGTGTCATGCTTTTGTGCTATGGAGTTTGGCTGACCCCAAATGTTAAGAACATATTTAAAAATGGAATTTTTTTTTTTTTTGAAATTGAGCAAGGTAGAGGGTGGGCAGCAGTGTTGGTAAGAAACATTCACACTAATTGGCTAGATCAAGTTCAGTGAACACATATAAATCAAGAAATAGAAAATATCAAAGATAAAAGCAGGCAGTTTGACATAGGGTGCCAGATAAGGATTTTACCAATTGGTTTGCTTATTATTTTGTTTCTGTTTTGTGTTAACTGGATCAGCCAAGACTACAGAAGGTTTTGTCCAGGGTATGTTAAAGAGGGTAAATCAAAACCAAATGGATGAACTCTTATCTGATAAATTCCCATGTAGTGAAACAGAATGCATCCTCTGGAGACGGCGCTCTCATTCTCATCCCTATGTTTTTACTCTGTTTCTTTTTCTTTGCTCACCCAGCTCACCTTTCCACTAGAGAAAGAAGCAAATAGGATATTTTTCTCATAACCTAGTTTGACTCAGATTTTAGTTGTTTATGCAACTTCCATTCTCTTGTTTTTGTTTAATTTTGATATACTTCTAGGATTTTCTGTGTGGGATTACACCTACCAATTCTCAGTGCTCCCTCCTCCCCTCAAGTGACCAGCTTATGAACCAGGCTTGACCACTCAGAGCATTGCCTTCTCTTGACTACAGTGATTAATTCACAGATAATAACAGGAACCAAAAAGAATGAGTTAGAGGTAGATAACATCTTCTCATGGCGTTTCCTGAAAGAGTTAAACCTAGAGTTGCTGGCAGCCATTTTGCTACCTGAAAAGGAGGGTCTTCCTAAAAGCAGAACCAATAGAAAGGAAAATAGAGCTGACAGATGGAGACGGGGAGGAGAGTGGGGCAATAACTTTTTTTGGATTCGCTGGATGCATTTATGTATACATCTGAGCTTTCCAGTTACATAAATCAATAAGTAGCCTGTGTTGGTTTTCGGTCAATTGTAACATAGTTCATGACTACTATCATCACTTTCCAAAGGCTTTCTTGAACATTTTACTTCATGTTATTCTTTCTCTGCTCTGAAATTGCATGGGATTTCTAAGTTTATATTATATAATCCCACACTTGATTACATGCTATCTTTTATTGTTCTCTACTTATTAAACTTAATGTAAATCTCATTTCCCCAATTTTACTTTAATAATAGAAATATATTCATGGTTTAGAAATCCATTTTGCATTTAACATTTTAACTAATTTATAAATTTATTGAGGAAAGATATTTTGTATCATATTTCTTATGTATTTTCTACAGTACTCAGCATAAGACGGTCACATAATGGGTCTATCAGTACTGATTTTATTCAAAATTTTGTTCATAGCTATGTTTCTGATTTGTGAGCATCTGAGAAACTTTGAATTTAACAAGCTACAAGCATCACATGTTTCTAAAGATAGTAATCTTGAACTTTACAAAAACAGACAAATGCAATTCATCATGAACCAATTTGCAGACAAAGAGTAGGGACAATTCTCTAGAATGAGCTTTGTGAAGTCAGGAACCTGCCATATTTTTCTTTGTGCACACCACTATCTAGCCCATTACAAGGCGAATGATAGACACACAATACAAATTTATTAGGTGAATTTATACATTGCTTATGTTATCTGTAATGATAGAAATGTTCTGTAGTTTGTGCTGTCCAATATGGTAGCCACATGTGGCTATTGAGCCCTTGAAATGCTTCTAGAGTGACTGAGCAACTGAAGATTTATTTTATTTAATTTTAATTAGCTTAAATTTAAATAGTCACATTTGCCTAGTGGCTACTGTGCTGTACAGTGTGGATTTATAAGCTCAAGGAAGTAGCCTACACAACCCAATCCACGTATATCTTTGGAAACACACATTGAAGAAGCCATTACAGATTTGGTTTTTTGGAAACAAATAAATTATAGTGATAGGCAAAGCAATGTGGAAATCTTTTAAAACCCAGCTCAAACATCACTTCTTTTGTGAAGCCTTCCTTGATTCTGACTCCCACCCCATCTTCACCCTCACTAGGTCAGAATTAATAAATTATTGATTCTTGACAATGGTAATTTGTTCGTACAATTATAATCAATTTTGCTAAACTGTACTATAACTGGTTTTACTTATGTTTCACTAATAAACTACATTTATTGCTTTTTGAGGACACAGACCATGTCTTATTATTTTTTACTCACTCAAAAGTACTTCTTAAGCTCTTACTGTGCCAGAACTTACAGTCTAAGAGGCAAAACAGATCTTAAATATGTTTTAAAAATAAAATGTAATAAACATTACATGCTATGGACTGATTTGTGTTCTAAATTGTTTTGTATTGGAGCCCTAATCCCCAGTGTGGCAATATTTGGAGATAGGGCCTATAAGAAGGTAATAAGGGTTAAATGAGGTGATAGGGTGGAGCCTAAACTGATAGGATTGGTGTCCTTATAAAAAGAGGATAAGACACCAGAGCTCTCTCTCTCCAAGTGCACATATCATGAAGTCATGTGACACACAGAGAAATGGTGGCCACCTAACAAGCCAAGAAAAGAGGCCTCAGAATGAAACCTACCTTGCTGGCACCTTGATCTTGGATTTCCCATCCTCCATAACTGGGAGGAAAAAAATACACAAAACATTCCATTGTTTAAGCCACCCAGTCTTTGGTATTTTGTTATGGCAGTCCCAGCAGACTAACACATTACAATTAGGATTAGTAATTAGTAGTAAAGTCTTATGAAGGCATAAAGCAAGGAAACCTAACAGGACATTGCACAATTCACAGTGTGAACCCTATGACACTACACTAAGGTGACTTTGTCCCAAATAAGCTTCTATTTCTTATATATTTAAGGCCTGTCACCTATGTCGAGGTGTGGGGGGTTCCCATATAGGTGCTGCTCCTAAGTGGGACATGCACAGGTGGTCTGGATCATCCGCTTGAGGCTTGCGCCAATACCTTCTGTTCAGACACTTTCACAGAGACAGCACCGAGATCTGAGCTGAGCAGGAGAAATTACACACAGACAAACAGGTCAGATGCAAGCACACAGGGGGTTTATTTACCAGTTCCTGATGGGTCTCAGACTCTGGGAAGGATCCACCCGGCGATGCTCGCTGACACACACACAAGGGTAGACAGCGCTGTTGGCTGCTGGCTCCTTCCTCTATCAACAGTTAATTGGGCAGAGTTTCGTGCTGGGAACCGAGACGTGAGCACACACAGGCCCTCACGCTCTGACGACAGGAGAGCTATGCGCTGCTGGGTCGATCAGACTGTCTGATTATATACCCCTCTGTAGATGTGGCCTTCGCTGGTGTGTGTGTTATGAGCGGCTGCCACGTGTGGATCCACCCAGGGTCTGTTAATCTAGGGTGTGTACAGGCTCTGGGCGTTCCCATCAGATAGGTTGTTTACCAGTACTAGTGGGGTTACAAGGGTGCATTCTTGGGTCTCACACAGTATTCCTTTATCTAACATTAGGCACTATCATAATTACTATAACAGTCCACACAGGGGTACATGCTTTAAGTCTTACATTCTAAGGTCCTAACATTAAGTACCATAACGATTACTATAACAGACTTTTAAGCTCAGATCCAAGGAAGACCAGGAGTTAGCCTAATGAGAGATTATTGAGCAGGCAAAGTGAGTGACACCATGAGGAGCACCTGGGGAAGTGAAATAAATTTAGGATGTCTGGAACCTAAGTGGGAAATGGTGCAGGATGAAGATGAAGTTTGTGTAGGATCATGGAAGCCAAGGAAAGGTATATTGAGACTTTATCTTGGAACCTCCAAAATGAAGCCATTTTAAGCAGTAGAGTGAGTGGCACATTAAATTTTTGTTTTGGAAAGCTGACTTTGGTTGCAGAGTGAAGACAAGGTTGGAAGAAAGCCATTCTAAAGGCAGGGAAACCACTTAGAAAAGCTGCTGCAGTTGTCCAGATGAAAGATGATAATGGCTTGGACCAGAGTTCTTACATCGCTAAGGCCTAGTGCAGTACCCAGGACATAACAGGTGCTCAATGAATGAGAAAAGGCAGTTTGAATAAAAATACAAAGATCAATATATTCTTTGTTTATATGACAAAAATAAGAACAGAACTAGAAAAAGAAACAGCATCTTTCAGGATCTGCATGATGCCAACAGATACATCAAGATCACATTTCAGATGAATAAAACAAAGAAAAAATTTTGGTTCTCGCTACTAATTTTGGTCATATCCAGTCCAAAAGAAAACTACTTGCCAATGACATCATCTTAGAAAATGAATAAGATTAGCACTGCACTGATAAATAAGACAAAAAGATGTAAAAGCTGACCACTGCATTTTGGGTCTAAACAAGATTTTCACATTAATTGAAACCAAATAAAATTCTGACTTATAGTCTATATTTTAGGAGTTGAAGGTATACTTTCTCAAGACCAAGAATTCAGAGAATTATCCTACAAAATTTGCTGATTTTCATTTTCCTCTAAAGCAGTAGTTCTCAACCTTTCTAATGCCACGACCCTTTAATACAGTTCCTTATGTTTTGGTGACCCTCAACTATAAAATTATTTTCGTTGCTACTTCATAACTAATTTTGCTACTGTTATGAATCATAATGTAAATAGCTGATATGCTATATGTGTTTTCCAATGGTCACGACCCATAGGTTGAGAACTGCTGCCTACAGGAAGATGTTAATAGTAGGAAAATTTAGGTCAGTAAAAACCATATCAGAAAAAATCGAAACTATTGAAATTACCTGCTCTAATAAAGAAACAGATTTATAAAACTTTAAGAACTTGGGTGTTTGCCAATATGTAATGAATAGCTTAGATTTTATCTTGACCAGAAGCAAAGAGGTTGACTAATTGACTTATTTTGATATCTTTTTTACCCATTTAATTATTTGTCTTCTTACTCTCTTAAATGTTGCCTCCACTTCTAACAGGCTAGCTTTATTAAATGTCCATTTTGCCAGTCATCTGTCTCTAATTTCTAACTTTTAAGGCTTGTTCTACCAGATATCTGGAATATCATTCTAGTCCCAATTTAACAAGCTGTTTCTTTACCATCAAAAAAGTCTGCAAATTTCACCTCTTCCCAGAACCTACCACAATTCAGTTTTCATATATTTCATTTTTGGATTTGTTTAGTTCTTCTTTCCATTTTTATATATGTTCTTTATATCTATTTGCATCACTTTGTTTTGATTATATATTTCTGTGGACCAGAGGCAATGTAACTTTGTTTTACCTTGGGTAGCACCTGATAAACATTCCCATACAGAGCGCATATGAGTGCTGTACACAATGTATGCATGTGTGTGTGCGTGCGTGTGTAATTCCTATAAACCTGAAAATATCTATATTTTCTTTCAGGTGTATATTCAGACTCAAACTTCTACCATGAGCAGATGTATAATGAAGATCCTGAAAACATGCCTTTTGATTTTAGGATGACTTCAGGGCATAGCATGGTTGGCTTGGGCTATTACTGTGATCATAAACAAATAGCATGACTTAATGTAACCAACTTTCTGAAACCAAAATGGAAAAAAAATACAATACCCTCTGCCATTACATATCTCCTTTCAGTTCAAATTAATATACATTCCATTTTCATTACAACAGAGAGAAGTGGAAAGAATGGGTCTCTCATAGCCACAAATCAATATAAACCCTGATCAATGGATGTGAAGTTCCTCTGGTTATTTGAAATATTTTTATGCATTTGGCACACTGTATAGCAGGAAGCAATCCATTAGGTTTTCAAAAGAGGAAAGCCAATAAAGATAGGCTAAATGTCAAATTCTCACATCTCTCATACTCCTGGTACGAGAACTGGCTTTTCTATTTGCCACTTCCAGTTATCAGAATGTAGATAAACTAAAAAGACTCTCTCTCTCTCTCTCTCTCTCTCTCTCTCTCTCTCTCTCTCTCAACATGCATTTCCCATGAATCTTATGAAACTCGCCTTAGTTTTCCACTGCCTGAAAAATGAAAGTACTAATATTGATCCAGGAGTGTTATGATGATTAATCATTTGAAATCTGAAACTAGAAAAACCTCAGACACCCGGCCTAGAGCCATTCCTGCAAGCTCTGTCCTGTGCCAGAAAGCAGCCGCTGGATATGCAGCTAAACTCGGCTTGATGGGCGAAGCAGCTTCTTTTCATGTGGAGGCCTCTCCTTCCTCGCAGGCGGCTTCATGGCGAGGCCACCATTAGGCACCGGCTGCAGCTGCCACACTCTATCATATTAAAGCTAAATGAGACATCGTCGCATAACATGAATTACTGACACATTTTTGAGTCTATTCCTAACCTATGACCAAGATTTATGGCTAGCACAACTACAAATCACAAGGTGACTTCTTTACTCGGAAACTTGTACTGAAATATTAGGCCATAGCCGGTCTGTGAAACAAAAGCCTTGTAATTACCTGCTCGCCAGGGATGAGTAACAATTTATGCCAAGTGAGAAAAATAGCAAACTCATGGGAAAGCAGTTGCCTTTCTTGTTAAGGCTATATTGTCATATTCAGTGTCTGAAATAAAAGATTAGGATCTTTGATTGTGAGCCAGGCCCTAGAAATACTGTGTTGAGGCATAGTTTTTTTTGTTTTTTGTTTGTTTGTTTGTTTTAAATATATTTTGTTGATTTTTTTTTACAGAGAGGAAGGGAGAGAGATAGAGAGTTAGAAATATCGATGAGAGAGAAACATCGATCAGCTGCTTCCTTCACACCCCTCACTGGGGATGTGCCCACAACCAAGGTACATGCCCTTGACCAGAATCAAACCTGGGACCCTTCAGTCTGGAGGCCATCACTCTATCCACTGAGCAAAACCAGTTAGGGCTAGAGCAGGGGTGGGCAAACTTTTTGACTCGAGGGTCACAGTGGGTTCTTAAACTGGACTGGAGGGCTGGAACAAAAGCATGGATGGAGTGTTTGTGTGAACTAATATAAATTCAAAGTAAACATCATTACATAAAAGGGTACGGTCTTTTTTTTCAATAGTTTTATTAATTTCAAACAGGCCGGATCCGGCCCGCGGGCCGTTGTTTGCCCATGGCTGGGCTAGAGGCATCGTTTTGTGGCAGGTAATGCAGACCCTGAGGGGCTCAGAGATACTATATTCCCTTCTGGAGATTTTCCTCTTTGAACTCATTGTTCTACCACATTTATCTACTAGGAAATGCAGCTGTGAACAAAGAAGGATCTCTTATCCTGTAAGGCAGCATGGAGGGACCTGGAGACTGTTATGCTAAACGAAATAAATCCGTTAAAGACAAATATCACCTGATCTCACTTATAAAGGGTGTCCCAAAATTCACGCAAGAAGTAATTTTGATAGAAAATACATGTTTATAATTAAGAATTGTAAATGTTTTATTGATTCATAAAGTATACAGTATACGGTTATGTACAGAATAGCATATCAGGTAAATGGCCTCCACGGCTTTGCTGGCACATACGCACTCTTTTGTTATTGCCCGAGCAGCCGCATGCCGCATTTTCGAAGAATGGTTTGATGATAACTCCAGCCCAAAATCCGCACCAAACAGTAACACGTTGTGGATGCATTTGTTTCTCAACAATCACTAGTGGATTTTCTGAACCCCAAATGTGACAATTTTGTTGATTAACCAATCTATCAAGATGAAAATGAGCCTCATCGAAATTCAGCCACATTTATGCAAAAACGGTCATGGAAAATTTCAACAAAAGAGTGTGTATGTGCCAGCAAAGCTATGGAGGCCATTTACCCGATATGCTATTCCATACATAACCCTATACTGTGTACCTTATGAATAAATAAAAATATTACAATTTTTCATTATAAACCTGTGTTTTCTGTCAAAATTACTTCTTGCGTGTATTTTGGGACACCCTTTATGTGGAACTTAATGAACAAAATAACAAACAAAAATGTCCAGAGGTATGGATGCATGGAACAGACTGACAGACCTTAGAGGCAGAGGGGAAGGTTTAGAGGGGAGGGGACAGGAAGAGATTAAAGAACATATATGCATAACCCATGGACACAGACAATAGCTTGGGGAAGGCCTGGCGTGGGGCGGGGGTTGTGTGGAGGGGCCCAAAAGGGAGAAAATGGGAGACATCTAGTACTGTCAGCAACCGCTGAGCTACAGCGGCTGGGCAAGACTGGTTCTTAAAAACACTGCTAGGGTATGAGAGAGAGAGATGAATAAGACCTGGTGGGTTAAAACATGATAGACTATTTCAGTCGAGGGAAAGACGTGCTACAGTATATAGTCCTGCCAGGAGGAGAGCTCAGAAAGTTCAGAAGAGGTTATTAAAGATTTGTGCCTGGAAAAATTGAGTCAATTGTTCCACTGGGAATGCGGAGGGAAAGAACAGATGATATTAAACTTCAACATTCAGAAGAATTATTTTAGTTCTATATTATCCTGTAATTATTACAGCTCCGCAGGTCTCTACTTGTTCTGCAGCATCCTACATTTTTGCTGAATGGTTTAGCACATCCGCAGTAAGAAAATGTGTAAAAGGGAAAAACTCAATGAATTTAATAATCTGTGGTTGGCTCGACTGCCTTAGGAGAGGATTCTAAAAATGTATAAATTATTTCAGGGTCACTTAAACTGCTAGCAAAGACTGTAGCTATTGGTTAGAGTAATGAAGGTTGACGCTCACCCCAAAATGACACCCACCCCGCCCCCCACCTAGAAAAAAATGAAAGGTATGCAGCTCCAGCAGCATACATTTATTTATGAAGTGCTTAGAGAGCAGAATATCCAGAAACTATGGGCAGTTATACTCTGGTGAGCAAAACTCAGTGAAAAAGTATTTTCTGAGGCGATAGGGTTTTCCCCTTTGTGCTATTTTAATCTGTATGTGGAAGCCCCCACCCCCAATCTTCCAAAGTCAGTGTGAATGGGTGTTGCACTGCACAGACAGGTTCTCAAAACTCACATCCTTTGTGCTGGGGAGGCGTGGGATATGCTAAAGGGGAACTCAGCCTTGAGGGTTCAGATGGAAGTATCCTGGGGCCACTTAGGAAAAAAAGGGCGCATAGAATTCTGAGGTGGTGGCTCTGTTGGTTAGGTTTGTGGTTTTGTTGTTGTTGTTTTTTTAAAATATATTTTTATTAATTTCAGAGAGGAAGGAAGGGGGAGAGAGTGATAGAAACATTAATGATGAGAGATAATTATTGATTAGCTGCCTCCTGCACGCTCCCCACTGGGGATCGAGCGCCCACAACTTGGGCATGTGCCCTTGACCAGAATGGAACCTGGGATCTTTTAGTCTGCAGGTCGACACTCTATGCACTGAGCCAAACCGGCTAGGGCTGTGGGTTGTTTTTTATTTGTTTGTTTGTTTGTCCACACCTCATTGTAGCATAGGAAATCACTGTGGGTGCAAACCCTTCAAGCTCTCTACCTTTGAAAAGCAGAATCACCATATTGAATTTGACATGGCAATTTGATCTATTTGTGCCTGCCAGGTTGTATGGGAATGAAAGATCTGCTCTGCTCAATGTCTGTCTGGGCTGCCTATGTGGCAGGTTGGTATGACAGAGACTCAAGCAATCTGGGACCCACCCTTCCCAGGACTGTCTTAATGAATTAGAAAGAGCAAGTCATTTGCTTCTGTTTGCGTCTACTGTGCACATCTCAGTATGGCCATTGGGAGGGACAATCATTTGTTCAAACAAAGAGTAAATAATGGCCTTTAATGCTTCAGGTGCTTCTTAGAAATGCAGCTGAGTATTCATCCTGCAAGGCTTCTTTCTGCCTCCTCACTAAAAACCACTCTGCTTCCCTGGAAATCAATTTTATTTGAATATGAGACCATCTTGAGCTGAATATTATGACAGCAGTGAGCTTACGATATCTGAATGACTGCTCTGCACTTCCTCTTCAAGAAAAAAAATTCAGATGAACTGTAATACAACCTCCAGTCAGCTCTACTGTCACAGACAGAGGGAAAAATGAGCTCTCATTGCCTGACTAGCTTTCTATTGCAGGGGTTAGACTTTTATTGAATTGAGATCATTTTAAATTAACAGGAGAGATTTGAAATAACCAAATTGGGCCAGTTTTTCAACTTCTCACAAACCCCGTGGAAGTATTTTTGTAAGAGAGTGCAACACTAGGTTTAACTTGAAAATGTTTTAATATTTCTATTATATACATTGTTTCAGCAGGTTAAGTTCAAGAGCAAAATTTCAGTGCTATTCATTTCTTTTTCCTTACCTCGCAGAAATCTTTAATTTCGCTAACTATGGTCCCATTTTCCACTAAGGTCTCTTAAGGCAGCCTGGCTTTTTTAATGTAATGGTCATCTTCATATCTTAATAAAACAAAAATTGAATTATATGCACGACTGGGCAAGCATGGCATGACTCTTGCTAGCATATGTAAGGTGCAAAAACCTGGGGGAGAAACTATTCAATTTAAGTTCCACCTGAACACACTGCAGTGCACTGGAAATGAGTTCAGTCTTCATGGCATTGAAAAAGGTAGAAGCAGGGAAGGTGGAGATCACCGATTTGAACCTAATTAAAAAGGCCTGATAAAAATGCTAGGAAGCCAGATGGTGAAGTCAGTTTCTTAGTACTGTGCCAGGCCAGGGACAGCATATGTAGAACAGTTGACATTCTACAAGGGTAGACTGATAATATCAACAGTGAAACCAAAAGGATTTTTGTTAATATGGTTAGATTTTGCATTTTGTTTAAAAAAGCTAATTATTTTATTTTTAAATTATTTTTATTGATTTCAGAGAGGAAGAGAGAGGGAGAGAGAGATAGAAACATCAACGATGAGAATCATTGATCAGCTGCCTCCTGCAGGCCCCACACTGGGGATCAAGCCCGCAACCCGGGCATGTACCCTTGGTCAGAATCGAACCCAGAACCCTTCAGTCTGCAGGCCGACGCTCTATCCACTGAGCCAAACCAGCTAGGGCTAGACTTTACTTTTTAAAAAATTGATTTCAAAGAGAGGAAGGCAGAGGGAGAGAGAGAAACATCAATGATAAGAAAGAGAGTCATCAATTGGCTGCCTCCTGCATGCCTTCTACTGGGGATCAAGACTGCAACCCAGGCATGTGGCCTAACCAGGAATTGAATCGTGACCTCCTTAGCTACATCAGCCAGGCATAGACTTTATTTTTTAAACTCTTTCATACTTCCGTATCTAAGTGGAAACAAAAAATATGTAAAGTTTCTACTTTAATTAAATTCTAAAACTCACAAGATCTTCAAGTATTTGGTTACTATTGAATATTTCCAACACTAATTTGAAAACTAAATACTAGCATTCTTATAATATAATAGCAAATAGTGGAGTGGAAAATCAGCACATTATGGTAGTTAACATTCCTTGAGAGAATTGTTCTTTGTTTTAAAAAGTTGAACAATTGATTACTTGAAAACAATACTTGAACTAAAGCACTTAAAAAAATAGCATTCAAATTTAGGCCACTTTTGGTTATTCAAAATCCAAACATTTAGATATCAGAAATTTCATCTGTTTACACAATATTAGATGGGCCTAGCTTGAATATTTTTATTGCCATGACTTATAGGCAACATGTCTACATAAACCAAAAGTAGTTAAATCAGAAAATTTTTTTCATCAAAGTCATTGTCCTCTATATGATGTTGTAATGAAGGATGAGTATGCCTCTCATAAATACTCAAATAAGGACTGGTATGTATCCCAGTGAGTACTCCCACATACTCAAGTATTTATCTGTATATGTTGAGTGCTATTAAAAATTTAAATGGAATTTGGAACTGGGTGAGCTGTACCTTGAACTGCTTTAATAGTAAAAAGGAGGAGGGTTTAAAAAGTATCCAGAGCCAAAACCGGTTTGGCTCAGTGGATAGAGCATCGGCCTGCGGACTGAAGGGTCCCGGGTTCGATTCCGGCCAAGGGCATGTACCTGGGTTGCGGGCATATCCCCAGTGGGAGATGTGCAGGAGGCAGCTGGTCGATGTTTCTCTCTCATCGATGTTTCTAACTCTCTATCTCTCTCCCTTTCTCTCTGTAAAAAATCAATAAAATATATTTAAAAAAAAAAGTATCCAGGGATAAAGAGAAGGAGAATGGGGGTTGAAGAGTGAGGAAAAGGCACTCTCACTGTTGCCTAATTTTGCCACCAGAAATGAACTTTTTATTTTTTAATATATTTTATTGATTTTTTACAGAGAAGGAGGGGTAGGGATAGAGAGTTAGAAACATCGATGAGAGAGAAACATCGATCAGCTGCCTCTTGCACACTCCCTACTGGGCATGTGCCCGCAATCAAGGTACATGCCCTTGACCGGAATCGAACCTGGGACCCTTGAGTCCGCAGGCTGATGCTCTATCCACTGAGCCAAACCGGTTAGGGCCAGAAATGAACTTTTGAGCATTAACTTTTTCAGTCCTTTTGTTCTTCTGTGACGTAACTGGATAATTTACAGGTAACTAAGGCTTCCACAAGTGCCAGAAGAGAGTAAATAGACCTGCCTTTTCCAGGTGAGCAACAAACAGTAATGCCGTGGATTTATAGTCTTCTTTTTCCAAAGAGCTCAGGGGGAAGACATTTTGTCGCCCAATTCATCTCAAATAAGTGAAGAGCCTTTAACAAGAAGTTTAGGTGGTGTCAGGGACAAGGCTAATGAGGTTTGTTGAATCCCAGGTTTTGTCAAGTGGGATGTTAGCTCTCTGCCTTCACATAGGACTCACTCCATATCACAGTCTCTGAAATCTTTCATAAATTCTACCAGGGCAATTTATTTTATGGACTATTGTCAAGCGCTGTATTTGCCACCCTAACATTCCCAGGACTACATTAATTACCAAACAAATAACCTTTAGAAGCTATTCTACCCCTGAGGTATACAATGGCAGACTAAAGCACTTGGGGTGTTCTTCATGGATGCTGGAGAAATGGAGACTTTACTCTTTTCATTGGCAGGCATTATCTTGGCCAAAACACTGTTTTCTCACTCTGTTTGGTTCTCTGGTGGTATCTCGCTCTCAGTCTTCCAGTTCTTCTTTCTGGTGAATCCCTGGATTGCATTTATATAATGTTTAGACCTTTATTTGAACTTGCATATTTGACACTATTTTCACAAAAAGCATTCCCCCAGATATCCAATAATAGAATTTTGACTAAAAAACACTGTTAACCACACAAAGAGTAAAATGTTATGCAGCCATTATTCTGTTGTGCTTTTTAAAAAAATCAACTGTATTGAATCATAATTAACACACAATAAATAACATCTATTAAAACTGCACAATTTGATGAGTTTCGACAGGTATATACATGCATGAAAACATTACGACAATTGAGAGACATACTGTTTTCATCACTACCAAAAGATTGCTCAGGTCACTATGCAATCCATTCCACATTCTGTATGATGATCTGCTTTTTGTCCCTCCAGATTAGTTGTATTGTCTATAGTGTCATACAAATGGAAAAATATGGTATGTACTCTTGTTGGCTAGTTTCTTTCATTTGGCATTATTTTCTGATTCTTCATTTTGTCATGACTATTAATAGTTTATTCATTTTTATTGCTGTTATGAATATAGATACTGTGGCCTTCTTAAGCTTACTGTCTGCATAATATACCTTTTCAATATATTTCCACATATCTGTGTCATATTTAATGTATGTATATAGAGACATAAAAAGTGAAGTATGTTTAAGACAGGGTCTTGTATTATATAGCATTTTTGATAATTTCTACCTTTTATTTGATAATAAAGAACATTATAACCTGATGAACAAAAAAATAGATACAGAGGCAGAGAAGCATGGATCAGACTGTCAAATTACAGCACGATGGCTGGGGAGGGTTGAGGAGGGAGATAGAGATTAACCTAAGCACTTATATGCATGCATATAAGCATAACCAATGGATACAAGACATGGGGGGGTGGGGGTGGGAGGAAGTGGTGGTGGAGTGAGGGCATGTGCTGACAGGTAGGCGAGACCAGGAGAAGGTCAATGGGGGGAAAAAAGGAGACATATGTACTACTATCTGTAATACTTTAAACAATAAGATAAAATTAAAAAAAATAAATAAAAAGTAAAGTATCTGTAAGACAGGGTCTTGTATTATATAGTATATTTGATAATTTCTACCTTTTATTTGAAGTGTGTCATCTATTATGGTGATAGAGTTGTCTTTAAATCTAATATTTGTTTTTGTTTGTTTTCTTTTATTTTTATCTTTCTGTCTTCCGCACTGTATACTCTTTTAGATTATTTAAATGTATTTTAGAATTTAATTTAATTTATCTGTTGATTTTTTTAACTATATTTAACTTTTTAGTCGTTGCTCTAGAGATTAGATTATACATTATGAAGTTGTGACAGCCTCTTAGGAATTAATATTTTAACGCTTAACATAAAATACCAGAGGCCCGGTGCATGAAATTCGTGCATGGAGGGAGAGGTCCCTTAGCCCAGCCTGCACCCACTCCAATCGGGGACCCCTGTCGGATCAGTCCTAAACCGGTGGTAGGACACCCCTCTCACAATCTGGGACTGCTGGCTCCTAGCCACTCACCTGCCTGCTTGCCTGGTCGCTCCCAATTGCCCCTGCCTGCCTGCCTATTTGCCCCTAACTGCCTCTGCCTGCCTGCCTGATCACCCCTAACAGCCCTCCCCTGCCAGCTTGATATCGCCCCAAACTACCCTCACCTGCAGGCCTGATCCGGGTCCTATTGCCCTCCTCTACCAGCCAATTTGGTTCTGATTGGTCAGTTTCTATGCGAGACAGTGTTAAAAGCTCCGCCTCCTAGGCAGACATTGGCTCCTCACAGTTGACCCATATATGGTTCTGATTGGTCAGTTTCTATGCCAGTCAGCATCAAAAGCTCCGCCTCCTGGGCAGCCATTGGCTTCAGTCGACCCAGATTTTGTTCTGATTAGTCAGTTTCTATGCTGGTCAGTGTCAAAAGCTCCACCTCCTAGGCTGCCATTTGCTCCTTACAGTTGACCCAGATTTAGTTCTGATTGGTCAGTTTCTATGCTAGTCAGTTTCAAAAGATCCACCTCCTAGGCAGCCATTGGCTCCTTACAGTCACCCAGATTTGGTTCTGATTGGTCAGTTTCTATGCCTATCAGTGTCTCTGGGCCTATGAATGGGGCCTGATCAGAAAGGTGGGGCTGATCAGCAGCCTGTGGAGGCCTGGGAGAAATGGAGGTGTGGCTGTGGAGAGAAAAAGAGGCAAGTTCTGATCACGGCTGCCACAGAGGCTATGGATCAGATGCTGCCTCTCTGCAGGCCTTTCTCTGCAGGCCTCTCTCTGGGCCTAATCCGCAACCCCCTAGCCTAGGCAGTCAGTGCTGTGTCACCACGGCAACCCAGCACTGACTTCTGGTCTGGTGGAGCCTTGGGTTGTAAAGGTCATTAAGACCCTGGTTCTTTATCATATAGGTAGTAACGTTATAATTTCTTAAGTTCATTTTCTACCCTGCCTCACTTTCTTTTATGTAATGTTTGTTGTATGTATTGCAACTACCTGCATTTTAACTCCAGAAAAGAAGATATTATGCTTGCTTTAAACAGTTGTATGTATTTAAAGAAATTAAGAGACAGTCCTGGCCAGGTAGCTCAGTTGGCTAGACCAGTGGTCGGCAAACTGCGGTTCACGAGCCACATGTGGCTCTTTGGCCCCTTAAGTGTGGCTCTTCCACAAAATACTGACTTCTGTGCATGGGCCACAAAGTTTCAATAGCACTGTATGTGCACGCCCGCACATGGTATTCTGTGGAAGAACCACACTCAAGGGGACAAGGAGCTGCATGTGGCTCACGAGCCGCAGTTTGCCAACCACTGGGCTAGACCATCGTCCTGATAGGCCAAGTTTGTGGGTTCAATCCCCAATCAGGGTACATACAAGAATCAACCAATGAATGCATAAATAAGTGGAACAGCAAATTGATGTTTCTCTCTCTTTTTCTCTCTTAAATAAATAAATACAATTTTTAAAATATTAAGAGAGAAAATGTTTGTTATTTTCACTCAAATATTTAAATTATTTTGAGTCTCTTCACTGATTCCTGAAGATATAAGATTCTCTCTGATGTCATTTATTTCCACTTGAAAATTTTCTTTGGCATTTCTTATATTTTAGATCTGCTGGTGATTCATTCTCTTTATTTTCTTTGGTCTAAAACATAAAATTTATTCTATGTCAGTTGTTTCTTCCAAACTTTGACTGTTCTCTCAATTCTCCATGCTTTCAATTTATAGTTTTTAATTTGTCAGAGGATAATTTTAAGAGTTTACTCACTCACATTGGAAGGACTAGTAAAACTCCCATTAACCTGTTTTTAAAAAATATTTAAACCATGGGAAATTGTTTATGCAGTCGTGATAAAAAAATAATCAAGAGCAGAATATATTGTAGTTTTTGAAACAAAAAATGTAGCTATACATTTATGATATATAAAAATGACAAGAAAAGTTATCTAAGCCTTAAATAGGGATTATTTTCTGGTGATTGGATTATGGATGATTTTAATTTTTAGAATTTGCTAAAACATTATATTTTTAAGAGTAGCACATTTAATTGTATGATAAAAATAATAAAATTGAGTTAAAATGATACTGGAAGGCAATAAATTAAGTTTAGTGTTTTATTTTTTTTTATTTTTATTTTTTTAAATTAAATCTTTATTGTTCAGATTATTACATTTGTTCCTCTTTTTTCCCCCCCTCATAATTCCCCTCCTCCCAGTTCCCACCCCACCCTCCGCCCTCACTCCCCACCCACTGTCCTCATCCATAGGTGCACGATTGTTGTCCAGTCTCTTCCCGCATCTCCCACACCCCTTTCCCCCCCAAGAATAGTCAGTCCATTCCCTTTCTATGTCCCTGATTCTATTATAATCACCAGTTCATTCTGTTCATCAGATTATTTATTCACTTGATTCTTAGATTCACTTGTTGATAGATGCATATTTGTTGTTCATAATTTGTATCTTTACCTTTTTCTTCCTCTTCCTCTTTTTAAAGGATACCTTTCAGCATTTCATATAATCCTGGTTTGGTGGTGATGAACTCCTTTAGCTTTTCCTTATCTGTGAAGCTCTTTATCTGACCTTCAATTCTGAATGATAGCTTTGCTGGATAAAGTAATCTTGGTTGTAGGTTCTTGGTATTCATCACTTGGAATATTTCTTGCCACTCCCTTCTGGCCTGCAAAGTTTCTGTTGAGAACTCAGCTGACAGTCGTATGGGTATTCCCTTGTAGGTAACTGAGTTTCTTTCTCTTGCTGTTTTTAAGATTCTCTCTTTGTCTTTTGCTCTTGGCATTTTAATTATGATGTGTCTTGGTGTGGTCCTCTTTGGATTCCTTTTGTTTGGGATTCTCCGCGCTTCTTGGACCTGTAAGTCCATTTCTTTCACCAGGTGGGGGAAGTTTTCTGTCATTATTTCTTCAAATAGGTTTTTAATATCTTGCTCTCTCTCATCTTCTGGCACCCCTATAATTCTGATGTTGGTACGCTTGAAGCTGTCCCAGAGGCTCCTTACACTATCCTCGCATTTTTGGATTCTTTTTTCATTTTGCTTTTCCGGTTGGGTGTTTTTTGCTTCCTCGCATTTCAAATCATTGACTTGATTCTTGCGCTCCTCTGGTCTGCTGTCGGGAGTCTGTATAATATTCGTTATTTCAGTCCGTGTATGCTTAATTTCTAGTTGGTTCTTTATCATAACATCGAGGGTCTCAGTTTTCTTGAGGATCTCACTACATTTATCGGCGGCTTCTAGAGAGTTCTTAAGAGACCTTAAAAGTGTGGTTCTGAACTCTATATCTTCCATTGACAATTTTGTCCTGTTTCTTTGTCTCCGCATTTTGTTATGCTTCCTTGGTGCACCCCCTAGTGGTCTTTGTTCGCAGTCTTATAGTTAAATCTTGATTGTTGTAGCTAATTCCAGGGAGGGTTTGACCTCCAGGCCAAGTGGCTATGAGAATCAGCTGTGTCTGCAGTGAGAGAACTTCTGTCCTCTAGGGAGGTGCTAATCTAGCCTTTGCCTGAGGCTATCCGGCAAATGCCTCTGTGCAGGGCTTGGGCGGGGCGGGTCGCACAGGATCAACAGGGTGGGCCGGTGAGAGCAGTTATGGCGGCTCTCAGTCCTGTCCCCAGGGGCTCTGCCTCTCTGAGTCCCAGCAATGGCTGCAAACCTCGGAGAGAAAGCTGCACTCTGTCTGACCGAAGCCAGACAGTCCCGCTTCTCCCGTTTGAGTCTGGGTCTCTAAAGACTCGCCTGTATCTGGAGCTCAGAGTCTGCGACTCCCTCCCGATTGAAAACGCCAACCGCGCCCTCCGCCGCCAGCCTGCTCCGCGCACTCCGCACCTCAGAATTTGACTTCAGCACTGCGCCTCCTCTGAGTGTCCGTATGCATTTCTCTTTCCTCCTAGTTGTAGGACTTCCACTCAGCCAGCGTTCCTGTGGTTCTGGGTGATGTCCCTTCCGTTTTTTTGGTTTCACTTTTGAAGTAGTTGTTCAAAGCAGCAAACTCCGGCGTTAACCTATGCCGCCATCTTGGTTCTCTCTCAAGTTTAGTGTTTTAGAGGGGATAAGATTATTATTTACACTAGAAGATCAGAGCAGCTTTTCGTGGAAAAGGTGGGCTATGAAATATTTCTAGAAGGGGAGTGGTTTAAATAAATATTGGGTGATATTGGTGAAGTGGAAGAAATATTTCAATATTGTCTTGTTATGGAATTTTAGTCCTTGGATTCAAGAAGGTATAAGCTAAGTTTCTCTCTTTTTTGAGTTGCCATCTGAGTTTGATTCATTGGGTTTCATCCATAGGTTGATTCTGTTAGCAAGGGTGGCACATGGATAGGTTAGTCACTGAGCCATCAGCTTGGTTTCTATTTCTGGGTCAGTGGCTGGAACGGGGAACTAAGCAAGAGAAGAATGAAGTAATTAATTACTTTTATTTATTATTATTTCTATTACTTTCTTTTAATCTGTTCCAACATTTTATTTTTTTTTATCTAGGGAAATATTCTCAAACTGAGATAATTATCTCATAAATTTTCTTTATCAAACTTCATGGGAGAATTATTCCTCATTTTCCTAATGTCATTTTCTCTGTTATCATCTTCTAACATGAAAAAACACACCCACGTTTTAAAAATAAAATAATAGGAAATTTAAGTTTGAATTAAATATTAAATGCTTGAAGCATATCATGTAACATTTTGATTAAAAGTTCAAAAAGCTATTTTTGGAATAAGACATGACTGTCATGCTTTCAAATTTTAACGCAATTTCAAATAAATTCCACTCACCAGAAGCCTCAAATAATGTAAACTTATTTTCTATTCTTTGAAACTCAACTTTTAGATGAAAGGGGCAAGTTATAATAAAAATAGACTATACATAAAATATTAAATGACAAATCCAACTGACTAAAGCCATTCCCCTCCCCTCCTCTACAGGGATCACTGTTATTCACTATGATAAGCTTGAGGCTCTACAAGATTGTGAATCTTCAAAGGAAGATTCAATTATGTTGATAATGCAAGACAGGGAAATGGGCTTATACATTTTAGAAAGATCATCAGTAAGTGTGTTGAATGGCAAAGTTATTGCTTAAATATCAAATAAAAATTCTTTTCATCAGAGAACTCTATTTCTTGACCATTTCAAGTAATTGTCATTTAATGCCTACACATATTGAAATAATATAGTCATGTAATATTCTTAGAGAAATATGGATTATAATAGACAAAATGATAACCTTGTGTTCATTTTCTTGTCAGTATTCTGTATATTTGTCCTTGCAATTAGGTAGGTTTTTTAATACATGAGCATCCTAATCATCTCTCAAAAACCAGCAATAATAAATATTAGGATAATGCTTGATTCTTAAAGAAATATATTTTAATAAGGCTTTAAAGAACACTTTATCACTGATTATTTGAAGTTCACTTAAACATTTAGAATAGAAATGCCTAGTAGAACTTTCTGTGAAATTGGAAATGTTCTGCATCCACACTGTCTGTTATAATAAGAACTAGAGGCCTGGTGCACGAATTTGTGGGGCCCCTCGGTCTGGCCTGTGGGATCGGGCCGAAACTGGTTCTCCGACATCCCCCGAGGGGTCCTGGATTGTGAGAGGGCACAGGCCAGGCCAAGGTTCCCCACTGGTGCACGATCAGGGCCAGGGAAAGATGCGGGGAATTGGCCAGCCAGGGAGGGACTGCGGGAGTGCTCCAGGGTATGTCTGGCCTGTCTCACTCAGTCCCCGATTGGCTGGACTCCAGCAGCAAGCTAACGTACTGGTCAGAGTGTCTGTCCCCTGCGGTCAGTGCACATCATAGCAAGTGGTTGAGCGGCCTTAGCATATCACTAGCATATTATGCTTTGATTGGTTGAACAGAGATCAGATGACCAGATGACTGGACACTTAGCATATTAGGCTTTTATTATATAGGATAGCCACATGTGGCTATTGAGAGCTTAAAATAAGGCTAATGTGCCCTGGAAATGGAAGTTTAATTTTTATTAAATTAATTTAGAAAGCAACATGTGGCTATTTTTAGATTTAGAGTCCTCATATTGAAATGGTAAAACTTTAGGACTTGCTTATTTCCTTTCTCTTAATACATTTTGATATGAAAATTCAGTTAGAAACTGAAAATTGAGTAAAAAATTTTAATTCATCCTAATCAGTCTCCAAATAAACAAGAAGAGAATGAAACAATTGAGTATGCAATCCAAATGTTTAAGTTGTTTATTCATTTGTGACAAGGTTTAAATATTCTCCTGAGATTCATTTTTTTAAAATGCTCTGTATTTGATGCTCTGTTAAATTGGTTGAAATTGTTTAAAAATTATGTGCTTAAAATTAAAAATAAGTTTAATTTGTTAAAATATTTATTTTTATTTATTTTTATTTTTATCTGAGGATATGTTTTTATTAATGAGAGAGAGAGAGAGAGGGAGAGAGAGAGAGAGAGAAACACTGATGTGAGGGAGAAACATTGATTGACTGGATTGAACTCGCAACCTGGGTATGTCCCCTGACTGGGAATCGAAACTGCAACCTTTTGGTGTGTGGGATGACAATATGTTGTTGGCAGGAATGGCACCAGGTTCTGACCAGTGGGGTCAGACCTAACCTGGGTTCAGCAACCTTGGTACTTGGGTTTTGGCTACGAAAGAATTCAGAGCAAGACCCAAACTGTAAGAGAACATTTATTTGGTAAATTACAGAGACAGAAGTAATTCCTAAAATAATTGTGATTAGGAATCAAGTTATGAAGGTAAAGAAAGGGCTCTTGTAGATTGGGGGTGAGGATGCTAATAGTAATGTGCCTGGTGGCAAGAGAGGGAAGGGAAAGGGAAAGGCATGGGAGTGCTCCCGGGAGGAAGCACGTGCCCCGAGTTCTCCATCCTAAGTGTTTTAAAGGCAAAGATCTTAGGGGAGGTCCCAGGAGAAGATTTTTATAGAATAATTAGCAGTTTTCCAGGTGTGTCCTTTCAGGGTTGTGGTCTCCACTGATTGATTGGCCGGCACCAGGGTAGGGGGTCATTATCCAATGCAGCTGGTCCTGAGGCTGGTTTTGTTGCTTATCTGAGCCTGGTGCTAAAATACAAGTGAGGCCCACATGTTATCTCTAGGGAGGAAAGGTCAAGGGGTCCAAATCTCCTGACCAGGGATATACTAGGGGAGGAAAAGTCACCCTGGGGGCAGGGCCCCACCCTACAATTGATTGTCCATTGCTTGGCACTTGGGGTTTTGCATCCTGGTGACCCTTGGTACCTGGCCCACCGTCCTTGCTCTGTTCCTGTCTGTCTAACTGCCTACAGCAGCTCCAAACAACTGAGCCATCTGGCCAGGGCTATATTTATTTTGTGTTGAAGAAAAGAAGTCTGAATATGAAATCTTGTCATGTAAGTTTTATAGAATCATTTTAATTGTCCATGGGTATGGGTAGTGGCTGATATTCTTCTAATATATATAGCATGACAAAAATTTCTCAAATGAAAGGAGAATGTAATGATTAATCAGATTTGTCTCCTTTCATATGCTATCATCAAACTTTTTTAATGGTTTGCTGAAAGGTTATGCTGAGAAATATTTACAGTGGGGCCTTGACTTATGAGTTTAATTCGTTCCGAGACTGAGCTCGTTAAGGAGCTCGTTAACTCAAATTACTCTAACTCAATGCAAAAAATTGGCCAAGAGACAGCTGGTATTTCAAAAAACTTGTTAGTTGAGACACTCGTAAGTCAAGGCCCCACTGTACTCTTCCCTTTTTCCTGTGGCAAAATATTTTATGGGATGGTGGTGATGGTGGTATGCTGTGACAAGAAGGGGATTATACAAGTCAAAATATTGTAGAACTCCATATAGTTTTTATACTCATCCAGGTATTCTTGATCTTTTTGGCTTGCTTTCTCTCTCTGTCTCTGTCTCTCTTTCCCTCTCAGTACTTGAGCACTTACCCTCAGTATATTATCGTCCATGGATTTACTAAACATCATTCTAGTCTCCATTAGTGGAAAAATACATTTCCTCACATGCAAAACAAGCTGTTCTGGACTACCATTCATTATTCTACCTTTAACTTTCTATCACTTGTCTCCCTTCATCATGACCTCTCTTTCTGCTCCCTGACGAAGGGAAAGGTAAGAAACGCTGGCAAAAAGCTTGGGGAGTGTCAGGAAGAGGAAGAGCAGTAATATCTGCAGGCTCCATTTTCACCTGCCGGGCTGCTCTAATAGGACTTATTCATATGCCAGGTCTTATGTTCTTGGTCTTTAAAAATGCCTTACAGCATAATCTAGTTAACTGTTTATGGCCTCCATTCCCCACCCCCCTGCTGTGAGTGTCTTATTAATGCTGGGAAATCTGCCCATTACATATTGCCACTCCCCTCTGAAGACAGGAATATGTGCTCAATCGCTTTTCAACATTATTTTTCACTTTCAATACCCACTACGCTATGGTTTAACAGAGTAGTTAGTAAGTGGTTACATTCAAATTTATTTGTCTACCAATATAATGTTGTAAAATTTGCCCTAATGGCCTTAATTTGTATCATATGCTGCATAGATAATAGGATAATTTTCCTAATGAAAATAGCTAATATATGCTATACATATGACTTTCTAAATTGTGATAATAATGCCTTTTTGGTGACTGTAGTCTCTACTTTTCTGAAGTAAGGTTTTTTAAAAATGGCTAGTGATTTTACTGATTATCCTCAAATGACTCAATGAACACATTCTTAATGATGCTATGAATAAATTTTTCAAATTATTTTGCTCGATAAAATACCTATGAGGTAGGCGTTTTAAGTCCTGCAAAATTTACTCCAAAGAAATTCATCTTTAAATGTTGCAGTCAAGAATAGGTTTTATTTATTTTACAGAAAAAAAAATAACAGCTCCTTTAAAATTGAAAAGTGATTCCAGAATTGAGAGTTTTGTTAATTGCACACAATACTTATGTACACTTATAAAAACCTAAAAAGGCCTTTTTGCAGGGAAATTGTACTTTTTTTAGCTGTTAATGCATTGCCTCTATCTGGTTCCAGTAGCTGGCTCAAGCTCTCCGTGATTGTGTTTGGGACACTGATGGAGTGCATTACTCAAACATTGTTGCAGCCACGAAGTTCCATGAGCACGGCAGGAATTAAAGGAGAAAGGGGGAAATTCATTTACAAGGACTTAAAAGAAAGCCTCAGAAGAATGGATTCTTGTACTCCTTTAAGTAAGTGTTCATGCTAGTTTCTTTGTGAAAGGAGAAACATCACGCTTAATGCGTCAGGACAATGAAACTAGCTTTTTAGATAAGAAATAAAACAAAACAAAAACAACCCACCAACAAATTGTTCAAGGACCATTCCTGCCTTGACTAGAAGAGTCTGTGCTCTTTGAGAGATTGCAGAGGTACTGACTAAGAAATCCTGCCTTTCTTGTCTATTGCCCTTTAAGTGTCAGGCTGTCTCGGGATTTAGCACCAGTCATCATTCCGGTGTTGGGTCAGGAATATGAAGTAGCGAGAAGCAACTTGCAGCTTGCTAGCAAAAGAAATCCGTTCTCCATAAGACCCATATAGGGTCTTATGTATGGTGAGTCTGTGAAAAGTAATTATTTCAAGGTGTTTTAACCTAAGGCCCAAGAAGTTAAATCTTGGGATGGCATTTTGCTTATTCTAGCTCTCTAAATAATTAAAACAATTAGAATTGTTTTAAAATTATGGAAGCGATCTATGCTCTTTGGAAGACAATGCAGAATGATATAATGCTACACAGGAAAATACTGGGTCAACAAAAAAATTGGCGTATGGTTGGTGGATACGATAAAAGAATTGTATCAATGTTAAGTTTCCTGAAGTTGACAACTACATTGTGGAACTGTAAGAGAATATTATTATTTAGAAGACATGCTCACTGAACTATTTAGGGGTAGAGAGCTTTATGCAACTTACTCTCGAATGGTTCAGGAAAAATGTTAAATCTATCTATCATTTGTGAATATACATAGATTTACATTTATGTGGGAAACAGGAAAAAATAAAGCAAATGTAGTAAAATGATAATATGTAAATCTATATAAAGCTTTGATTTATATTGTGTTCTTTGTACTATTGTTATTCTTGGAACTTTCTATGGATAGAGCCAAACCACTTAGGGCAGGGGTGGGCAACCCCTGGCATGCGTGCCAAACATGGCGCGCCAGTAACTTTTGCTGGCACGCGAAACCCTCTCTTATAATCTTCCATTTACAATTTTTTTCTTAATATCGACTTTTTTATTTTTTAGATAAATTCAGTGTAGGTGCATCTTAGGTAAATAAATAATTTTACATGACAAGTTATCTTAAAGACCATAGACATGGATTGACGAGAGAGGGGAAGAGCAATTTCAATAGTGTCGAAAACGAACTATTAAGGACTTAGAATGCCATTCCAGAAATTTTTTTCTGTTTAAAAAACTTTGCAACAGCGTTACTCCCCATGTTTTCATCCATATACGCTTGTGAATCTTTGTTCTCAGTGATGAATTTTGTTAAGTCTCGTAATAGGAGTAGCCTGATAGATGAAAGTAGTAGCTCGTGCGTATCTCTGAAGGTCACGAAATATAAACCTGATGTAAAATCTCTGTCATCAGTGATGCAGCAGCAAAAGTCCCACTGATAATATCAAACGGAGTCATAAAGTTTTCTGTTGGACTATCAGTGTACATGTATACATTAAAAAATAAATGTATTTTTCATCATCATATACTGTGTTTTTGTCGCTCGAATGAATTTTATTATTTCTTCAAGGTTCTTCACATACATACACCTTAAGAGATATCAAGTAGGCATAACATGTTCTCAAAAAATTAGGGTTGGCATGCAGAAGAATTTTGAGTCAGAGATTTTGCTGGTTTTGGCACGCACTCACAAAAAGTTTGCCCACCTCTGATCTAGAGATCTCTTCCTTCCTTCCTTCCTTCCTTCCTTCCTTCCTTCCTTCCTTCCTTCCTTCCTTCCTTCTTTTTTTTTAAATTATTTCAGAAAGGAATGGAGAGGGAGAGAGAGAGCTAGAAACATCAGTGATGAGAGAGAAACATTGATCAGCTACCTCTTGCACGCCCCACACTGGGGATCGAGATTGCAACCCAGGCATGTACCCTGACTGGGAGTTGAACCATTATCTCCTGAATCATAAGTTGATGCCCAATCACTGAGCCACACTGGCCAGGTTGCAAAAAATTGAGTTTCAGAAAACCATAACATTTCTGAGGTCCTACTGTGGGGGAAAACCATGCTATGAAATCCAACTTAAGTTGTTGTTTTATTCACTTGTGGAAAAGGTAATTCACTCATATGGTTCAGATTTAAAACCGTGCAATAGGACATACAGTGAAAAGCGTTCTTTTTACTCTCTCTTTCCCTGCTACCCAGGACTTCTTTTCAGAAGTATGTGTGTGTTGTGTGTGTATGTGTGCAGTCATATCTTCATAGCATACATATGTATGTATATGTGCATTATACATATATTAATACATCTGTGTATTATATTAAAATTCATCACATACTTATTGACCCCTTCTATGTGCCAGACACTATTTTAGATGTTTGTGATGTATAAATGAAACAAAAAAATCCCTATTCTCATGTAGCTATCGTTATAACCACAAGCATAACAAATACATTATATAATGTTAGTAGGTGAAAAGTGTTATTAAACAAAGAAGGCAGAGAAAGCACGGTTAGGAGTGCCAGGCCATGGAGCAGGAGTGGACTGAGTTGGAATTTCAAATAGGTTGGTCAAGATAGACCTCCTTGAGAAAGTAACATTTATGCAAGGACTTCAAAGAGGTTGGGGAGATAGATGATCTTGCAGATATTGGGAGCACATCAAGAAGAGGGAACAGTCAGTAAAGGCATTAAGGCGAGAGCATCAGGCCTGGCATCTTCTAGGACTAGCAAAGGGGTCATGTGGCCGGTTCTCTTCCATTCAGAATGAACCAAAGAGAAAATAGTTCCATAGGAGGTCAGAGAAGAAATGTGGAGTCAGTTCAAGTGAATGGAGAGACATTGGAGAGTTTTGAGCAGAGGAATGACATTATCTGACTTAGGTTTTAAGGAATTAATTTGCATCCTGGCCAGTGTGTCTCAGTTGGTTGGAGCGTGGCGGTTCGATTCCTGAGCAGGCACATACCCAAATGGTGGGTTCTATCCCTAGTTGGGGTGCATGCGGGAGGCAACCGATCGATCTCTCTCTCTCTCTCTCTCTCTCTCTCTCTCTCTCTCTTCCTCTCTCTGAGATAAAAAAAGGTAATTCTCTAACTCTCTCTCTCTCTCTCTCTCTTCCTCTCTCTGAGATAAAAAAAGGTAATTCTCTAACTGTTGAAAGTACTTCTCATACAGTAGCGAAAGGTGGGTGAAAGCAAGGAGACAGGTTAAATGGCTCTTTCAAGAATTCAGGCAAATTTGCAATGATGGCAGTTTGGACCAGGCTGGTAGCCATGGTGAGGTTATGCATATATTTTGAAGGTAGAGCCAACAAGATTTCCTGACAGATTGGACATGGGGTGTGAGAGAAAGGGGAGTCAAATAACTTCAATAGTTTTGATGTGAGCAACTAGAAATATGGGTTTGCCTTTGGGGCAGACAGACTTTGAGGGGCCTCTGAAGTTTCTATACAAATTGGGGGGCCCACTTCAGGAAAGCAATCACAAAATTACAAAAACATAATTGGATATTTGGTAAAATTGTTTCCCTCATTATATTTATTTATAATGAGAGAAACAATCACAAAATTGACAAATACTAAAAACAGGCAATTACCGCAAACATCCCCAAACCCAGAAAAATAACATAGCTTTAAAATTAATTACCTGAAACATCTCTATCTGTTATTTGTTTAGTTTCCAAAAGTTGTTTTGTCTCTATTCTCTGAACATTCCTTTTTAAAGCATGCTGTTCTTGCTTCATGCATATATACTGCCTTTTCTGATTATGCCATTGATTGCTTTATAAAATTTTCTTCTTGATCGGTCTTCACTTTTTTCAAGCTTTTCGTTCTTTTAAAAAAATTTTATTTTTTACAAGCTGTTTGTTTTAGTTTTTTTTAAAATATATTTTATTGATTTTTTACAGAGAGGTAGGGAGAGAGATAGAGAGTTAGAAACATCGATGAGAGAGAAACATCGATCAGCTGCCTCCTGCACATCTCCCACTGGGGATGTGCCCGCAACCCAGGCACATGCCCTTGACAAGAATTGAACCTGGGACCTCTCAGTCCGCAGGCCGATGCTCTATCCACTGAGCCAAACCGGTTTCGGCTATTTTAGTTTTTATTCTTGTCTCCAACTTATGTGTTGGATACTTTCCACAGGGTTTGCCAACCCTAGGTCATCTGCTCATGTTTGAGAGTGTCACTCGGAGCCTAGCATGTAGCTTGTTTTCTCAGTGTGTGGGCAGATTGTTCATTTGAAACTCCCTGCTATCTGCATATTTATTTATTTTTTCTTGGACTCATCAGGTTCTCCAGATAAGACTTTTCCAATCTCTTGCCTGGAGGACGGAATGAGGGTAACAGCTTGCCAGTGCTCTGAAGCTTAGTGAGGGAAACAGTCAATTTTCTTACGCATATGGTTGCCCATCCCCTTGTTTTAGGTAATGTCCAGACCCACCGGGCCTGGTGTCTTCCAGTTCAGTGACCTTCTGTTTTTCACCCACAGCTGGAGAATAAACCTCCAGACTTTTGTGGACACAGGGGAAGGGCTTTTATCTAGCTCTGTGGAATGAAAGAGATTAAATTACTTTTCAAATAGTTTCAGCCAAACCTCCTAATTTTAGCTTCCCCCTCTTTAACTCTCAGTTCCAAAGGTACCTGGTATTTACATTCCTGACCCTTATGAGAACACTGGGTTATAAATTGGGTTGTTTCTCAGCAGTCTCCACTACTTCCTGAGGTTTCTACCATCTCAGGTTTGCTAAGTCAACTAACACTAATGCATCTGCTTTCTGCTTCCCAAAAATTGCTGTTATCTCTTCTTCTCTTTTAAATCCTCACCGGAGGACATTTTTCCATTGATTTTTAGAGAGAGTGGAAGAGAGAGGGAAAGACAGAGAGAAACATCCATGTGAGAGAAACATCTATTGGTTGCCTCCTGCACGCTTCCTGACTAAGGCCCGGACCCAGGAGGAGCCTGCATCCAAGGTACGTGCCCTTGACCAGAATCAAACCCGCGACCATTCAGTCCACAGGCCAACGCTCTACTGAACCAAACCGGCTAGGGCTGTTGTCTCTTCTAATGGTCTTCCCAGACTTTTGGGTTTATGTATTTAAAAGGATTTTACCTAAATTTTTAGTGGGGTCTTGGGGATTACAATTAAGTTCCCATATACAGTTAACCATCTAATCCACACCTCCTTTGGGTCCAACATTTTAATGATTCATATTCTTATTATAGTATTTTAACCAGGAATCCTGATTCCATTCATTTTTCAAGGTAACAAACACCATGACCACCACAACAAACTTACTTAACCATGTTTCATTATATGAGAATTAGCTGTAGACAGGAGGGCATGTCAATATATTTCAATGAATCGGCAATTGTGAAGTGAGGATCTACTGGGTAAGACACTGTGCCAAGCGTTTGATATACAGAAATGAATAAAGCTTAATACCCATGCTCACAGAGATCATAGTCTAACAGGTAAGTGATGTAGACAAAAATGGTATGCGTAATTTCAGAAGTATGCACCAATTTCCAATATAGCCCCCATGAAGGCATCATTAACTCTGCTGGAATCAGGCTAAGGGATGTCTTTCTGAGGGGTTGATGCTGAGATAGGGAATGACGGATAACAGCCTGCCACTTAGATATAACAGATACAATTAAGTTTCATTAAACAATATAAATCCTTCACTCTCCTGATTTTGATCTGAGAGCTCTTTTAGATGTTAGAATCCCAGATACCAAAACAGAAAAAAACAAATAAGTAGATATTTCAGACCATCTTAATTCAAGATGACAGAATGTTATGGTACAGATGTTGACTTCATAATTCACAGAAGCAGAGAAGAAATACAATGAAGTCAGTCTGCTTCTTTTGTCTTCATTAGGATGCTGTGGTGTTTAAGGTGATGGCTTATATAAGCATGCTTTATAAGAGTGCAACATGAACACAAGTTATTATCCATTCAAAAAGAAAAGCTGAAATTCAGTGTCATAAGTTTACTCAGTAAATACTTACTAGGGACCTACATGCTGGGAACTCTTCAGGTGTTGGAGATACAATGATGAACAAAACAGATTGTGGCAGAGACTACTTAAAATGTCAAGAGTTTAATGAAGGGAGAACTATAGGTTGCAGTAGGAGCATATGACAGGTGGGGCTAACATAGTTTTAGACTTTTGAGAAGGTCTTCCTAAATAAGCTATACTTACATTGAGGTACAAGAAATGATAAGAAGTTAGCTAAGTAAAAAATGTAATTGAGGGGAAAAAGTTTTTTTATGTTTTTTTTTTTTTTTTGTTTTTTTTTTGTTGTTGTTGTTAGTACTCACCCGAGGATATTTTTCCGTTGATTTTTAGAGAGAGTGGAAGGGAGGGGTAGAAACAGACAGAGAAAAACATCAATGTGAGAGAGACATATCGATTGGTTGCCTCCTGCACAGGCCTTAACCAGGGCTGGGGACTGAGTCTGCACCTGAGGTATGTGCCATTCACTGGAATCAAACCCACCAACCTCAGTCCAAGGGCCGATGCTTTCTCTATCCACTGAGCCAAATTGGCTAGGTCAAGGAAAAAGTTTTGACAGAGGGTCAAACACACGTGAACGGCCTAAAATACTCTGAAGTGAGACCCATTGAGGGCTCTGTAGTAAAGTCAATGTCTGGAGTCCAAAGTATAAGGCAGATAGTGGCATAAGATAAGGCTGCAATGATAGGCAGGTGCCAATTGATAAGCTTGTGAGAATTCATGCTAAAAAATTTGGATTTTATCCCAGCAATAATGAACACTGAAGGGTTTTATGCAGGGGAGTGACATGTTTATACGTTTATTTAAAAAAATCACCCTGTTAATATCATTAGAATAATTTTTCAAGCCCTTAACAAAAAATAATTCTAAAAAAGGATCATCAATGGTCCTAACATAAGAAAGAAATGCTTGGTATTATGTACACAAGACAACCTATGACATATTCATACAAAAATTAAGCCTAAATCAGATCGAGCCTCTAGGTCTCACTATGAGTTTATATAAAATGAAGTAGGACTGAAGAATATGTTTAGTGACACCACAGGAATACAATCAACAAAATCAAGACTGTTGGGAACTCTACAGGATGAAAGACTCCAGGTATTCAGAAAATAAACTCTAAGAAATAGAAATCTGAAGGGGAGCCCTAGCCTGTTTGGCTCAGTGGATAGAGCATTGGCCTGTGGATTATAGGGTTCTGGGTTCAAGTCCAATCAAGGGCATATGCCCAGGTTGCAGGCTCTATCCCCAGTAGGGGGTGGGCAGGAGGCAGCCAATCAATGATTCTTTTTCATCATTGATGTTTCTATCTCTCTCTTCTTCTCCTTTCCTCTCTGAAATCAATAAAAATGTATTTAAAGATATTTTTAAAGATATATACCAACATATTTACAAGGTAATTAATAAGACAACTACTTGCTGCATTTTTTTCAACTACATGTTCCCTACATTTGGTTGTGGGAGAGGAAGATTGGAAGGAGAATGAGTATGTAGATAGGAAACTTTGGTAGTAATCCAGGAGAAAAAGAATGGAAGACTAGATTAGGGTGGTAGTGGAGATGAAAAAGAGGAAATGGTTTCAAGATATGCTTTGGAGGTAAAACTGACAGAATTTACTTTTTAATTAGGTATGTGGGAATTTTAAGTTAAGGAAATACACCGTTGATAGTGCCCTGTGCTTCAATTGGGAAAACTAGAAGATAAATAGTTTATAGAGAGAGGGAGTAAGAGATGATGGGTTCAATTTGATATGAATTTTAGTCCTTGATTTGCAGTTTCAGAGAGATATGTTAATGCAGATGACCAATTGGAATTTGAATGTTCAGGTCTAGAGTGCAAGAAATAGCTCTGGTTTGGGGATAGCAACTGAAAATATGGGCTAAATTGGATCACCTTGGAGATTTGTGATTGAGAAGGAAGAGAGAAAAAAGGACATGAGCAGAGGAGAAAAAGGGGTCTAGGACCCCTGAGAACTGGCAATACTTAAGTTTATGTTGGGGAGAATTAATGAGCAAAAATGAGAAGATAGGGGGCAAAATATTAAAAATATTCTCCTGATATTCCAGGGGCAGAAAGAAGACAGTGTTGTTGTTTTTTTAAAGTGTGTGGTTACATTGTCAATTGCCTTGGAAAAGTCCAATAAGATGAGGACAGAATGTACATTGGATTTGATGACATGGAAGTCATTAGTAACTGTATGAGGATTTTTTAATGGAATGATTGAGCAAAATTAAGTTGAAGTAGGTTGAAAAGTTAGTGAAACATGGAGAAATTGGGACAGAAAAATATAAATAACTTTTTCAGGAAATGTGAGGAGAGATAGATGGTGATACCAGGAGGAAAAGATGGTGATAAGATGCATTTATGAATTGAGCATATGGTATACAAGTGAAAATGGAAAGGATCCAGAATAGAATAGAAAATGAAGATACAAAAAGGAGAGGGGCTAATCAGAAGTGAAAAATCCTGAGACTCATGACAGGGTTGGGAACCATAGGAGAGGTGGAGGGTTTAACTTTAGGTCGGAGAATAACCACTTTATTATTATTATTATTACAGAAAAAAGAAATGGACAGACTAGTTCCAGATAGTTGTGTAAGTTTGGTGGATCTGTGTGTGTGTTGGGGGTGGGGGGGAGGGGGTTGAAAAAAAAAGAGAAGGTTATCTGCTGAGGCTGAAGGAAGATTTGGAGATGAGTAGTCACAGAAGTTTAAAATAATGGGGAAAATTTGAAGTAGCTACAGAAATACATTCTATAAGTTGACAAAAAAATAGTAAGATTATTGTGGGGTGCGGCTACGGTGTTTTGGTCAGGCTCAAGCCTCAGACTAATGAAAGGACAGGGTCCTCTCATTGCCACGTGCAAGTCCCAGCTGGAAGGGCAGGGCCCTCCCAGCACAATTATAGCCAACAGCTATGGTTGTAAGCTTGAACCTATGGTCCGAACACGTGGCCCCACGTGCCTTGTGATAGAGTTCGGGTGCATGTAGTTGAGTAGGGTTGGAACTCACGAGAATGCTGTAAACAACTTGATCACGCCTCTACTTTGCCTCGTGGCATCTGGTATAAAATAAAGACACGGCTTGTGGGCGCCGGCGCTGTCTCCTCATCAGGGATCAGTGTCCCACTGAGACCCAGCTTTCATTCTCTTGTCTGTCTTTTCTCAATCCTTTCACCACCCCCCCTCCACTCAGGATCACCTTTGGCCATAACAGATTATAAAGTACTTTAGGGATCAATGGTGAGCATGAATATACTGTTGATCCTTGAACAATGGCAGGTTAGTGGCACTGATCTCTGAATAGTCAAAAATCTATAAATCCCCCAAACTTAACTACACAGGTTGTCCCTCAGTATTCACAGGGGATGATTCTAAGACCCCCATGGATACCCAAATCTTGGTATGCTCAAGTCCCTTATATAAATGACCTAGATCAGTGGTTGGCAAACTCATTAGTCAACAGAGCCAAATATCAACAGTACAATGATTGAAATTTCTTTTGAGAGCCAAATTTTTTTGAACTTAAACTATATACGTAGGTACATTGTTATTAACTTAATTAGGGTACTCCTAAGGCTTAGGAAGAGCCACACTCAAGGGGACAAAGAGCCGCAGTTTGCTGACCACGGGCCTGGATCAATTCACACAGTCAGCCCTCTGCATCCATGAACTTCCACTTGCAGACAGAACAAAGCACAGTTATTTATTGAAAAACATCTGTATATAAGAGGACCTGTACAGTCTAAATCTGTGTTGTTCAAGGGTCAACTATAGTTGTAGCAAATATGTCTAGTTGTATGATTTTCACCAACAGTGTTCAGCAGTCTGAATACAATTAAAACAAATCATTTGACATTTAAAAACAACAACAACAAAAAGTGAAGGGTCCAAAGCAAGTTTTATTTACCTAAGTTATAATTCCCCTTTATCTCCCAAGGACTTTGTGAGTAAAAACAAGATAATGGGTTCAAAGTACTTTGAGATCTTTGGAAGCAAAGTCTTCTTTAAATACAACGTGAAGTAGCATGATTATCATATAAAATTAAGCTATCTGAGATGTTTTCTATGTTGCTTTTTTGTTTGACTTCTGCATTACATGCCATTAATTTCCCTTCGATCCATCCCTTCACGATTAACTTGGCTATGATTTTCCTAATACTTGATATTATCCTGTCAGTTTAAGAAACTTCAGAGTAAATCAAAACTGATGATGCCTATGATCACAAAATAATAAACATGTCAAAATAGAAATGTCATTTTTCTTAATTTAATAGCAACGTCTACCTTCCATCAAAATCCACTCAAGGAATTTCCAAATATCAGCTGTTTTAGAGCTGTAAAGCAAATTCCATTATAAATTTAGACATGTATTTGAATGAACATTTATTCTATTTTAACAGTATTTATTTTGTACCTAGCACTGTTTTTAGCCCCTAGGGATTTGAAGATGGATAAGACAAATTCCTTTTGTGTATGCAAGGAGTTTATGAATTTGAGGCAGGGATGAAGACAAGGACGAAGGGGTCAACCGATGAACAACCTTATATTTCATGTTAATGGAGTTTGGTTTTTAACACGTGGACCAATTAAAACCTCCAAAGAATTTTCAATAGGGAAGTAACATGATCAGGTGGTTTAAGATCACTTTCAAGAAGCATAGAAAAGGGACTGGAGGAGAATAAACTATAAGGAGGAAGATAATTAACATTCCTTGAGTGTCTACTATATGCAAGGTAGAGTATTGAATGTTTTCTATACATAATATCAGTAACCATAATAACACATAAGGAAAAACATCATCTCCATTTTATAGCCGAGGAAAATAAGGCTTAGAAAGATCAACTTTCCAAAACTCACAATTATAGAAAATATATTGTTGGCATCTGAACACAGCTTGACCCCACAATTCATGCTTTTCTTCAGGACCAACTATCCCTTATGAGGCACTGTATCAATCAAGAAGTGAATGATGAAGGCCTGTAGACAGTGGCTGTAAGATTAGGAAGAAAAGGAACATGTGATTACTATTCAGGGAATATAATTGGCAACAAAACTTTGGTTATTGTGTAGATTTTGAGGGGAGGCGAGCAAGGGGGAGTAAGGAGTCAGAAACCTCTCCCACGTTTTAATTTGCCTGAATGTGAAGATGAATGATGGTGTTATTAACTGAAATTGGCTGAAGAAAAAGAATGAATGGAAAAGGGTGTTGAAGATATAGGACAAAATGGGAAAAACTGACAGAAAAAAACTGTTGGAGGAGATGGGAACAGCAAGATGGAGGGATTACCTTAATTGCTTTCTCTGGATTGGGAAAAGAGAGACTAATTATATGTACAGATGTAGATAAATTATAACATTTGGGGAGGGAGTAATGTTGACAGATTTTAGATCCAATAGCCTCTGTATTATCTCCAAAAAAGGAAGTGAAGGCAGGAGGCAAAGAAAGGGAAGTGAGCTTGACAAAAATAGACTTAAAAGTTTGAATTAGCCACTGAGGGGAATGGGAGAGAAAACTAATCACCATTTTCTAAACCACAAGGCAATTATTTTGGTTCACTATTATAGGATAACCAGCCTAGAACTTGGTTTTGAGTTTACATCTTGATTTTTTCCCTATTCTTCAAAATAAAATTATCAGAAATCATAATTTAGATAATTGATATCATAATTTATCTATGAGGATAAACATTATTTTTTTTCAAAGTGGTGGGAACCGACTACACTCTCACCAAAATCAATACAAGTTATTCCATTGTAACAGGAGGGAGAAACCAAGATGGCGGCATAGGTTAATGCCGGAGATTGCTGCCTCGAACAACCACTTCAAAAAACAACTAAACGATGGAACGGACATGACGGAACGGACATCATCCAGAACCACAGGAAGGCTGGCTGAGTGGAAATTCTACAACTAGGAGGAAAGAGAATATCATACCTAGACTCAGAGGAGGCGCAGTGCTGAAGTGAAATACTCAGGTGCAGAGTGCGCGAGCAGAGCGGGCTGGTGGCGGAGGGCGCGGTTGTTGTTTTCAATCAGGAGGGAGTTTCAGACTCTGAGCTCCAGATCCAGGCGAGTCTCTAGGGACCCAGACTCAAATGGGAGAAGCGGGACTGTCTGGCTTCGGTCGGAACTCCAAGGCAGTTTTCTCTCTGAGGTTTGCAGCGGTTGCTGGGACTCTGTGAGGCAGAGCCCCTAGGGACACAACTGAGAGCAGCTATAACTGCTCTCTCCGGCCCACCCTGTAGATCCCCGGGGATCCGCCCCACCCAAGCCCTGCGCAGAGCCATTTGCCAGATAGCCTCAGGCAAACGCTAGATTAACACCGCCCTAGAGATCCAGCACAGAAGCTCTCCCACTGCAGACACAGTTGACTCTCATAGCCAGTTGAACTAGAGGTCAAATCACCCCTGGTATTGCTGACAACAATCAAGGCTTAACTACAACAAGACTGCACACAAAGACCACTAGGGGGTGCACCAAGAAAGCATTAAAAATGCGCAGACAAAGAAACAGGACAAAACTGTCAATGGAGGATATTGAGTTCAGAACCACACTTTTAAGGCCTCTTAAGAACTGTCTAGAAGCTGCCGATAAATGTAGTGAGATCCTCAAGAAATCTAATGAGACCCTCGATGTTATGATAAAGAACCAACTAGAAATTAAGCATACACGGACTAAAATAACGAATACTATACAGACTCCCAACAGCAGACCAGAGGGGCGCAAGGATCAAGGCAAAGATTTGAATGCGAAGAAGCAAAAAACACCCAACCAGAAAAGCAAAATGGAAAAAAGAATCCGAAAATATGAAGATAATGTAAGGAGCCTCTGGGACAGCTTCAAGTGTACCAACATCAGAATTATAGGGGTGCCAGAAGAAGAGAGAGAGCAAGATATTGAAAACCTATTTGAAGAAATAATGACAGAAAACTTCCCCCACCTGGTGAAAGAAATAGACTTACAGGTCCAGGAAGTGCAGAGAACCCCAAACAAAAGGAATCCAAAGAGGACCACACCAAGACACATCATAATTAAAATGCCAAGAGCAAAAGACAAAGAGAGAATCTTAAAAGCAGCAAGAGAAAGAAACTCAGTTACCTACAAGGGAATACCCATATGACTGTCAGCTGATTTCTCAACAGAAACTTTGCAGGCCAGAAGGGAGTGGCAAGAAATATTCAAAGTGATGAATACCAAGAACCTACAACCAAGATTACTTTATCCAGCAAAGCTATCATTCAGAACTGAAGGTCAGATAAAGAGCTTCACAGATAAGGAAAAGCTAAAGGAGTTCATCACCACCAAACCAGGATTATATGAAATGCTGAAAGGTATCCTTTAAGAAGAGGAAGAAGAAGAAAAAGGTAAAGATACAAATTATGAACAACAAACATGCATCTATCAACAAGTGAATCTAAGCATCAAGTGAATAAATAATCTGGTGATCATAATAGAATCAGGGACATAGAAAGGGAACGGACTGACTATTCTTGGGGGGGAAAGGGGTGTGGGAGATGCGGGAAGAGACTGGACAAAAATCGTGCACCTATGGATGAGGACAGTGGGTGGGGAGTGAGGGCGGAGGGTGGGGTGGGAACTGGGAGGAGGGGAGTTATGGGGGAAAAAAGAGGAACAAATGTAATAATCTGAACAATAAAGATTTAATTTAAAAAAAATACAAGTTCTTCTTTGGTTATTCTTGTATGATTCTGATATAAATACTATGTTTCATGTATAATGAATTAGGAGTGTTTTTCTTTTACTTTATGGAAGAGTTTGAGTAAGACAACATGTTTCTTGAATTTCTCTGGACACCTTTTAAAGTCTGTCAGTTTTCACTGGAAGATTTTTTGAAAAATTGTCAGTTGAATTTATTTAATGTCTATAAAGTTTTTCAGGTTTCCTAGTTCTTCTTGAGTCAGTTTTAATAAATTATATTTTTCCAGAAATTTACTCATTTAAGTTTGCAAAATTACTGTCAAAAAGTTGTGTATACAGCACAGCTGGTGTTACTCAGTGGTTGTATATTGACCTATGAACCAGGAGGTCAGGGTTTGATTCCCAGCCAGGGCACATGCCCAGGTGGTGGGCTGGACCCCCAGTCGGGGGCGTGCAGGAGGCAGTTGATCAGTGATTCCCTCTCATCATTGATGTTTCTATTTCTCCCTCTTCCTTCCTCTCTCAAATCAATAAAAAATATATTTAAAAAAAGTTGTATGTACAATCCTCTTATCTGTTTAATATCAACATTTATAGTTATATTTCACTTTTTTTATTACTAATAGTGTTTATTTGTACCTTTTCTCTCTCGTTCTTATTACACAGAGTACCCTTTTTTCCTTTTTTCCTTGATCAACTCCATTAGAAGTTTATAATTTAAAAAATCTTGTCAAAGAGCCAACTGATAATATTTGTTGATCTTCTTTATTTTCTGTTTGCTTTGTATTTCATTAAATATTACTTTTTTCCTTCTACTCTCTTTTGATTTATTTTTGTTATCTTTACTAAGTTTTTTAAGTTGATGATCTAATCAATATTTCAACTTTTCTTCTTTTGCAATAGAGCAATTTGAGACTTTAAAATTTCTTCAAAATACCACTTTAAGGTGCACCATGTGTTTGGATATATAATGTTTTTATGATCATTTAGTTCTAAATATTTACACATTTTTATTATGAAATTTTCTTTGACATATAAACTACTTGGAATTTCATTTGTTTGCTTTTAATTTTCAATACTGAGTTTTTCTTGCTATCTAAAAAAATATGTATGATTTATTTCCTTTGAATGTAAATCCAGTGGTAAGAATGGTAGATCATATGGTAATTGTATTTCTAATGTTTCGAGAAAGCTCCAATCATTTTACCAATTTACATTGCTACCAATAGTGTATAAGTATTTCCTTTTCTCTACAACTTCACCAACACTTGCTATCTCTTATCTTTTTTATAATGGCCATCCTAATGTGCATGAGGAATCTGAAAAAGCTAAACTCATATGAACAGAGAAAAGAACAGGGGTTACCGGAGCAAAGGGGTGGGGGAAATGGGAAGATGTTGGTCAAAGGGAACGAACTTTCAATTGTAAGATAAATAACTTCTGGGGATCTAATGTATAGCATGGTGACTATAGTTAACAATACTGTACTGTATACATGAAATTTGCTGTAAGAGTAGATCTTAAGTGCAACCACCACACCAAAACAAAGGAGCAAACAAAATAAAACAAATTGTGAGGTGATAAATGTGTTAATTGACTTGATTGTGGTAATCATTTCACAATGTATAACTATATCAAACCATCCCATTATACAATGTACACATATATCAAATCATCCCATTTTATACCTTAAATTATACAGTTTGTATTTGTAAATCGTACCCCAATAAAGCTAGAGAAAATTAAATGGCAACATAAACCTTAAAAATATGTGATTTTGACTTAAATTATATTTTAGTCAAAGAGTGTGATCTGTACGATAACAATTTTTTCACATTTCAATTTTGACAGTGCATATCTCTTTTTGTTTGTTTAAATCCTCACCTGAGGATATTTTTTCCATTGATTTTTAGAGAGAGTGGAAGGGAGGGGGAAAGATAGAGAGAGAGAAACATCGATGCGAGAGAGACACACTGATTGATTGCCTCCCGCTCACATCCAGACCAGGGCTGGAGATTGAGCCTGCAACCTAGATATGTGCCCTTGACCAGTATCAAACCTGCGATCTTTCAGTCCTCAGGTCGATGCTCTAACTACTGAGAAAAACCGGCCAAGGTGACTGACTGTTCATATCTTTTATGATAGTATTTGTTTTTTTCAATTTACCCCAATTGTCAATTATGGAGATAAATATGATGAAATCTCTCATGATGATGGTGTATTATTCCACTATAATTCTGTCATTGTTCTATATTTTGGGGGCTAAGTTATTTGATTAATAAAAGTTTAGAGCTCTAGCTGGCTTGGCTCAGCAGATAGAGTGTCGGCCTGCGAACTAAAGGGTCCCGGGTTTGATTCCAGTCAAGGGCACATGCCCAGGTTGCAGGCTTGATCCCCAGTAGGGGCGTGCAGGATGCAGGCAATTAATGATTCTCTCTCATCATTGATGTCTCTATCTCTTTCTTTCCTCTCCCTGAAATCAATAAAAACATATTTTTTAAAAAATAAGAAAAGTTTAGAATTGCTTTATCATTTTGATGAATTAGGTCTTTGTTATTATGCAGTGACCCTCTTTATCTCTGGTAGGGGGCTTCTTAATCTTTTATTTTTAATTATTAAAGCCTTTTTTTGTCTGGTACTACTGTATCTATAGCTACTTTATTTGGGTTAATGTCGCATAGTATAATTATTTTATTCTTTAACTTTAATCTTTTTGTACACTCTTACAAAGTATACTAGGGGCCCTATGCATGAAATTCATGCAAGGGGCTGGCCCTCGCAGCTGTGGCTTTGTCTGGAAGGTTGTCTGGAATGTCTTCCAAAGGTCCTTCTGCCGTCCAGTCTAATTAGCATGTTACACTATTATTATTATAGATAATTGAATTTAAAAAGTCTAGAAAAGTCTTTGTCTTTTAGCTGGAAACTTTAGACCATTTATATTTGTAGTAATTACTGAGATATTTGCATTTATTTAAACTACCTTATGTATTTTCTGCTTGTCATTTTTTTCCTATTTCCTTTAGTTCTACTTTCTTGTAATCTTTGGACTGACTGATTAAAAAAAAAATTCAGTGATTACCTAGCTATTTTAACATGTTTATTTTAACCTAGAAAATTCTAAAATCAGTCAACACCTGAACTACACAAAGACTTTCGAATGCTTTAGTTCTTATGCTTGCACTTCCAATGCTACAAACTGCAGTAATAGTTAAAAAAAAAACCTTGTATTTTCCTTTTGACTTTATTACAAAGTTATCTACTGTTTCACTACTAACACTTATGTGATACCTTTTATTAAACGATGAAACTCTATTTTTAGTCAAAGCTTATCTTTATCCCATACTTTTTTTGTTTCACTGGAGTGAGAATGGCTGCCTGGAGATAATGGCTGATGAGAAAGGCGATGAAGCTGACGCTGGTCTTAGTAACAAAAAGAGTGGAATATCTGATGAATGTGGTCTCCTGTGGGCATGTTGAGAGCAGAATGGCAACATGTGTGCTATTTCACCTTGGAAAGCATAAATTAGTGATGAAATGAACTGGAACACGGAGCAGGCACGCTTTGATTTGGGATGGGGATGAGAGCAAGGAAACATGCAGAGCACAAAACTCTTTGGAGAGAACAGAAAAAAAAAATAGCTCTGTGGAGTCCTGGGCAGCTGGAAGATAAGCAGGGATACTAGTTCTTGGGATAAACAGATAATAGGCAAGGTGGGCAGTTTTCAAAGACAAATTATTCGTATTTGAATTTTTTATGGTTACCCTTAGAAGGAAAAAAATAAGCTGTATTACTCTTCTGTGGCAGCTCCTACATCCTTTTCTCTCTGCTCCCCCGGTTAATGAGGGGATCAGCAAGTAACCTGCTGCTTTGTATTATCTGTTTTATTGCTCCTCTTCATTAGTGTGGAAGGCAGAGGGTGGAATGCGGTGCGTCTTGGAGGCAATGCAGTAAGATATTACATACACGCTAGTCAGCAGCCAAAATCACAACATCATTTGCTAGTGAATCTGCAAATAACCAGTCCTTCAGGTACTTCTGTAATTTTCACCAAATGTTGCACTTCTGAAAGCTTCATTAATCCAGCCCCATTAGGATGGGTAGGGTGAATGAGTTTATGGCTGTGGAAGGTGAAGTAGCAGAATTTGCAGCTCTTAAGAACATTGCTGGTGTTCATTTATGCGAATGGCGTCTAAGTGATATTAAAATCCCCCTACAAAATATTATTTGTAGTAAGAGAGCACCAACTATATGGTGAATTTAATAATAAAATAGTTCAAACCCAACAAATGAGTATTTACTGAAATTAATGGCGCTGAAATGACAAGCCCCTATTTGTCTTAGAATCACGTATACAGTACATAACTCTAGCATTACAGACAAGGGAGAAGCTGAAAGCAAACAAGGGACTTTCCAGAAGGAAAGAAGCTATATATATTCAAAGGGGAAATATGATTGAAAAAGTCATTAGTACTGCAAGGGATTTTCATCCATACTTGACCTTTTCCTGAGATGAGAATCCTCTATTTTATGGTGAGAAATATTCTGTTTAGAAAAAGCAAACATTGGTGTTTGGGGAGGAATAGTTCAGGCAGCCACTATAAGTCAAGACGAGGTTTGATGATCCAAAGCCATAACCTCTGGGCTTGGATTTTGGTTTATGATCAATAGAGAGAACATTAAAGGGATGTCCCTTGCAAATATTCTATCATCTTTGTCCTTCATTTTCATTTCATTTTGTCCTTTTTTTGATTCACCATTTATCTTTAGTCTCGCCTGCCCTGCTGCTAGGAATGACTGTTGGGGAAATAAAGCATGAAATAGGTAACCTCATGTGGGCCAGGCAGCTTTCTTTTTCTTGATTTGTCCATTTTTATGTGTCAACCTGCACTGGTGCACACTGTGACCGAAGGCTAACAGAGTAGTACACACTGTCTAGAGCAGTAGATTTTATGAAGGGAGCTTTTTGCATCCAAACCCATACAAGCAACAGATTTAATCAAGTTTTCGCTGTGATTACTCTGAAAGCTGTAGCCGGTTCCGATAGTAAAGAAGTGCTATTTGGAAACAAATTACACCTCTTGTCTTTATGACATGTATCAATTTACACACAAGCTGCATAAATCACTTTTTATATTTTTCTGTAATGGAAAAATACTGCAGGGCATTTTAATAACCAATAAATTATATGTTTAATGAACCAGACCAAAATATAAATGGTCTGAGTCAAACACCCCTAAGAATGAGGATCGGGTATTGACTTGCTAGAAATTCTGATCACATAGGCTACAGGCTATTAGATCCACCACAATTCAAGAGACTAAATGCTTATACTTCATCTATGATTATTCACATGAAAATTCTTCTTGGGACTTTATCGCTTATTTGCAGACCTCACTTATTTACTGCTTATATTATTCTTCCAACAAATCACAGTGAAAACAGAACATCTCCCTTTAACCTTTTACAAGTATTACTCCAAGAAGTTATATGGTAAATCTATTAGCCCTGTTGAATTGGTAGCGAAAGCTTCTTTGAACCGCTTATGCAAAGCAACTATGTTCATTTGACGTCATATTGAAAGCATGTAAGGCTCCACTGATAAAGAAATTTAAATGTAGTCACAGAGTCAACCAAGCACCTTCTTAGCTTTCAGATATATATGAATGCCATTCATCCTGTGGGTCCTTCACAAGGTGAGAGAAATAAGTGAAACCTGAGTTACTGTGATAGGAGTGTTCAGGTTAATGGGCTACTTCACCGCTTCCCTAGCCTCTTGTATGCAGGATGACATATGTCTATGCATTATAACAACAGAGAAGTAAGAATATTTGACCTAAATTTTACTAATGTTATTTTGCTTCTTATTAAAGAACAGTGAACTGGTATAGTTTGAAGAAAATGAGCCTGGGGGACAAAGGACACGATGAGTCTCGCAAAACCACTAATGAGGGTACCACTAACTGGCCGTATAACTCTGGCCAAATCACCGCCCCTTCGTTTCCATGTTCTCATCTCTAGAATGAGGGAGTCAGAGAAGAAGATGAGTCAGTGGGTATGGTTTTTCTTATCTTTTTGGTCTTTGTTGGAAGCCTTGGAGTTTGCATACGAAATCTGGGAAAGTTGTGTCTTGTTTTATAAAACAGTCATGTTACAGAAAGATTGTATGCATTCATTTCTTTCTTTACTTTGTTGTGTGTGTGTGTGAATCCAATTATATTCTGAGCACAATAGGGAAGACTGTTATTTAAATGAAAACCATGATGATTCTCTGTGAAGCAAATAAACTTTTGTAATGCAAATGTTCATATTCTGATGTTTTTATTTTGCAAGTTTCCATGTTAATATATCAAGTTTGCTTACTCCAAAGTACGACTAACCTTTACATAATAATGAAAACTTACACCCAATGCATATTTATCATTTTTAGCCTCGGGAGAAATTTCCCTTTCTCCCCTGGATTCTCAAATATCTCCTGACTGTGCCATTTATTTGGACATTTGCCATAAAAACAACTGGCATTTATCGGTGAAGAGCTCAGGCTATGAGGTTAAGCTGGATTGGAGGTCTGGTTCTGTTGTTTGCTGGCTGGACAGCTTTGACCGACTGTTCTTGACCCCCAGTTTCCTCATCTGTAAATATGAGAAAGCAATAGTATTTATCTTGTGGTGTTTGTGTAAGGATTAAATACTTCACTTAGTGTCTGACACATATGTGCTTGTTAATTTTGAGCTATTAACATTTCCCCCCAACATTTCGTATATTGTGAGTTTTCTTTTTATATAAACAATATAATATATAAACAATACACATTACCAGGATTGTAAACTCCATGAAGCTGGAGAACATATATAATGCTTCTTTGAATACTATCCTCCACATACCTTAGTAGAATGTCTTGAATTAAGTAGATATCCAACATGTATTCATGTTTTACTATTTCTTTCTGATTTACATTGGAGAGGTTTTTATTCCATTTTAAAATAGACCACAACTAAAAACAAGAATTTTAAATGATGGTAGTAGGATCTCTAAAGTTGCAAGAAAAAGACAGACCCAGATTGCGCTTAGGGATAGAGGTTTATTGAAAGGAACCATGAGAAAATAAGGTCAGTTATCAATTTCACAATCACTCTGGTTGCTGATGTTTCTAAGGCTGGGATATCTGCCTTGATTTGAATTCTGACTCTGCCATTTACAAGTTGTGTGACCTTGGGCAAGTTGCTGAAGCTCTTAGTGTGCAAGTTTCTTTATCTATATATTGTGGATTTAAAAAAAATAGTATTCACCTCATAGGGATAAATGAGGATTAAATAAGATAGTGCCTATGAAATGTCTATTGCAGAACCTACCAAATGTCTATGGTAGGTTCTCAGTAAATGGTAGCTACTTTGTAGCAGCAGCAGCAAGAATAGTAGTAGTAATAGTAGTTGTTGCTATCATTGTAGTTATTATTGCACCTGAAATAGAAAATCAGAATATAGCTTAGTGTTATTCAGTAATGTCCTGAGGTCAAATGATTTGTATTGTCATTGTCACCTAGAGTTTGTACTTTTCAAAATAGAAGATCAGATTGAGTTGGTTTTGCCAACATTCAATGTGTGCAACCAAAATCAGCTCAGAATTAAGTGTATTCCATCTGCCCAACCTCTGCAGTGATTGTCTTTAGGTTCAGCCTACTGGGGCTAGGCTAGCAAGATTGTTTTTACTCCCTAACATACATACACTGTATGCACAACAGCAAGGGGGTAAAAAATTGGGCCATTTTCCTCAATAGGGATCTGTTTCTAACTTGGACACTTCACTTTTATGGACTCTTCTTTGAACACATTCAGTCTAGTGACCTTCCTCAATAATGATATCTGGAAAAAACACATTTTCTTTCAACCATATGCTCATTTTTATTCCAGGACTTCCCACTCTAAGTTGCTTCATTAAGACTCCTTGAGCTATTTCTTCTCTTGTTTTCCTCATTGTGAGTTTCCTTAAAGCTCCTGAGACTGTCAGTCACAGTATTGAATCAAATGAATATTATATAATTAAGTCACAAAGAACATAAAAACCTGTGTGATAGGACATTAGCAGTCTGGGTTTTCAGAAGTCATGCTGCTTCATTCTACGCCACTGCAATTTTTATCTAGCTGTGTAAGGTCCAGATAAAATGATTTAGTTATTCAAAATGAATGAAAACTCACCAAGGATTCTCATTGTGAAGTCCTTCCCACTTTATCAAAGGAGACAGGCCCGGGGATAGCTCAGAAATAAAAGGAGGCCTTTGAGGCCCAAAGTTACCTTAAAGCCCAGTTCTTAGTCCTGCCTTGAATACCGTGTTTATATTTTTAAAACATTTCTTTCACAATGGAAGCAGTTTGATCCATGTCTACATCTTTAAATTTTTTTTAAATTAACCTAAACTTCGGAAATCCTAGCAGGTAGAGGACATTGGCATGTTGGTGACAAACATGGCATGAGATCAGGTAACATCCAATAGATTTTATAGCCAAAGGACGGACAGGGGAGGCGCGTTTGCCCATTCTGCTTCCCAGAGTCCTTTTGGGCTTGATATCAGACACAGAGCTACCACTCAGGTCAATAGGCCTCTTGTGATCAACAATATCAAAACAGTTTATCAATATCAAATAATCAGCATCCTCCGAAGAAGGCCCTAAGCCAAGGTGAATAATGTTTTGAAGGCAACAATGATCATTTCTATTTCACACCTGAAATAAGGCTGCAAATAACAGAGAGAACGTGAAATTACATAGAACAGCTTTGGTCTCAGGATTCCAGGAAACTATTCGGCATCTCTTGGTGGGTGATTCCAACTTACCACTGCTCATAACCTGGTGTTTCTTAAAAAGGTAGCAATCCATGGCTTGGGCCGAACTATTTTAAAAACAGATAAAAAAACACACAAAAAACATTAAAGTATCCCACTTGCTGCTGAGTGACTGGCTTTTAACTAAGAGCTAGCCAACTTGGGTTCATCCTACATCTCTATGATTGAATACCCTTCCTTTGAAAAGGCACTTTCCCAAAATCTCTGTATCCCAGTCCGCAGTCTACATACACAGTTAAACTTGTTCCTTTTCTATTTTACAGGCTATTCATAGTATTCCAGAAGTACTCCCCCCCAAAAGCTTTGCCTTCACTGATGAAGAAAAGTCCCCAATGTTAAGATAAAACAAAATTATGACACAGAATTCCATCGTTCCTTTCAAAATCATATTTTTCAAAATTTTGTTTGTGAAGGAACACTCTTTATATTCTGCCTTTCATCAAATGCTGGTGTTTATTGCCTGTACTCACAAAAGAGGAAAGTTGGCCTTAATTTTTTTGTTTTAAAATGTATCTTTTTCTTCTATAGAAGGCTGCATTATTCTATTAACACTTTTTAGCAACATGAACTCAGAGCTCACATTTGACTGTTTTCTATTATATTCAATTTCCTTAAACAACAGCCAATTGTCTGGGAGTGAATAAGTAGACCCTTAACCTTACAACAAAGGCTAAAAGGCAGAATTAAAAAAAAAATTATGACCTAAAATTATCCTAGATTTTTTTCTTTATTTCTGTGGGTGGGTTATAATTTTTCAGCTGCTTCAAGATACTCATGTTAGTAGAAATTGACTAACATTATGCCAGCAACTGGTAACTAGTGGTCCTTTGTAGAACTACAGGCAGACTAATGAAGAAAATAAACTCTCAGAGTCCAGAGAGCAGAAGCCAGCACAACTGGCAGTTCATGGAAACGGCTATGAACGGAAATGACAAAGCACTGTGGTCAATTATGAGCCTAACTGTAACCAATGGAGGGTGGAACCTCAATGGGATTTCTTTAATTGACCTGCAGGGAGTTTGTTGTATTTGTCTTTCTTGCCAGAGGCAATCATCATCTATGTGAGTATTGCATGTACTTTATGCCAAGAAGATGTGGCACATATACACAATAGAATATTATTCAGCCATAAAAAGAATGAAATCTTGACATTTGCAACAGCATGGATGGACCTAGAGAGTATTATGTTAAGTGAAATAAGTTAGACGGAGAAAGAAAAACACCATATGATTTCACTTGTATGTGGAATCTAAAAAACAAAATAAATGAACAATCAAAACAGAAACAAACTCATAGACACACAGAACAAATTGATAATCACCAGATGGGAGGGGTACTAGAGGGATGGATGAAAAAGGTGAAGAGCTTAAGAAGTAAAAATTGACAGATATAAAATAGTTATGGGAATATAAAGTACAGCATAGGAAATATAGTCAATAATATTTTAATAACTATGTATGGTGCTAGATGGGCACTAGACTTATTGGAATGATCACTCCACAATGTATATAAATATCTAATTACTATATTGTACTCTTGAAACGAATATAATACTATATGTCAATTATAATTAAAACTAAGTTTAAAATATTTAAATGTAATTTATCCACCATGATAAAGAAGAAAGTAAGCTTAAAGAATACCTTTCAATATTCCATATTTCCAAAAAACATATACTCTAGATAGACTAAGGAAAACACTATATAAAAGATACCAGATATTATAGTACAGTGAGAGGGGGAAAGAAAACAAAACTAGTAATAAGAAAGTAAAGAGAAGAGAAAAGAAAAAGATATTGCTTTCCTGGAACTTGAAAGAGGCTACAGATTTCTTCCCACAGAGGGTGAAGCCATAACAGCAAAGAAAATGAAGATACTCAAAGCCGGGGTCACGGAATTAAAAATGAAAGATTTTCATAGACAAGTGAGTCTGAAAAGAAGGAGTTTTACACAACTAGAGCTTTTTAGTAGGCAGAAAGATTGTCCCATAAAAGTTGAATCAAGGTTTTCTAGAAAAGAAGAATGGAATCATTAGGAGAATCCCAAAGCATTTGGGCATGCAGAGGAAACGGCTGCTGGACAAAAGCAAGAGGCGAGAGATTTGGTAAGGCTCTTGAGAGATGTAGAAGTAGTTGGATACAGGCCGCTCAAGCATGGACCTTCTGTAGGCAAGTTAAATTAATGAAGAATATTTCATGGTAAGGCCCACATCAGAAAGAACCTTGGAATTTTCAGAGAAAAATCACAGTGTAAATTCAAGAAGCCATAATTTTCTTAGGAAGGAAATGTAACATAGTAAAAAGAGCATAGACTTTGACTTCAGCCTTTGACAGATTAACAATCAAATCCTGGCTCAGCCTCTCGTACTAGTAAGTACATGAAGTTGAGCAAGTTACTTTCTCTCAGCTTCAGTTTTTCATCTACTAAATATAGAAGTTGAAGTTGTGTCAGGTTTGTTCTGAGAAGTACATCATGTACCCTGTAAAAGGTCTAATAATTGGCTCATAATTGGGATCTAATAAATGGTGTATATTTTTGTTTATTATACATTTTCAGGTAAAAGCAAGATATGGCTCATAGTGAGGAATGACTGGGTACCCAATACATTTCAGAGGTAAATAAACTAGTAAGCATTTACAAAGGAAATAAAAGAAATGACATAAATACAACACGGAAGCCCATGTGATTTTTGGAAGGAATATACTAGTATAATGCTTACTATAACTGACCGCCTAAGATTCTTTCTACAGGCTGAATGATTTGGAATGAATTGTAATATTACCTTAAATCTTTTTAAGATTAAGTTTAACACTTAGGGTGTTGTTTATCATGCAGAATATAAAAATTGTCATGGGAAAGGGTTTATACGCATATATTTTGTTTTGTTTTCCTAAAATTGCTCCTCCTTTGATGAAAGAAGACAAGCCAGAGGAAAAAAGTCACCATTTAATATTAGTAGTGTACTCATATGATCTTGCAATATACAAAGCATATTTTCACCTGTTCTGGAGGTGTGGGCAATCACTTTTGTGGTTTGGGGTTTCTTAATTATACTGAGGTATAAAGTATAGAAACAATCTTAAAACCACATCTGCAGTTCTGTGGTTGTGACACTACCTACAACATCCCATGTGTGTTAATTCAAATAAAGTTTAATGAAAAGTCTACCATCTATTGCAGTGTTAGAGACAAAGATTTAACCACCTTTTCTTAGTAAAAGTAAGTTCACTAAACATACATTTTGATTTTTTAAATTTTAGTGGTAATAAATATGTGATATAACAAGAGAAGCAACACAGATTCTAAACATGAACATCCATATTAAAAAAAATGAAACTAGATACAGACCTTATACCCTTCCCAAAAATTAACTCAAAATAGATGACAGACCTAAATGCAAAATGCAATGTAAGAGAAAACCTAGATGACCTTGGTAGAGTAATCTTGGGTGTAGGTTCTTGCTATTCAACACTTTGAATATTTCTTGCCACTCCCTTCTCGCCTGCATAGTTTCTGTTGAGAAATCAGCTGACAGTCATATGGGTACTCCCTTGTAGGTAACTAACTGTTTTTCTCTTGCTGCTTTTAATATTCTCTCTTTGTCTTTTGCCCTTGGCATTTTAATTATGATGTGTCTTGGTGTGGTCCTCTTTGGATTCCTTTTGTTTGGGGTTCTCTGCGCTTCCTGGACTTGTAAGTCTATTTCTTTCACCAGGTAGGGGAAGTTGTCTGTCATTATTTCTTCAAATAGGTTTCAATATCTTGCTCTCTCTCATCTTTTGGCACCCCTATAATTGAGACGTGGGTACACTTGAAGTTGTCCCAGAGGCTCCTTACACTATCTTCATATTTTTGTATTTGTTTTCCCTTTGCTTTTCTGGTTGAGTGTTTTTTGCTTCTTTGATTTTCAAATCTTTGACTTGATTCTTGGGATCCTCTAGTCTGCTGTTGGATCTCTGTATATTATTCTTTTAAAAATATATATATATTATTGATTTTTTACAGAGAGGAAGGGAGAGGGATAGAGAGTTAGAAACATCAATGAGAGAGAAGCATCGATCAGCTGCCTCTTGCACACTCCCTACTGGGGATGTGCCAGCAACCAAGGTACATGCCCTTGACCGGAATCGAACCTGGGACCCTTGAGTCTGCAGGCTGATGCTCTATCCACTGAGCCAAACCAGTTAGGGTTGTATATTAATCTTTATTTCAGTCAGTGTATGCTTAATTTCTAATTGGTCCTTTTTCATATCCTTGAGGGTCTCACTATATTTCTCAGAAGTTTGAAGTTTATAGAAGATTCTTGAGTAACCTTATAACCGTGGTTTTGAACTCTGTATCCAGTAATTTGCTTTCCTCCATTTCTTTCATTTGTGACATGTTTATTTGACTCTGCATTTTGGCTACTTCCCTGTGTTGATAGAGTGGCTTTGTGTGCTAGGTGCCCTATAGGGCCCAGTGGCTCAGCCTCCCTAATTACCTGAGGTGGACACTTTTGGTGCACCCCTTTGTGGGCTGTGTGCACAGTCTTGTTGTAGTTAAGCCTTGATTGCTGTTGGTATCACTGGAAGGAATTGATTTCCAGGTCAATTGGCTATGAGGACCAGTGTGTCTACAATGGGAGAACTTCTGTGCTGGAGACATCTTTATGAGGCAGTACTTGCTTCAGTGGGGCTATGGCACTCACTGAGTCTACCCCCTGAGTGTGTCTCTTATGGATGTGAAGAGTTGTAATCTGAATGGTCTCACTGTGACCACTGGGTAGACTGGCTCTTGGATCTCCGAGGAGGTGCAAAGTCAGCCACTGCCTGAAGCCACCCAGCAGGAGCTGCAGAGATATCTGCATATGCCTCCTCTTTGTTTGGGGTTTGGAGGTGCCCAGATGAGGGGCAGCTGTGAAGTAACGCAGGCTGCTGAGGAGCCTTAGGCCTTCTTTTGGAAGCTCTGGGGTTCTCTGACCCAGCTGCAGTTTGATAGGTTTTTAGGCAGAGAAAGGCCAGGCCATTCATATGCAAAAGCCTTTGTGCACAGCTTGGGTGGGGTTGTAAATTAGGTGGGGCAGGGTCTCAGGGAATCACCAGGGTGGAGCAAACTGCAATGGCTGCCAGTCTGCTCTGCCTCAAAGAGGTCCCGGGGTTTGTTTCCTGAGGCCCTGTGCAGGAACAATGAATGCTGCAAGCACTTCTGTGAGAAAGCACCCTCAAGTTCTGGCTTGATGCCAGACAGTACAGTTTCTCTCAGTATGAGTCTGGGTCCCCAAATTCTGGAGTTCAGAGCAGTCGGGAGCTTGTATCTCCCTCCCAATTCAAAAAGACAACAGAGTACCTAGCTGCCAGCCCCTTTAGTGTGCGCTTCTGTATCTCAACACTTCCACACTTCTGCACCTCCTACCGGACTCAATGAGCTTTTCTCTTTCCTTCTAGTTGTAGAATTTCTACTCAGCCAGCCTTCCCTTGGTTCTGGATGATATTTGTTTTATCTGTTAGTTGTAGTTTTAATGTGGTTATGCACAGCAGCAAGTTCAGGTGTTTAACTGAGCTGCCATCTTGGTTGTATCCCCTCCACTTTTTTTATTACTTATTCTTTTATTTTTCTTGTATACTTTTGATTTAAAAAATATTTTTCTCTTTTTGTCTTTTATTTTCTTACTCTATTTTTTGTTTAATTTTCATAATTTTTGTTTCTATTTCTCTTTTCTTCTTTATTATATTTCCTTTTTTAATTTTCATATTCTTCTTTTAAAAATGTTCTTTATCTTTTTCCCCATTATTCTTTTTTCTTTCTATTATTTTTTTTCTTAACCTTTTTTTCTTCTTATTTCCTTTTTTGTTGATTCTGTTTGATTTTTTGTTTTGTTTTGTCAGCACCTGTACAACAGCTTGCATGCCATGGTTGGAGTTGAGCCTCACAGTCAGACAGCCTGAGAGTCAGTTCTGCCCACAAATTGGCCAATAGCAATCAAGACACAAATAGAACAGTAGGGACCACATAAGCCACAAAAGGGACATTCCTAGAGTACCCAACTCAGGCGATCAAAGAGACTGCACTACTGGGTCCCACAGGTCACATACTACATAAGAGACCCCCACATACATCCCAATATTGGGAATCATAGTAGTCTATACTATTAGAAACACACACAAAGAGACAGCCCAAATGGGACAGGGATGATGATAAAGAAACAGGCACTAAATGAAAGAATAGGAGGAATCCCCAGAAAAAGAGCTAAATAAAATAGAGACAAGCAATTTATCACAAACAGAGCTCTAAGTAATGGTTTTAAGGTTGCTCAACAGCATGAAAAATTATATAGAGACCATGAAAAATAACCAGAATACCATATCTAAAATAAAGAATACACTGGAAGGAATAAACAGTAGGCTGGATATAGCAGAGGACTGAATCAATGATTTGGAAGACAAGGTAGAAAAACCCCCCACCCAATTAGAGCAACAAAAATAAAAAAAGAAAGAGGATAATTTAAGGGAACTTTGGGACAACATGAAATGTAACAACATCCACATCATAGAGGTAACTGAAGGAGAAGTAAGTGAGCAAGGGATAGAGAACCTTTCTGAAGAAAAAAATGACAGAAAACTTTCTTAAACCAATGAAGGAAAAAGTCTCCCAAGTACAGGAAGCACATAAAGTTCCAGTCAAGATGAACCCAAAGAGACCCACAGCAAGACACATCATAATTAAAATGGCAAAGGTTAAAGACAAAGAGAGAATCTTAAAGGCAGCAAGATAGTAACCTACAAGGGAGTTGCCATAAGGTTATCAACTGATTTCTCAACAGAAACACTTCAGGCCAGAAAGGATTGGTATGAAATTTTCAAAGTAGTGAAAAGCAAGGACCTGCAACCAAGACTACTCTATTCAGCAAGGGTATCATTTAAAATTGAAGGTGAAATAAAGAGATTCCAAGACAAAAAAAAGGCTATAGGAATTCATTACCACCAAATCAGCATTGCAAGAAATGTTAAAGGGACTGCTTTAAGAAGAAGAAGAAGAAAAGAGAGAGAGAGTGGGGGGAGATAACATAGGTATAAAGTAAATATAGCAATGTATAACTACTTATCAATAATAATCTTAAATGTAAATAGATTAAATGATCCAATCAAAAGACAGGGTAGCTGAATGGATTAGAAAATATGACGCATATATACGCTACCTATAAGAGACCCACCTCAGATCAAAAGATTCACACCAGCTGAAAGTAAAGGGATGGAAAATAATATTCCATACACATGGAAATGAAAAAAAAGCTGATATAGCAATACTTATATCAGACAAAATATACTTCAAAAGAAAGATCATAAGAAAGACAAAGAAGATTACTATAGAATACTAAAGGGTTTGATCCAACAAGAGGATATAACCCTAATAAACATATATGCACACAATATAGGAACATCTATATATCTAAAAGCCTAAGCAACTATTATGGCAGAATGACTGGAATGACTGGTCACTATTACGTGCACTGAACAGGTAGGCAGGCAGGCCAGTGGTTAGGGGCGAGTGGTCCCGGATTGTGAGAGGGATGTCTAACTGCAGGGATCGGGCCTAAACTGGCAGTCAGATATCCCCTGAGGGGTCCCAGATCTGAGAGGGTGCAGGCTGGGCTTAGGGACTCCCCAACCCCTGTGCACTAATTTCATGCACTGGGCCTCTAGTATAAATATAAAACAAACAAATAAAACTCTTGGTGGACTTTAAGGGAGAGATTGCCAGCAATACATTCATAGTAGGGGATCTTAACACCCTACTGTCATCATTGAGTAGATCTTCTAGACAGAAAATTAACAAAGAAACAGTTGCCTTAAACACCACACTAGATGAGATGGATTTAATTTATATTTACAGAACATATCATCACAAAGCAGCAGAACATACATTCTTCTCAAGTGCATTCTTGAGATAGACCAAGATGTAACATTCTCAAAGATAGACCAAATATTAGGACACAAAATAAGTCTTAAAAAATTCAAAAAGATTGAAATCATATCAAGCATCTTCTTTGATCACAATGGCATGAAATTAGAAATCAACTACAATTTAAAAAAATTTAAAAAAGATACATCTGATGAAAAACTGTTATCCAAGCCCTGACAAGGTAGCTCAGTTGGTTAGAGCATCATCCCAATACACCAAGGAGGTTGCAGGTTCAATCCCCAGACAGGGCACATATAAGAATTGACCAATGGCCCTAACTGGTTTGGCTCAATGGATAGAGCATCGCCCTGCAGACTCAAGTCCCAGGTTCGATTCCGGTCAAGGGCGTGCACCTTGGTTGCAGGCACACACCCAGTAGGGAGTGTGCAGGAGGCAGCTGATCGATGTTTCTCTCTCATCGATGTTTCTAACTCTCTATCTCTCTCCCTTCCTCCCTGTAAGAAATCAATAAAATATATTTAAAAAAAGAGAATCTACCAATGAATGCATAAATCCTCTCCTCTCTTTGTCTCTCTCTCTCTCTGTCTCTGTCTCTGTCTCTCTCTTTCCCCTCTCTTTCTCTATCTCTCTCCCCCTTTCTCTCTCTCTAAAATCAATCAATAAAAAATAATTTAAAACACTGTCATAAAAATATACCAAAAACTCTTAAAATCCAATAATAAGCAAACAAGTTGATTAGAAAATGGGCCAAGACCTCAATACAAACCTCACCAAAAAAGATGTATAGGTGGCAAATAAGCATATGAAAAGCTGCTCCACATCATATGTCATCAAGAAAATGCAAAATAAAACAATAAGACACCACTATGCACATATTAGAATGGCCAAAATTCAAAACACTGACAATACCAAATGCTGGTGAGGATGCAGAACAACAGGAATTCTCATTCACTTCTGGTGGGAATGCAAAAGGGTATGGCCACTTCAGAAGACTGTTTGGTGGTTTCTTAATGAACTAAACACACTCTTACCATGCGGTCCAGCAATTGCACAACTTGATATTTACCCAAAAGTGTTAAAAATATATGTCCATACAAAAACCTGCACATAAATGTTTAAAGTACCACTATTCAGAATTGTTAAAACTTGGCAGCAATCAAGTTGCCCTTTAACTGGTGAATGGATAAATAAGCTGTGGTTACATACAGAAAGAAGATGTGATATTAACAATAGTTACTACAATAATTAACAATATTGTATTGTATATTTGAAATTTGCTAAGATAGTAGATCTTAAAAGTTCTCATCACAAGAAAAAAAATATTTGTAGCTATGTGAGATAATGAATGTTAAACTAAATTTATTGTAGTAATCATTTTGCAATATGTACATAAATCAAATAATTATGTTATGTGCCTTAAACTAATACAATGCTATATGTCAATTATATCTCAATACAGTTTTTTTTTATTGTTTAAGGTATTACATAGGTCTCCTTTTTCCCCCATTGACTTCCTCCTGGCCTCCCCTACCCCCTGGCACATGCCCTTACCCCTCCCCCCCAGTGCCTGTGTCCATTAGTTATGCTTATATGCATACATACAAGTCCTTCGGTTGATCTCTTACCTCCCCCCATAACCCTCCCCAGCCTTCCCGCTGTAGTTTGACAGTTTGTTTGGTACTTCTTTGTCTCTGTATCTATTTTTGTTCATCAGTTTATGTTGTTCATTATATTCCATAGATGAGGGAGACCATGTGATATTTATCTTTCTCTGACTGGCTTATTTCCCTTAGCATAATGCTCTCCAGATGGAAAAAAAATTTTAAAAAGAAATGAACTCTCAACCCATAAAAAGACAAATGAATATTACTAAGTGAAAGGAGCTGATCTGAGAAGGCTACAATTATATGTTTCCAACTGTATGACATTCTGAAAAAGGCAAAAGTATGGAGATAATAAAAATATCAATAGTTGGTGGTGGTGGGGAGATGAATAGGGGGAGCAAAAGGATGCGTATGGCAGTAAAAATACTCTATGATACTATAATGATGGGTACATGTAATTATAAATTCGTGCAAAGCTATAGAATGTATTACAGCAACAGTGAACGCTAAAGATAATTATAGACTTAGGGTGATTATGATGTGTCAATTTAAGTTCATCCTTGGCAAAAATAAACAAGTACCATTCTGGTGAGTGATGTTGCTACTGGGAGAGACTATGTGTGGGGACAGTCGTTATATAGCAAATCTCTGTAGCTGCCTCTTCTGTTGTAAACCCAAATCTGCTCTGCAAATTTAAAATAATTCCTGTCTTTCTGTACGAAGGGCAACCGATATTAACCACCTGGGATGTTTTCTTTACCGTCTTTCACTGCATTCACGCAAGCACATGCCAGTTTCTACAGGGTGTCATACAACACAAGGTAACTAAAGAAACATGACTCTCTTCAATGACTGCCAGCGTTTCTTCACTGGCAAGCTCTTTCCTACAGACAGCTTCTCTTCCCCGGAGCTCAGTCCCAGATATCAGTCTCCTTTGCCGTTTGTATGGTTCTCATTGCTTAAAAATGAAAAGAAGCCATTTATTTCTGAAGAAACAATTCTCTCAGGGGCGATGAATAAGCATAGTACTTTTTTTCTAGTAGTTATAAACTTTTCCGGAGATATAAAATTTACTTTTCACATTGTAACATTTGAATGATTTTGATACGTGAATATTTCGCCCTATTTTGGGATATTCAGAGCACATTCAGAAATTTCTTTAGAAGAGATTCCAAAAAGAGGGTAAAAGTAAGTAATTAACTGACCACGATCTCACTTCCAAAGTGATAGTTCGCCTTATTCACAGAGTGTACCAGCTTTAATATTGTTTGTAACTATGTACAAGTGCTAGTGATAGAAAAAAGTGGAGCTTCTGAGAGGGTTAGAAATACCACATTAGGAACTAGGTTGGAAAGTATCCCTTACATTACTCAACCATATGTATTATCTAGTTATTGTGGCATATACATCCCTGACTCAAGTTATCAAAAAAAAAAATAATTTGCATACCAGTGTTTCTCAAGGAAATAATGGTTTTGATTAGAAGAGCAGGTTTATTCTTGTGCGCAATGTTGATCCTGAAATGTCACTCACTAGATGTAGTTTATAACTCAATAATGAGCCAGCTCAGCAAGAAGTCAGGACTTCTGTATTATATAACGATGAGACATTTTTTAACCTAATGGGACTCTGCATGACAAAAAATTTTGAGATGATAATAGTACTGGATAAATTATGATCTGCTAGTTCAACCTCCAGAAGGAAATAATCCCTCTATATAATGTTGCCATAAGAGTTACCAGAAGATTTATAGCTTTTGCAGGGAGAGTTTAATATTTATCTATAAGAGCCTGAATTAGAGGCAGAAGATCTGGAGCAAAGCAGGGGATTACTTCAGTGACTGCAAATCCTCATACTTCTGGAAGCCAAACAAACAGAAGTCTCATTGCCTTCCGAGCAGATCCCAGGATGAGCATGGTTTTAATTGGCATAATTAAAAGGGAATTAAAAAATGTGTATTGAGGACCTTGAAGGAGACTCAGTGAAGACTTTGTTCAGCAATTAGGCACAATGGCTCATAGGAATTGGGAATAATTATGCCAACACTTTGCCAGTGGCTCCTTTGTTCAGATATATATCCAAACAAAAGACAGGCATTTGATAGTCCTTTCAATGATATCAGGTCTTATCCAAAATATACACACAGGAAGGGTTTGTGTGGCTCAGATGCAGTGATAGTTCAGACAGGTAGATCTCTAAATCAGCAGAAAAGCGGCACCTTTCTTGAGAAAGTCTCCAGAGTCATCTTACATGCTAAACCTGTTAAGAAGGAAGATTATCGTTAGTGTCAATAGACACAGCCAACTTAGACAACAGATGTAGGTAATCCACAAGAACTTTGGCTTCCCACAACTGCCTTAGTTATGCCCAGCTGTGCATCTGCCAATGCTCATTCATCATGACACAACCTGCTATTTACTTTCCTTGCAATGATAGGGATTTGAGAGGAAGATGAAAGAGAACCAAAACCTATGAGGTAATTTAGAACTTTCTTGAATGTAAACTTTTTCCTTTTTATCATCTGGCATTATTGACAAGATAACATATTACCCAATTGAAGCTAGAGTAATCATTTGCTGCCAAAGCTAATATAGGGGAATGAAATAGTCTTCCGAGTTTCTTGTTTAAAGTATTTGCTAATGCCATACAGAGCCATTTGATAGAAATTAGACAAAAATATAATTTGTCAGGCAGTTATTTATTTATAACGGTCTGGTTCTTTTACATAGGACTGATCTATGAGGTGTTCTTGAGAAGGATAAACAGCTAAATATAAGTAAAGCACCATACACACTCCTCTAAAGGAAGGAAGTTTTTGATAATCTTGTTTTACCAAAAAGAGGAAAAAAGAGAGCCAACAACCCCCCACAAAAACCCCAGGCCCTCCACCAAAATATACCATTATACCATTATCGTGTGTGTGTGTGTGTGTGTGTGTGTGTGTGTGTGTGTGTTTAAAGTCCCTGAGAATAAGGTCAACAACTCTCCCAGATGTAAGACATGCCACTCCTAGCAATATTTCCCCCCATTAGGTATTGCTTATAGTTAGCAGTGTGTGGTTCCTTGATAAGTCCAAATAGCTCAGAGCTCTATATTAATTAAATGAGGATTCTAGTTTTTATCCCATGCCTATAGAGCAGTTCATGTCTTGAAGTCAGCATGACGTTTGAACATTGTTGCTGTGATGTAACCATTACCAAACACTGTGAAAAAGACATCCTTATTTCCTGCCCGAACCTTGTCTAGTTCCCGAGCTAGAGTCTCACTGTGACAGGTGTTGGTAAGGAACGAGGTGAAGGTCTGAGGCAGACTCTGGGCTCCTGCCATACTCAGGTTGGACAATAAAGCCTCTCGTGTTTGTAAGAGACCCCATGGTCTTCTCTTTCTGTTATAAGAAATTCAACATTAAAACAACAACAACAGTCCTAGCTGGTTTGGCTCAGTGAATAGAGCGTCGGCCTGCGGACTGAAGAGTCCCGAGTTCGATTCCGGTCAATGGCACATGCCCAGGTTGTGGGCTCGATCCCTATTGGGGGGCGTGCAGGAGGCAGCCTATCAATGATTCTCTCTCATCATTGATTGTTTCTATCTCTCTCTCCCTCTCCCTTCCTCTCTAAAATCAATAAAAATGTATTTTAAAAAAACACAAAAAAACAAAACAAACAAAAAAACAACAACACACCTACAATTGCTTTAGGAGACACACTTGGAGCCAGTGAATTCCCTCAAGGGTGTGAGGCTTTTAAAGTTTTTTTAGGAGCAAGCAAAGGAGGCGGTTCAACAGTACATAGAAGCCGTATTGGCATCTGTAGATCCCGACTCCTTAAGGAAACTAAACATTTTGTGGACTGGTCCAATAAACATTCTTTTAAGGTCCATTCCAAGAGAAAGCATTCTGTATTTTTGTAGTTAACCCTTCTGAAATTGCCGTTTTTATAGGTGAAAAATGACTCAATGGTGGCAATTTTGGATGGTTCAAGCTAACTCACCTCCCTTTAGCAAACTGGACAAAACACGGGAGCTATGAGCAAACACCCGAATGAAAATTCCAGCTCTACAACTAAGTGACTTTAGGGAAGCATCATAGCCCAACTGGGCCTTAGTTTCTTTACCTGTAAATTGAGGTGAGTAATCCCTGCTTTATAAGATGGCTGCGTGAGTTAAGGACAACACCTTACATAGCACTTTCAGTAAATAGTAGTTACTAGTATCACAGAGAGATCATTCTTAAAATTTGATTATCAGTGTCCTAAGGAGACTGTCCAGACAGGAAGTAGACTAGAGGCTGTGGAGGGCTTGAAAGTTCGGGGGAAAATGCGAAGTGATTGCTAATGGAATTCCTTTTAGGGTGATAGACATGTTCTAAAATTAGACTGTAGTTGTAGTTACACAACTTCATGAATATACAAAAATTATTGTATGGTATGCGAATTTTATCTCAATAAAGCTGCTTTTAAAAAGTCACAAAGAAGGACACACATAGAGAAAGTAACTGCAAGAGCTTGAAGCTGTTTGGAAAAAAAATGTTTAGACTTGGCCTTTCGCAAGGTTCATTTATAGGTTTTCAACAAACAAAAACAAACAAACAAACAAACAAACCTAGGAGCATTTCTTGAATTAATCCAGTTTAACACGAGACAGTCATTGCAGAGCATTGTTTCTAATTGGCTGCTTCTTGAACTAGCCGCAGTGGAAGGGGATGTCGTTTCTTGCTATTCTGCATCTGGCAAACATCTCGTTTCATTATAACAAATGTCAGGAAGTAAAGATTTATTTCAAGATTTACTTCAGAGTTGAAGAAAAAGCTACAATTGACAGACTGTTTTGGCTGTCTCACATCTCAAACCGCCCAGTGTTGGGTGCATCGTCATATGAATAGGAAAGCTGTGTTCCCAAACACTTTCTCATTCCAATTGCACAAGCGCAACGTGAGTCTGGTTTTGAACAGCAGCACAGCTTGGACAATGTTCAATCACTGCGTAGAGTCTGAGCAATGTAAAAAGAAGACCAGGGAGGCCTAAAAAGAGGGCATAATAGTGACTTGCCCAGATGATCAAATTACATTTTCCTCTTCTAACTGTTAGACATTTACAGGGATACAATTGGAAGATGCCTTTGGGTCCTATTTAATCCCTATGTAGAAACCCAGCATTTGGTAACAGAGCACCAGATTCTTATACAGGGAATTTTATACATAGAGCTTTATTGAATGCAAATCTGGACAGAAAAGAATTCCAGCTTTGAATACTGCATTATGATACATTAGTAAATACTCCATCCTATTGTGGATAATTTTTTTACCCAAAAGTGTTATGCAGTGTATTAGTTCCCCTCCCCCACCCACACACACACATCCATATAATTTATGTATAAGATAAGAACACTTATCAAGGATTATAAGTCAGTAGTTTTATCATCATTTACACATCTCCTTCTGAAGATGAAATATCTTGCTGTTTAAATGTGTGTACTTTTTTAAAAAAATCAACAGCACCTATGAGTCATATCCAAAATTAAATAGTAACAATTACGTGCTTGAATGTAGCCATATTATCAGCACTGAACTGACTCCTATGCCAATGCTATCAGGACAACTGAGGTAGATGATGGTCAGCTCAATGTAAATCTGAAATAGGAGCTACTGTTCTTTAGTACTTTGTCCCAAACACCCAGGGCTCTTTGTTGTCTTCCGAATACCCGGAGCCTGACATACTAAATATCATGGGAATCAATTTTTCCAGACAGCCCAATACCCTGGATCATTTTGCCCTTTGTGCACATGCATCAATACTTACCCATCCTGTATATCTCGCTTTCCAGTCTTGTTTAATTCTATGGTTAGTCTGATAAAATAAAAATCAAGCTGAGGAGTTAATGCCTTGAAAGAGTTCTATGTTTTTCCCCCAGGAAACATCTGTATTTTAGTGGGGGTGTTTAATGTCTTGAGTTACAGTTAATTCAGTCAGGGAGTATTTTATGCCCCTCAAATATATTCTTGGTTTGTATCTAGAAACAAGACCGACACACACACACACACACACACACACACACACAGTCACAGATGAAATACATGTCACATGAAGATGGGATGTAATGAATAAGGATTTAAGATATACTACAAGGTACCTAGGAAAAAATGTCTTAAATAATAAAGCTTGCCTGTGGACTACAGGTAAATATTAGCAGCAGATAGATCAGTCAACAGTGGAAGAAGCCAAGATGGGGTAGCATTTTTTGAGTATTCTAGAAAACACCAAAGAACTTTTACATTTATGTAAGCTCTACAAACATCAGCTTTAGCCACAAACAATTGGTGTTGCCATAGAAGTGGAAAGATGAACTTCCAAGTCATTGGTCTTTTGAGTTCCAGCCATTTTAAATACAGATAAACAGTAGGGCTTGTAAGTACACATGTACATAAATAAATGTATTAAAAAGAACATATATCTCTACTATTGAACTTCATATGTATGAATTATACAACATTTAAGAATTTGAACAATTTACCTCTTGTCATTTTATGACTCTGAATTATTTATAGACAAAAGAGGACTTTTTTCTATAAAGAAAACCGGTAAAAGGATTCACTAAATCTATGAACTTATTTCTTCATAAATGCATGCAATATATAAGTGGATACTAGGGTTATAAACATCTGTGGAATAAGTAATGCTAGTTGTTAAACCACTTAAAAACAACCTCTTTTGCACACTGTTCAGAGAAGCACATTATAATTTGTTAGTCAAATCTGGATTATCTCGTTTCTATGCAGTATATTAGTGTGATCTCTAATCATTTCAGACACTAATCCTTCTTCATACCATTAGTTATGGCTTTTAATAATTTTTAAAATTCTTCCTTGACCAAGGTGATAAGGTATAATTTATATTCGAGCATTTATTCTACATGTCAAATTCATTCATTATGACATAAAACAATACATTCTTTTTGTTTGTTTGTTTCCAAATTGAGAAGACAGTGCACAGATAGTTGGAAAATCCAATATATCTTAAGGAATTTCACTGGTTACTCCAAATCAGATACTGTAGAGAAACTTCTCAACTATTAAGATTGAGTGGTTGGGGAACAGGGAAAGGGCTTTCTTATTCTTCAGAAGACTAGGTTATGCTCTTTGCATATAAAAATAATATGAAATTTAGGTACAGAATTCACTGAAATTAAATGGTCTAGATTTTAATTGCAATATACTCATTAAGAACCAATTACATGGAACATTCTGTGCCAAGGGAATATGGGAATACAAAAATGATAAAACTATACTTTATTGTCAAAGAGCTTACAATTGAATGGGAAAGAAAGGTACATAAATGAGTATATAATAGAATCAGTCACATGGTGTCCTTGCCTATTTTCTATTTCAAAGACATTGATTTATTTTTCTTAAATGTCTTCTCAAGAGAAACATTAAATACCCCTAATTTGAGGGTATTATTGACAGAAAAAAAAAACCCTTTCATATAATGTTAGTTTTTAGATTTGATTCTTGCTATTCTGTCCCAATATCCCCATCTGATTTTTCTAGGCATTTAGTTCTCCTTGACCCAGTGGTAATCAATCCATTCTAAGTGTGTTACTAAGCTTTGGAGAAAGTTACGGTGCTGGTACTATCACTACTATTACATGGTACATTTTTGGAAGAAAGTTTCTATGCTTGTATCAGGGTATACATGCCCTTCAAATTTCTTTTCATTTCAAAATGTCGAAGCAGTGACAGATATAAAGAGTGGCAGGAGTGTAACATGGGGGTAAATTCGATGACAACAGTCAAATAAAGCCAGAGGCAATTGTTCCGGCTTTGAAGGCCATGAGAACAATATTAAAAGAAATGTGGTCAGAGAAGTTATACTTCCCTTAATAAGAACTAGACAGCATTTGTTTCTTCTTTGCTAAACAATAAAATTCCAAAAGCATAAGATGCACTGCCTTTTGATTCCCCCCACTAATTGGCAGAGTGTTATGCTGCATTGTAAGTTGCACTCAAAAATTGCTCATTAAGGTCACATTTTATTAGTGTTTTTGGCTTACTTAGCAGATAGCTCATCAATCAGATCCTAGATGTGACTAGGTATGATACTAGTGTTACAACAGGCTCAGGCGTAGACAATTCAGAAAAGGTCAGGCAGAAACAATTAAAAGGAGCCTTTGGTTATGAGGTTTGGCTGATAGAGCTGGATTTAAAGTTACAATAAGAATTTGAGTTACCGAGAAGCAGATGACATTACAGCCCATTTTAATCTAAGACATTAAGTGTTGAACAAAGAATGAGTGGCAAAGACAAAGCTACCACTGCTGTCCTTTTAAATATTAGTTTGCTGACTTTCCAGTTCTAGTAACAGTGAAGAAATTTGTAATGGATTATTCCACACTGAAACAACAATTAGGAGATCCATGTTTATGCAATTTTTACCCTGAAAATACTGCCAGGAACATGAACTGTTGAGCAGCTAGAAATCAAGCAGAAAACTTGGTTTGGGGACTCAAATAATCGAGGGCACAGATACCAATTGAGCTAGAAATTAAGGGGAAAAATTCCGACAAAGAAGAAGCTACCGATTGAGAGTTCCTAAATTTTTGTCTAAATGACGTGCTCCTCTAATGCTTTTTCTGTTGGCCGATTCAATGGGGCGGGGCCTGCCCCTTTAATCTGGGCCCCACCTGCTCTGGTCAGACTGGTTTGGAGACACAGGTAAAGGGAGGGAGGGAAAGGAATACTTGCAGAGCCAGCACGGAGCTGGGCAGCTCTTTCTCAGAAGCTGGGGACCCTCCATGTCTCTCCAGGTTGAAAGTAGGAGGGTGTCATGGGTCCAAATGGCAAGGGGTAGGAGGCCCTCGAGGAGGTGGAGGGAGGGATCAGCCTCACCAAGAAGCAGTGAGATAGAGGACGGATGGCAGGGAGAGGAGAGAGATGGAAGAGGCATAGAAAACAGCCATGATTGGACCTAGAAATCAGAATGCACAGACGTACAATGGATGAGGTACACTAGTGAGGAGTTGAGAAATTGTCCAAGTGCCCAGACTGGAGACTAAAGAATAGGGAATACTGCTACTACCAGTTCCTTGGGACAGATTTGTTGGCAAATCCAAACTTCCCCCAAATCTTTTTGTGATTCATATATGGGGGCATTTTAAAGAACTCAGGAGAAAGAAGAGATAGAAGACTGAAAATACCTTGGATTTACTAATGGAACCCCAGAAAGGTCATGTCTTAAAGGCTAAAATTATGTCATGATATTAAGGCATTTACCTTAAGACAAAGAACACACACACACACACACACACACACACACACACACACACACCGCCATGCTAACAGATCATAAAAGCAAACCTTTACAATTTGATCATCAAGTAATTTACAATGAATAGTCTTCAGAGGAACATAACAGAATTCAGGGACTCTATAATAAATTACATAAAATGTCCATTATAAAAATAAAAGAGTATGAGACTTGCAGAGAAACAGGAAAATTTTTATCTATATTTACAGAAAAAAAAGTTAGTATAAAAGGACTTCCTGATGACTCAGATTATGCAAGTAACTGAAAAAATGTAAAGCACTCATTATAAATATGCTCAAGGTCTTAGAAGAAAAGTTTGCCAAATTGAGTGAAAAATTGGGGAAACTCACTGAATAATCACATCTGTTTTAAAAACTAACCAGGTATTCTATAATTTAGAAGTAAAATATCAGAAATTAAAAATTCACTTAAGGGCAGGTTGGAAATAATAGAGGAAATGGTCAGTAAACTTGAAGTTAGTCAATCAAAATTATCCATATAAAAGAAGAGGAAGAAAGATTGGTAAAGAAGTAAAGAGAATATCAATAACTTCCAAAACATTATTAAACATCTAAAATACATGAAATTGGAGTCCCAGAAGGAGAGAATTGGGCATAAAAAATGTTAAAATAATAATTTAAACATTTCCAAATGTGGACAGGGAAGAAAAAAAAAAGGCCACATGCTGACCTGACAGGCTCAGGAGAGGCCTGCATGGCGGTCTTGCAAACTTAAAGACCTAAAGTAACCACAAAGGATGGTCTGAAATTAAACCTTAACTGAAAGCAGTTATGGTGGTAGTCATGTCCTAGACTGTTATTTTCCCTGATGAGGTCAATTTTTACCTTAGCTGAGCCTATTGTCTTTTTGCATCTATGATAACATATCCTCGAAATGTCTGGGTAACTGGTAACTTCCCTTTTTCCCTTGGGACACAACCTAATGTGCCTGGGTGCCAGGACAGATATCACTAATTCCTTCACTGGAATTTACAATTAACAATTCATGTTAATTGTTGACTGTTGGCTATCCTGCACACATCTAAATATGTCTATCATTTTACTTTTTATCCAATCCCAGAGATTTCTCTGCCTTGCTTTCTCCAATCTATCACCAATGGATTTCACATAACGCAACTACATCCCCTCCTTTGATTGCAGTGTATAAAAATAGATGAAGAAACCGCCATTCTCTGGAGCATTATCCCAATCCTTTGAAATACTGTTTCCCGGCAATTGTCGACAGTTTGGCTCCAATAAGCTCACAAAAATTCTTTACAGGTTTGAATATTTTTACGTTAACACAAATTTACTTTAAAAAACACATACACACAAATACCAAATATTACTCACAGATTCAGGAAGCTTAGCAAATCTGAAGTAAGATAAATTCAAAGAAGCCCTGTCTGGGCACATCACAGTCAAATTATGGAAAACCAAAGATAAAAATTTAATATTGATCATATCGAAAGCAGAAGAGAAATAAAAGGTATTGCACATAGAGAAAATGATATGTTTTGGCCAACTTCTCACCAGAATCAACAGAAAGAAACAACAACACAAAAGAAATTACACATTTAAAGTGCTGAAAAAAAATTGTGAACCCAGAATTCAATATCTATGAAAATATTCTTCCAAATGAGGGTGAAATAAAGCCATTTTAATATAAACAAAGGCTAAGAGAATATCTAAGTTACAATAATGCTTAAGAAGGTTTTTATGTCTGAGGAAATTATACCAGATAGGAACACAGATCTATAGAAAAAAAATTAAAAGCATCAGAGTAAATTTAGAATATATAATTTTTCTCTCACCTCTTAATATTTCTAAAAGGTATCCGTTTAAAGCAAAAAAGACATTGCATTGTTGAATTTATAACTTATATAGATATAAAACACATTAACAATAGTACAAAGGGTAGTGAGTATATGAAATTTTAACTTTCAAGGTATTTATTTTTTATATAACTGGGTACAATATTTACTGTAAATATGTGATAAGATTAGGGTACATAGTTTAATCCTTAGAAAGACTAGTAAAAATGACACAGAAACATAATTAAAAATCTAATGGAATAATTAAAATGGAATAATAAAAAGTTACTGAATTAACTGAAAGGAAAGCTTTTAATTAGAAGGCATTGTTTATTGTATTTATATTCCATGTACCATTGATGCATTAGGTTTAAATTGACCATCTTTCTAGTTGTTATATATCTTTTTTGTTTCTGTGTTCCTCCTTTATTGTCTCCATTTGGATCATTCTCACAATTTTTACTAGATGAGAAAGCAAGACAATTGCATGTTGCCTTCAAGAGAAATACTTAAATATAAAGATATTTGTATATCAAAAGTAAAGAATGTAAAAATAAAGGATGTCCCAAAATTCACGCAAGAAGTAATTTTGATAGAAAACACAGGTTTATAATTAAAAATTGTAAATATTTTATTGATTCATAAACTATATAGTATGGGGTTATGTATGGAATAGCATATCAGGTAAATGGCCTCCACGGCTTTGCTGGCACATACGCACTCTTTTGTTATTGCCCGAGCAGCCGCATTTTCGAAGAATGGTCCGATGATGCCTCCAGCCCAAAATCCGCACCAAACAGTGACATGTTGTGGATGCATTTGTTTCTCAACAATCACTCGTGGATTTTCTGAACCCCAAATGTGACAATTTTGTCGATTAACCAAGCCATCAAGATGAAAATGAGCCTCATTGAAATTCAGCCACTTTTATGCAAAACGGTCATGGAAAATTTCAACAAAAGAGTGTGTATGTGCCAGCAAAGCTGTGGAGGCCATTTACCTAATATGCTATTCCATACATAACCCTATACTATATACCTTATGAATGAATAAAAAATTACAATATTTAATTATAAACCTGTGTTTTCTATTAAAATTACTTCTTGCGTGAATTTTGGGACACCCTTTATATACAATACAAATGGTAAAGAAAGCTGAAGTGATTATAATAGTTTCAGACAAAATAGAATTCAAGAGAGATTATTGGCAAATAGGGATATTTATCTTGGTTGACTATAGTAACATCCTTCTCTCAATGAGAGAACAATTAAATAAAAAATGAATGATCTGAAAATACTATCAACTAATTTGACCCTGTTAACATTTTATAACAACACCCAATGACTGAAGAAAACCCATTCTTTTCATGTACACAAGGAACCTTAAGCAAGAAAGAATGTATGCTAGGCCTTAAAGTAGGTCTCAATAAATTTCAAAAGACTTAAATATTACAGACCATTTCCTATAAGCACAATAGAACTACATCATATATTAGTAACAAAAAGTATCTAGAAATATCTTCAAACGGTTCAAAATTAAACAGCCTACTTGTAAATTACCCCTGAATCAAAGGACAAATTACAAGGGGAATTATAGAATAAATCCACTTGGACAATGGACACCCAAGACACCAAGAGGATTTCGGTAAAGGAGAAGAAACTCATGGATGTCAAAACAGAGACACTACCAAGTTGGGTATTGATGAGGGAATTCATCCCTAAAAGTATTATTGAAGCATTTCAATGAAGTTATTATTATTATTTGGACAAGTATGTCAATTTAAAAAGGAAGCATCACCATTTCTATGGTGCTGGCAACTTACATTCTTCATAACTACTGCTTTTCCTGGAAATTCAAACATGAGTGGCTATGCAAATACCGCCGGTGAGGGCCTAGTGTGGAATGCAGCTCTGCATTCTTGACCATGACCTTTTTGCCTGGCACCCTTCCTTGAAGAACATGATAGAATAAATCTTTTCATATCCCAATTGAGAGCTAATGTCCAATAAAAGATGACAGCTATATGTAAAAAGGAAAAAGAAAATAAATCTACCTGAATGATAATGACCCCACAACATAGCAAAATGTGTGGGAAGCAGCTAAAGTAGTGCTTAGAATAAAAAAAAATTAAGTCTGGATATATTTTAAAAAGCAAGTCTTCTTTATGTAAAAGAAGCAGGGCTCAGAGTCCTTAATCTTAATTTTTACTCTATGAAGCTAAAAGAAGAAGAAATGAAACCCAAAGTAAAAGAAAGAAAATAATAAAAATATGAGCAATAATCAATGAAATAGAAAACACAAACATCAGCAAAATTAACAAAGAAAAAGTTCTTTGAAAGCTTTGATAATATCGATAAACTCTGTTGTAAATCAATGAATAAATAAAAGGGAAAATACAAATTACAAGTATCAAGGATGATACAGATCTTCCACACATTAAAAGGATATTTAAGGAGTATTATGAATAACTTTATGCTAACAAAACTAACAAATTGAATAATATGGACTGATTTCTTGAATGACAAAAATTGCCAAAATTGATATGAAAAGATAAAGCAAATTTTAATGAGACTACATTTACAAAAAAAAGTTAAATGTGTAACAAAAATGCTCCCCTGCAAAGAACATTTCCAGATCAGAAGTTCTTGTTGATGAATTTATTCAAATATTTAAGGTGTACAACATATTGATTTGATACATTTAGATTGAAATATGATTGCTATTGTAGCATTAGCTAACATCTCTATTGATTCACAAAATTATTTCTTCTAAGTGGTAGGAACAATTAAGATCTAGTCTCTTAGCAAACTGATGTTTATAATAAAGTTTTGTTGTCTGTCACCCTTGTACTGTGTATTAGATTTCTAGGTCATATTTATCCACTAGATTCAAGTATGTACCCTTAAACAACAGCTCTTGCACCGGTCCACTCTCCAGTCCCTGGCAATCACTAGTCCATTCTTTGTTGCTTTGAGTTCAGTTTTTTTGTTTGTTTCCACATATAAGTGATATCATACAGTATTTATCATTGTCTGACTTATCTCAGCGTAATGTCCTCAAGGTCCATCCATGTTGTCACAAATGTCAAGATTTCCTTTTTTCCCCATGGCTGAATGGTATTGGGTATATATATATATGCCACATCTTCTTTATTTATTCACTCATTGATGGACACTTAGGTTGACTCTTTTAATACTAATTATTCAAGTTTTTAATGTAGCCGAATTGAATCACTAATTCAACCAATTGACATTCAATTTTTAGTGCAAACTTTAATATCCATGCAGATGCTGGCTGAAGTACACAGGGACTAAAGAGCTGAGATAAGTACCAAATTGTTTCCTACTTGTGTCTCATAGATCAAGTTCAATGTGTTGTTTGGCCTGAGCTTGTATCTGAAGGCTCTGAAAAGCATCTGCTTTTAAGCTCATTCAGATTGTTGGCTGGTTGCAGTTCCTATGGTTGTACGGCTGAGGTCCCTATTTCTTTTCTGGCTGTTAACTGGAAGTCTCCGCTCAACTCACCATGTTGCTCCCTCCATCTTCAAACCAGGGACTTTGCCTTCGGTTGCATCTTTTTTACTTCCACCAGAGAAAGTGTTCTGTTTGTTTTTTTGTTTGTTTGTTTTTTTGGTAAAAGACTTTTATTACCATCTATGTCCTGGTATTTTACTTCTACTCATTGTATAACAAAGACTTTGGATTGGCCATAGATTAAATATTTTAGAATTTCTGACAAAAACAAAGGAAGAGAAAGGAATTTGCTTTTAAGCAGGTAGATAATGGGTCAAATATAAAGCAGTTTGAAAAGTTCAAGTGCTGAGACTTTTCTCCAAGACGGGATGACAAATGTTTATAACTGACTTTTAGCACCAAATCAACAAACCCTTTGAATTTAATAGGAAAAAAATTTTCTCCAAATGCCAAATTTTTATTAATAAAATATGAACAAAGCATTAAGCAAAAGAGCCTGAAGCCAGCAGATCAAAGGTTGAAACCTCTGGGCTAATTTGTAAGATATACTTTTTTAAAAAGAAATTAACCCCTCACTACAGAGGGGTCAGAAAACCTCCCCTGTACCTACTCTCTTAGTAGAAAAGTTTCTATTGTTGTTGTTGTTTCCTCCTGAACTATATGTGATTGCTGTAATTTCAATACTGTTGTTTTATGTATTTTGATATTGTAAAACTGTATTTACTGTCTTCTGTCAATACATTCCCTGGGGTCTGTGAGGCACCTAAGTTATCAGTTACCCAAGTGAACCTGGAAAGGGAAGAGCTAGTGTTCTCAGTTGGGAAAAGCTTGATTCTTCAATGGGTTCAAGCATTTTGCTTCCCTTTAAAATTAAGTGGCGAAGTAATGGCTTTTCTTTAAAAAGCAGAAACTTGGTGAGAAGCACCACAGGAGGAAGAATTATGAAACAAGTAGAGGAGGCCACTTGAAAAAACTGATAAGAGTGCAGATTATCCCAGGATGGTGGCAGAAGCCACGGGGTTACTTTAAGACTGGGCCCAGATATTGGTTTGGAACAAGAGTAAATAAAACTACCTTTACTTAAGATATAGTCAGCTACATTTCTGGCTGGTGGACATACTTTAGAAAAGTCTAACTAGAGGGGAGTTAGATTGAGCCCACCTGTATAATCCAGAAAAATCCCTCTGTTATAAATTCTGTAACCTCAACTACATCTGTGAAGTCTCTTTTTCTCTGTACTATAACAGAATCACAGGATCCAGAGATATGGCATGGACATTTGGGGGAAAATGAAGCTGGTAAGAGAATTTGGGGTTAAATTGGGAAGCACGAATCCCTTGCTAAGAAGTCTGTAAGTCATTTTCTAGACTAGGCAGTACTGTGTCATTGAAGGATTTTGATATCTAAAACAATTACTTGGGGTGTTACATAGATGTTGGACTGAAGGAAGACTGGAGTAAGGGATCCAGCTAGAAAATTATAGCATAATTCAAGTAAGAAAAGGTGAAGACTTACCAGGGGTCTTCAAACTTTTTAAACAGGGGGCCAATTCACTGTCCCTCAGACCGTTGGAGGGCCGGACTATAGTTTAAAAAAAACCTAGTCGGCTGCTAAGCAACAGGCAGTGGCGGCAAAAACACCCGGCGGGCTGGATAAATGTTTTCTGCGGGCCTCATGTGGCCCGCGGGCCATAGTTTGAGGACCCCTGACTTAGACCATTTCATATGAAGGGCAGGGCCTTGTTTTCTTTCTACCTGGTACATTTACCATCTGGAACTCCTACTCAAGTTTCAGATCTCAGTCAATGTCATTTCTACAAAGAACACTCCTGGGTAACCCCTCCCCTAATCCTGTATAATAAAAGGCTAATATGCAAATTATCCCCACTGACTGGGAGTTAGATGTGCGCTGACCACCAGGGGGTGGCGCGGAACATGGCAGACATGGGCGATGTGGCACTGGCAGTGGGTGGCAGTGGAGGCGCCGCCGGCCCTGATGGGCCCCGACCAGAGCGGGACCGTGACAGGATGGTGGAGCAGGTGAGCAGGTGGCACCAGTCCAAGGCTGGTGCAAGCAGGGGCCCCGACCATCCTGTCGGTTGCCCCACAGATTGTCCCTGATCACCGGTCAGGCCTAGGGACCCTACTCGTGCAAGAATTTCATGCACCAGGCCTCTGGTCTTCTATAATAGCACTCTCTGCTCTTCATGGCAATTACTTATTTGCCTATCTGCCATGCTTCTCTTTTAGAAAACAGGTATTGTTTCTGACCCTTGCACTTGTATATAACTGGCACTCAATAATATATATTGAATGAAAGTTTTAAAATAAATTGTTTTCCAGCTTGGGCATTTGGGTAGGGAGCTAAGTTATGACCTGAGGCAGGAAATATACTCGTTATGCTTAATATCTCTTCCAATAGATAACATTGAGTTTGCCTTAATTCCATTGCCTAAATACTTCTAAACTTTGTACAAACTTTAAAACTATCTGGGAACTGTATTTCCCAAGTGATGATGTTAACATTTATTACGCACATCGTTTTTTCATTTATCATGTTTTATTTAAGCCAGTCATCTTATGAGATGGTGTGTGTGTGTGCATGCGTGCATGCGTGCATGCGTGTGTGTGTGTGTGTGTGTGTGTGTGTGTGTGTGTAAGGCCATTGTGTTTGTCAGTGTGTAATGGGGATTGGTACACATTAATGAAGAGTTTGGCAATAGAACTTAACAATTTAAATATTTCTAAATGGGAAGATTGTATAGCTTCTTTAAGGCTTAATTTAGTAATAGGTGTTCAGGTAGCAGTTTTGAGCTGACAGTACTCAGGGAAGGATCTCACTTTGTCATTATCAGATATGGGCCTGACCAACTGGCAAAGAGATACAATCAAAGAATGTATCGATTTCCTTGAGCGAGTTGAAGACATTACTGTCATTAGTTCTAAGGCTTAAAATCATCTCAGAAGGTTTGGCCTTTTTGAACAAGTTCCCTATAACTCCCTTCAATTTGTCACCTTATTAACAAAGTTTTGCTTTTGTTTTATTTATTTTTTTACTTTTTGAACTGTAAGAACAATTGTATAATATAAACGTTTTATGAAATAATATTGTCAGCTACTGATGTTTTACAGAAATGCACACTGGGTGGTATAATTATTTAAAGTTTAAAATGTGCTGAGCAGAATCCTGTTTTAATAAGCATTTCAGAAGTTGAATAGACTGAAGTTCAAAGGACAAATGCTTTTTAAACAAAATTATTCATTTCATTTCCCATTTTTGAAATGATTATCTCAAAGCTTTTATTCAAGCTAAAATGGATTCCCTTTGTCTTAATTGGTAATACAATTAACTGCAGTGTAATATCTACTAGTTTGAACAATAATACTACACATTAATGAGGTTTATGCTAATTTTATCATCAGGCATCAATTTTCCAGATAAAAGCACATAACAATTTTGAAAATTCTTTCACTTTAAGTTTATACTAATATTTGTTTACTTTGAATACGATCCATATTAACTAATATATGAGTATATTATAGTCAATATAAAAACAATATAACTTTTATATTTCCTCCTCTGAACTCTAGTTTATTTCATGAGCAGCATAAGAATACTGAGCAGGACATTGATTTTTTTTTAATTTTTAAATTTATTTTTAAAATTTTTGTTGTTGAAAGTATTAAATATGCCCTCTTTTTCCCCCATTGACCCTTTCTAGCCCACCCTCATGTCCCCCACCCCAGGCTTTCACCACCCTATTGTCTCTGTCCGTAGGTTATGCATATATGCATACAAGTTCTTTGGTTGATCACTTCCCACCCTCCCACCCTCATCTTTCCACTGTGATTTTACAGTCTGTTCCATGCTTCTATGTCTCTGGATCTATTTTGTTCATTAGTTTATTTTGTTCATTAGATTCCACAAATGAGTGAGATCATGTAATATTTGTCTTTCTCTGACTGGATTATTTCACATTGCTTAATACTCTCCAGGTTTCTCCATGTTGTCTCAAAGTGTAGGAGATCCTTCTTTTTCACTGCTGCCTAGTACTCCATGGTGTAAATGTACCGTAGCTTTTTTATCCACTCATCTACTGATGGACACTTGGCCTGTTTCCAGATCTTAGCTATTGTAAATTATGCTGTTATGAATATAATAATTTCAATTTTTTATTTTAGGGAGGAATAGAGAGAGACACAGATAGAGATAGAGAGAGAGATGAGAGAGAGAGAGAGAGAGAGAGAGAGAGAGAGAGAGAGAGAGAGAAATCACAGGGAGAGATCTACTTCGATTAGTTTCCTCCCATACTCACCCTGACCTGAAAGCTGGGTATGTGCCCTTACTAGGAATCAAACCTGTGACCTTCCAGTGCATGGGGCAGCGATGCTCCAACCAACTGAGCCACACCAGCCAGGGCAGGGCAGTGATTTTTTAGTAAGATCAATGGTCTTCCTTCTGGAAGGAAGATACTTATCATCTATGCTAGGATGAACTATTTGTCTCTTTGGAAATGTATACATCTTAGGTGGAGTTTGAGTTTGTATCATAAAAGCAAGAAGGCACAGGAAGCCAGAAAAGTAGTCCTAGAATTTGTATATAAAGGAAATGAATGAGACACATTAATGCTAGGTTTTATTTTTATATTGAAAAATCTCACTTTAAAACATGCTAGCAAACCCTTTTGGAAATCAGCTTGAAATTTCAACTCAAGTTAAACAATCATATAGGTATCACTAAGACTTGATGGGATGGTACTCAATGAAAAACTACAATTAAAGATAACATCGAACAGACTGTCAAACTACAGCGGGAAGTCCGGGAAGGGTTGGGTGCTGGGGGGGAGGTGGGGTTGGTAAGAGATCAACCGAAGGACTTGTATGCATGCATATAAGCATAACCAATGGACACAAGACACTGGTGGGTAGGGGAGGCCAGGGGAAGGTCAAGGGGAGAAAAAAAAGGAGACATATGTACTATTCTGTAATACTTTAAGCAATAAAACAAAATTAAAAAAGATAATAATCTGTTCAAACAATGATTTAACAAGAGAGAGAGCATCAGATTTTGCAAAGATACAGAGTAGGGGAAAACTTTGTGAATCCAGAGGCAGAAGCATGCTGGGGAAAATTTCCCCAAAAAGCATAGAGAACTCTTGCAATATGTTTGAGCAAATGGAGGACATGGATGATACTTTCTAATAGTTATAACTAGCACAATGTCAAAAAAATTTTAATGGAGACCAATTTCAAGAAATATAGCTAATGCCTCAGTGTTCTGAAAGCACAGCATGTGATGAATTCTTGTCTTACTGAACAATTTTACCTCCTATTACTTGAAGAAGCAATGAAGGGAAGGGTTTCTGGGAAATTAGGATTCCACAATAGGCACTGCATGTAAGGTATTTTCATTTCAGCAAAACAGAGAAAATGACCTGCGATTATTTTGTGGATTAAATGCTAAAATAGAGATATGGATCATAATGTAAAAGTGGGTTTATATTCTTAACTTGGTGAACAACAGAACCCAAAGTGTTGGTTGGTGAATCATTGTTAACTAGAAGAAAGGTCTCTAGTGTCTTGCCACAGAACTCTGTATTTGTTTCTGTTTCAATGTATTGAGCCATTATCTGAATGAAGACATAATAGTCTTGCTTGCAGAATTTGCTGACAACTTAATCCTGAGATGGATAACAGGTAAGATGGATAAAAATCTCAAGATTCAAACTTATTTATAGGTTGGAAGAATGCCCCTGATGTAATGAGATGAAATTTAATGAAGGTAATTATGAAATTCTCCAAATTGATTTAAAAATAGAAACATTTGTAAAATTTCTACTGCACAGTTAGTATCATAGAATTATTATTTTAAAAGTCTTTAGGCCCTTTATTTCATTGCCAACTTTACAAAGCCTGACAATCTGATACAACTGTTAGAAAAGCTTGGGTTGTATGAAATCTTGGGCTGCATTAAAAGAAACACAGAGTACAGGAAGAGGGGGTCAGACCATTGCTAAGTCTATGTGCTCTTTAATTTTAATGATGCTCTGCACCTATCCAGCGGGGAAGGCCTGGGTGATATCATGCCACATGAGAAATGATGGAACAAAATAGAGCCATTAATTCTAGAAGAGAAGAAATTTAAAAGGTATACAAACCCTGCCTTTATTAATTTTAAAAACTATCTTGTGGAAGAAGGGTTAGACTTCCTCTATAATTTTAGTACCTAGAACAGCCTCGTTAGTATATAGTAGATACTCTAAAAATATTTCCTAAAATAATTCATTCATTGAACAATTATTTGCTGAGCATCTCATATGCTCTGTGTATTATTTTAGGTGCTGGAAATATAGCATAGAACAAAATAGACACAGTCCCTTTCCTTATGGAACTTATGTTCCAGTGAGAGGAGATACAATAAACAGAACAGATAATTGCATAATATAATACTAGGTGGAGAGGCAGTATGGTGGTTTAAAAAGACAATCTGCAGCTAGACTGCCTGGCTTCAAATCCTTGCTCACCCACTTACTGGCTCTGTGACCTTGTACAATTTAGCTACTCTTTCAGTGCCTCAGGCTTCTTATATGTAAAATGGGCATATTAGTAGATCTTACAGCAAAGAATTTTGTGAGGGTTAAATGAGTCATTCCATGTAAAGTTCTGTGGACAGAGTCTGGCATATAAGTATTCAATAAGTAATAGTAATGTTACAGTAATACTTGTTCTGAAGAAACATAAAGCAGGTAAGATGACAGATGGAAGAATGTAAAAAATGAACATCAGTCCAAAGAGTGCTTGGTGGAGGGTACCTGCAGGCAGATCGTCATTGTGATGTGTTCTAGCTCTGCATTTCCCCACATGCTCATCTGCCCCAACTGTCCTCCTCTCCTTTGCTTGCCTGAACCATCTTTGTTTACCTTTTGAAACCAACCCCACAGAACGCCTCACCTGGAAGGCCTAACAGATCCTTTTTGCTACTAATTTAATGAAGATAATTATGAAGTTCTCCAAATTTATTTAAAAAGAGAAACATTTGTAGAATTTCTGCTGCACAGTTCACAACAGAAAATGGCTATGATACTAAGGCTACCACCCCCTTCTCTATGCTACTTTGATTTTTAAAATTTATTGCAAAGTATTATATTCAAATGTATGAGAAGGTCTAAGATATAATGGTTGAGATCACAGGTTATGGAGTCCTGATGGCACTGAGTTTGAATTACTAATCTGTCATTTACTGTCTGTTTTACCTTGAATAATCACTAAATCTCTCCTAGCTTTGATTTTTTTTCATTTGAAAGTTAAGGAAAATGATATAGACACTGTAAAGGATTTTTATGAATCAAATAAGAAAATGTATACCAGAGGCAATATAAGGCTTTAATCCTAGTTTTTCCACTAGTTATTTGAACTTGGACAAGCCATTCGGCCTTTCAGAGAATTTCATTTTCCTAATCTACAAACGAGGGCAATAGTACCTTTTTATGGAATCACTGTGCAAATTAGAAATCCTACATAATAAAAGCCTAATATGCTAAGTGTCCAGTTATCCAGTAGGCCGTTCAACCAATCAAAGTGTAATATACTAGTGAAATGCTAAGGCTGCTCAACCACTCACTATGATGTGCACTGACCACCAGGGGGCAGACGCTTCAACCGGTAAGTTAGCTTGCTGCTAGGGTCTGGCTGATAGAGACTGAGTGAGATGGGCTGGACACACCCTGGAACCCTCCCATGATACCTCCCCAGTTGGCCAACCTTATAGGTCCCTCTTCGGCCCCGATTGTGCACCAGTGGGGTCCCTTGGCCTGGCCTGTGCCCTCTCACAATCTGGGACCCCTTGGGGGATGTCCGAGAGCTGGTTTTGGCCCGATCCCACAGGCCAGGCCAAGGGACCCCACTGGTGCACGAATTCAGCCTCTAGTAATGTATATAAAGCGACTTTCAACAAGGTATATGGTTGTCAAATTGAATTTGGTTAGCAATTAGAGCCTTAAAAAAAAAAAAAAGATGTTGCCTTTTGAAGCCATAAGCTCCTTTTCACTGGAAGTGTACATAGTAGATGGCAGTATCCAAGAGACATTGTCGAGTGAATTCCTGCAGTGACATATAGGATGGAACAGGTCAGGGCTTCCCAAACTTTCATCCATGGAGCAGCTGCCTCATCCTTATCAAGTCTAATTTAATATGTCTGGGATGAGAACCACCAGTCTTGTCACTATATTGCCTCCAACTCAAAGGTTAATAATTCTGTAAAACGGAGTTATGTTCATAAGTCATGCACTTCATTAATTTCATCAAATGAGCTCCCCATCTGCATCCTTCCTACCCAGACTTCTATTTGCACCCACACATATTATTAAAAGGTTTCTTAACTGCAATAAATCCAAAAAAAGGATTTCAATTTATCTTCATTTATTTATTTATGCATTAAATTTGAGTAGAGTTAAGCTATAATGATACATGCAAGAATCATAATTTCTTAGTGTGTCAGAGAATTAGTTGAAGTTTTCCCACTATTAAAAACAATTACTTTTTAGAGAAATCATCCTGGAGAACCAAGATGGCGGCATAGGTTAACGCTGGAGTTTGCTGCTTGAACAACTACTTCAAAAGTGAAACTAAAAGACGGAAGGGACATCACCCAGAACCACAGGAACGCTGGCTGAGTGGAAGTCCTACAACTAGGAGGAAAGAGGAACGCACACGGACACTCAGAGGAGACGCAGTGCTGAAGTCAAATTCTCAGGTGCGGAGTGCGAGGAGCGGGCTGGCGGCGGAGGTCGCGGTTGGCGTTTTCAATCGGGAGGGAGTCGCAGACTCTGAGCTCCAGATACAGGCGAGTCTTTAGGGACCCAGACTCAAACGGGAGAAGCGGACTGTCTGGCTTTGGTCAGAGTGAGTGCAGCTTTCTCTCCGAGCTTTGCAGCTGTTGCTGGGACTCAGAGAGGCAGAGCACCTGGGGACAGGACTGAGAGCCGCCATAACTGCTCTCACCGGCCCACCCTGTTGATCCTGTGCGACCCGCCCCACCCAAGCCCTGCACAGAGCCATTTGCCGGATAGCCTCAGGCAAAGGCTAGATTAGCACCTCCCTAGAGGACAGAAGTTCTCCCACTGCTGGCACAGCTGATTCTCATAGCCACTTGGCCTGGAGGTCAAACCCTCCCTGGTATTAGCTACAACAATCAAGGTTTAACTATAAGACTGTGAACAAAGACCACTAGGGGGTACACCAAGGAAGCATAACAAAATGCGGAGACAAAGAAACAGGACAAAATTGTCAATGGAAGTTATAGAGTTCAGAACCACACTTTTAAGGTCTCTCAAGAACTGTTTAGAAGCCGCCGATAAACTTAATGAGATCTACAAGAAAACTAATGAGACCCTCGATGTTATATTGGGGAACCAACTAGAAATTAAGCATACATGGACTGAAATAACGAATATTATACAGACTCCCGACAGCAGACCAGAGGAGCGCAAGAATCAAGTCAATGATTTGAAATGTGAGGAAGCAAAAAACACCCAACCAGAAAAGCAAAATGAAAAAAGAATCCAAAAATGCGAGGATAGTGTAAGGAGCCTCTGGGACAGCTTCAAGCGTATCAACATCAGAATTATAGGGGTGCCAGAAGATGAGAGAGAGCAAGATATTGAAAACCTATTTGAAGAAATAATGACAGAAAACTTCCCCCACCTGGTGAAAGAAATGGACTTACAGGTCCAAGAAGCATGGAGAACCCCAAACAAAAGGAATCCAAAGAGGACCACACCAAGACACATCATAATTAAAATGCCAAGAGCAAAAGATAAAGAGAGAATCTTAAAAGCAGCAAGAGAAAGAAACACAGTTACCTACAAGGGAATACCCATACGACTGTCAGCTGATTTCTCAACAGAAACTTTGCAGGCCAGAAGGGAGTGGCAAGAAATATTCAAAGTGATGAATACCAAGAACCTACAACCAAGATTACTTTATCCAGCAAAGCTATCATTCAGAATTGAAGGTCAGATAAAGAGCTTCACAGATAAGGAAAAGCTAAAGGAGTTCATCACCACCAAACCAGGATTATATGAAATGCTGAAAGGTATCCTTTAAGAAGAGGAAGAGGAAGAAAAAGGTAAAGATACAAATTATGAACAACAAATATGCATCTATCAACAAGTGAATCTAAGAATCAAGTGAATAAATAATCTGATGAACAGAATGAACTGGTGATTATAATAGAATCAGGGACATAGAAAGGGAATGGACTGACTATTCTTGGGGGAGAAAGGGGTGTGGGAGATGCGGGAAGAGACTGGACAAAAATCGTGCACCTATGGATGAGGACAGTGGGTGGGGAGTGAGGGCGGAGGGTGGGGCGGGAACTGGGAGGAGGGGAGTTATGGGGGGAAAAAAGAGGAACAAATGTAATAATCTGAACAATAAAGATTTAATTTAAAAAAATAAAAAAATAAAAACAATTACTTTTTAAATTAATGTTATGTTGGATTATCATAGTTTTTCTGAGACATTTTCTAAAAGCTCAATTTTCAGAATTAGAAGTTGCCACAGGCCACTGCCAGTGTGTTTCAGTGGTTGAGCATCGACCTATGAACCAGGAGATATGGGTTTGGTTCCCATGCCCAGGTTGCAGGCTCAGTCCCCAGTAAGGGGTGCGTAGCAGGTAGTCAGTCAATGTCTCTCTCTCATCATTGATGTTTCTATCTCTCTCCTCTCAGCCTTCCTCTCTAAAATCAATAAAAATATATTAAAAACAAAAACTTCTCCCTCAAAAAAAAGTTGCCACAGTAAATCATGACACAGCAAGTTTATAAGGTAATAGTACGTGACCCTGGGCAATAACCTTTTTCCTGCTTCATGTCAACTTCTCCACCTGGAAAATGGGAAAAAGAAAATGCAAATAGCTTATTACTTGTAAAGTATTTTATATATGAATAAGCGGTATCATCTACTTTGTGGTTTTCCATAATTTTGATATTTAAAGACTTTGTTATTAATTTTTATTGATTTCAGAGAGGAAGGGAGAGGGAGAGAGAGATAGAAACATCAATGATGAGAGAGAATCATTGATCAGCTGCCTCCTGCACATCCCCTACTGGGGATTGAGCCTGCATCCTGGGCATGTGCCCTGACTGGAAATCGAACCAGTGACCTCCTGGTTCATAGGTGAGCACTCAACCACTGAGCTACACCAGCTGGGCTATATGATATTTGACACATGAATTGATTTATTATTTTTAAATATTTGATTTTTTAAATTTTTAAATGGCTTAACTAGCAGGGAAGTTTAATCCATAGTAGAAATGTACTTGTGCTTGGTACTTTATGTGTAAAACACATATAAAGAAAACATACTTAGGAAATCTGGAAAAAGAGAGATGTTGTACAAGATGGAATTATTCTGGAAAAATAAAATTTCTGTCCAACAGTAGGGATTCCTCATTAAAAACATTTTTAAAAGCTGAATATTTGAACTCTTCTATTTGGGAAGGTGTTTCAGAAATGCTTCCAGTTTTTAGATATTTTGGGTATCATAACTCCTTAGAGCTTCTTTGCTTTTCCTTTTAACATGGACATGTGTGCACCATTTATGATAATACGCATCTTGTCAGGACTTAGAGAGGTTATTTTGAAGGATTTCAAAACACAATTATTAAATGCATTTCTATACATCCCCTTTTAAGGTCTTTGCCAAAAAGTATTTAAGGATCAAGACGTATTTGGGTTTTAAACAAAAAGTGCTATAAACTGAGTTTTATCATAACTGACAAATACTATTAGGTTTTTAAAACTCTTTTGGCTCTTGTTTGTTTCCACGTTAATTTTTAGTATTTATTTGTCCTATAGGAAAGACTTTTGGCTACACTTCGACAAGTATACTTGTCTTCTTTTTTTCTTCATTATTTAGTTTCAGAAGGTGGATTAAATTCAACAAGGTTAAGAGAGGTCATCTTGGAGGAGCACTAAGATGGTGGTGTAGGTAAACACTGATACTCCCTGCCTCCCACAACCACTTCAGAATTACAACTAAAATACAGAGAAACCATCATTCAGAACATCCTGAAATCTTGCTGAATGGAAGTCCTCCAACTAGAGAAGTAACAAAAGTACATTGAGACTAGCAGGAGGGGCAGAGGCACTGAACAGCTGGTTCGACACCCACATGTGGAATTTTTCTCAATCAGGAGTGATATCTCTGCTGCAGAGTCCTCCCATGAGAAGCAACGGGTCCCAGCCCCACACCAGAACCCTAGCCGGGGGTTCCAGGTCTGGGAAGAGAAGTCCCTGTAACTTTGGCCTGTAAAAACCAGTGGGGATTGTGGCTGAGTGACATGGATACTACAGGATACCCAGCAGTTTCTCTTAAAGGGCTGGCACACGAACTTACACGGTCCTGTTTCCTCTGAGCTCCAGTACCAAGGGGTGGCTTTGGGGGACCTAGAGACATATGGAGAGGAGCTGGATTGTCTGGCATGGGGGCAGAAACTCAGGGGTGGCTTTCTCCAAGACTGGGGTGATCACAGGGGTCATTGTTCCTGTGCTGGGACCGCCCCTGATCACAGAGCTAACTGGTAGCCATTTCTAAGTTTCCATTAGTGTGACGCACACTGTTCATTCTGCCCTGGTTATTCCCTGAGACCCTGCCCCATCCTATTTGCAGCCTCACCCAAGCTGTTTGCAGCTGCTTTTCCATATGAATGGCTTGTCTGGGCTCAGGCTTCAGACTTTCCTAAAGTCTCTCAAATAATCAGCAGCTGGTGTCAGCATGCCCCAAACCTATCAACAATAGGCACAAGACCTGGCACTAGCACCAGCCTGACTTGCTTCACAGATGGACCTTTCCTGGTCACTTCCAAGTCCAATACAAATATCAGCCATCTGCAGATTTCTCTGTAGCTCCTGCTGGGTAAGTCCCAGGCAGTGGATGACTTTGTACCTCCTGGGAGGCCCTAGAGCTAGTGCATCCAGCAGACTGCTTCAGACCATACCAGATTACAACTCTACACATCCACAAGTGACACACTCAAGGGCCCCACTGAAGTAAGTCTTGCTCCACAAGGGTGTCTCCTGAACAGCAGATCTTCTACTGTAATCATAGCAGGTCCCCACAGCCAATTGGCCTGGAGGTAATTTCTTCCCAGTGACACCAACAGCAATCAAGGCTACAAGACTGTGCACACAGCCTACACAAGGGTGCACCTAGAGGGCCCAGCTCAGGTGACTGGGGAAGCTGAGCCCCTGGGCCCTACAGGACACTTACTACACAAGGCCAATATACCAAGTCTGGGAGACATAGCAATTATACCCAATACATAGAAACAAACACAGAGAAGTGGTCAAAATGAAGAGACAAAAACAAAACAAAACACAAAAAAAAACATTTTACAAATGAACAAAATGGAAACAAGCAAACTATTGGGTACAGAGTTCAAAACAATGGTTATAAGGTTGCTCAAGGATCTTAATGAGAGCTTCAAGGGACTTAGTAAGTCTTATACGGATCTTAGAGAGAATTTCAAAGACATGAAAAAGGACCAGTCAGAAATTAAGCATACACTAACTTAAATAAAGAATAATTTACAGGGATTCAACAGTAGAGTACAAGATTCTGAGAATCAAATCAAGAATTTGGAATATGAGGAAGCAAAAAACACCTAATCAGAAGAGGAAAAAAAGAATCCAAAAATATGAAGATAGTATAAGGAACCTCTGAGACAACTTCAAGCCTACCAACATTTGCATCATGGGTATGCCAGAAGGAGAAGAGAGAGAGAAAGATATTGAAAACCCATTTGAAGAAATAATGACATAAAATTTTCCCTACCTGTGAAAGAAATAGATTTAGAAATCCAGGGAGTGTAACGAGTCCTAAACAAGAGGAACCCAAAGAGGCCCACACCAAGACACATCATAATTAAAATGCCAAAGGTTAAAAACAAAGAGAGAATCTTAAAAAACAACAAGAGAAAAGCAGTTAGTTACCTACAAGGGAGCTCCCATATGATTGTTAGCCAATTTCTCAACAGAAATTTTGCAGGCCAGGAGGGATTGGCAAGAAATACTCAAAGTAATAAACACCAAGGACCTACAACCAAGATTATTCTACTCAGTAAAGCTATCATTTAGAATTGAAGGTTAGATAAAGAGCTTCACAGACAAGAAAGAGCTAAAATGAGTTCATTACCACAAAATCAGTATTACATGAAATTTTGAAGGGTATTCTTGAAGAAGAAAGAAGAAGAAGAAGAAGAAGAAGAAGAAGAAGAAGAAGAAGAAGAAGAAGAAGAAGAAGAAGAAGGAGAAGGAGGAGAAATAAAAAATGTGAACAATAAAATGGCAATAAATACATATAATTAACAATTGAATATAAAATATAGAATCAGAGGCATGGAAACATGGAACAGACTAATGAATCTCAGAGGGGAGGCAGGTGGGGGGGGGGTGGGAAGAGATTAACCAAATTATATGCATACTAGAGGTAGAGGCTTGGTGCACGAATTCATGCACGGGTGGGGTCTGGCTGGCCCATCCCGATGGGGGGCAATTAGGGGCTGGACCAGCTGGGGGGAAGGGCCGTGGGAGGTTGGCCAGCTGTCCCTGCCCTCGATCCAGCTGGTTGGCCGGCCACAGTGCACGTCATAGCAAACAGTTGTTCTGGTTGTTCCAGTCGCTTGGCTTTTATTTATAGAGATATGCATTACCTATGGAAATAGACAATAGGGTGGTGAAGGCCTGGGGTGGGGCGGGAACCAGGTGGAGAGGGCAATGGAGGGAATGAAAAGGGACATTTGCAATACTCTCAACAATAAAGATTTAAATAAAAAAATTAGAGATAATCTCTTGCTACAAGTAACTAATTCTGTTTCATTTCCCATTAAGCTAAGAATTGAATGGAACAGTAAATCAGAATTTTTCCACACTGTGGAAGAAGCACTTAATTTTAACTGAATGTCAAATCATTAAAGGTAACAAAGATGGAGTATATGCAGAAGCACTTGCAAAAGAGTTATGATTCTATTCTAATTATACCAATTTATTTTTTTAATGAAAGTATTCTCCTGTAATTATTTTGATAAATTCTCTTAAAACTTGCCTCCTTTTTTTGCTCTGCAGTTAGTATCCCACTGATAGCTAGTGTAGGTGGTTGCCAGAATTATCTTTCTGTTCAGTTAATAAGAAGTTCATAATTTTGCAAGTGACCACATAAAAGATGAGAACACCCTAGCTCCCTTGAGGAGTTAGGCTAGTTGTTTGGCTTTAAAGTTGTTTGACCAATAAGAATTGCAAAAGATACTCCATCCATAAAATTCTATGCAGGTCTGAAACCCTTCTAACTTGTTCTTTGCTGCTGGATTTTGATTGCTTAAACTTTATACTCCTGCTCTTTGAGTTAGTAAGTTACAGTCTATTTTTCAGAGACATACTTAGCTAAAGTAGTCACCATGTCTCTTATTGTTTTGTTTTCTATGGATAAAAGTTACTTATTTGTTTATGCATTTCAGTGTTTCTGAAATTCATATGACTTATATCACTTTAAGCTACTAAAAGGTAACTGTTCTGCCCCCAGAAATAAATGCCATCTTGAATCAATATAACACTCTTTTGTTTAGTGTCTTGTCCAGTTCTCTCAGAAACCACTTGGATAGTACGATCTATATCCACATTTTAGCATCTTATCCATAAAATAATCAGGGGGCATTTTTGTTTTATATTTTGCTGAAATCAAACTACTTTACATGTAATCAATGAATGTTCTCAACAATCCTAATTCCTTTTCCTTCCTTGCTTCTTCGAGTACCTATAAGGTAAAATTGCTCAGCATGTTAGTTGATCAAATGCTCTTCTTTCAAAATACTGAGACTTAAGCATACTTTTTGAAATTGAAGTCTGCACGGAGATTTTTTTGCCATTGTTACTGTTGTGTGATAACTATTAGAAAACATCATGCATGTCCTCCATGTTGCCAAACAGGTTGTACAGAATTCCCACTATGATATTATTTTGGTGTTTTTCCCCGGCATGCTTCGCCTCTAGATTCATGGATTTTTTTCCACCCTGTATCTTTGCAATATTTGATGCTCTCTCTTCTGTTAAATCTATTTTGGAACAGATTATTACCTTTAATTGCGATTTTTCACTGAGTACCATACTAGCCAGCTCAGTGACACTCAACTCAATTTAAGCTCTCTCCATGAGAATTTTAAGCTGCTTTCATTTATTACCCATATTCTTGCTATTGGTGTAAGACATCTAAGGCTAAAACTATGGCTTCCAAATAACTTTCCTATTATTTTCTCAAGAGAATTTCTGAGATCTTCTTCCAAGTGCTCTTGTTGCTTTGTCCTATGCAGTGTCATGCATTAGATTCAGGCACACAGTATTTTAAAAGCATTTTCTCCCTTTGTATAGTTTCAGTTTAAAGCTTCTTAATAAGATTGGAAAACCTTCTTTTAAATACTTCCCCCCAGGTTTTTCTAAGATGAACCATATCTCTTTACACGGTCAAGAAAATAACATTCTGTTCACCGGCATTTCTATTTTTCCCTCCATGATTGCTATGAGCTTTCATCCTCCCTAATTATCTGTGGCGTGGGGAGGTATTTCCTAAGCTCTTTCTCCCTCTCCTTCAGGGGAATCGCATTGCATTTATAACACTTGTAATTGGTGAGCTCCACAGTCAGGAATACAAACTTAAAACATACTCTACAGGTCAATAAAATATCATTTTTCTCAGCATTCTTATCTTCTGGGTTTCAAGTTGAACTATTACCCTTTATGGTTTCCTTTGAAGACAACCTCCCTTGTATAAACTGCTCACGTAAACTGCTGCAATAGTTGTGCAATTTGTCATGCCATTGTGACAGCTAGATCCTGGGCAATGAATGCTACTTTTGGGGTGAACATTATATAATAGTTCATCTTCATTCCCATTTTCTACCTTTAAAACTACCTGGATCTTTGATGGCAATCTGTAAGTTTCAATATTCCATTGGATCAGGGAATCATGAAGTTGGAAGCTATTTGTACAGGTCATTCAGTCATCTCTTTTGCTCAGAAAAAACCACACAAACACAAAATAACAAAAAACAAAACATAACATGGTAACAATTACTAAATATGGCATATTTATTATATCTACCTACTCATTTGATTGAAAGGGAATTTTGCCTGGGGATATCTAAAATGATGCTGGAAGGAGAGATACTTGTATTAGAGCTGATTTACGCCATCGATTTATTTTTTCAGTATTCAAGAAATATTCCTTGAATATCTATTATGTTACAGGCATTGCAATGGGTGGGTGCAGCAATATCCTGATGAATAAGGCAAGTGTGGTCTACGCTCTCATGGAGAATGTAGTCTGTTAGAGTGACATGCTCATGGAGCACTCATGATTTTAGATTAAGATAAGTGTTAGCAGGCTCATACCAGGTAGCAGTTGAGGGTGGACTCAGAGAAACAGCATAGAACAATTCTTACCATTTTCATTTTCAACATCTCAAGTGCTCAGTTGACCTGATGTGAGGACTTAGGGAAAATGGGTGGCAACCAATAGTTTCCAGGTGCTTGTGGGTCATTAACAAGGTTTCATGTGATGTTGATATTTTATTGGGCAGTAAAAGGAGTGGCCCTGTTCTTAAGGAATGCCACCTATGTATTTTAGTAAAATTAATAGATAAAATATAAGTAAATATTTGTAGATGCCTCGTCTCTTCTCTAAGTCTTGTTCCTTACGAGTAGTACCAAAACTTTTCTCACATTTTACTATGTGCTTTCTTGTACCATGTAAGCAAACAATACATAAATGATGATTTAAAAGAGAATTGAATGACATAAGAAGAGAAGAAATTTCTTGAGGGCACTCTAAGCACAAGTAAATATGTGAATCATGGTGGAGTAATATAGACCCTTTAAGCTAATACCAAGTAGCTTCTTCTTGGGCTGGTGAGAGGATAAGTAAACAACACACTTAAGGGGGGGAAAAAATCCCTGTGCATTATATTTATTAGAGGAGGTGTGTGTGTATGTTTGCACATGCTTGCACATACTTCATAGATTAAGAATCTCTTTTTTATTTTATTGTAAAGCTGTCAGCTTTAAATTTTGCCACTCTGGGCAACAGTTTTCACACAGCTCTATCTGTTTCCTATTTGCAAGGTATAAAAAAGAAAAAGACCCCACGAAGTTTTGTTTTGAAACTTAAATGAAAGAAGTGCTTATTGCTTAGGTGTCTTTTTTTTTAATGATTAAAAAGTTAAGCATGTTCATTTTACAAAAGGGCCAACAATTTGAGTCACACTGGGACCTCATTATGTACACTGACCTTTATACTGGGAGTGACAGCAAGAACTCCTATTCCTCCTCTTCCCACTCTCAAACTGTGGTGTCCAAATGCGAAGTTGCACAGAAGAGAGGGAAACCAGTCACTAAACAGGAGCTATTTGCTCTAAAGTTTGATTCAACTCTTCAGGAATTTGAGAGTCTCTCAAGCTAGCTGCTGGCCCTCTCACAAGGTTTGGAATGTAAAAGCCCGCCCCCCCCCCGCCCCTGCCACACATAGCACACATGGATACACACAGGAAATGACCCGGGGCAGAACCCCCTGGAGGCAGTTTTAACATCAGTCCACCAGCCTCTCCTCTGTGTAGTTATGGTGTCCCATCCACTGCATCTACCAAGAGAACCAGGCTGAGCTTGCTGATCCTTCCTGGCATGGACCCTGTTTGATCTCCTGCTGAAACAAAGGAGGACTTTGCAGGGCGCCAATTAGGGATTTTGCAATCCACTCCCCTCTGACTCAGGAAAAACCAACTCTTCAAAATATGTTTGAAATGGTTACCCACTTGCCATTGCATGTGCTGAGCTAGAGGTTTGCAATTCTGCAACTTTATTTTCCATATGCTCCAGAGACATCCCCAGCACCACGGCACTCGGGGATGGGGCACAGCAGACTAGTGAACGATATAGGCAGCATATGGCTCCTCTCAACTTCCTTGCAGTCAAAGGGGTTTTCAGGCAAAATAAGGAGCAAAAACATTTCCTATGTCAAATGGCCTTCCCTTTATTCTCCTTCGAAGCAATAAGAAATTCCGGGCAGAGGTATGAGGGAAAAGGCCATCCAAGCCTGCACCTGCAACAGAAATGCAATTTCCCTGCTTTCCAGTGGATTTTACTCACAGTTGAGCTGATTCTCTCTGTGACCCTGCTGGATTTTGAACTCTTGTACAAAAGCAACAATCACAGCAAGCCCGTAAAACCCTCTTCAATTCATTATAAAACCAGGCATAGGGATGAGCTCTACCAATGAGTAATACAGTTACATGTCTATGATAGGGTGTTCCACAGAGCTTTGAAGCCTTTAACCATAAATCATATTCACAAGTCCCATCTCTGTCTATAGCATGCACGTAGAGTTGCTGTACTACCGTTGGACCTGGAATAAAAATCCATTCTTGTGGAGGTTATCACAGTACATGGAGGTTATCCTGCCAACAACAGGAAAGCACTCATGCTAAGAGCACATGAGCTTTCAAATTGGTGAACTTGCCGTGACCTGGAACATCAGAAATCCGCTGACTGCAGGGAGAGAGGAGCATTCTGAATTGTTTCTTTTCTATTACAAGGAACATTGCATGGAGTGGGGGGAATGGGGCTACAGGAAGCTGTTTTGGAAATGAGACTATCATCTCTACTGTCTCTTTCAGCCTTAAAATTCTCTAGGCAAGAAGAGCTACAAACTCAAAGGCTGCCTGGTGCCAGGTGTGTGATGCAGCCAGGTGGAGGACAATAGGGAGCGGCATTACTTGAGGAAATTGGATAGTGTGTCCCTAACGGAGGAGCATTCATAGCAAAACATAATGAGAAAAGACCAAACTCTCTGCTACCCCTGCAAACAGCAAGAGATCTCCAGGAAAAATTCAGCCCTTGGACTATCCATTTTTGGAAATCTTACTCCTTCTTTTTCTTTCAAAATTCAGATAAGACTTCAAAGTTAAAAGCTCAGTCCTTATCAATGGGAACAATCTGATTTTCTCAGAAGTTCTTTTTTCCCCTTTCTTTCTGATATATCTCCTTGGGCAAGGGAAAAAAAGAAAAAAGAAACAAATGGGACTACATCAAACTAAAAATTTCGCACAGCAAAGGGAACTATCAACAAAATGAAAAGACAACTCGCTGAATAGGACAACATATTTGCCCGTGATACATCTGATAAAGGATTCATATCTAAAATTCATAAATAACATATAAAACTCAACACACAAAAAAAACCCCAAACAATCTGATTAAAAAAAACTAGACAAAAAAACCTGAATAGACATTTCTCCAAAGAGGCCATACAGATGGCCAAGAAAAATATGAAAAAATGCCCAAAGTCACTGATCATCCAAGAGATACAAATCAAAATGACAATGAGGTACCATCTCAGACCTTTCAGAATGGCTATCATCAACAAATCAGCAAAGGACAAGTGCTGGCGAGGATGTGGAGAAAAAAACAACCCTCGTGCTCTGCTGGTGGGAATGCAGAATGGTGCAGCCACTGTGGAGAACAGTATGAAGTTTCCTCAAAAAGTTATAAATGGAATTGCCTCATGACTTAGTGATTCCACTTCTGGTAATAAATCCAAAAAACCCCAAACTCTAATTCAAAAGAATATATGCACCCCTATGTTCATTGCAGTCTTATTTACAGTAGCCAAGATTTGGAAGCAGCCCAACTGCCCATCAGTAGATGAGTGGATTAAAAAAGCCATGTTACATTTACACAATGGAATATTACTTGTCTGTAACAAGAAGGAAATCTTACCTTTTGTGACAGCATGGAGGGACCTGGAGAGTATTATGCTAAGTGGAATAAGCCAACAGAAGAAAGCAAATACCACATGATTTCATTTATATGTGGAATGTAATGAACAAAATGAACAAACAAAATAGAACCAGAGTCATGGGTACATGGACCAGACTGGCAACTGTACAAAGGGAGGAAGTTGGTGTAAAGCTGGGTGGAAAATGTGAAGGGATGAAGGAAAACCACATCATAGACACATACAATGATATGGTGATTGCCAGAGGGAAAGGGGAGTGCAGGGGTAGAAAAGGGTAAAGAAGGGATAAATGGTGACAGAAGTAGACTTGACTTGGGGTGGTGAACACACAATATGACATGCAGATGATGTATTATAGAATTGTACACCTGCAACCTATGTAGTTTTTTAAACCAATGTCATCCCAATAAATTTGATAAAGAAAAAGAATAATTTGCCCACAGTGGAAGGAATTTGGACTGCAGCTTCCTAGGCTCAGCATCCTATCTAATAAAGAGGTAATATGCAAACTGACCATCACTCCAACACACAAGATGGCCGCCCCCATGTGGACACAGATGGCTGGCAGGGGAGGGCAGTTGGGGGCAACCAGGCCTGCAGGGAAGAACAGTTAAGGGTGACCAGGCTGGCAGGGGAGGGCATTAGGGGCAATCGGGCTGGCAGGGGAGCAGTTAGGCATCAATCAGGCTGGCAGGGGAGTGGTTAGGGGGTGATCAGGCTGGCAGGCAGAAGCAGTTAGGGGAAATCAGGCAGGCAGGCAGGCGAGCAGTTGGGAGTCAGCAGTCCTGGATTGTGAGAGGGATGTACAATTGCCCCATTTAGGGCAGTTGGACATCCCTCCAGGGGTCCCAGATTGCAGAGGGTGCAGACTGGGCTGAGGGACACACACACACACACACACACACACACACACACACACACACACACCCTCCCCCTCCATACACGAATTTCATGCACCAGGCCTCTAGTCCTATGTAATAAAAGGCTGATATGCAAATTGTCCCCTCTACTAGGAGTTCGACGCGGGGGGGGGGGTGTGGCCAACCACCGTGGACCCTCTCCCTGGCCGGCCCCAATCCGGGTGGACCAGCCAGACCCCACCTGTGCACAAATTTGTGCACTGGGCCTCTCATTAAGGAATAAATTGAATGCTTACTTTTGGGGTAACTCAGGGAGTGCCTGGCATCTTTTGTTGGAAGTACTCTTAAATGAAAGATCTTTTTAATGACTGCATTTCAGTTCTTTGTGTGCACATTGAGTGCCAGGTGTTTTGTAGAGTCCCAAGTGCACCCAGAGTAATATGTGATTGTGTGTGATTCCTGCATCTCTCTGCAGTCTCCTTCTGACACATGCAGCCAAGGGGGCCCTGAGGGGGAATTGGAGAAGCTGGTGACCAGTAAGGAGGTCATAGTCACGCTATCTGGACAAAGCAGACAGTGCAAATGTCAACGACAGAGCACCTGCGATGAACTAAAAGTTGCTTGCTAGGCAATCCAGAAAACTTTTGTCTACAAGTTTTCTTTAAGGACTGAACAGAAGCACTGTGGGTTGAGACAATATTTTATGCATGCTTTATCTCATTGTCAGACATAATTTTTTTCAACATAAATATTCAGTCCTAAGTAGCTTCAAAGCTCCAACCTCATAGCTCAAGTCCAGGTTTTGTCATTTTTTTAAAGAAACAGTTTTATGTATCATCAGTGTTAATGAAAACATTATGTTCCATTCTTAAGTTGAATTGTGGATTTGAAATATGAAGTTTTCAGAACCATATGCTCACGTTCAAAACTGATGTCTTTGTAGCTGTGACTATTCAGGGCACGAAAATGTATAGAAGCAAATGTGCATTTAAATGTGCAGGTTATACTTTATCATTAAGGCTGATTATTTATAGAAGCAGAGAAAGCAGAGAGCTGTCAAAGTGGTTTTAAATAAAACAAACCAGCAACTGCATAAAGGTATTGTTTGCAGCAGGAATGCTCGCCATAATCAGGGCCCTTTATCTTTCATAGATAGAGCTGGCCGCGGCTGCCCCTGCAAGCAAAGCACTTTGGAGCAGCTAAGGAAATGCTGGAGGAGAGGTGCAGCTGGGCTTGTCCTCTCTGGAGAGCAAGATGGATCCCTTAGCGGTAGGCTCAGCTGGCTAGAAACCTTCAATGACTAGCAGGCTTAGTTCTCCCAGTTAACCGCTCTATATTTTTCATATTTTCTTTAGCCTTGAATAACACTAACTTTCTAAAGTGGCCTGAAAATAAAATAATATGTTCCTAGAATGGAGCAGTAAACGCCTTTTATATCGAGATTAAACATAGAGCTAAAATATTTTTTTAAGTAACGGTGATTGTGTCATAGACAGTAGTATAGTATACTGGGTACGAAGAATCTAGGCTCTGCCACTTCTTAGCCGTATGAATTTGCATGTGTGTTAATTTCACTGAGCCTCAGTTTCTCCATCTGTAAAATGGAGATACTAATGGCATCTTAGTTTATTTTTAGTGAAATGCTCATTTTAGTGAAATGATCTTTCCCTGGGAGTTTAGAGGAAATCTCCTTAATATATTTGTTACTAACAATACTATGTTGCTATTTATTATAGAATTTGTAAGAAGCTTTCAATGAAACTGTTCCCCTGCTGGGTGAGCCACACTCGGTGGGTCCTGGTTAACTGCCATATATGTTTAGACACTGTGAACAACTGTGTTTTGATCTTAACTTTCCCTTTGAGTTTGGCAACTGAGAGTCTGCAATCTTCACAAAATTTGTGTTGATCCAATTCTCTAATTTCTTCTTAACTAGGACTTCACTGATTTTATGTTCTTCCAAGATCCGATGTCACGAGAGCCTGTTTTCCTTATTGCCAAAGACCGTCTTTTGCCCAGTTTAGGATATTTGGGGTCGGATTAGGTGCTCTTTGGGCTTATTTTCAACCCATAATACTGGCTACAATTATTTTCATATTTGACAGAGACTGCTAGCTATCTAACCACTACCCATTTCCTCTTTCTTAGTTAACAAAACTCAATTTTATTGTGGGTGGTCCATGGGATGTGAGAGATAGGGTGAGATTTCCAGAAGCCTTCCTTAGGAAAGAGAAAGCATTTGGTAGACCGTATGCAGTTGTTTTGCTTTCCATTTCCTGCTTCTTGCTGGTAATGTAAACATTACTGGCTAGAGCCCCAGTAGCCATATCGAACAATGAGACAGTCTTGAGACAATGCAAAAAATAAAAGATCATAAGCATAAAAATTCATCCCTGTGACTTTGGATTTGCTATTGTCAGTTCTGAAATGTCTACCTTGCGATATCTTTTCTGTCAGCCAAAATAATGCTTTAAATCTTGCTGAAGCCCCTGTTCCTTAGGTCTCTGTTGCTACTTCTAGATGATACAGTGCACTTTGCTGAGCACGTGTTCTGAGAGCACCCTCTAGTAATACTCTAGTAGGGGTTGTATTGGTTACACTCAAGAAAGATGACCTAAATATCACTGGACCATTTTGATTGATGGAGCGTACTTTTTCAGTACAAATTTTCCACTCCTTTCCCCAGAAACCTTTAATTCAAATTAAAACTGCTGTTAAAGTAGGCTTCATATGCAATTGACACAATTTTACTAGATAGGCGGAAATGGATGGAGATCAGAAATAAAAATTAAAAAAAGTGTCTATTATTCTACATTTTTATGAAACCACCACCAAACTTCAAAAAGTAGAAACCTAGGGCCCTGGCCAGTTTGGCTCAGTGGACAGAGCGTAGGCCTGTGGACTGAAGGGTCCTGGGTTTGATTCTGACCAAGGGCACATGCCTGGGTTTGGGCTTAATCCCCAGTGAGGGGCGTGCAGGAGACAGCCAATCAATGATTCTTTCTCATTATTGATGTTTCTCCCTCTTCCCTTCATCTCTGAAATCAATAAAAATATATATTTTTTAAAAGTACAAACCTAGGGATTAAAATGTAAGTGTAATCTTGAACTGAAGCTTTATTCAAATAAAAAGTGGTATAAATTTTAAAATTGAGATGAACAAAAGTTCTCTTGTCCTCTTAAGTGGTTGTCTATGTTTTTTCTTTCTACCAGTGTTTTTCAAACCTTTAATGTCTTATGTCTTCTGTTTTTTAACTATTAATTTGAAGTAAGTATAGATTCACAGGAAGTTGCCACGATAGTCCCATGTACCCTTCATCCAGTTTCCCCCAAGGGTTACATCTTAAGTAACTGAGGAAGGGGGAGGAGAGGGTGGGTAACAAATATATATTGTGGGCAATAATGTCAACATTAAAAAATGTTTAATAAATTTTTTCCTTTCTTTATGATTAAGGTATTGCATGTGTGTCCGTATGCCCCTATTGCCCACCCCCCTCCCCCCGCTCATGCCCTCACTCCCCTGGTGTCTGTGTCCATTGGTTATACTTATATGCATGCATACAAGTCCTTTGGTTCATCTCACCCCCTAACCCCCACCTTCCCTTACCTTCCCTCTGAGGTTTGAGCATCTGATCAATGCTTCTCTGTGTCTGGACCTGTTTTACTTCATCAGTTTATGTTGTTTATTATAATCCACAAATGAGTAAAATAAAAAAAAAATGGACTAATATATCTGTGTATTAGTCAGGGTTCTCTAGGAAAACAGAACCATAATAGATAATATTTATTATGAGGAATTGGCTCACATGATTATGGAGGCTGAAGTCCTACCGTCTGCCTTTTGCAAGTAAATCACTCCAAGTCCAAAGGCCTGAGAACTGGGGTGGGGGGGTGGGGGCAGTTAACGGTCTAAATCTTAGTGTGAGGGCTGGAGAAGATGAGGTGAGATGTCCCAGCTTGATCAGTAAGGCAGGTAAAAAGGGGAAAATTCCAACTCCCTCTGCCTTTTGCTCTACTTAGGCCTTCAGTAGATTGGATGATGCCCACCCACATTGGGGAGGGCAATCTACTTTACTGACTCCACTGATTCAAATGTCAATCTCATCCAGAACACCCTCACAGCCACACCCAGAAATAATGTTTAATCTGGGTACTCCGTGGTCACTCATGTTGACATATTAACCATTATGGTGTGTATAGTTATATGTCAGTTTATGATGTGAAGATTTGTGTAACTACTACCATAATCAAAATACACAACTTTTTCATCACCACAAAGATCCCCCTCATGCTACTCCTCTACAGTGACACTCATTCCTCCTTTATATTATCTCTTACTTTTAGAAAGCAGTAACTGTTTCTATCTCTATAATTTTGTTATTTTGAGAATGTTATATAAATGGAATAAGTATGTGACCTTTCAAGATTGGCTATTTTTCACCCAGCCTAATGCCCTTTAGATTCATCCAAGCTGTTGTGTGTGTATCAACAGTCTGTTCCTTTTTCATGGCAAAGCAGTATTCCATGGTATGAATGTATCACCGTTCATTCAACCAGTCACCCATTGAAGACTATCTGCATTGCTCCTAGATTTCGGCTAATTCAAATAAAGATGCTATGAACAATGATGTACAGGTTCTTGCAGACATAAGTTTTCATTTCTCTGGGATTAATGCCCAAGATTGCAATGGCTGGATGGTATGGTAGTTGCATGTTTAGATTTTTAAATACACTGCTGACCTGCTTTCCAGAATGGATATAATACTTTGCATTCCCACTTCTGATCAACTGTTGTTTCTTTTCTTGCCTCCTAAGTTGCTTCCTCAGTCAGCTTTTTTCTCTCCACCCATCCGAGTCTTCCTATGTCTGTTTTATATAGAATGTCCAAGATTTACTAGTTTACTTAGCAGGAAGAATAGGGGGATATAATCTATTTCTCTTCCCTGTTTACTTTTGATAAAGACCAAACTCTCATAATTGAGTTATTTAGAAATATTCTATAACTTTACAAGATAGTGTGAGATTTTTGTCTTCATCAAAGCAAAACAGGGAAGCCTTCTGTTTCCAAGAAGAGGGTAGGGGGATGCGTAAACAAGGTGAAGAGAAATGAGAGGTACAAACCTCCAGTTATATAAAAAAAATGATAAGTCATGGGGATGTAATGTACAGTATAGGGAAAATAGCCAACATTATTGTAATAGCTTTGTCAGGTGACAGATGGTTACTAGAATTACTGTGGTGATTACATTGTAAAGAATATAAACGTTGAATCACTTTGTTGGTTCACCTGAAACTAGCACAATATTGTATGTCAACTATACATTAATGAAAAAATACAAAAACAAACAAAAATAGATTAACTCATGATTAAAAAACATTGAAACAAATTTCTGTTTTGTTTTCAAACTAACACACCATCCTTCTTCCTTCACCACGCTCATCTGATATTTACATATGTCCGTCCCCACCCACACACTTCACTGAGATGCATTGCCCCGGGACATTTTCAGAGTTCTGACAGTTTTCATTTCTAGACATACTTCCACTTCTTAGTTGGGCTGTTCTTGTGACCTATTATAAACCAAAGCACCAAATTCAGTGTCAGATTTTTGACCCAGTTTTTTAGAACAAAGATGTTCAATTCCAGATAAGTTTGGATAAGCGTCAGATAAGCATCCACACGCTTAATCAAAGCTTCACTGAACCAGCCTTCCGCAAGCTTTTGAGGACTGCCCATTACAAGGGATTTGCTTTTTTTCTCAGTATTTGGCTTGATTAAAACTAACCTGCTCCCCTTTTTGCTTTGTGAAAAAATGGACCAGTTTGGAAGCATCAGGATTAGACTGGGTGTACGGGACTATCAAATATAGATTGGGAGTATTTTAACATGTAATACCATTAACCCAATGTAATTATAAAGAGCTTAGATTAGGATCAATTTTATAGTAGATCTACATGAAGGAAAAAAGATTTTTTTTCTCTTCTTTTGGAGGAGAATAAATTTGTACTTCCCTAAAATTTGCTTGTTTTTCCTGTAGAAGTTTTGAGATCATTGCATTAATATTTCATTGCAATAGCAACCTGAAACCTTTTATAAGTATTATTTTCACCATGACAGGTGTGATTACACACACACACACACACACACACACACACATCATTTATGCATATATTTTTGGTTGTTTTTGTGGTTATTTGGTTTTAGAGTGTAGCACAGAAAACAATACTACATTGGAGACAATCAAATAAAAGATAATAGAAAGTCAAACAATTGCCAAATGGTTATCTTACTAGATTTTGTTTGATCGCTAAATTTATCATTTTTCAGATCAAAATAGTTACTTAAAGTTTGCTTCATTTTTATGTATTTATATTTAATGTACATATTTTTTTAAACTCCTTGGCATCACCCTTTTTAAGATGGGTGGGTATCCAGATTGCCATATACAAGTCTAGAGGGAGCTTTTTTCCTCTTTGTGGTGCCACTTTCCATAATTTAATTTTTTTTTTTTTAGGTTGTGAGTTGATTTTCATGTCGTTTTGCTTTTCTTTGCTTTTATCTTGGAAGTCTGGATTTTTATTCTGACCATTTGTTGGTGTTTTCTCTAAAAGAATGATAATAATTAACAACAACAACAAAACTTTAAAAAGTCTTTTTTTCCCTTTTTTTTCTTTTACATCACCTGTGGTCCATCAATAGACTGAACTTCAATTAGTTTTACTGAATACAGCATTTGCATTCCTCCTCCTGCTTTTTTAAAGGAAAATATTAAACTTCAATGACTTGAAGTTGAGAATGTGGTTTTAGGTTCATTCATTCACACTCAGATGGTAAAGCATTCCTCACCTCCTTTTGGCCTGAATGCATACAGGGCTGTGTGGCAAAGATTCCCAAGCCCAGGCTCCATCATGATTACCAGTAGAATAGATCAAGCTGCTTTTTATGACAAAACACAACTGCTGATCCGAATTTCTCCTCTCTGAAAAAATCAGTCATTCCACTCAGCACCGGCCCAAGCACTGAAAAGCAACTTACAGCATCACTTGGGAAGAAATAGCTTCCATTTCTCCCTGTCTTTTCTCTTTTACCCTTCCTCCTTCTCCTCCTCCTCCGCCTTCAAATAAGTAAATCCATTATTTTTCTCTTTCCAAGATGGCTACTCTGTTTTCTCTGAAGTCAGCGTTTACATAGATAACAGTGCTGCTGCTCACAGTTACTGCTTCTGTGGTAGAATTTTCAATGTGGTGTGTTTTCAGCATCTGTGCACACTCTTACTTCCAGGTTTTTTGAAAGATTGTCATTTTCCCTGATGATTTTAAGTATCATTCCAGTGGCCATAGCTTGACATTGCTTCTTCAATTTCTTTAGGTGTTTTATTGTCCATGGAACAAAGGTTTGGTTTTGCTAGATTTGAATCTTTATCCCTTAGCTAACACTTCAAAAATCATCACCCTAGCTGCTATTAATTTCAGTACATCTTTTCCACATCCTGTATATAAGTTCCCTATCAGGTTGGCAGCACCAGTACCTATGCTTTCTGTATGACCCTCAAATCTAGCAATGAGGTCAAAGAAAGAGAGACGAAATTGTACTCTTGGTTGCATCAGCAGTACCTCTCGGTATGCAGTCCCCTTCGATCCTTGGATAATTACAGTATCGGCTTCCAAGCAGCCTTCCCTTAGCTCATTCAGATAACCCACAATGTCACAATCTGACTTGCTCAACTGGGATTGGCAGGCTTGCTGAAACATACTCAATACTACCTCTGTGTATCTGTTAGGCTCTCCACCAATAACAAGGGCACTATCACCAAACACTTACAGAATCTGTGGCTTTACAGACCTATGGACATTCTCATTCCCCATGTTCTCCATCAACGTAAAGTAAGAGACTGAATTTCAAGGTGGGATGGAAGTCTTCCACTTATCTCGCAGTCTCCAATAAAAATCTTTAAGAGTGAGACCATTACCTCATCTTGATGCTGCACATTTCAGAGAATATTTTTAAGAGTTCTGGAAAACTCTTAACAGTAAGTTTTCCCTAAAATAATGAAAAAATTTTAACAGGGAGATCATCATCTCATCTTAATGCTGCACTTTTCAGAGAACATTTTGAAGAGTTATGTGGGTGAAGCCTGAAGGTCATTTAATTGGAACTTATCAGAAGTGCTTTCATATGTGACTTCATCTGTATTGAAACACTTTTTGCTGTTAGACCAGAGCTGCCAGAATCAATTTTGAAACTGAATGATAAGAGTGCTTGGCACTGTTTTTCATAGTTTTTATCAAAGTTTTACATGCAGTGCTTCTCAGGTGGTTCTGGTTACCATCAGGCCTGTCTATGATCTTCAGGAGCTACTAGAATATGAGAATAAGCAGCAAGTAGTTGTTCTTCCTGAAAATCACTTATGAAGTTTCATAGGCAGCTGCAGCTAGACTAGAAAAATCCCAGCACACATCTGATGCCATTCTGGGCCCACCACTCAGACCTTCTATTACATTGTAACAGGGAAGCCAAGTAGACATCATTGATGGCAGCTTTATGGAACAAGTTGTATATCAAAGAACTTACACAGGGGTCTTTGATTAATATATGAGGATAGGCATTGCCTATATAAGTAAGAGTTTGAGCTTATTAGTTTTTTTTCTTCCAGGATATAAGCAAAGTCATCACAGTGGTATCCTGGTATCACTAACCAGGGTTCTGGACTTGTTCTTTAAGAGAGGAAAGGGCATGTGGGACAATGTCATTTCACGTCAGGTGGCCAAGAGCATCATCATTTCCACCATCCTTACCCGTGTCTGTGTGAGAACTGGAACCCCAATCACAGTGCTCCCTCGGCATAGATCTCGCTGTGTGCTCCGAGTCCTCTTTGTTCTGCTGCCTCCTCAGTTTCAGTGGCCAAATCTATTTTGTCATCACAGACATTGAACCTGTCTTTTATTCCTTAGCAGTGGTTCTCAACCTTCCTAATGCTGCGACCCTTTAATACAGTTCCTCATGTTGTGGTGATCCCCAACCATAAAATTATTTTTGTTGCTACTTCATAACTGTAATTTTGCTACTGTTATGAATCGTAATGTAAATATCTGATATGCAGGATGTATTTAGGCGACCCCTGTGAAAGGGTTGTTCGACCCCCCCCCAAAGGGGTCGCGACCCACAGGTTAAGAACCGCTGCCTTATAGGGTCACTATCAAAGTTACTGTTTTACCTCAGTATGATCCCCAAAAAGAACCGGACTCGTATATGTCTCCATGTACTAATAATGCAGGGCATTTTCACTAAATTCTGTAATCTAGTCACGAATTAATGCTTCTTTTGATAATAGGTTGCTTCATAGACTACCTGGAAAAGGTATTGTCTTTCAGATTCTTGGTCAAAGTTTGCTGTGATGAACTCCAATAGATCAGGAATGCTTTAGTAACCACTAACTTCGCATTAATATTAGGATCTTCTTTCCTCTTCTCCAAGATTATGGCAGTCAGACTCTCATTAGAATTGGCCTGTGGCTGCTCTGTGTGATTATCTTGGCAGATGTAACAAAATGCGTGCAATGCTGACTCTTTCATGTGCTCTGTGCTGTTGAGGTTTGTGACATTGGCTACCAGCTGGGGAACGAAGCCTGTCTGCTCACTGCACAGACACCACCAGCCATCATTATAAATAGAATTAAGTTGGTCGGTAGGCTAGCTGCAACCCGGCTGATCCGGATGTTTCCTGAGTTTTCTGGCACTCTGGACCTCTGGCAAGTTTCAGAAGGACCTTTGGCAAGTTGCATCATCCTACACCCCAGGAAAGTTTTTGCAGCCTCTAGTTCAAACAGAGATGGAGACACCACAGTTCCAAAATAAAGGTGGTGGCAGTTGTTTCTTAGGTGATGCTTGGCTTCTGAAGTGACAGCTCTAACTGAAGGTAAGGATTGGGAGTTGAGTGTCACTAGAGGGCGTGAAGGGGGTCAGAGTCACCACAAGTTCATTCATCTGTTTCTTCTTTATAAGGCTCCATCATTTTTTTCTTCTACCGCTCTACCTCCCTCCTTCCTTCTTTGATGTTAGCAGTGACAGCCTTTCCTCTGGTGGGTGTGGGGGAGAAAACTTAGAGGCAGCTCAAAGCATGGCTGGAGCTGGGCTGGTGAGGAGAGAAAGGAGAAAGGGAGGCAGCGAATGAACAGATGCCAAGGGTGAGGGAGAACTTTGCTACAGTTTAAAACACTGTGATTAGGAACTAAATCATGAACACCAGAGGGCATTGAAGTGACTTATGCTATCTGTGGGAGAGTGTGCATGAATGTCAGTAATCAGTTCCTTGTTTTGGCAAAGTGCCCAAATAGGTGGTGATATAACTGCAATGATTTACTTAAAGGAAGTTACATTATTATTATTATTTTTTTAAATACAACGTACAGCCTACCATTCTCCAAAGTTTCTCCATGCCAGCTTATGGGAGAGAATCAAACTTTTGTTAATGATTAAGTGCTTTGGAATTCAAACAGGTGACAAGAACTTTAAAAAACTGCTATTTATATGATACTACAGGACCACATATTAGACTTTTCAACAGAAATTGCACAAATGCACATCAGACCATCATCAGTGTCATCTGCAATATAAGGAAGTGAAAGGCCTGACTGGCTCTTTGTCAAGTCTGTACTCATCTGTTACAGACCTGAAAGACAGGGGTAGTAACTACGTACATTAAAGTGTCATGTTAGCATGCACTTCAAATAAGGTTCAAGGTTACAAGGGCAAAAAAATTCTAGGAGCAAATAAGAAACAATTTGATTTTGCTTTTAAACTGTCAAAATTAAGTAGCTAGTCATTCTTGCAGATCAGTTTGGTACAGCTATCTGAGAATGGAAATAGTCTGATAGGTAGGGAAGGATGTACTATAGCTCAGTGGCTTTATCCTGCAAGGAGTAGATAGATGTCTGGGATAGCCAAGAGGTTAAAGTCAGGAAGCTTGTTTCAAGAGATACCTCCCAGAGAAAACCTTTGAAAGATTGGGAAGGACTAGACAGGAAATGGATTCAGGGCAGTAGGGTAGGAACATATCCTACAATAGGCATAGGCAAGCAGACACACATCTGGGTTTATTTTTTGCTGAGTTTAGATAGAAAAGTCTTGGAAGGTTTGTGCTGAGAAAGAGAGAGGAGCAAAGCCTTTATGCAAAAGTTATCTAATTTGTAGTTGTAGCTAATGATGGCACAGAAATCGGATTTACTTATTATCATAGACATGGAAATTGTGCTTCCTAGCCTTGGCAAGAAAGTTTGTGAAACTGGTGAGTGCTTTCCACAAAGTAGTCTTTTATTAAACATTAGTGGATTAGATCTGTGCCATCTGCCCCATATTTTCCCAGAGTGCCCAGATATTTCTCTCCAGAAAGTCACAAATTAAAGATGAATTGTGCAGTCTAGGAGTATTGATTGCTTCATTGCTGGTGTTCTCAACCCAAAACCCCTGTTATAATAAGTATGTCTTAAAACTCATTTTAAAAATCTTAAATATTTTGTACATAGTATAACCTACTGACACATACTATTAAAAAATGTCCTAACAGTAATATGAAGGATAAATGAAAGAGATGCAATTTATAATAATAAAAGCATAATATGCTAATTAGACCGGATGTCCTTCTGGACGAAGCCAGGGCTGCGAGGGAAGCCCAGGTCCCGGGTGCCAGAGGGAAGCTGGTGCTGGCAGCCGGGGGAAGGAAGGCCTACTCTTGCACAAATTTCGTGCATTGGGCCTCTACTTTACAATAAAATGATATGTATTTAAATACCCAAATGCACACGCAAAACCACTCCAGAAGATATAAATGAAAGTCAGATGCTTATAACTGTAGGTGAAATCATTATGACTTGAAAACTAGCCATGTTTACTTCATATCTACTCAACACTCAAATACCCAAATACTATGTGCCAGAGCTATCTTTGATATAATTTTTTCAAATGATGATAAATGCTGTTTCAGACAAAACAAAAAAATAATGTATCCTCAAATTACATTGTATAAAAAGATTTTTCAGCTACATGAATATAGTGTTGGAAAGTCTGGCACTCACTTTGTGCCAGACACTGTCCCAAGTACTTGGAATATAATAGTGAACAAAACATCTCAAATGATTTGGGAAAATGGAGCAGGGTAATTATATTGGGATTGCCAGGGAATGGTGGGTATTTGGAAATTGAATTAAGAGTGGTTGTGGCCGAAACCGGTTTGGCTCAGTGGATAGAGCGTCAGCCTGCGGACTGAGAGGTCCCAGGTTCGATTCCGGTCGGGGGCGTGTGCCTGGGTTGCGGGCATGTCCCCGGTGGGAGATGTGCAGGAGGCGGCTGGTCGGTGGTTCTCTCTCATCGATGTTTCTAGCTCTCTATCTCTCTCCCTTCCTCTCTGTAAAAAATCAATAAAATATATTAAAAAAAAAAAAAAGAGTGGTTGTGGTAGACCTCATTGAGGAGGTGTTACCTGAACAAAATTGGGAAATCTGGAAGGAATTTAGGGAGTTAAGCATGCAGGTGTATCGTAAAAAGCATTCCAGACAGAAGGAATAGCCAGGGCAAAGGCTCTCATGAGCGCGCATGCCTGGCATTTTCAAGGCTCCACAAGGAAGGCAATATATCTAAAGCCAAATGTGTGAACAGGGAAGTCACAGGACAGGAGGTCAAAGAGTTAATGTGAGAATGGCATATCATGTAGAGCTTTGTAGGCCGCTCTGAGGACTTCATATTTTATTCTGAGTAACATGGGGAGCCATTGCAGGGTTTTCAGCAAAAGAGTGACATAGTATCTGACTTAGATGCTGTGTTTGGAATAGTCTGGTGGGGGGAGGAAGAGTGTAATAAAGGAATCCACTTAGGAGGATACTGTAGTAATCCAGGCAAAAACAAAATGACTGGGGCTACCAGGGGTGGGCAAACTTTTTGACTCGAGGGCCACAATGGGTTCTTAAACTGGACCGGAGGGCCAGAACAAAAGTGTGGATGGAGTGTTTGTGTGAACTAATATAAATTCAAAGTAAACATCATTACATAAAAGGGTACGGTCTTTTTTTTTTTTTTAGTTTTATTCATTTCAAACTGGCCAGATCCGGCCCGCGGGTCGGGTCGTAGTTTGCCCATGGCTGGACTAGACCAATGTCATAGCTCTAGAAATGGTGAAGAGTGACTGGATTTTGGATAAGTTTTAGAGAGCCAGCAGCATTTTCTGATGAATTGCATATGGAGTATGAGATAAATACAAGGATGAAGAGTGATTTACAAGTTTTTTGCTTGAGCTGTGGATGGTAATAATTTCCATTTACTGAAAAGGTAAAGCTTGCAGCTTTTGTAGTGTTCGGGAAGAGGATTATTGAGTTTAACTTTGAAGATGTTGAGTTTGAAATGCCTATTAGACATCTGAATGAGATTCTTAGTCATATACATGGTACTTAAAGACAAGGATAGAGAGGGGGCCTCTCCAATTTGTGAATTGGAGCTAAGATCACACATTTTCAGGATGTCTAGCCCATCATCAGAGTTCAATAGGGGGCTTGAGTATTGGGAATGACATTCAACTTCTCCAGGTGTTCTCAACACCATCAATGGATCAAGAGGGAAACTTCAGCCCTAACCGGTTTGGCTCAGTGGATAGAGCATTGGCCTGTGGACTGAAGGGTCCCGGGTTCGATTCTGGTCAAGGGCATGTACCTTGGTTGCGGGCACATTCCCAGTAGGGTGTATGCAGGAGGTGGCTGATCGATGTTTCTAACTCTTTATCCCTCTCCCTTCCTCTCTGTAAAAAAAATCAATAAAATCTATTTTTTTTAAAAAAGAGTGAAACTTCATACTGGGACTAAGACACTGCTTCCTCTAGACTTTCTGCCTTCCATACTCAGGAATCAAGATGGGTTCTGAGCACTGGTAATAACACTTGGTTCCCTCAGGAATCCTCAATCCCATAGACATTGTCATTCTCTAGTCCTTGTCATTACTAATAACTTCATCTCTTCCATAATCTCAATTTCATTATAATCACTCATTTGCATACTCCCATAACTCCCATGTCATGGAACAATTATTTTATGTGAAGGATTATCTTGCATATTATAGGATTTCTAGTATCCCTGGTTCCTGTTCATTAATATCTATAGAGTCCCTAATCATTATGGCAACAAAAATATCTACACTAATAAAAGAGAAACATGGTAATTGGCATACGACCGCTGCCCTTTTCATTGGCTAATCAGCGAGATATGCAAATTAACTGTCAGCCAAGATGGTGGCCGGCAGCCAGGCAGCTTGAAACTAACATGAGGCTTGCTTGCCTCAGTGACGGAGGATCGTTGGAGGAAACCAATGTTCCCCGCCTGTGGCTGCAGGCCTCTGAGCGGGCAGTTTAAGAAACATTGTAACAAATACCGCCGGACTTCAGCCAGCAGATTCGCAACATTGTAAGCAAAGGCCAGAAACCTACTTTCAGCCACGGAGGCCTAAGAGCTGGAGCCAAGCCTCAAGGTAAAGCTGGCCCAGAATTAAAAAAGAAAAAAAGGAGCAGTTGGGAAATTCAGTCACTCCCAGCCTGAAAACAGCCCTCAGCCCCTCACCCAGACTGGCCAGGCACCCCAGTGGGGACCCCCACCCTGATCCGGGACACCCTTCAGGGCAAACCAGCCGGCCCCACCTATGCACCAGGCCTCTACCCTATATAGTAAAAGGGAAATATGCCTCCAGGCACCGGGATCAGCGTGACAGGGGGCAGCGCCCAAATCCCCTGATCGCCCTGCGGCTCTGTGTGTGACAGGGGGCGGGGCCCCAACCCCCTGAGCAGCCCTGCTCTGTGCCTGATAGGGGGGAGCTCCCCAACGCCCCCCCCCCAACGGGCCCTGCTCTGTGTGTGATGGGGTAGAGCCATACCCTCCCCATCGGCCCTGCCCTGAGTGTGAGAGTGGTGGCACCCCAACCCCCTGATGGGCCCTGCTCTGTGTGTGACGGGGGCAGCGCCCCAACCCCCTGATTGGCCCTGCTCTGTGCGTGACAGGGGGTGGCGCCACAACCTCCCCATCGACCCTGCCTTGAGTGTGACAGGGGCATAGCCCCAACCCCCCAATTGGCCCTACCCTGAGCATGACTGAGGGTGGCATCACAACCTCCCAATCTGCCCTGCTCTGTGCATGACAGGGCGGCGCCCCAACTCCCCAATCGGCCCTGCTCTGAGCCCGACCAGGGGCTGCATCTAGGGATTGGGTGGGCCTCCCCTCTGCCACCCGGGAGCAGGCCTAAGCCAGCAGGTCGTTATCTCCCGAGGGGTCCCAGACTGTGAGAGGGCACAGGCTCGGCTGAGGGACCCCCCCTCCCCCCCGAGTGCACAAATTTTTGTGCACTGGGCCTCTAGTCCCTATATATTTCTAAATGCCCCATGGGGAAGCCACACCTTCCTTATTGAGAATCACTACTTTATTGTTTGCAAAATATCATAGTTATTAACTAGCTGGATAAAACAACATTTGTTTACCCAGAGTACCATTAAATTTTTCAGTTTTCCCTTCTGGGTAGAAAGATCTATAATGATATGTCCCTTTTTACATATTAATTGTGACTATTGTCTCAAATAACCTATAAAGTCACCACCAGTTATTTTCAGACTTAGTTTTTCCATCTTTAAAGTGGAAATGCCATTTCATGGAGTACCTTTTAGATAATAATGCTGGAACAATGAAGATGCCAGGGAAAATACTTGAGCTCTTCAGAAGATAATACAATACCTAACTCCTATTAATATTTATTCTGAGCAAAACTAACAAATACACTGGGTGAAGGAAGAAGTGTAGATAGTGATTTTATTAATTTCATAAAAACACACATCTGTTTTCCTATCTAAAGAATAGCTCTACTGGGGAAATACTTTCCAGTCTTTTTGGGAATAAAATATGGTCATCACACACATTGGTAGTTTAAGAGACTACAAAGACTCCAAAGGCATTTACCACAAGTTGCTTAATGAGTTTTGGCAAGATTTAGGCAAGCATTTTGCAAAATGCACAGCTCCTCAACTAATTTTCAGTGCTCAAAGAAACAGAATTTGCATTCTCTTAACCCCAAAGTGCCACCATCATCACCATCTTAATATTTCTCGAGTACCCACTGAGTGCCTAGTACTCATCTAACGTTTAAAATAAGTATTTTCAGTCTTTATGGATTTTAACCTCACAGCTGAGACATTCACTTATAAATTTTAAAAATCATCTTCCTTGTTATCATCATAATAGGTAGCAGAATTTTCTTTTTATAATAAGAAGTGTTAAATAGGTATAATGAGAGGACCCTGGGGCACAGATCTGCTTCCAACTAAGAAACCTCCCTACAGGAAGTCTGCTTGAATAAACCCCTAGTCCTTGGTGTCAGGAAAGATCTTTATGATCATTAAATTGGATTGACAGACACTGCCTTGAGACAATGGCAGGGGTTTCTACTGAGCACCTGCAGATCACAATGTAGTTAAAAGTGAATACTCTCATACAAGGATACAATTTCTAAAACTTGACACTGTATTTGCATAACAGACATGTGTAGGTACTTTTAAAAAGAGGAAGCTGTAATCCAGTTGTGGAATAATTGTCCCATCCAACTCCAGAACATTACCTGTGCTATCTCAATGACTGGGTACTACAAGAAAAGGTTATTTCTCAACAGTTTCAGAGTCAGATGGTTATGTAAGCTGTACCCCATCATTGTGGCTTCATTTGCGGTGCATTTTGAAAGGGCCAAATGCTAAAATCTGACTGCTGGCAAGCCTTAATATTTCTGCCAGTAAATGCTGCCGAATCTCTCAAGCATAGGGTGTAATTTTGATCTCTTTTCACTGCCCTTCAGTTATTCTCTGGCCTCTGGCACTAAAAGATAATCACTTCTGAAAGCAATTAATTCACCTAGAGATCTGCTTTAAATTCACTGTATCTGTTATGACAAGAAGTGCAAGTCAAAATAATAATAATAAATGAAAACAGCCTTGATTTACATGTCAGATGAGTAGAGTGCAGGTTGAGTAGATGTAAGAACACCATCATTTCTGACCTGAGGTAGACACATTTTTTTCTCTCAGTTGTTAATCTTCACTACAAGTCTCAGGTTTCTGGGTAGCAGAGCTACTGAGCTGACGCTAAATACAGTTTCTGCCTTCCCCGAACATGGCATCCTCTGTCTTCAGCTATCCCTTTCTTTTCTTTTCTTTTTTTTTTCTTTTTTTGCCTTTGCCACGGCTTTAAAAAAGTATGTGAACCTGGTGGAATCTTCTTCAATAATAGCCAAACATGTTGCTATAGTCTGAATTTTTGTGTCCGCTGGAAATTCATATGTTGAAACCTAATTCACAGTGTGAAGGTAATAGGACATGGAGCCTTTGAGAAGCAATTAGTTCCTGAGAGTAGAGCCCTCATCAATGGAATTAATGCTCTTATAAAAGAGACCCCAGAGAGCTCCCTTGTCCCTTCCACCATGTGAGGACAGAGAGAAGACAGCCATCTGTGAACCAGAAAGTGGGTCTCCACAGACACTGAAGTTGCTGGTGCCTTGATTTTGAAAGTTCAGCCTCCAGATCTGTGAGAAATAAATTTGTGTTGTTTATAAGTCACCCGGTCTACGGTATTCTGTTACAGCAGCCTGACTGGATTAAGCCACATGTTGTTTGCAAGTTCTGTCTTCTCTGATGCAAACAATTCATTTTCTGTGTCACTGATGTGCATTTTCCTACTAAAACTGTTTCCTGGTTGAAATGCAAAACCTATCTGCAAAGTTTGTTTCATTTACCTTATCCCAGAGCCCTACACTGGCCCACAGCGATGCCGAGAGCTGCACAGACAATGAGCACTTGGGTGAGTATTGGGACAGTTTGGCAGGCGATCCACACTCTAGAAATCTGAAGTATGGTTTCATAGGAGTATTTCCTTGAGTCTCCATAGCAATTAGTAGAAACATTTGGAAACCTGTGATCATTCTGCATCTGAAACAAAAAGTTTAAAAAAGACTGACACTTCTACTAACTCCTCCATGAGGTGAATTTGCTTCCAAAACCAGGACACTCTTAGAATGTGGGATGTGGGATAAAAGTGGGTTAAGGATGAGGGAACTAGTAAGAATAAAAACAGTATGACATTCTTGAACGAAATATGTGATAAAGCCAGATATTCCAGTTAAGCTGACAGAGTGTCAGATAAATCAAGCAAAATGAAACCTGGCAACATTACAAATGTCTTTTCAACATTTCAATGTGGAAAGAGACAACTCTAAGTGCAAGTATACTATTCTTTCAGAGTTATGCATGTGGCAGATATGCTGATGTTACCTTTTTTTCTTACTTAATTTTTTTATTATTATGGTAAGGATACTTAACATGAGCTCTACCCTCTTCACAAATTTTTAGGTGTAAAGTATTGTACTGTTAACTGTCTAAGCACAATGTTGTACAGCAGATCCATAGAATTTATTCATCTTGCACAGCTGAAACTATATACCCCTTGAATAGCAACTCCTTATTTCCCCCTCCCCACCAGTCCCTAGAAACCACCACTCTTCTGTCTGCCTCAAGGAGAGACTTTTTTAGATACAGCATATAAGTGGAATCATGCAGTGTTTGTCCTTCTACGACTGGTTTATTTTATTTGGCATTATGTTCTCCACATTCATTTATGTTGTTGCATGAGGTAGGATTTCCTTCTTTTTAAAGACCATATAATTTTCTAATGTTAACATATACATTTTTTCACCCAGTCATCTGTTGATGCACATTTAGGTTGTTTTCATATCTTGGCTATTGTGAATAATGTTGATGTTATCTTTAAAAAATCATACACAGTTCTCTAGGATAACAATTGGGAATAGGGTCTTCTTTTAAAAGTAGACATCTTAATATTTAGTGATGTCCCACACTAACTATTACATAGGTTTTTCTTTTTTATATGGTTGCAATAACATTTAGCTTGGAAGAAAATGATACCTCTAGCCAAGGGAGAGAGGTTGAAGGGCTGATCCATGTATCCATCCATCTAGCCAGCCAACCATTGAGCAAATATGCAGATAATCTGCTTGATGTTAAACACCATCAAAAGTATAAAGGTTAATCAATCATTGGTCCCAAACCCAAGAAACTGACAATCAATCTAATAGAGACAGCAAGATATGCAGATTAATGGGAAATAATGAGACTACTAGTTAAGATATACTAATTTGTAACCCACGTCTATCTAGGAAGGAATTGGGAGGGCTTGTAACATGACAAGTATTATAGGATATTAAACTAGACCAAAAATACATAAACTAAGAAAAAGGTGGAATGTATGTATGATAATTATAAAAATAAACATAATTTCTGTAATTGACCTGCACTGGTAGCTCTGAGCTTCCTGGAAGCCAGAAAAAAATAGGTTACAAAGTTAGGGAAAGTAGAACTCATATCAAATCCCTATCAGTTCCTCAGGAGAGATAAAGTTTCCTGTGCTGCTAAATTATATCATGTAGTTTATTGAAAGAAGCAATGAAAAATGAATACTTCAAAGGAAAAATGCAGAATATTTCATAACTGTTTATTAAAGCTGAGAGGGCAACATGCAAGGGTAACACGGTGAAGGGAATTCTAAGAGAGACAACATTCAAGTGGTTCAAACATAGTTCTCTGTTCTCAGTAATAAAAGTATAGAACTCATAGAAATGATTCCAAGATTCTGGTCTATGAACTCATGATTACACATGGTTCCGTTTTTATTGTTACATGGAAAAATGGGAGAAAAATAGGAAAATATACTGAGTTTTTTAACAAAACTTACTTTGTTTAATATAATGTCTTTTATTCTGAGATAATTTCTTCCTCTATCATGTGTTGCTGAATAACCTATATTTTTAAAAGTAAAGTGGGAAAGGTAAGATGAAAAAGATAACTTGAGATTATACTTAAATTAGAAGACAAGGATTCATAGAGAATTCTGGATATAAAAGAAATCTAACTCATGTATCCCAGGTTTCCTTAGCTTGTCACTAAAAAAAGTTCTTTCTAACCCAAGTCATTGTCATAGACCCCTCATTTTTCTAATTTCCTGCCCTCAGATATGACATAGGCTCACTACATTGGCTGTGTGCTTCTTCATGCATCCTTCCAGAATTTTTGATTTTTGTTTTATGCTCCATCTCTCTCTCTCTCTCTCTCTCTCTCTCTCTCTCTCTCTCTATATATATATATATATATATATATATATATATATATATATATATATATTTGATTTCAGAGAGGAAAGGAGAAGGGAGAGAGACAGAAACATCAGTGATGAAGGAGAATTATTGATTATCTGCCTCCTGCACACCCCCCCCACTGGGAATAGAGCCTGCAATCCAGGTATGTGCCCCTGACTGTGAATTGAACCGTGACCTCCTGGTTCATAGGTCAATGCTCAACCACTGAGCCACACTGGCTGGGCATATGCTCCATGTCTTGATGCTATTGGGCTGTCTCTTCAGATATTAACCCTCATAAAATTGCTGCTCTTTTAAATTATTGCACCATAAGTAGCTATCACATATACTCTTCCCCACCAGCCTCTGAGGATGGCTACAGCTCTCTCCTTGGATAAGAATTACCTCCTTGTGAGTTTTTTGAGGGGAGTCAATGAGAAAAATGCAGGCAAAACCCTTAGAAGGTGGTGGGTACATTGTAAGCCTTAATAAATGGTAGGCACAATTATATTTGGCCCTGGTTTTTGCTGTAATGTCCCTCACAGTAGCCAGTATTGTTTTTAATTACCCTCTCTGTAGGAGAATTGTTTAATACATTCTTGACTGTGGCCATGAGACTTGCAGTATTTTCATGTGAGGTATATTCCCCGTCTTAATGAATTTTAGCTTGGCCATGTGACTTTCTTTAGTCAATGAAATATAAGTGAAATGCTCTGGACCATATCTGAGCTGAAGCTTTAAGAGTTTGCAATAAGGACTGTCCCTTCAGCTTTGGTCCCATAACAAAAAGGAACGAATTGCAAAGTCAGAGCCAACCCACAATCACTGATGAGAATGTGAGGAAGAAGAAAACTATTGGTTGTTAAGCCAATGAGATTTCTTTTTGCCTTGGTATAACCTCAAGCAAGCTGACTGATAAATATCTTCATATACATCTCCAGTTTGTGTAAATATGCCAGTTCCTGTCTCATATCATCAGTGACTGTAAATATGCCAGTTCCTGATTGTTTATCCTGTGTTTTCACTCTTGCTTTGTGGTTCCTTCTTACATTTACTGGTAGTTCCTTTTAGACTATGGTGTCTACATGTGGTTTGTTTTACTTCAATTTTCTTAAGTGTAGAATATATACTACTGATGGGATACAGGCACATGATAGGTGGCTCATGATGAGAAAGTTAATCTCTTTTCAATGCTCATACTTCTTCTGATTATATTCATGAGAAATTCTTAGTTTAGGTCAAGTTTGTCATTAATAACTGTCAATAGTTGCTAATGTCCTTTTAAAAGAAAGGCAAAAGTGATCTTTAAGTGATCTTTAAGCAGCCGTATCTATTTGGAATTTAATAATATTGTTTAATCCATATAATACTAATTTATGATCACTTCTATTAATAACAAGTGATAATGGTCTGCCACTTGCAATATAGCTCCATTTAAAAAAAATAAATTTATTGAAGTAAGAAAAAAAGAGCTGATTTAAATAAAAAGTCAAGTGATAAAATTTGGGAGACTTTGTTTATCTAAAGGCCTTGCTTTTGTCTTTAGTTCTGGCAAGTTATCTAGCTGGATCTCTGCTTCACCTTGGTTACCTCACTTCATTGTTGACTTAAGGCCTAGCTTTCAAATTTACAGCATTTACCTCCTGCACCAGAACAAGTTTCTGGGCCTGATACCTTAAAATGTAACTCCTACTTCTAATTTTTATTTATTTATTAAATATATTTTTATTGCTCTCAGAGAGGAAAGGAGTGGGAGAGTGAGATAGAAACATCAATGATGAGAGAGAATCATAGACTGGCTGCCTGCTCCACATCCCACACTAGGGACTGAGCCCACAACCCAGGCATGTGCCCTGACTGGGAATAGAACTGTGACCTCCTGGTTCATAGGTCGACACTCAACCACTGAGCCACAGTGGCCGGTGTACTTCTAATTTTTAAATCTCACTGAAAAGACAAATCCATTGTATCTTTTATCTACCTTCCCATAGACTTAAATAGTTTCAAAGAATACATACTGCTCTAATTTTGTTGCTGATTCTAGTAAATACACAGCAGCTAAACAGCACTAGGACTGTTTTTACTATGACCCCTTCTCAGCTTCACATAGAGTCCACTACTCAAAGCTGAGTCTTGGATCCCAAAGGTAAAATGGATCTATTGCCTCTAGTAATCACATTTCCTTTCCCATTATTAATGCCCCCAATAATCTTTAAGGGCTTTGGGGAACCAACTGCTGCACATAGCTAACTTGATTGAACTATTTACAATAACTCATGGTTGTTTTCCTTAGAGAAAGCTTCCACTACAGAGTCCTATTAATGTTTATCAGAAAGTTAAACTGCTTTTCTTATAATATATATTTTTCTTATTTAATATAAATGTCTTTGTTTCAGTATGTTGCTCAGTTTCCCAAGGCAATTAACTTTATCTGAAGTTAAACTAGTTTGTGCCCCTCCTTACAGAGTAATAAAATAAAGGCTTGCTTCGTACCAGTTCATATACTGAGCTACTGTCAGCAGCTGGCACAGTTTCAAGGGTGGGCATGATGAGATGGTTGGACCAAAGGCGGCTGACCAGCTTGGGACCAAGCAGCCACCAGTTAGGTCTAGAAAGTTTGAAAATGAGGTTCCACTACTGATAGTATCATTAGAGTTACCTCCACTCCATGAGATTGCTCCAGAGACACCTAAGAATACTATATAATGAAAGGGTGATATGCAAATCAACCGAACAGCAGAGAGACCAGTCACTATGATGAACACTGACCACCAGGAGGCAGACGTTCAATGCAGGAGCTGCCCCCTGGTGGTCAGTGTGCCCCCACAGGGGGAGCTCTGCTCAACCAGAAGCTGGGCTCAGGGCTGGAGTGCAGTGGCAGTGGTGGGAGCCTTTCCCGCCTCTGAGGCAGCACTAAAGATGTTCAACTGATGATGTAGGTGGGGAGCAGGCCTAAGCCATCAGTCAGAATCCCCCAAGAGCTCACAGACTGTGAAAGGGCACAAGCCAGGCTGAGGGACCCCCCGAGTGCATGAATCTCGTGCACTGGGCCTCTAGTAGTTTTAATATTATTGGATTCCTTCAGCTTCCAGAAGCAACTACAGCCTGCTGCCCTATGCTTGGGTGAGATGGACATGAGAGGTGTATACATGGCATATTCTGGAGCTCTGGCAGACACTATAGGTTTTCTCATCCAGATTTACCTGTAATCAATTAATCAACCACCTTGTACTTGTTTGTGTTTTCCTAGTTCAGCATTAACATGGTGTTTTATTTTTTTAAAGCATTTTAATTACTCATCAATAATAAGAAGAATGTTCTAATTTATACCCAGTGTACCTATTATGATCCTGGCATTTTGCATATTTATTTAGTCAACAATTATTAAAATCTTACTATGTTCTCTATACACCTTTCTGGGCACTGGTGACCTGTCAGTGAATGAGATAAACAAGATACTTGGTCTTTTGGAAAAAAATTATACTAGGGGAGATGGAAAGCAAACAGACAGTAATAATAATAGATGTTATATATTCTATGGGTAATATAAAGCAGTATGTGGGGAAGTGCAGAGTGTGAATGTAGATATTACAAATTTATAGAGGGTTGTCAAGGAAGGCCTCTCTGATAAGATGACATTTGATCAAAAACCTTAAGTGAGGGGTACTTTGCTACCTCTCTGACTTCATTTCCTACCATTTTCCCTTCATCACAACCCAGACACACTGTTTCATACACTGGCCTCCTTGCTTTTCCTTGAGAACAACCTTGCAATCTCCTCTGCCTAGAATGTTCTTCTCCTGTGTATTTACATAACTCCTTTTCTCATTTCATTCAGAGGCAAAATCAATAGGAATAGGCAACTGCTTATTCAGAAAGAGGTGGGAATGAGGGACGAGACCCACCTTTTGGGCTTGGACAACTTGGTATAAGTCAATATAAAAACGCGATGAGCCCTAGCCAGTTTGGCTCAGTGGATACAGCATAAGCCCTCAGACTGAAGGGTCCTGGTTTCGATCTCAGTGAAGAGTATGTACCTCAGTTGCAGGCCAAACCACCACCCCCCCAGCTCATCAGGGCACATGCGGGAGGCAACCAATCAATGTGCCTCTCTCATCAATGTTTCTCTGTGTGTGTGTCTCTCCTCTCTTCCTCTCTCTCTAAAAATCAGTGGGAAAATATACTCAGGTGAGGATTAACAAAGAAAGAACAGATGAAAATGCTAAGGAAGATGATGAACTCCATTGTGAACAGTCAGATACACATATCTGACAATCAGGAAAGAGATCTAGGCTGGCAAAATATGCAATTTGGTTTGAATAAATGAGTGAGCTACAGATTTTGGAGTCAACAGCTCAAAGTTGCTAATGGTCAGCCACAGGACTAAGTGAGATCACCCAGGGAGAGTGTGCACAATGACAAGAGAAGAGAGCTTAGTACACAGTAATGGCAGAGTTCTTGAAAGATACTGGGAGAGAATCGCCATGGAAAGATAAACAGAAATCCAGAAGAACACAGAGACATAGAAGCCAAGGGATAAGACAAGAGTGAGAAATGCTGTGAAGAAATCAAACAAGATGAGAACTGAGAATCCATCAGGCATATCAGTGAAGAAGCAGGTGATAAATGAAAAGCAGGTTTAATTTAGTGGTAAGTATGGAAGACAGATTGCTGTGGTTGACAGGCGAGTGGGAGGATAGCGACAAGAGAAATGTGAATTTAGAGGAGAAAGATGTGAATTTAGATGAGAAAGATGTGAATTTAGATGAGAAAGATGTGAATTTAGGCAACTCCCTTAAGACATTTGGATGTAAAGAGGTGATGAGACATAGAGTCATAGCAGGATTAGAACCTTATCTCATTTGATTCTCATAACAGTCTGATGAGTCATGCACTAATATCCTTCTCCATTGTAAAGGGGAGCCGCAGGATAGTTAAACCTGTGGTAGGACCAAAATTGTAAGCCAAGTCTTTTCTCTCCCAAGTTCCTTCTTCTCTACTTCCTACCTCTAGATGTTGTAAATTACAAATCTTTCCAGGAGGAAAGCAAACAGCTTATTATTACAAAATTAATAACTTACATACTTTGGTTCTTATTTTAGCTTAATAAATGCACCACAGAAATATAACAAAGTGCTACTACTTTTTGAAGTTGCTGTAAATATTCCTCAGATGTTAAAATAAAAGTAGATCAAAATTTCCGTCACAATTAATTTTGTTAATGGAATGTATATAAAAATACATGCATCGACTGGGGTTTTGGTCAGCATCAAGATGCACTGTTCCTTGAGGTAAATATTGGTCTTATCTTGGATCAATATTTACCTTGCAGTTGGGTACGTGTGTGACTGCCTTCAACAAAGGTCGATAGCTGCTTAATGTCTGCAACCTGCCTCTTATCAGTGCTTTTGAAACTTCATCATAGTCCCAAGGAAGTTTGGAGATTTGTAGTATTCTGGATCCCTATAGGTTCTTTACTGTCAGTACAAATAAGAGAGCTTTATGATATGACTGGCTCTAGCATAGTTGTCATTGCTACACAGATAGTTCCTGAAGCTTATAGAAACCTTAATGAGAAAAGATGAATGAGTATATATTGTGAATGGCCAGAGTATTCATGGGGACAATGATTTAAAGGGGTTTCTTTTAGGGAGATTTGGTGTAAGAGCATTTATAATTCAAATACTTGATAGCTGTTTACATGTCCAATTTTTTAACAGCTGCCTGGGGCTAATGACTCCTTATCTCCACTAAGAAAAGAGAAAGATGCAAATTGACCATCCCTCCATGATCACCCACCAGCCAATCAGAAGTGAGTATGCAAATTAACCTGACAAAGATGACGGGTTAATTTGTTATGCAGGCACCTAGTGGCCAGGGTCACAGGGACAGGCGTCCTATGGAGCCAGGCTGCTCTGAGCCTGTAGGCCCGTGCATAGGCTCAGAGTGGCTGAAGTCCCGGAATGCCCCTGGCCACTCTGGGCCTACACTCGCAGGTGCCAAGCGGCCGGGGGTGGGGCGGGAACATCCCCGGGACCCAGGTGCTCCAAGCCGGCGCACACCCAAGTGGTCAGGGATAGGACAGGAACGTCCCCTGCAGCGAGTGAGCAGACAGCAGGGCCCTGCTTGCCCCTGTGGCGGCGAGTCAGAGAGAAGACAGCAGGGCGCTGCTTGCCCCTGACCCCAGCGGCGAAGGGCAGGCAGTCCCCTACAGAGAGCAGACACCAGGGCCTGTGGTGGCGTCAAGCAGGCAGGTCCACAGAGAGCAGAGAACCATGGGGAGCAGGCGTAAGCTGTTAGTAGGACATCCCCTAAGGGCTCCCAGATTGGAGAGGGTGCAGGTTGGGCTGAGGGACCCCTCCTTCCCTGTGCATGAATTTCGTACACTGGGCCCCTAGTTCATAAATAAAACACTGTATTTCTTTAAACTGAGTCTGATGTCCAGTATACTTCTGGGTTTTGATTTTTCTTGCTTAGAATGACCTTTGGCATAGCTCATAAGAACCCTTTACCTGACCTCCTAGGATATATAATAAGCTTAGATGTGTCCAATCCTTGACTCTATTTCCTTTAGTTCCTTTCATATAGTGCACAATATGAATTAATAATGGCAAGTTGCTATGCATAAAACCTGCAACTTTGAGATCATGTTAGTGTCATTTGTATTATATTAATTTTGCCTTTTTATCTTTTGAAACAGACCCAGCTAGAATCAAGCAGAGCAGAAAAGTTACTATTCTTACCCACAAGTTGAATAATGGAACCTAGCAGGGGATTAGCACCCTAGGTTAGAATACACTTTTAGTGGAACTAACATTAGTCAAAATATTTTTGAATAGTACAAAGAGTGAATTTTCATACTGTAAGAGGAATATAAAGATATGGGAGGGTACAGAAAAGTATAATAATGAATTTCAAAGAAATGGAAAATAGGCTGTACTAGTATAAGAAAAGGTTAAAGTAATTGGAGTTACTTATCTTAGCAAAAAGAAGGCTAAGGCATGAAAGGTGTGATCTTAAAGTATATAAAGGGATTATGTGATGAGACCACTGAGCAGTTTTTCTGTTTGTCACTAAAAAATTGAATAGGAGAAAATTGAGTTAAATTGAAATAGAGTGGTATTTGGAGAGCATTTAGGCCAGACATAGATTTGAGAATTTTCAGCATGAATATAACAGAAAGGCCCATGATATTAGGTAAGAATAACAACAGAGTATAGAAAAGAAGTATAAGAATAAGCTGTGGGTAAACACAACAACTAAGGTTTGGGAGGAGGAATTAAAGTCTATATGTTAAAAAATGGAAGAAGACAAGATAATGCAGTATGATCAAAGGGGAGAGTACTTGTTGAGTGTTTACTATATGCCAGGCGCTTATCAAAGTATTTGCCACATATTACGTCATTTAATCCTCATGAAAACCATATGATTTGGGCACTATGGTGCTATAATTACCCCCCTTTTACAGATAAGGAAACAGAGTCACGGAGAGGTCCATTAACTTACTCTAGGCCACAGCACTCTGAAGGGCAGGAGTCCAGATTCAAATCCAGACAGACTGGCTCCAACACCCACATTTCTAACATCTCCCTACTTCCTCTAAATAGAGAGTTTCAAGAGGTAGAAGGATAGGAAAATAGTGTATACTGAAAAGATGGCAGAAAGAAAGAGGACTGTTAACGATATGTGATGACTGGGAGATGCAAGTTAACATAGCAGAGAGCAAGAACAGTGAGGAAGGAAGATAGGCATCAACAAGGGAATGTATTCTCAGGGAGTAGCAGCAGCACATATAGATTGGCGTTGAAGGGAAGAAGAAAAATGCAGCAATTACTTGAGGGAATGGCAGGGGAAAATGTGTTGTTTTTTTAAGACTGAATATGCTTAAAAATTTTTTTAATGTATTTGGGTGACATTGGTTAATAAAAATATATAGATTTCAGGTGTACAATTCTATAATACATCATCTGCATGTTGTATTGTTTGTTCACCACCCCAAGTCAAGTCTCCTTCTTCACCATTTATCGCCTCTTTATTCTCTTCTACCTTCCCCATTCCCTTTCCCTCTGGTAATCACCATACTATTGTCTGTGTCTATGAGGTGTTTTCTTTTTTCTTCTTCTCTTCACATTTTTCACCCAGTACCACAGCCTTCTGATAGCCGTCAGTATGTTCCATGTATCCATGACTCTGGTTCTATTTTGTTTGTTAATTTTTTTCATTAGATTACACATATAAATTAAATCATGTGGTATTTGTTTTCTTCTGACTGGCTTATTTCACTTAGCATAATAATCTCAAGGTCCATCCATGCTGTTGCAAAAAGTAAGACTTCCTTCTTTTTACAGGCAAGTAATATTCCATTGTATAAATGTACCACAGCTTTTTTATTCACTCATCTACTGATGGGCACTTGGGCTGCTTCTAGATCTTGGCTATCTATAATAATAAAAGCGTGATATGCTAATTGGGCCAGACAGCCAAACTGCCTTCTGGATGTCATTCCAGATGTCCTTCTGGATGAAGCCGCAGTGTCAGGGGCCAAGGCAGAGGTGGTTAAGGGTGATCAGGAGGCAGGCAAGAAGTTAGGAGTGATCAGGCAGGCAGCCAGACAGAGGTGGTTAGGGGTGATCAGGCAGGCAGGCAGAGTGGTTAGGGGTGATCAGGCAGGAAGGCAGAGGGGTCAGGGGCTATCTGGCAGGCAGGCAGGTGAGTGGTTAGGAGCCAGTGGTCCCAGATTGCGAGAGGGATGTCCGACTGTGGGATTGGGCCAAAACCAGCAGTTGGACATCCCCCAAGGGGCAGTATTGCAAGAGGGTGCAAGTTGGGCTGGGGGACACCCCCCTCCTATGCACGAATTTCATGCACTGGCCCTCTAGTTGTAAATAATGTTGCAATGATCATAGGGGTGCAAACATTCTTTCAAATTAGTGTTTCAGGTTTCTTTGGATATATCCCCAGAACTGAAATCATTTGGTCCTAAGATAATTCAATTTTTAAATTTTTGAGGAGCCTGCACATTGTTTTCCATAGTGGTAGCACCAAACTGCACTCCCACAAACAGTGCACAAGGGTTCTCTTTTCTTCACATCCTCACCAGCACTTGTTGTTTATTGATTTATTGATGGTCGCCATTCTGACAGGTGTGAAGTGATATCTCATTATGTTTTTAATTTGCATTTCTCTGATCATCTTTTCATAAGTCTATTAGCCATCTGTATGTCCTCTTTGGAGAAGTGTCTATGCAGGTCATTTGCCTATTTTTTAACTGGGTTTTTGTTTGTTTGTTTTGTTTTGTTTTTTGGTGTTGAGTTTTATAAGTTCCTTATAAATTTTGGATAGGAACCCCTTAGCAGATGTATTATTGATGCCCTGGCCATTGTGACTTAGTTGGTTAAGTGTCATTCCATGTACCAAAAGATTTCCAGTTCGATTCTGGTTAAGGCAAATGCCCAGGCTGCTGGTTTGATAGCCTGTTAGGGTGTATATAGTAGGTAACCGATCAATGGTTCTCTGTCACATTGATGTTTCTCTTTCTCTCTCACCCTCTCTCTTCCTCTAAAATCAATAATAATAATAATAATAATAATAATAATAATAATAAATATTTTTAAAAAGGATCTCTTCAGCTAGCTTTCAGTTGGTTATTTAGGATTATTGTTCCATAATTTAGTTGTAATTCCAGTACAGTCCTGGAAGGAGGTGAGTGTAGTTTCCATCTACTCCACCACCATCTTGGATTACCAAGATATTATTTTCTAAAAACCCAAATACACTTCTGGAGGTAGAAGTCAGAAATGATCTTATGGGGTTAAAATCAGGGTTTATACAGGAGAGGTTTCTTCTTGGAGCTTCAGAGCAGAATTCAATCCGTGTCTCTTTAGCTTCTAGAGACTATCGTTCCCTTCCTCAAATCACTCTAACCTCTTGCTTCCCTTGTCACATTTTCTACTCCTCTGAGCCCAGTCTTTATCAACTAATACTTAATTGACTCACAGACTCATGAGAATAAATGATTGTTTTAAGCCACTGAGTCTGGGGATGATTTCACAGCATTTTTGTGACAATAATTACACTTGTCAGGGACTTAGCACAGTGCTTGGCACATGATTAGTGTTTAGCAAATGTTAATTGCCTTTTTTATGGATAAAATGCAATAAATATTTTCTACATTTCATCTATACTACAAAGCATGCAGTTATTATGAAACATTTGGATGATTAAATGTTTCCATTTGGTGTCATGCATACAGCATTTTTGCAATAAAAAGTGAAACAAATCCTTCACAAAGAGGTCTCTTAGACTTTTGCATTTTGATTGCTGTATTTTTCCCATGCAAGTGTAACTTCCTCCCACTAATGCTAATATGATTTATGTGTGTGCATTGAAAGGAAAATATATTCCATGCATATTAGACTAATGAATTAATTTAGGAACTCACAAGCTCATCTTTTTATTAACTTCCCACTCATCACCTTATGTACTTTGCATGTTGTGGTAAATGCAAAAGAAAATATTTAAAAATATTCACTTGCTTGTTCAAATCAGAATCTTAGAATGCTACCTTAATATTACATGTATATCTTAAAAATTATCTTGACCACTCATTTTCTGTTATAATTATTTAAACCTGTCAATTTTAATTTATTGCCTTCAAAGTTTTGTTTGATTAATGTAATCACAAACTTCCATTTACCAGATGTCTCAACATCCTCATTGATACTGTAAACTATTTGTCATATTCCACTAAAGTCTATTTGCTTTTTTGCTGATGTTCAGTGTATTGAGTGCAAGTAATTAACACTGCTTTCTTTTAAAAGTCTCTGTACTATTTTAATTGATAGCTTATAAGTCTTCAGAACACACTTTGCTTTAACTTGGTTCTCTTTGGAATTTTGTTTTTGGAGGAGGTGAAGGTGGATGGTAGGTTATGTAGCAAGGGTTAGAAAGATTGAGTGCCTGCTCTTCATATGTCCTTACCGTCACAAATTATTTAAATCTGTAGCTTGATTTTTACACGTGTAATTGAAGGCATGTCACTATGGTATAAATCCTTTCTAAAGGCTTTCAAGGTGTATATGGCAATGTATGTGTGAAAAAGAAGAGTTTCAATAAGATAGGATTTTTTTCACCCATTGGAGGACAACTTAGAAGTCATGCAAAGGTGTAAGTCATAATCAAATGTGAGAGACCAGTTGGGGAAGAAGATAAAACTAGCAGGTTTTAGCTTTTATTTAACTTTGTGCCCTAACATCTGCAAAACCTAAGGATCTATGTTTCTATTTATCCCATTACAGGGCAGTTTAGTTTAATTTAGGTGGTGTTGATTATTCAGATCTACTCCCCTTGCATCTACTCCAAGACTTTATTCCATTAATTATTCTTACTTATATCTATAACCTCAAACTCGGTCTTTCCACTGGAGATATAAATATTATCAAATGTTCTCCTTCAAAAGTACCATCCTTTGAACCCGTGTCACCCTTTTTCTAGAGCTGTTTCTCCTTCTCTTCACATGCAAGACTTTACAAATACTACTTTGCTCAACATTCCCGCATCTCCAATTCAGTCCACTTCAATATGGCTTCCATTCCTATCAGGTTGCTGAAATTTCTCTAGAAAAAGTAACTAATGACTTCTAAATTGGTCATTTCAATTTTAGTCTCTTTTTGGTTTGACCATTTTATTGCACTTGACATTGTTAAACATGCCATGTCTCTTGAAAAGCTTACTTTCATTGGCATCTGTGATTACACTTTCTTATTTCTCTTTTCTCAAGCCTTTCTTTTTGTCCTGCTTGGTTGCCTTTATTCACTTCACTGCTTCTTTAATAATGGCATTTTCCAATACTAAAGTCTCTACCTCTCTTTTCACTGTACATACTATTTTTATGTCTTCATCTATATTTTCATTGCTTCAGCTGTCACAAATATTTTTAAAGAATTCTAATAACTGAAGTCCAGATTTCTATTTTTCAGTTCCTTAATGGAAATTTTCCCTTAGATATTATAGACAACTCAAAGGAATTTATTAAAAACTAATCTCATCAATTTTTCCAAAGCATTTTTTTCTGCCTGCATTTCCTACCTTGGTTAATGGCAACATTAACTATTCAGAAACCCAAGACAGAGGCCTGATAGATTCCTTCTCCTCTTCAGTTTAATTATCATAAAAATTTCAATTTTCACTGATTCTATTTTGTATATATTTCTTAAATTTCTTCTCATACTCATTATTTAAATTTATGCATTTTATTACCTCTATAGTAGTTCAGTATTATCTTCAGTCATTTTATGACTTTTGGATTTCAGGGAAAAGCAAAATTCCAAAACCAATTCAATTTAATTTATCAAAGTTACTTGCAAAAAGTCAAGATACAATATTATTTGTATTTCTATAAACTGACAAAAACTTTGATCAAATATTATAAAAATGCCATTTAAAATAGAAAAAAAAAACATGAAATACTTAGAAATAAATCTAATGAAAGATGTAAAATCATTATACCTGAAACAACAAAACATTCTGAGAGACAAAGAAAAAGCTAAATAAGTGAAAAAGCATACTATGGTTATGGATTGATTGGAAGTCTCGATAGTGTTATGATGTCAATTCTTCCAAAATTGATCTATAAAGTAAATGTAATCCCAACCAAATGACTGCACAGTGATTGGGTATATGTTTAAATTGACAAGCTGATTATAAAATTTGTATTAAAATGTAAAGGTTGCCTGGTCAGTGTGGTTCAGTGGTTGAGCATTGACCTATGAACTAGTAAGTCAGGGTTTGATTTTTGGTCTGGGAACATGGCTGGATTCCCCGGGTTTCAGGCTTGATCCCTGGTAGGGGGCCTGCAGGAGGTAGCCTAATCAATGATTCTCTCTCATCATTGATGTTTCTATCTCTCTCTCCCTCTCCCTTCCTCTCTGAAATCAATAAAATATATTTAAAAATAAAATAAAATGTAAAGGTCTGTGAATAGTCAACATGATCTTGAAGAAGAAAACAGGGCAAAAAACCTAAGTAGACACTTCTCCAAAGTAGACATACCGATGGCTCAGAGACATATGAAAAAAATGCTCAAAGTGACGGTATCACCTCACACCTGTTAGAATGGCTACCGTCAACAAATCAACAAATGACAAGTGCTGGCGAGGATGTGGAGAAAAGAGAACCCTAGTACACTGCTTGTAGGAATACAGACTGTAAACTGTATGGAGTTACTTCAAAAAATTAAATATGGAACTGCCATTTGACCCAGTGATCCCACTTCTAGGAATATATCCTAAGAAATCCAAAACAGCAATCAGAAAGAATGTATGCACCCCTATGTTCATAGCAGCACAATTTACAATAGCTAAGATCTGGAAACAGCCCAAGTGCCCATCAGCAAATGATTGGATGAAAAAGCTGTGGTACATTTATACCATGGAATACTATGCAGCAATAAAAAATAATGATCTCTTACCCTTTGAGACAGCATGGAGGGACCTGGAGAGTATCATGCTAAGAGAAATAAGCCAGTCAGAGAAATACAAGTATCACATGATCTCACTTACTTGTGGAATCTAATTAACAAAATAAACTGATGAATGGAGTGGATCCAGAGACATGGAAATATGGAACAGAGTATGTAATCTCAGAGGGAAGGCGGGGGAGGGTGGGTGGGTGGGAGGTGATCAACCAAAGACCTTGTATGCATATATGCATAACCCATGGACACAGACAATAGAGTATTGAAGGCCTGGGGTGGAGGACAGGGGAGGGCTGGAGGGGGTCAATGGGGGGAAAAGGGGGATATATGTAATACTTTCAACAATAGCAATTTTTAAAAAAGAAGAAGAAAAACAAAGTTGGAATACTTAGAGAAGTAGATTTCAAGACTAACTATAAACTTATAATGATTAATCCAGTGTGGTTTTTATGAAAGGTTTGACAAACAGACCAATGGAACAGGATAGGAAGTCCAAAAATAAGCCCACACATACAGAATCACTTGATTTACATCCAAGATCCCACTGTAATTAAGTGGGGGAGAGAATAATCTTTTTAATAAATGATATCAGAGTAATTGCTTATCCATATGGAAGAAAATGGACCATGATCCCTATGTCATACCATGTACAAAAATCAAATTGAGATGGATCATAGACCTAAATGTGAAAGATAAAATAACACAACTTCTAGACCTGTGCCTCATGGACCAAATCTGACCCATTAGCTCTGTTTATAAATAAAGTTTTATTGGAACAGAGCCAGCCCATTTATCTCTGTATTTTTATGACTGCTTTCATGTTACAATGGCAGAGTTGAGTAGTTATAACAGAGAGTATATGGCCCCACAATACCATATATATTTACTATCTGGCCCTATAGAAAAGTTTGTGAAGGGCTATTCTATAAGAAAACATAGGAGAATATCTTCACAATTCTGAAAATTCATTTTTTCCTTTATAAAGGAAATATAGCCATAAAAGCCTAAAAGATTAAATAAAACAATACATTTGATTTCATTAAATTAAGAACATCAGTTTATTAGAATTTGTGTCCAGAATATAATAGAGATTATTAAGAAAAAGTCAAATACTCTAATTTAAAGATGAGCAAAGGATTCAAATAGATATTTATTCAAAGAATATATACAAATGGTTAATAATCACATGTTAAGATGTTCAATATCATTAATCATTAAGGAAATCTAAACCAAAACTAAAATTAGATACCTACAGTGCATCCACTAGGATTAGTATTATAAAAAACACAGGCAAAAATAAATTTTGCAGATATGTACAGAAATTGAAATACTCCTGCACTGCCAATGGGAATATAAACTGATTCATGCAATTTCTTTGAAAAACAATTTGACATTTCCTCAAAAAATGAAACAGAGGGTTATTACCATATGATTCCAACAATTCTACTCTTATGTATATACCCAAGAGTATAACAAAACATCTTCACATAAAAACTCATACACACACAAAAAAGGAAAGAAAATGAATTTGAAGAGGACAAAGTTGTGGTAAAATTAACTGAAATAATAAAGATAATGGTAATAATAAAAAACCCTCATACACAAATTTTCACAACAGTATTATTTATAATAGTCAAAAATTGTAAACTGATAAATGTCCATCAGTCGATAGATGGATAAACAAAGTGTGGTATATTCACACAATGAAGTACTATTCAGCCATAAATAGGAGTACTGATAGATGATACAACATGAATAACACTATAAAACAAACAAGCCATGTCAACTTAAAGAAGTCAGACACAAAAGGCAACATATTACATGAGTCCAGGATAGACAGAAACAGAAAGTAGTAGACCAAGGGTTGCCAAGGTGTTGAGGGACTTGAGGGGAGTGGAGGTGAGGGTATGAGGAATGACTGCTAATGAGTGTGGAGATTCTTTTGGCAGTGATGCAAATATTCTGGAACTAGGTCTTTATGGTTGCAGAACTGTGAATATTGTAAAGTTCACTTTATAATAGAGAATACTATGGCATTGAATTATAGCTCAATTTTTTAAAAGTAGCCAAAAATATGTAATCAAGTTTACTTGCAAGACGTGGAGGTTATATTAGGCCATCAAGTAAAATAAATCAAACAGACATTGAAAAATAGTTATTTTCTTTAGATGACCCAACATACCCCAAAACAAATCACAATGATATACTACTACACACTCACCAAAATCACTAAAATTAAAAAGAAGTAATGCCAAAAGTTGACAAGTATGAAGAACAACTGGAATTTTCACATATTGGCAAGTGTAATTTTACACAGTCACTCTGAATAAACTTAGTGGGTTTTGTTTTTCATTTAAATATATGCTAAATATATTGCACTAGGCTTCTATCAGGATAAACAAAACATATGCTTATCCTATGGCCAAGAAATTCTACTCCTATGTATATAACCGAGAGAAATGAGTACATAGGCCCACAAAAAGACCCATATAGAATGGTCATACTAGCTTTACTCAGAATAAGTAAAAACAGAAACGTCCCAAATGTCAATCAAGAGGAGAATGAATAAACAAGTTGTGCTAATATCATTCACCGAAATACTGTAGAGATATCAAAAAGAAAAAAAAAAAACCTAAACTTACACAACAACCCAGATGAATCAGAGAAGGAGAAACCTTATGCTGACTATAGGAAGCCAGACACAAAAAATTACATACTATATAATTCCATTTGGTTTAAGTACAAGAATAGACAAAACTAATCTATGATGCTATAAATCAACAGTGGTTGCCAATGGTAGAGGGATGGAAATTCAATAGAATGAGTTGAGAAAAATCTCTATATCGCAATGTAGGTGGTAAGATACAGGGTTATTGTTTAAAAAAATGATCAACTGAGTAAATTTTAAAAGATTTTATTGGCTTTCTTCAATGTTTCATGAATTGAGCAGCATCCAATCTAGCAGGTAGAAAAGAACTCTGAGGAACTGTATAAAATAAAAGACTTTTACAGGCAGAAGGGAGCAGGAAAAAAGAAGTTATACTAGACAGAAAAGTTGGTTGGTTATTGCAAGGTCACTTTCCTTCAGGGGATGGCAGGGATCTATCAGGCAGATAACCTAACTAGTGCCAATCAGATGATTCCTGATTGACTGCTTTAAATTTTCATTTCTGGGAGAGTCAAAATTATCATTAAGCCTTGGTTTGGTGATGTGGAGTTTAGCATAAGCAACTCCATTTGGGGCATCTTGTCTTGTTTTTAATAGTATGCACAAATGTACAAATTCAGGTTACATACCTCATAGTATACATTTAATATCTTAATTGTAACAATAAAAACAAAAGAAAGAAATAATCTGAAAATTGTAACCCCTTCTAATGGTGAAAAATAAAACTGATATTTTGCCAAATAAAGACTTTAAAGATTTGTATTGGAAAGCGACACATATATTTACCATTATTTCATTAAAAAAGTCTTAACACAAAAACCTAAGGATAATGCAATATCAGAATCAAAAGCTTTATACAGAATAAATCTAGCGTTATAGAAAACTTACTACCTTGTTCTTATTTTTGTACCATTTTGCTTTGAAACAAAAAAAAATCTTACTTTGGATTAGCAAAATTTGAAGAGTAATAACTTGTTATTATTGTTCTAATTGTACATATACTTATTCAATTTAAACAAAATAATTTTCCCCAAATTATCCTTCATGTACAAAAATAATTTTCAAAATTCAGTTCCATTTTTATACACCAATAACAAACTATTAGAAAGAGAAATGAAGAAAATAATCTCACAAATACATCAAAAACAATAAAATACCTAGGAATAAATTTAATTAAGGGGTGAAAGACCTGTATTTGGAAAATTAGGAACATTAAAGAAGAAAATGGAAGAAGATAAAAATAAATCAAAGCATATATCATAATCATGATTAGAAAGAATTAACATCATTAAAATATCCATACAACCCAAATAAATCTATAGACTCAATGCAATCCCTATCAAAATACCAACGGCATTTTTCACAGAACTAGAACAAATAATCCTCAAATTTACATAGAACCTCAATAGCCCTTGAATAATCACAGCAATTTTGAAAAGAACAAAGTTGGTCAATAAATGGTGTGGGGAAAACTGGACAGTACATGTAATAAATCAACTACTTTCTTACACAACATATAAGAACTAGAGGCCCAGTGCATGAATTCATGCACCTTGAAAGGAACTGTGGGCAGTGAGGCTGGGGTGGGCACAGGGGCGGGTCTCAGCCCATCTTCCACGCCCCCACACAGCCCCTCCTGCTGTAGCCTAGGTTCCCTGTCTGCCTGCAACCCCGCTCGCACCGCTGATGGCGTGGAGCGATTGGGCCAGCACCAGCAGCAGGTGCAAGCAGGGCCGGTGCCAGCAGTGGATGCAAGTGGCAGCTGCTGCCCCGATTGCCCCTCAGGAGCAGGGGGAGGTGGAGAAGCCCTCAGGGGTGATCAGAACTGGCAGCCGCTGCTAGAATCCATTGATGGCACCGAGCGATTGGGGCCAATGCCGGGCACTGGCAATAGGTGTGAGTGGTGGCTCTGGTGCCAGCAGCGGATGCGAGCGGGCCAGCTCTGGCAGCATGTGTGAGCGGTGGCTCCAGAACCAGCAGCAGGTGTGAGTGGGACCAGTGCTGGCAGCAGGTGTGAGTGCTCAGCAGGACTGCGACACGTAGGAGCAAAGAATTTTCAGTAACCACCAGAGGCTCACCCCGATGACAGCGACCGGTGCCCCACCTGTTCCACCATCAAATTGAGGCTGATGCCCACCATGTTCTGCACTCTGCCTCCTGCTGCCAACGCACTCCATGTTCTGTGTGTGTCCCCTGGTGGTCAGCGTATGTCACAGCGACCAGTTGTTCGGTTGGTTGTTCAGTTGTTGCCCGGTTCGGTCTACTTGCATATTATGGTTTTATATCTACACTAATAAAAGAGAAACATGGTAATTGGCGTACTACCGCTACCCTTTTCATTGGCTAATCAGCGATATATGCAAATTAACTGTCAGCCAAGATGGTGGCCGGCAGCCAGGCAGCTTGAAACTAACATGAGGCTTGTTTGCTTCAGTGACGGAGGACTCCAACGTTCCCCGCCTGCGCTGCAGGCCTCTGAGCCTGCAGTTTAAGAAACTATGTAACAAATACCACCGGGCTTCAGCCAGCAGATTCACAACATTGTAAGCAAAGGCCAGAAACCTACTTTCAGCCACGGAGGCCTAAGAGCTGGAGACAAGCCTCAAAGCTAAAGCTGGCCCAGAATAAAAAAAAAAGAAGAAGAAAAGGAGCAGTTGGGAGCTTCAGTCACCCCCAGCCAGAAAACAGCCCTCGGCCCCTCACCCAGACTGGCCAGGCACCCCAGTGGGGACCCCCACCCTGAATGGTGTGTGACCAGCTGCAAACAGCCATCATCCCCTCACCCAGGCTGGCCAGGCACCCCAGTGGGGACCCCACCCTGATCCAGGACACCCTTCAGGGCAAACTAGCCGGCCCCACCCATGCACCAGGCCTCTACCCTATATAGTAAAAGGGTAATATGCCTCCTCGGCACCGGGATCAGTGGAGCCATGAGGCCTCCTGGCACCGGGATCAGAGTGACAGGGGACAGCGCCCAAACCCCCTGATTGCCCTGTGGTTCTGTGTGTGACAGGGGGCGGGGCCACAACCTCCCTATCCGCCCTGCTCTGTTCGTGACAGGGGAAGGCGCCCCAACCCCCTGAGCAGCCCTGCTCTGTGCCTGATAGGGGGGGAGCTCCCCAACCCCCCCCCAAGGGCCCTGCTCTGTGTGTGACGGGGGGCAGTGCCCCAACCCCCTGATTGGCCCTGCTCTGTGCATGACAGGGTACAGAACCCCAACCCCCCTGATGGGCCCTGCTCTGTGAGTGACAGAGGGCAGTGCCCCAACCCCCTGATTGGCCCTGCTCTGTGCGTGACAGGGGGTGGCACCGCAACCTCCCCATCGACCCTGCCTTGGGTGTGACAGGGGACGGTGGCCCAACCCCCCAATTGGCCCTACCCTGAGCGTGACTGAGGGTGGCATCGCAACCTCCCAATCTTCCTGCTCTGTGCATGACAGGGGGCGGCGCCCCAACTCCCCAATCGGCCCTGCTCTGAGCCCGACCAGGGGCTGCACCTAGGGATTGGGCCTGCCCTCTGCCACCAGGGAGCACGCCTAAGCCAGCAGGTCGTTATCTCCCAAGGGGTCCCAGACTGCGAGAGGGCACAGGCCGGGCTGAGGGACCCTTCCCTCCTCCCCGAGTGCACAAATTTTTGTGCACTGGGCCTCTAGTATATAGGTAAGCTAAAAGTGGGTTAAAGACTTATCTGTAAAACCTGAAACCATAAAATGCCTAGAAGAAAATATGAGTAGTAAAATCTCAAACTTTGCTCTTAGTAATATTATTTTGGACTAGAGGCCCAATGCACAAAATTTGTGCACTGGGGGGGTGTCCCTCAGCCCAGCCTTCACCCTCTCCAATCTGGGACCCTTTGGGGGATCATGCCTAAACTAGCATTTGGACATCCCTCTCACAATCCAGGACTGCTGGCTCCCAATTGCTCGCCTGCCAGCCTGATTGATGCCTAACTGCTCCCTTGCTGTCCCTATTGCCCCCAACTGCCCTCCCCTGCCAACCTGGTCACCCCTAACTGCCCTCCTCTGTAGGCTTGGTTGCCCACAACTGCCCTCCCCTGCTGGACATCTTGTGACCACATGGAGGCAGCCATCTTGTGCAAGGGCGTGATGGTCAATTTGCATATTACCTCTTTATTATATAGGATATGCCTCCTCAGGCAAGTGAGACAAAAAAAATAAATGAGACTACATCAAATTAACACATTTCATACCGCATAGAAATCTCTAAGACATATGCCAGGGATCGCACGTTTTTGGGCAAACTGCACGTTATTTAAATCATCATAACTACTGATCATAATGCACTTTAGGTGTTGTTTTTCAATAATTATAACACTTTTATTTACAAAAACAATTAAACAATTAAACAATTAAAGTTCTTAGTACTTTTTTAACGTATGGTATTGCGTAAAACATTTTCCTCTAGGAAAAGGGACCAAACAAAATTTACATAAGTATCTAGATTCGCTCCTTTTTCCATGGGCGGCACAAACTCTGCAAGCTCTTGTAGGAAATTTTTTCTTTCCACTTGCTGGAATACACATAGGTTCATGCTGCTTCATATCACCTGACAATCTTTTGGATGGATATTTGCAAGGTGCTCTCCTTGCACACCCAGGGGAAGGGCTGGACAGATTTGTCTCTGGTTCCGGAGAGCCTTCATTATTGTCAGCCATTATCCAGTCTCTCGCCACCGATAGCAGAAACTGTTTATACTTCATTTTTGCTTGTGGATTGAGGACGTTGTAAGCTCTAAATGAATTGAAAAGTCCTCAGTTTATAAGGTACAGCACTACTTATTTTTGTCCATTTCATCGTTTTCCTTAGAATGGAACAACACGAAAGGAAGTGTATCATTTTCATTGGTTTCCTTCCTTTTTCTGAGAGAGGGCATTTCTAAAAGCGCCAGGAACTTGAAGACGAAGACTATTCGAATGACCAAAATACAATGTAACTGCAATGCTTTTTGGGTTCATGCAATTATATACTTTTTCGTAGATTGACCTGCACGGTTTCCACCAATGAGATCGCTTCATTCGATGTGGACAAGACAGTGTGTTGACATCTAAGGTCCATAACAGATGGAAAACGAGAAAGCTCCTGAGCAGTACGAAAGGTGTTAAGAAGGTTTTTCACAGCAAAGGAAATTATCAAATTGAAAAGACAGCCTAGTAAATGGAAGAAGATATTCGCATATGATACATTCAATAAAGGGTTAAATCCAAAATATTTTAGAAACTTATACAACTGAAAACCAACCAACCAACCAACCAACAAACAAACTGATTTAAAAAAGGGGCAGAGGACCTGAATAGAAGCTTCTCCAAAGAAGACATACAGGTGGCCAGTAGATGCTAAATGTCACTAATCATCAGAGAGATGCCAATAAAAACCACAATGAGATATCACATCACACCTATCAGAATGGCTATCATCAACAAATCAACAAACAAGTGTTAGAGAGGATGTGGAGAAAAGGGAACCCTCATGCAATGTTGGTGGGAATGCAGACTGGTGCAGCCACTGTGGAAAGCAATATGGAGTTACATCAAAAAAATAAAAATTGAACTATCTTATGACCCAGCAATCCCACTTGTGGGTATTTATCTAAAGAAATCCAAAACACCAATTAGGATATATGTATTCTTATACTTATTGCAGCATTATTTACAATAGCAAGATATGGAAGCAACATAAGTGTCCATTGATAGACAGTTAGATAAAGAAGTGGTAGATGTATACAATAGAATATGGTCAATAATATTGTAATAACTATGTATGGTGCCAGGGGTGTTTGAGACTTATGAAGTGGATCACTTCATAATTTATATAAATGTCTAATCACTACACTGCACATCTGAAGCTAATACAATATTGAATGTTAACTGTAATGGAAAATTTTAAAAAAATTAAATTATCACTCATGGTCCTGATTAAAATCCTTAGGTGGCCCCCATTGTGTAAAGTGGTTTTCTACTGGCTGTGGGTTAGAATAACCAGGGGGCTTTTACGAATTACCTTCTTTATTCATCATAAGCTAACTAATTATAACCTTAGGAGGGTAGTGTCTGGGCACAGGCATTTTTTTAACCCTTCTTAGCTTACTCTAATGTGTACCATGAGGAATTACTGACCTAAAGTATAATATTTTAACTCCTCAGTATGACTATGCTCAACTACATATTATTTGAACTGACCATGTTCCTTCATGCTATGCAGCCTCCTCTTTCTTGCCTTAGCTTTTTGTGAGATATTTAGAAGAAAATTAATTTTTCTTCTCCTCTTCTGAGTTCTTAGTTGAGACCCCTGTACTAAAAGACATAACTAAGAAGAGAAAAACAAAGTAATTTATTAATATACATACCTCATGTATACATGGGAGATACCCAGGGGGCGGGGGGAATTAGTAACTCCTGGAGGTGGCCTAAGCCACCATTTAAATACCATCTCTAGCTAAAGACAGAAGAAAGGGGGTGGGGGATAGAAGGATGGTTAAATTTTCTTATGATTTAGTCATCCTTTTTTATTAATTCTCACCCAAGGATATATATTTTTTTTAAATAGAGTGGAATGGAGGGAGGGTCCTGGAGGGGTGGGGAGACACATCAACTTGTTGCCTCCCGCACCCACCCCAACCAGGCTGGGGATGAAACTTACTGAGCTACACTGAGCTACACTGGCCAGGGTCTTATTTATATTTTTATCTCTAGTGTCTAGTAAACTGCATAGCACAAAATCCTCTTCCTGTTACAGAAAAGAACACACACAAATGGAGATTTTCTGTAAAACTCTAAATTTCCCCTTCAGAGGGTTACTTCTATTATTTTCTTGGCTTTTCCTGTATCTGCTATTTCTCAAAAAATCAGCTCAAAATAATTCTTATAGCCTGGCCAGTGTTGCTCAGTGGTTGAGCGTTGACCCATGAACCAAGAGGTCACCAGTGTGATTCCTGGTCAGGGCACATGCCTGGGTTGCAGGCTAAATCCTCAATAGGGGGCATGCAGGAAGCAGCCAGTCAATGATGTTTCTCTCTCATAGATGTTTCTATCTATCAATCCCTCTCCCTTCCATTCTCTCTAAAAATCAATAAAAGCAGAATAAAAACATTTAAATAATCTATTCTTTAAAAAAATAACAATCCTCATGCCAGAGAGGCATATTTAGTGGTGGCACATTCTCCTCCCCTTCAGATATTCTTTTTCTTACAAGATTCAGTTTAAGTGTGTCCTCTGTGCAGTCTCATCCTATTTCCCCTGCCCCATGCACTTACTATAGCACCTATCATTTACTATATCACTTGCTAGCACTTATGAGGCAGGTCCTCTACCTCATTTATATTTATATTTTATCTTTATCCTCACCCAAAGATATGTTTATTGCTTTTAGAGAGAGAGGAAGGGATGGAGGGAGAGAGAGAGAGAGAGAGAGAGAGAGAGAGAGAGAGAGAGAGACATCAATCTGCTGCCACCTGCATGTGCTCTGACGGGATGGAACCTGAAACTTAGGTATGTGCCCCAACTAGGAATAAAACCCAAAAGCTTTGGTATACGGGATAATGCTCCAACTAACTGAGGCACCCAGCCAGGGTCTTATTTATATTTTTATCTCTAGTGTCTAGTAAACTGCATAGCACAAAATCCAATAAAACTTGAATGAATGAATAAATTAATCTGTTATTTTGAGAGTTTTCAGAAACAAATCCCCTGATTGCCCTCACCTAATTTAGAAGAATATGCTATCTTCTCCAAATGAATAATTCACATATTGAAAAAAAAGGTGTGAGAGAATACAAATGTAGAAATCAACATGGGTTAATAAGTCCATTTAAGAAAGGTAAAGTACAGAGAAACAGGTATAGAACTAGAGACCCAGTGCACAAAATTCGTGCATGGGTAGGGTCCCTAGGCCTGGCTGGTGATCAGGGCCGATCGGGGCCTTCCTTCCGGCTGCAGGCCAGGGCCTTCCTTTGTTCTGTGCCTCACCTTGGCAGTCAATGCATATCATAGCAAGTGATAGAACTCTCAGTCTCCTGGTCAAATTCCTGAGGGGACACTTTGTATATTAGCCTTTTATATAGATAGATAATCTTCCAAAAATATTATACACAATTGTGTGAAAACTACAAGCAACAAATATGATGTCCTTGGTCAAAAGTGAGGAAAGCCACAACAGCTGCTGTGTGCATCGAGAGTGTTTTGTGGACACAGAAGAAATTTTCTTGGACAAGGCAGACCTCTGTGTGAAGGAAACTTGCAGAGAGATTATTCTGACAATTCGACAACCCTTGAGCACAAATTCTGAGCATGACTTTTGAATAAGAAACTTGACTGTGTAAAAATGAAGGACAAAATCAGACATCATTACTGTTCAATTTCACTATTTTCCCCACTGCAGGATGAACTGCAGCAAAAGGAGATGAGATAGGTGGACAGTCTAACTAAGATGAAAACTGGCTATGCTGCTTGCTCTGAGTCCAAAAACTCCAATTCTTTACTGATTTATAGGATGTTTATGAGCAACAATATAATTAAATCCAGCATAAAATAATTCTAATAGTTTGTGGAAGAGATCTTGAAACACCATACCATTTTATCATTTGGCAGAGAAAGAAAAGAGAATCATTAAACTCATTTGAATCTAGCGCTGATTGCTCAAGGTAAAGAGACAAGCTAAAGTTTTTGTCTGTGTATGTGTTAATCCTCACCCAAGGATATTTTTTTTTAATTGAATTTTAGAGAGAATGAAAAGGAGGGAGGAGGAGAAAGGAGAGAGAGAGAGAGAGAAAGAGAGAGAGAGAGAGAGAGAGAGAGAGAGAGAGAGAGAGATTGATTGGTTGCCTCCCACACTCACCCTGACCAGGGCCAGAGGTCAAACCTGCAACCCAGGTATGTGTCTTTGACTGGGAATTGAACCTGAGACCCTTCTGTGCATGGGGGAATGCTCTAACCACTGAGCAACATTGGCTTTTGCCAAGCTAATCTTTAACACCCTCTTTTTTTTTTTTAACAATATATACATTCATGACCTAAATTCTTCAAACCTACAGAAATACTCTAGCACTCTGGTTTCTTTAAAAATTCATAATAGATATGGGGTTGCTAAATGTCCTTACCCAAACTGTGTAAGGAAATGCTCTCTGTTCGTTGTCAATATCAGAGCTTTAAGAAAACATGTAAAAGGATTTAGTATCCTGCTTTGAAGCTTTAACACAAACTTGGGGCAGTGGGGAGGGGACTGTGGGGATTACTGCTGTTGCTGATGGCAAGACTAGAAATATACCATATTTTTCTACTTGTCCTCATACTGACTCTGGTAAAATCTCTCTGGTTTATTTTTTATTCTGCCACTTCTGTTTTATTTTTTCCCCTTGAATTTTTCCTGGGTATCAGTGCTTCCTAGGCTCTGTGAGACCTACTCCACTTTACTCTGGGAAATAAAAAGAACAAAGTGAATTGTTTATTAATCTGCAGTGTTTTCACAACCACGACTCCAGCTTCTCAGTTTTATTGGGCATCATATTGCCAGCATGCCGTTTTGATAGGAGGCGTTTTGAGTGTGCTGGCTTGACCCAGAATGTTATTGCCACAGCTCTCTGACAGAGATTCATATTGCACAATCCCTCCTTGTCATTTCCAAAGCAACTTTGGCCGTAGCAGGGTGAGGACTGCAAGATTAGGATGATTTTTTTCCTGGAAACTTGACCACATGTTTCCCAGTCTATGGCCTCTCTGAGAATACATGGGTTGGACCTTGACACAACTCATTCTTTTCTTCAGCATTTACTTCAATTTCTTCCAGTGGCAACTCAGCCATTCATCTGTTATTTAGTTTTCCACAGTTTTCTATTCCGTTATTGAAGAAAGGAATTACTTAAACATTATTTTATGAATTAAAAGTATTTTTATCAGTGGGGTGCTCTCTGCATCCCCACCTGTTACAGGGGTGTGTCACAGGAATGAGAATTTTCTGAGGCCCCACAGGAGGATGAGGTATCATTAAGAGGGCTCTCCTTCAAGGTCCCATCTCCCCGCGTCTTGCCATAGAAAAAGTCCAGCTGTGACTTGAGTCGAACTGGGATCAAAGCTACTGCCCTGAGTCTTCTCTCCATATTAATGCCCAGTCCAGTCCAGCATCTGGCTAGCTTCGCTCTGTTCCCAGCTGCAGTGCATTGTGCTGTGGGGCCTGCATGGCCAAGGGCCATGCTATGGAGCGGCATGGGTGAGTGGGGACTCATGGAGCAAGGGAGTGCAAAGGAAAGCAAGCCAAAGAGCAAGAGAGCCAGAACTCTTTGTCTTGCGCTTATAACTAAGAGTTTAACCAATTAAACCTTCAGGATTTTGTGGGTTTGTAGAGGTTCTCTCCCCCTCCCCGCCCCCACACAGCCCCGCTCCGCCCCGCCCCACCAATGATCTTTGTTCCCCAGGTTAGACTGATGGGTAAGCACCTTTCCTATGTCACCCCAACTTCACATGCTCCCACATTTCCTTATGTCTGATCCCTTCCCTCCGGTGACCTGCAGGGAATGGACTGGTGGTCCCATGGGGAGTGTGAAACTTCAGCTTCCTGGTGAAGCTGCCCAGATGACATGCTTACAATGTCTGGCCTCCCCTTTGCTCGCTTTCTTTTATTAATATTAACTAGCTGGTTACAATGGTAACAGTTTCACTGTTATTTTGGAAATATTTGAATACCTTTTTCTTAAATGCCAAAAAAGAAATGATTGTAGAGAATTGTGTAGCGTTGTGATCACCATATCAACTAATGAAATCAGTCCTTTGGTTTGTTATTTTGAAGAAGTGCTTTATGCGAGGTATTATGTCTTTGAGCCAGAACATTATTTTTTTTTCTTGAATCTTGATAGTACAATGTTGTAAACTATCCCTGGTGTTTTGTGAAGTGCTGAGTGTACGGTTGTAAAGTTGCAGAATATGAAAAATTAAGTATATATGTGTTACCTTTTCATGGTTTGCAAACTGGCACCTACTAATTTTATCTTTTGCCAATAAATGGGTTATTATTTTTTTGTAGCTCTTAAATCTTAGTATTATAAATGGTAGTGCGTATCAATATATTCATCCCAGAGAAAAAAATAATGGATACACAATGACTCCTTCCAACTTTGCTGACCGAATCTTTTCCTTAGATTTGGATTCTGATGATGCCTATCTATCCTAATACACCTCCAGGGAGAATAGTACTCTATTAAATGGGGTCAAGATATAAGTAAGAGTTCTCTAGAGTTTCAGAACACATAAGTGTGAAGGTCTTAAAGAAATTGTCACTTTGCACCATTTTTAATATTGGAATGCAAAAAAACAAAAGAAAAGAAAGAAAAAGGGTTACCTAGAGAAAATACTTCACTTGAACTCAATATTTATTCTTTACTAAACTTTTCTGAGGTACTAGTCACATGAAGTACAGCCCTGTGCTACTTAATAGGGTGGACACATTCTGAGATGTGTGTTGTTAAGAGATTTTTTTCATTGTGTGAACATCAGAGTGCACTTGCACAAACCTGATTGCGACAGCCTATAGTACAACTAGGCTGTATAGCATAGCCTACTGCTCCTAGATTACAAGCATGTTTGTCTTGTTTCTGTACAAAACAAGGTGAGATTAAGTCAAGTACAAGAAAAAATGATACAATCAAGAGACGATAAACATGGGATATATGAGGTTGCTGCCAGTATAACAGAACATACTGTTTTACAGCAAACTTTTTTGAAATGAGTAGAAAGAATACGTTCTAAAATAATGATAAAAAGTACAGTAAATACATAAACCAATAATATAGTTAATTATTATTATCAAGTACATACTTGTATGTGCTATACTTTTATACGACTGGCACTGCAATAGGTTTGTTTACACCTACATCACCACAATATGTGAGAATTGCACTTCACTATATTATGGTGGCTATGACATTATTAGAGAATAAGAATTTTCAACTCTAGTATAATCTTACTAGAGGCTCAGTGCATGAAATTCATGCACAGGGGGAGGGGGTATCTCTCAGCCCGGCCTGCACCCTCTCCAATGTGGGACCACTCAGGGGAGGTCCAACCGCCGGTTTAGGCCTGATGCCCGTGGCAGTCAGACATCCCTCTCACAATCTGGGACAGCTGGCTCCTATCCGCTCATCTGCCTGCCTGCTTGATTGCCCCTAACTGCTTCTGCCTGGCTGCCTGATAGCCCCCTAACTGCTCCCCTGCTGGCCTGATTGACGCCTAACTGCTCCCCTGCCAGCCTGATGGCCCCCAACTACCCTCTCTTGCAGGCCTGGTCACCCCCAACTGCCCTCTCCTACTGGCTGGATCTTGCCCCCAACTGCCCTCCCCTGCAGGCCTGGTCCCCCCCAACTGCCCTCCCCTGAAGACATGGTCCCCCCAACTGCCCTCCCCTGCAGGCCTGGTCCCCCCCAACTGCCCTCCCCTGCAGACATGGTCCCCCCAACTGCCCTCCCCTGCAGGCCTGGTCACCCCTAACTGCCCTCTCCTTCCAGCCTGTTTGCCCCCAACTGCCTCCCCTGCTGGCCTGATCACCCACAACTGCCCTCCCCTGTAGGCCATCTTGTGATAGCCATCTTGTGGCGGCCATCTTGTGGCAGCCATCTTGTGATGACATGGGGTGGTCATCTTGTGATGACGTGAGGGCATCATGTGAGGGCATGAGGGCCACCTAGGCTTTTATTAGTATAGATGGGACCACTGTTATACATGCAGTCTGTTCCTGACCAAAACATCATGTAGATAAAAAAGGGGTGCTATTCCTAACTTAGAAGGTTGTGATGAGAAGTCATGCCCCAGGCTTATAACTTCTTTGGTGAAAGGTGTTTAAGCCAGCCCTGTACTTTGTTCTTGTGCATATACTACATTTTAAATGCCAAAAGTAATACCCCTGGTAGGAGTGACCATCCTTAAGAGAGCACATAATCTTCTAATACAATCTCGCCCTTGCTTTGTCCCACTTTCAAGTAATCTTCCTTATGTTCCCTCCTTAATTCAAACTACAAAACTTTTATTCTCCAGAACATTTTAGATTTTTCTTCCTGGCAATTGTTATCAGTTTGGGCTCAAATAAACTCATAAAAATTCTCTACAGGTTTTGGATGATTCTCAGGTCCACAATCATTATGTGGTTCATGACTACATGACTTGAATTACAGTGTGTGAGGGTTTTTTTGCTTATAACTTATAGATGTTTTGTAAAACAAACAAACAAACAAAAACAGGCCCAAGGTGGAGTTTCTTGCCCCTAGGACAGCAAACCAAAATTTAATTATAGTTTCAGCCCCTCTCAGGAGTGACCTTAAACCAGTCAGGAATTTCCTTTTAACACCAATAAGGTAATCTGCCTTAAGACACACACACACACACACACACACACGCGCACACACACACACACACACACACTGCCCTTCAGCCAATAAAAGGTGCTCTTTCCTGAAACAATCCTTTTTTTCTTTTGCTAATAACTTTCTTGTCCTGCCTAGTTTCAGCCTATAAAAACCTTCAATTTCCTACAACTCCTTTCTTTCTTTCTTTCTTTCTTTCTTTCTTTCTTTCTTTCTTTCTTTCCTCCTTCTTTCCTTCCTTCCTTCCTTCCTTCCTTCCTTCCTTCCTTCCTTCCTTCCTTCCTCCCTCCCTCCCTCCCTCCCTCCCTCCCTTTCTTTCTTTCTTTCTTTCTTTCTTTCTTTCTTTCTTTCTTTCTTTCTTTCTTTTTCTTCCTTTCTTTTTTAAATATCTTTGTATTGATTTCAGAGAGGAAAGGAAAGGGAGAGATCGAAACATCAATGATGAGAGAGAACGTCCTGAATGCCCCCTACTGAGAATGAAGCACCACAACCTGGGATATGCCCTGACCAGAATTGAACCATGACCTCCTGGTTCATAGGCCAATGTTCAACCACTAGGCCATCCTGGCTGGGCTCATAAAACTTCTTGAAGAACCTTTCTATTTTCTCGATGGAATGCTGCCTGATTAATAAAGCATTTAATAAAGATAATTTGATCTTTAAATTTACTTGGTTGGATTTTTGTTTTTGAACAGCTTAGTTAGCAGTAGCCCTGGGATCCAAAGGGAACTTCTCATGGCATTTAGGGACAACGAGAAACATAGGCATGGTACCCATGAACACCCTTTTGAGTTCACTGACTTATTTGCTGTTTTTGAGGACTGTTGGTAAGTTCCTCTTGGTTCTGAGCTCTGCTCTCTTTATGGTAAACTCTCAATCTAATTGGCTTCCCAGTCCATTGTTTAGTGGGTCAGCTTGAGCTGGCTTAGTTAAACAAAAGTTTCTAGCCTTTGGTTCAGTCTGCACTTCCCCAGTTGTTTGGAATCCCTCTCCCAAATTCTAGTCTGCAGTCCCTGTTGCAGGCACCAGGTGTCTGACCTGTGGGGTCAGACCGGACCTGGGTTCAGCAACCTCAGTACTTGAGTTCTGGCTAGGAAAGAATTCAGAGCCAAAACTCCAACTATAAGAGAACATTTACTTGGAAAATCACAGAGGTGGAAGAAGTAATTGGTAGAAAAAATGGGCTTAGGGAACAAGTTATAGGGGTAAAGGAAGGGCCCTGGGAGCTTGGAAGTGAGGAAGCTAATGGTAATGCACTTGGAGGAAGGGGGAGGAGGAAGGGAAAGGCAGGAGTGTGCTCCTGGGAAGAAGAGCTCCTGCTTTCTCTGTCCTAAGGGTTTTAAGGGTGGATTTTAGGGGAGGCCCCAGGGTAAGATCTCAATAGAATATCCAGCAGCTTTCCAGGCGTGTCCTTTCTGGGTCTAGGCCTCCACTGATTGATTGGTCAGAGCCAGGGCAGGGGTCACTATCCAATGCTGCTGGTCCTGAGGTCAGCCTTGGGGTTACTTGTCTGGTTTTGCTGCTTTTCTGGGCCTAGAGCTGAAATACAACTGAGGCCCAGATGTTATCCCTATGGAGGAAAGGTCAGGGGGTCCCAACCGCATGACCAGTGATATGCTAGGGGAGGAAATGTCACCCTGGGGGCGAGGTCCCACCCTACAATTGTCCTTCGCTAGACACCTGGGGCCTTCCGCCCTGGTGACCCTCTGTACCTGGCCCATGGTCCTTGCTCTGCTTGTCTCTGCCTACCAGTCTCCATTCACTGGGGTTTGCTGGTTTAGTCCTTTCCCTTGTTCCAGTCCTCTGTCTCCATTTACTGGAATCTGCTAATTTACTCCACCCTGGGAATTGCTGGTAATGTGCAAGGCCTTCTATTGGCCAGTCTATAGTAACATATTTTTGGCTACTGATATTGTGTTAAGGTGCACATGTTTGTTTTTTGTAGATCAAAACCAGTACCACAATCCTCACATTGAGATTTTTTTGTGGTTACTGGTTGCAGTTGGACTGGATTTGACTTGAAAATGGAACCTGGGTCAGGATTGAATTAGGTGCGATCTGAGCTGGGCTGAGGCCAACGGAAGTCATCAGATTAATAAAATTTTGTTTTAATTAAAAGCTAGTTAATATTGGAAACCCCAAAAGTAAAAAAAAAAAAAAAGGCTTCAGATATTGGTGGGCATGGGTCAAATATTTAAACATTATTAGAGCACTTGCCACCTCATGAAGACTCCTGTGATAGACCCCATTAGGCATTAGGTTGGCTCTGGAAAACACAAACTCCTGGCTAAAGAAGTAGGACCCTCTATCTCCAAAGGATGGGGCACACCACCTTTTAGGACACCTGTTTTCTTTACGTTTAGGAGCTACAGTCCAGGACGCTGCAGATGTCTAAAAAGATGGCAAAATTTTACTAGAAGCAGCATAGAGTTACTGTGGCTATTATAGGGAACATTCCACTTAGACAAGATCATTTAAGAAGTTAATTTAGGAGCAAGGGATCCCAAATTGAACAAAGAGAATGGGGTGTCTACTTTAATTGGTATAGAGAAGTTTTCAAAAGGCTTCAAAATTCCAAAATAACTTAATTGAAAGATTCACTGCAAAAGCTACTGAAAAATTAGAGAAAAAAATGGTACTTAAAAGACTATGAAACTGATAGAACTCCTGCGTCCCTGTATCCTCCTTTATTTGAGTATTCATTCTAGTGTTCCTCCATCTGCATTAGCAGTCCACTCTTAAGAGAATAATAAATATTTACTTTTCAAAATAAGACCCTTAGGCTGCAGACAATTCTTTTTAGGCATCTTCCACTCCTGGGTCTAAAGTTGAACTAAGGGTTATAGTTAAAGAATTTCTTAAACTCAGGGATCATCTTCAAAATTTTGTAAATGGATTGCCTCCTGAGACTAGTCCAGAGAGGAAAATAAAATTTCACGTTGTTCCTTTCTTTCCAAAACCGGGCCAATTGATTATTGATTCTTTCTCTCCCATGGATACATATTACGTTCTTGCTTGTTTTATGTCCTAAGGACTTAACTTGACTTTCTGCCTGACTGGAACATGCAGGTTGTTGGTTCTTTCTTTTGACTGTCATTGAAAGTGAATCAAGATCTTGTGACATGTCGCAAGTCCTTGGGGTTGTTTAATACTGTCACAAATATTTACTGCTTTTCCTGGCTGACACCTGATGAGATAGTTGAGAGGATTTAATAACTTTGTGATCTAAAATTTGCCCAATTTGGAAGCTGGTATTCAAAGCTTGCTAATATCTTTTGGGGCCTTCTCTCATAAACTAAATGTACCCAGAAAGAAAGAAAAACTTTCCAACATTGGTGAATGAGTATGACAGTCCTTTGATATCATTTAGATGGCAACCCAATTCTCTGAGAAATTAAAACAGCTGTTCTTGTTTTACAAAAAGGTAGTTTTATAGCACTATAAGTGTGGCTCCAAAAAAACCCAAAACAAACAAACAAACAAACAAACAAACAAAAAACCTGTTCAAAGTTCACCAATTCCTTTTACCAATCCAGCCCCTCCCCTATTTTTTCAAAAGGCTTGTAGATTTGTAAAAATTCTGACCTGAAGGAACATGTTCTTGGAGGAATTTCATTTTTATTTTTGTGACTTTGAGATGTAAATGTACACTCTTATCTAGGTCATCCTTTAAAATACAAACATGTGGGAGGTAATTCTTATCAGAAAAATGAAAGGGGGAAAGGCCATTTGAATAGATCCAACTTCTAGTGAATTTTGCATTAGCATGCTTATCTCATGGTTATATTTTCAGAATGGAAGCTGTGAGGTCTCTCTGTCTGTGTATTCATCTATATACCAATCCATCAGATGGTATTGCCAAAATTAATTTGTAAAATGACTCTAAATAATTGGACTAAAGAAAATTAAGCACTTATGTAAATTAAATACTCAAAAATATAATAAAACTTACCCAAATGAATTTCAGGTTCACATGATCTGGAACAATATTTGGTATTAAAGTTAGTTTAAGTTTCATGTATAATTAAAACAGACATGTCTTTAAAGTTATAAACTTTGAATAATGAAAACTTAGAACTTTTATTCTACCTGGCTTTTATTAGTCAAATAAGTTCATGTTACAAAGTTTGTTAGCAAGAAGTGGAATTGCTGGGTCATAAAGTAGAGCTTTATTTTTAATTTTTTGAGAAAACTCCACACTCTTTTCCATGGTGGTTGCACCAATTTGCAATTCCAACAGTGCAGGAGGGTTTTCTTCTCTCCACATTTTCATTGTTTGCTGATTTATTGATGGAAACCATTGTGACTGGTGTGAGGTGACCTGTCAGTGTGTTTTTAATATGCATTTCTCTGATAATTAATGGTGTTGAGCATTTTTTCATGTGTCTTTTGGCCACCAGTATGTTCTCTTTGGAGAAGTGTCTACTCAGGTCCTCTGCCCATTTTTTTAATCAGATTGTTTGTTTTTCTGGTTTTTTAAATTTTATGTTGTATGATTTCTTTATATAGTTGAGATATTAATCCTTTATTGAATGTATCGTGGCTAATATCTTCTTTCATTCAGTAGGTTGTCTTTTCGTTTTGTTGATGATTTCCTTTGCTGTACAAAAACATTTTAGCTTGACGTAGGCCCATTGATAACTGGGACAGTGAGCCGAGATGCTTTCCTGACGCCAAGGAATGAGCTCCACAGATCAGAAGATTTAAGCAAAAGCATAGAAAATGTATTACAAGCAGATTCCGACTCCCCAATGGGGACAGGGCCCAAGAATGGGTTACCAGCAAAGCAAGTCGTTCTAGGACAGTGATGGAGAACCTTTTGAGCTCGGCGTGTCAGCATTTTGAAAAACCCTAACTTTGATGCCGTGTCACATATAGAAATGTTTTTATATTTGCAACCATAGTAAAACAAAGATGCATATTTTTGATATTTATTTTATATATTTAAATGCCATTTAACAAAGAAAAATCAACCAAAAAAATGAGTTCGCGTGTCACCTCTGACACGGGTGTCATAGGTTCGCCATCACTGTTCTAGGAGAATATATGTGCTACAAACCTGCTCCATATCTATCTGTCACCTCCTGATTAGTTCCCTCGTTGTTCTTGCCCAGCAACGGACCTGAACTTTCTGTTTCCAGGTGTATATACACCTTCTTACTGCAGGCCCTCCCTTGGTTTCCCATGCCTCCCGCTCTGTATCCAAAAACATTTCATTTGTTTTCAGCATGGTTGGTTTCTGTTATTAGGCTTGCTTAATCAGCTGTGTCTGCCCCTGTCTATGTTCTACCTGCCTTTGTTTCCCGTTGGACCGCTGCCCTATTTGCCTGCGTTTCAAGCTAACTTCTTTTACCATTTGTTTATTGTTTATTTTATTTCTGTTGCCCAAGGAGAGATATTACTAAGAGTAGTGTCAGAGTTTACTGCCTATGTTTTCTTCTAAGAGCTTTATGATTTTGGGTCTTACACTTAAGTCTCAGTCCATTTTTAGTTTATTCTTGTATATGATGTAAGAAGATGGTCCAATTTCATTTTTTTGCATGTGTCTGTCCAGTTTTTACCATAACATTTATTGAATAGCCTGCTTATACCCAATTGTATATTCTTTTTTTAAAATATATTTTATTGATTTTTTACAGAGAGGAAGGGAGAGAGATAGAGAGTTAGAAACATCGATGAGAGAGAAACATTGATCAGCTGCCTCCTGCACATCTCCTACTGGGATGTGCTCGCAACCCAGGTGCATGCCCTTGACTGGAATCGAACCTGGGACCTTTCAGTCCACAAGCCGATGCTCTATCCACTGAGCCAAACCAGTTTCGGCATCCAATTGTATATTCTCACTTTCTTTGTCATATATAAATTGACTATATAGGTGTGGGTTTATATCTGGGCTCTCTATTCTGTTCCATTGGTCTATGTGTCTGTTTTAATGCCATTAACATGCTGTTTTGATTAATATAGCCTTGTAGTATGACCCAGCAATTCCATTTCTTGAAATATACCTGAAGAAATCCAAAACACTAATTTGCACCCTGATGTTCATTACAGCATTATTTACAACTAAAGGCCCAGTGCATGAAATTCGTACACGGAGGGAAGGGTCCCCTCAGCCCAGCTTGCACCCTCTCTAATCTGGGACCCCTTGGGGGATGTCCAATTGCCGATTTAGGCTCCTAATTGCTCACCTGCCTGCCTGCCTGGTTGCCCCTAATTGCCCCCCCCCCACTGGCCTGATCGCCCCTCACTGCCTCCCCCACCAGCCTGGTTGCCCCCAACTGCCCCCCCTCCGCCAGCCTGGTTGCCCCACGCAGCCTGCTTATTTAGTTGTTTGGTTTCCCCCAACTGCCCCCCCTCCGCCAGCCTGGTTGCCCCACGCAGCCTGCTTATTTAGTTGTTTGGTTGTCCCTCACTAACCCCCCTGACAGCCTGGTTGTAGGCAGCCATCTTGTGAGGGCGTGAGGGTTAATTTGCATATTACCTTTTAATTATATAGGATTGCTAACATGTGGAAGCAACCCAACTGCCCATCAATAGACAATTGAATAAAGAAGGTATGATACACACACACACACACACACACACCCTGGACTACTACTCAGCTATAAAAAAGAATGAAATCTTACCATTTGCAATGACATGGATGGACCTAGAGGGTATTATGCTAAGTAAAATAAGTCAGACAGAGAAAGATATATACCATATGATTTTATTTATATGTGGAATCTAAAGAACAAAATAAACAAACAAAATAGAAATAGACTCATAGATACAGTGAAAAATTGAAGGTTGCCAGATGGGAAGGGAGTGGGGAGATGGCTGAAAAAGGTGAAGGGAGTAAAAAGTTACAAAATAGTCAAAGGGATGTAAAGTGCAGCATTGGAAACATGGTTGATATTGTAATAACTATGTATATTGCTATGTGGGTACTAGAATCATCAGGGGATCACTTCGTATATTATATAATTATCTAACCACTATGTTGTACATCTGAAAGAAATATTTAAAAACCCTCCTAATTATGAAAAAACCTGAGAAACAAAAAAATATAAATGTTTAAATATCTACAAAAAATTTTTCAGCAAGAAAAATTACTTGGTATGTTAAAATTTTTGTAAGTAATCCAAGCATAACTTTTGAAAAAAGGCAGATTAAATGAATATAAAATGAGGTAATAATTTCTAGGTAAACTTTTTTAAAAAGATTCCCTGAATCTTTTTGGAAATCTGAAACCTTAAAGTTTTGCTTAGTTAAATTAAATGAGTTAAGTGAAATTCATTGAATATATAGATTATTTCCAAACAAGGTAAAATACTAAAACATTATTTACTAAATATAAGTCTATCTACTTTTTGCTTCCTTTTACAATGGAATTAAAGATACATGGGTCTCTTAGTAAATACTTTTGGTGCCATGCTAAGAAATTTTTTTTCTGATAAAGCTTATGTTTCTAGAAATTATAAAAAATATTTACAAGTCTGCCAATCCAGAGAATGTTAATGTAAAAAAGTTTTTAATTGGTTACTTCTTAGATCTCACTAAATATTAAATGTTTTTAAGGGTTAAAATTTTAATATATGTAATTACAACAACTATAAGTAATGAGAAAAGAATTTTATGTATGGTCTGGAATGGCTAAGTATTGAAATAAATTAAATTAAGTTAGTTTTAATATAAAAAATAAGCAGGTGGAAAATTTCAATTGGGTTTTCTATCTGTTTAAAAGACAAAACTTTCTTGGATTATTGATCTGTTCTTGATAAGAAATTGTAAAAGATTTAACTTTTTAAAATAATCTGTCTAGAAATCAAGAAAATTTTTTTGCCAAAATAATTTCTGTGTTCAGAAAGCTGAAAAGTCTTTATTTAAAAGGCTAAGTTTTTTGTTTATTTGTTTTTTACAACTATTTAACTTCCTGTTTGTGTCTTCAACATTATTATCACTTCGGTTAAATGGATAACTAAGCATTGTTTCAAAGTGACCTATGATCATATTTGTTCATGTGTTTTATAGACCTCTGATATTTTTAACAAACTTCCCAAAATCAAATTCTAAATAAAATTGTTTTGACTCTAAACCAACTTTGACATTTAAAATAATTTTATTGAAATTATTGGGGTGACATTGGTAAATATTATGTGGGTTTCAGGTGTGCAATTCCATAATATATCATCTGTATATTGTATTGTGTGTAACCACCCAATTATTGTTTGTTCATCTTCTGTCACCACAACTTTGATGTTTTTAAAAGGATCCTTGGAACCTTTCAAAAGATTTGTTCTCTCTCCTTATAAAAAGGGAAATGTTGAACTAATTAGGCTTATTTGATGTTAAATTACACAGGAAGCATCCTATCTAATAAAAGAGAAACATGGTAATTAGTTATACATCCGTTACCCTTCCCATTGGCTAATCAGGGCAATATGTAAATTAACTGCCAGCCAAGATGGTGGTTAATTTGCATATGAAGCGGCAAACCTGGGAGGCAAAAGGGGAAGGACTGAAGAATGGTGATGGCAACCCAGGCGGCAGGCAAGAGCTGGGGGGTGGGCAAAGGCCGCCTTTCCCCACCCCCCAGACGGTGATCGCCATCGGAAAGCTGGTTGGGATTGCCTGCTGTCCTGCGCCCAGCGATCGCCATGGCGATCTGAAGGCGGGCGGCCTGCGCCCTGCTATTGGAGGGCAGGAGGGCGGGGGAGCAGTTCAGGCGCAACCCCAGACCTCACAGGGGCCAGGGTTGCTGGCTGGCCTGCGCCCAGCGATCGCCATGGCGATCGGGGGGCAGGAGGGCCCGGGAGCAGGCCAGGCAGCAACCCCGACCACCCCAGAAGCCGCCTGCCCATGCCCCTGTGAGGCAGCAGAAGCCGACAGCCCACGCCCATGTGCAGCCTCTGAAGCTGCCTGCCCACAGCATGTGCAGCCACAGAAGCTGCCTGCTCATGCCTGTGTACAGCCACAGAAGCTGCCTGCTCATGCCTGTGTGCAGCCACAGAAGCCACCTCCCGCCGCCTGTGACCTGATCCGGTCCAGAGTTGCAGGCCCGCACCCATGTGTGGCTGCAGAAGCCACCAGCCCATGCCTGTGCTCTCTGCAGGCCGGGCCCCCCTCCCCCTTCCCCTGTCCCTGCAGGCTCCCATAGCTCCCCACTGGCTGAGTCAGGCACAACAGGTTTGCAGCCACAGGGGCGATTTAGCAGCTAATGAAAAATGCGAGAACGAACAAATGAAGCAGCTACTGCAGTGGGGAAAAGACGTTCATCAAATTCGTTGTCTCTGAGAAACTGAGGCAGCCAGCACAGGCCCCTGCACAGGATGAGGCTTCCGCTTCTAAAGAAACATCCTGGGGTGAGAGGTGAGGGGGTGCTGCCTTTCCCATCTCAGAGCTCTAGGAGGAGTCTGTGCTCCCCCTCCTGGTATTCTTAACACCCAGAGACCCCTCCCCAGTCCAGGCAGGAATGTTCCACGCTGACCGCCTCCAGAAAGCAGAGAACAAAGAGGCACTTCTAGCCTCTAAACCAGTGGTTCTCAACCTTGGCTGCACATTAGAATCACCTGGGAATCTTTTTAATCACCTCTGGAAATTCTGTTTCTTTGTTATGGGGTAGAGCCACAACATTAGTAACAAAGAAACAGAATTTCTGGAGGATGAGGCCCAGAAATCAGGATTTTGAAAAGATTCCCAGGTGATTCTAATGTGCAGCCAAGGTTGAGAACCACTGCTCTAAACAGACTTGACCACTGCGGGCAAAGACCTGCAGCTGCGAGGGGGCAGGTTCTGGGTGTCGAGGTCCAGAGCGTGGAAGACCTCCTGGGGGAGCAGTGGATCTGGAAGCCTGTGTGCTGGGTCAGAGACACGCCTGCCTCCCACCCTCCCCCGCCCTGCACATAGATGTGCCTGGACTGGGGTGAGGAGGAGAAGGAGAACTAGAGGGAAGGAACACTGCGTGTTTGTTGGTAACCATGTAAAAAGGACTGTGACCCTCCCCTCCCACCGAGTCACTCCCTAAGGCAGCAGGAGACCGAGGGTCTGAGAGCAGCCACACAGCTTTGTGGCTGTGACCAAGGCACCAAGATGGTGCCCCTGCAACAGGGCTGAGGAGGTGTCAGAGGACCTCACCCCAGAAAGCCCAATAGCTCTTTGTGTGAGAGAGAGAAGGTGGCAGGGAGGGAGGGAGAGAGCAAATTGGACTCCAGGGGCCTCAAGGCCCAGATGAGGAGACTATACCAGGGATCAGCATGGCCTTGAGCTCTGAGGTGAGGGTCAAGGGCAGCTGGATGGGGGCCAGTCCAGACAGAAGACTCAGGTCCAGATGTTCTTGACCCTGCTCGGTTCGTTGGCACCTCTGCCTGAGATATAAACTGTCTGACATGGAAGTACAACTCCAGAGAAGGGGGTGGGAAACCCAAGTTAAATAATATTTTGTTTTTGTTTTGTTCACTTGGCAGAATGGGGGCTGAAGTTGAAGTTAGGTTTGGTTACTAAACAATAAAGAAAGCAACATTTCACGCACACCCGACTGTGTGGTCTGAGTTTGCTGCTGCCTATAAACCAAGAAAAAGTTGTAAAATGAAGTACTAATCTCTAGGGTTTAGGTCAGACCGAGGAGTAGTGCCACTCAGCCAGAAGCTGGCTCATGGCTGGCCAGTGCAGTGATGGTGGCAGGAGCTTCTCCCACCTCCGTGGCAGCACTAAGAATGTCCAACTAACAGTTTAGGCCCAACCCTTGGGGGCCTTAGCCTTTAGTCGGACATCCCCTGAGGGCTCCCAGGCTGCCAGAAGGATGTCTGACTGCAAGCTTAAGCCTGATCCCCCCGGGAGTGGCCTAAGTCAACAGGTGGACATCCTCCAAGGGGTCCTGGACTGCAAATGGGCGCAGGCCAGGCTGAGGGGCACACCCTCCCCCCCCCCAGTGCACAAATTTTGTGCACCGGGCCTCTAGTCTTATATAATAAAAGGCTAATATGCAAATCGACCGAATGGCAGAATGACCAGTTGTTATGATGCCACAGGGGGCAGATGCTCAATGCAGGAGCTGCCCCCTGGTGGTCAGTGTGCTCCCACAGGTGGAGCACCGCTCAGCCAGAAGCCGGACTCATGGCTAGCAAGTGCAGTGGTGGTGGTGGGAGCCTCTCCTGCCTCTGCGACAGCGCTATGGATGTCTGACTGCTGGCTTAGGCCCACTTCCTGAGGGCTCCCAGACTGTGAAAGGGTGGGCTGAGGGCCTCCCCCTCCCCATGTACAAATTTCATGCACCGGGCCTCTAGTTGTCATATAAAAGTACTAATACTGTCTTCTTTTTGTTGTTCCTATATAGATAAATGTTTTGTGTTTCAGAAATTCCTCAAAATCTGATATAATGTTATCAGTCATAATTCTGGTTATTAAAATATATTTTCACAGCAATGAGCAAATTTCCTTGCCAATTGAATTGTAACGAATGCTCATCAAATCTTTAACCAGGGCCATTTTTAAGTTCTTGTCATTTACAGAATGTTATTATTTTACTCCCATGCTTTTGTAAAGGTGTTCCTATACAAGTGCTTAATCTTCACAGTGATTCAAGCGAAAGATTTTAATTTAAGGAAAACTTTTCTCTTAAGCTATCTATGACTCACAGCAATTTGGTTAAATATATCTTTGTAAACAAAAATGAAACATTTACTTCCTCTCCCTACCTGATTCCTCCAGATTTCAGAAACTCTTAAATCTTGTTTCTCATGAGTTTAATAAAAATTTGTTCTTCTTGTAGCAGGATGCAATTGGAAATATTAACTGTGTTACCAAGGCTTTGACTGGATATTCATATTTGAGAGAGAGATGCATAGTCTCAAAATGATTGGATTGTTTTATGGAACTAAGGGTGAGTTTATGTAGTCAATAAACTCCCTTGGAAAAATTGGTTTGGTACTTTGCTTACAATGTTTTAGCAAAGCAGACTTTAAAAAGCTTATATAGTCAATATAAATAACCAGGCCAACTTTCATGCTAATAAATTAATTTTACTAAGATTATATTTGATTTTTTTAAAATATGAGTAAATATAGAGAGAAATCTTATATTTGCCCTTTTGTCTGTATTAGATTCTAATCCTATTAATTGTCTTTGAGGTTGTGTTACACACCTGGCAAATGGACTGGATCCTGAACTCTTCTGCTTACCTCATATATCTGGCTCTCTGAACTAAGGCTTCCAATTTTCTCCCACCCTTCTAATTTGGAATCATTAAAATCAAAGGCTACCCTTAAGTTTCCCTGTGAGTATACCAGGTCCTCCTTGCTAGCACGATTGTAGTCAAACTTCAGAGACTTGAACTTTGGGTTCATATTTTGTTCTTTATCTTTTTAAAAAAATATCTGTATTGATTTTTAGATAGAGAGGAAGGAAGAGGGAGAGAGAGAAACATCATTGTGAGAGAGAAAAATTGTTCAGTTGCCTCTTACACACACCCCCACCTGTGAAGGAGCCAGAACCTGGGAATGCCCCCTGACCAAAAATTGAACTAGTGATCTTTTGGTTCATGGGATAATGCTCAACCAACTGAACAACACTGGCTGGGGCTGGGTGCATATTTCATAATTGAAAAAGTGTCTACCTGACATACTATCCTGTGCAGATGCTGGAGACTTTCAAATCAAACTGAAAAGGAAGAGAAGTAACTGACATGGAAGTAGACTGCTTCTGCCCAAGACACTAGATCAAGTGTTTCTACTTTAGCTAAACATGAAACCCTTCCTTCTTTTCTGTTTTTCCTTTACGCTGGGATTGGCCTGGAAAGATAATGCCATTACTTGTATTTCCCATGCCATTGTAAAGGGAGGTCTCTGGAATTTAGAACAACTTTCATTTCAGGCTAAGAGAAAACCTATCTGATCTCTGGCTTAAAGAGGAAAATGCAATAATTCCTGTGTGATATCCAAAATTTTGGGTCCAAATTTGTTGTCTCTTGAAATCAAAGAATGAGTTCGCAGACAAAGAGATGAGCAAAAGCAAAGTTTTATTATAGAAAAGCTCCTTGCTGTAGGGAGTAGACTCAAGTGGGTTGCCACAGAAGCTTCTTTGTCTAGAGCAGAGGTTCTCAACCTGTGGGTTCCAACCCCTTTGGGGGTCGAACGACCCTTTCACAGGGGTTGCCTAAATACATCCTGCATATCAGATATTTACATTATGGTTCATAACAGTAGCAGAATTACAGTTATGAAGTAGCAATGAAAATAATTTTATGGTTGGGGGTTACCACAACATGAGGAACTGTATTAAAGGGTCGCGGCATTAGGAAGGTTGAGAACCACTGGTCTAGAGATAGCTATATGCCTTGCTAGCTCTTGATTGGTCCTTTCAAAGAATTCTGCCTTAGCAACATCCATACATTTTAAAGCTCAGGGTTTCTGCCTATTCTTCCCTCTCTGCCAGGGTTAATTGTAGATCAGGGCTGTTTTTCTCTGCGATTTCACTGGTTCCCTTTGGTACAGGGTGAGGTTGGCTAGCTACATCCTATCCACTTTTACAATTTACAATATGCAGCCGCACGACCCCTTTGGCACTTCCCTTCCCTGGTACATCCCTAACTGCCTAGCCACTTCTAAGTCCTCGTGTGGATGAATTCATTAACACTGCAATTTTAGCCGAAATGGTTTGTGCTGGTCATCATTGTTCTTGAGCCTATGAATGCCTATATGATTAGCACATAGCTGGGCAATGCCTCTTAGATTATTTAACTATGCCTCTAACTTTTCTAGGAAGGAGGCATTCCCTACTTCCCTGGTTAGGAATAAGTACAATTGAGGTTATAATCAAAACCTTTTCTTAGCTCTTGAAAATATTGTAATAGGTACTGTACATTTTTAATATGTTTTTTATTGATTTCAGAGAGAGGAAGGGAGAGGGAGAGGCAGAGAGAAACATCAATGATGAGAGAGAGAGATTGATAGGCTGCCTCCTACTTGCCCTCTACTGGGGATTGAGCCCAAAACCCAGGCATGTGCCCTGACCAGGGAATGGAACAGTGACCTCCTGGTTCATGGGTTGATGCTCAACCACTGAGCCACACCCGTTGAACAAGTACTGTTAATATTATTCTACTATTTAAGCAATAGCTGACTATTGAAGTAATAGCTGCCCAAGTCCTTAGACTATCTGGCCAAAGTTGTTCTTGACAATAGGCTAGCCATTTGATATCTTTTAGCTGAGCAAGGAGATATCTGATCTATGACCAACACCATATTCTGCACCTGGATTAATACTTCTAGGGAAATTGAAACTAAATAATATAAGATACGGAGCAAGCTACGGGGTCAGCATGGTCTTTTTTTGACTTGTTTGATTTTGATTGATTTGGGTCGTGGGGACTGTAGGTCCAAAGTGTACTCCAAACACTGGGAATTATCCTGCTTACAGTTACCATAATAGTCTTCCTGGCACATTGTATACTCTCAAAAGCTTTAAATGCATGTTAGAAGTCACAACCACCAGACAAATGGAACACCACAACAGGAACAAAGAAAGCGATCCACTCAACTTCCCCAATTGTGAACCTGAAGCTATGACCTGTGAGAATCACAGGGATTAAGCAAAAAATACCATGACCTGTGACTATCACACAGAGAATCACAAAAGTCATGGTCACCTTGCTCAGTTAGGCTGAGATTCTGATCAAAGTTAAGAATTGTTAAAAGCAAATACACCAACAAAAATAGGCTCAAGGTGAAGTTGCTTGCACCCAGGACAGCACACTCAGACTTAATTACCCTTTCAGCCCCACTCAGGAATGTGACCTTAAACCAATCAGTCTGGAGTTTCCTCATCAATACTATTGGGGTAATTTGCTGACAAGGCCCTAGCTTCTCTTTTCCTAAAGAAAAGCGCCTTTTCCTGAAACGATCCTTTTTTTCTTTTGCTAAGAACTTTCTTGTCTCACCAACTTTCTGCCTGTAAAACTTGCCATTTTGTAAGCTTCTCAGAGAACCTTTCTGTTTACTGGATGGGATGCTGCCCAACTTATGGATTGTTCAATAAAGCCAATTAGATCTTTGAATTTACTTGGTTGAATTTTTATTCTTTAATAATTTCAACAACATAACCTATCTTTTAGATCAACTTGAGCCATGTTGCTAAAGGAGTAGAAAGTATATACTGAATCAAATACTACCATTATAGAAGTAGATTCTTATGCCATCAGTAAGTAAAAAGGAAAAACAGATTCAGAATTTTATGCCAATTCAGAGCAATGTGATTATGAGCATTTGATTTTGGTAAGTGTAAATGACAAGGTTCATTCTCATTTATTTTACATTTGTAAGATAAAACTATGGATTTTATGATCCTCTAAATCAGTGGTTCTCAGCCTTCCTAATGCTGTGACCCTTTAATACAGTTCCTCATGCTGTGGTGACCCCCAACCATAAAATTATTTTTGTTGCTACTTCATAACTGTAATTTTGCTACTGTTATGAATTGTCATGTAAATATCTGATATGCAGGATGTATTTTCATTGTTACAAATTGAACATAATTAAAGCATAGTGATTAACCACAAAAATAAAATGTAATTATATATGTGTTTTCCGATGGTCTTAGGTGACCCCTGCGAAAGGGTCATTCGACCCCCAAAGGGGTCGCGACCCACAGGTTGAGAACCGCTGCTCTAAAATTGTGAATGGCCATATCAAGTATTTTTCTTATTTATGAAGTCCAGCTGTGTGGTAAAAAGTCTCTAACATTTTTTCAAAACTAAAGAAAGCTCATCTTTACCAATAATAACCTGGTTGTAGAAAATGTGGTGTCTTATTTTCTTGATGTATAGCATACAGTACAAAGTAGGCTAGGAAGAAATATTATGCTGGGACAAGTCCGTATTTTTGTTGGTGGGGAAACAGCACCAGAATATTATCAGTGATTGGACCTTGTTTCAGCAACATCGTTACTTGAGTTCTTGCTAAGAAAGAATTCAGAGTCAAGACTCAAATAGAAGCAAAAGTTTATTTAGAAAGTTGCACAGGTAGAAGAAGTGAGCCCATTGGGCTGTGTGGGCTCAGAAAACAAGTTACAGAGGCAAAAGAAGGGCTCTTGGAGTTTAGGGGGGGAAACAAAGATATACATGCCTGGAGAAGGAGAGGGAGAAAGGCTTGAGCATGCTTCAGGGATAGAGCAATGTGCTGGGTCCTTCATCTTGAGGGGTTTTATCTGGAGGTATCAGGGGAGGATCTCAATACAATACTCATCAGCTTTCCATGTGTGGCCCCTCAGGGTGGTGGTCTCCACTGATTAGTTGGCACCAGGACAGGGGGTAATCATTGAATCTGGTCCTGATGTCAGCCATGGCAGCACCCTTCCTGGCTTTGCTGCTTTTCCTGGACTGGAGCTGAAACACAACTGAGGCCTACATGTTATCTCTAGGGCGTAATGTTTAAGGGAGTGGTTATGCAAGGGCTAATATGAGGCCTTATATGAGGCTATTCTCTGGCCCCCTTTGTTCCACATCTAAGGGGGGGTCTCCCAATGGCTGGAAACATATCAGAGGATGAAAGGTCAGGGGAGGGTCTGAACTTCATGATCATCAATATGCTAGGGGGGAAAGGTAACCCGGGCGGGGGGAGGGGGGCGGCTTTCCACCCTGGTGACCTTCTCTACTTGGCCCATCGTTCTTACTCTGCTCATGCCTGTCTAACTGCTTACTACATTTTCACAAATAAAATTATCTCCCCAATGGTGGTTTAGACACAGCAGCATTGTATTTTTAAGTGTAACCTATTTTACATGCCCTAGAATCAAAACACCAAACACAGATGTATTTCAAAATAGCAAAGTGGGAGAGATGGATTATTTTAGTGAAATTAAATTCAAGCGCCCTACTCTAGCAAAAGTAAACTTAAGCCAGTTGGTACTCATTTCTTTCAACTGAAACTTGATACCTACAGAATTTTCTCTTAAATTATTTCAAAATAGACATGAAGAAACTTTCTTGTTAAGTATGAAACTGCCAAGCCAGGCTCTGTGAGTTCACACTTTGTAGAGGATGTTAATTGAATGTGAAAAGTCAAAACAATGTAGTTGAATTAAGCTCTTGCAGAAAACATGGAAATAACAAATCTGGTAGTCCCTGTGAAGAAAGCAGAGACTATCACTTCAGGCTTCCTCTTTTCCTTCTTCAAATATTTGAAGCAGGTTCTATAAAAAGTGTTTTTTCCCTAAGACACTTCATCTTTTTTAAAGTGTTGCATGAAAGTTCCATGCTTTTAACTGAGCGTCATAAATCAAATAGATTTGTAGATGTTGTTGATTGACAGCTGTTCTGTATCTTATAAAATGCTGTATAAGAGACAAATTATTATAGTGAAGCTATCCTATAATATATTTTTGTCTTTAATGGCATGGTGTGTATCATCTTCCAATTTCAACCTCCTCAAAGTAGCAAAATGTATGCTTGCTATTTCTGCATAAAATCAAACAGGATTTTGAAATGTAAACAAAGATACTAAGAAGAATTGGTAGTCTTACTCAATCCATCAGAATTATAAATTGTTTTGGAGATATTTAGTGCGGTGATTATGATAGGAATTATCTAGAATATTATCAAGGTTCAAAGTGCCTTGCAATTTTCAACATATTCTTGGGACCATTTTGTGAGTTTTCAATCCAGGTGTCATTCATTTGCAGTGGAGGAGTATGCCTTGTTACATTTTGAGCTGCCATCATTTCGGGTGTCTACTACCAAAAAGTGTATCTAGTAAGACTAGCCTATTTTATTTTCACTTGGGAATTATTAAAATTAGAAAGATTCACCAGTCACACTGAACTATGTGAAACAATTTACGCAATACTGAAAAAGTTTTAGGACCCTCATTAGAAACTGAGCAGCTCTCTGATGATTAAAATAAATACCTTTCCTTCTGTAGGACTTGTATGCATGCATATAAGCATAACCAATGGACACAAGACCCTGGTGGGTAGGAGAGGCTGGGGGAAGGTCATGGGGGAAAAAAAAGGAGACATATGTAATACTCTTTGTAATACTTTAAGCAATAAAACAAAATTTAAAAAAATAAATAAATACCTTTCCTTCTGGATATTTTATCACTTCTTCCAAGCTTGACTTATGGGCAAGTGCTGCTTTCCCAGAAACATAGTTTGAAATAAAGACTTTAGTACAAAGTTGGGTTTTAAGGTCTGAACCTGATCTCAATTCTAACCCTAAAGAGGGAAGTGCTTCTGATAGTGTACTAAAAATGTGTGGTCTAACAACATTAGAAATAAGTAGAGAGGTTTCAACTTCTACTAATGTAATTTATTATTATTTTTATATTCTTCACACCCATCACCAACTCCTTTTTTCTTGTTTTTCTGCTCCAGATCTTTTTTCTATTGAGCTATACTTTTCATAGAGTGAAAGGCAGAGATCATAAATGTATAAATTAATTTGGACAAAAGCCTTCTATTACCTACACACCCATATATGTAGAATAAATTGACCCCAAACATTAGAAAGAAAATTTTTCTTGTGCCTTGTTCCAATCAATCCCTGTCCTTCAACTTTTTTGATTTCTTTTATTATATATTAGCCTTGCCTGTTCTGGAACTCTATGTCAATATAATCATATAGCATGAACTCTTTTGTGACTGGTTTCTTTTGATACCCATAATGTTTTTGAGGTTAATTCATGTTGTTTCATGTAAAAGAAGTTCATGCCTTTTTATTGTTGTATAAAATTCTATGTAAAAAGATACCGTAATTTATTCTCTTTTTGATGGACATTTTGATTGTTTCTACTTTTTGCCTATTTTGATACATCTATTATAAATAAATTCTTATAGAAAGCTATTTTGTAAATATGTTTTCATTTCTTGTGAGTAAATTTCTTGGAGTGAAATTACAGAGTCATAAAGAGAGTGTATTTTTAACTTCATAAGAAACTGCTAAACTTGTTATAATGGTTTAACATTTTAGATATTGGGTATTTCAGCTACCCATCAGCATTGTTTGATACTATTGATTGTTCCACATGCTCCCCACATTTGGTGTTGTCAGTTTTTAAAATATTAGCCATTTTGGTGAGTATGTAGTGGTATTACATCATATTTTTAATTTGTATTGATTATTGACTAGTGATATTGAGCATTTTTGTGTGCTTAATGGCCACTTGTATATCATTCTCTGTGAAGTGACTGTTCAAGAATTTTGCCCATTTATTGTAGTTTTTTAGCTTTATTTTATTGCATTGAAGTGATCCTTTGTGTATATTGGATTTCAGCTGGTTGTTAGTTATATGTTACTAGAGGCCCGGTGCACAAAATTTGTGCACTTGGGGGGGGGGGCTCAGCCTGGCCTTCAGCCTTTTGCAATCCAGGACCTCTGGCTCCTAACTGCTTGTCTGCCTGATCGCCCCTAACCACTCGCCTGCCTGATTGCCCCTAACCGCTTGCCTGCCTGCATGCTTGATTGCCCCTAACTGCTTGACTGCCTGCCTGATTGCCCCTAACCACTCTGCATGCCTGCCTGATCATGCCTTACCACTCTGCATGCCTGCCTGATCATGCCTAACCACTCGTTTGTGTGCCTGATTGCCCCTAACCACTCACCTGCCTGCCTAATTGCCCCTAAACACTTGCCTGCCTGATTGCACCTAACCACTCTTCCTGCCTGCCTGATAGTCCCTAACTGCTCACCTATCTGTCTGGATTGCCCCTAACTGCCTCTGCCTTGGTCCCCACCTGCCGTGACGGCCGCCTCTGCCTCAGACCCCACTGCAGTAGCTTCATCTGGAAGGTTGTCTGGAAGGACGTCTGGAATGATGTCCAAAAGGTCATTCAGCTGTCGGGTCTAATTAGCGTATTATGCTTTTATTATTATAGATTATATAGATAAGTTACAACTACACCCGGTAGTTTGACTATTTTCTATTGACATCTTTTTTTTTCCTCGTATGGTACATTTTATTTATTCACTCATTTATTTGCTTACTACAAGGTTGCAAAAAATTTCCCTTATGTCTCTAAAAAAATTTTTTAACTCTTTATTGTTTAAAGTATTACATATGTCTCCTTTTCCCCCCATTGACCTCTCCCTGGCTACTCCCACCTCCCAGAACATGCCCTCACACCCCTACTGTCTATGTCTATGGGTTATGCTTACATACATGCATACAAGTCCTTTGGTTGAGCTCTTAACCCCATTCTGACCCTTCCCTGCTTTCCCTCTGAGGTCTGTTTGATGTTTCTTTGTCTCTGGATCTATTTTTGTTCATCAGTTTATGTTGTTCATTATATTCCACAAATGAGTGAGATCATGTGATATCTTCTCTGACTGGCTTATTTCACTTAGCATAATGCTCACTAGGTCCATCCATACTGTTGCAAATGGTAAGAGTTCTTTCTTTTTTTACAGCAGCATAGTATTCCATTGTGTGGATGTGACACTTCTATTGACATCTTTTGATGAAAAGAAGATTCTAAATTTCTTTGTTTTTTAATTTCTAAAAGCTCAATTTATCCATTTTTTAAAAATCAGTAATTTCTGGGTACTGTCTGGAAAAATTTTGTCTACCACACCATGGTTAAGAGATTCTCTTATGTTTACTTCTACATGATTTACAATTTAACATTTATGTTGAACTCTTTATTCCATCCATAATTAGTTTTTGTGTATGGTCTGTATGTAGGGTATTTGTGTCATTGCTTTCATGTAGATGTCCAGTTATTCTGGCACCATTTGTGAAGAGACTTTTCTTTATCCATGGAATTGCTTTGTCATCTTATTTTTTCAAGAAAAATTATTTTAAATATAATAATGTTACATGCAATAAACATTAATATTTCAAGAAAAAATTAATAATAATACCAAAACTGTACTATCATAGTATATCACAAAAGTTGTAGGAAATATTAAAAAATCTGCAAATAACAGGATTACTTCTATTATATTCTAAAATATTTTTTCCTCTGGCTCTAATTTTGTTCATCAGTTTATGTTGTTCATTTTATTCCACAAATGAGTGAGATCATGTGATATTTATCTCTTTCTAACTGGCTTATTTTGCTTAGCATAATGCTCCCCAGATCCATCCATGCTGCTTGATGTTTCTTTGTCTCTGGATCTATTTTTGTTCATCAGTTTATGTTGTTCATTATATTCCACAAATGAGTGAGATCATTTATCTTCTCTGACTGGATTATTTCACTTAGCATAATGCTCACTAGGTCCATCCATACTGTTGCAAATGGTACGAGTTCCTTCTTTTTTATAGCAGCATAGTATTCCACTGTGTAGATGCACCACAGTTTTTTTTTTTTTTTATTTTTTATTTTTTTAATTAATTTCAGAGAGGAAGGGAGAGGGAGAGAGAGATAGAAACATCAATGATAAGAGAGAATCATTGATCGACTGCTTCCTGCACGCCCCACACTGGGGATTGAGCCCGCAACCTGGCATGTGCCCTTGACCAGAATCAAACCTGGGACCCTTCAGTCTGCAGGTTGACGCTCTATCTACTGAGTCAAACCAGCCAGGGCAATGTACCACAGTTTTTTAATCCATTCATCTGCTCATGGGCATTTAGGCTGTTTCCAAATTTTAGCTATTGTAAATTGTGCTGCTATGAACATAGGAATGCATATATCCTTTTTGACTGGTGTTTCTGATTTCTTGGGATATATTCCTGGAAGTGGGATCACTGGGTCAAATTGAAGTTCCATTTTTAGTTTTTTGAGGAAACGCCATACTGTTCTCCACAGTGGCTGCCCAGTCTGCATTCCCACCAGCAGTGCACAAGTTCTTTTTGCTCCACATCCTCTCCAGCACTTGTTGTTTGTTGATGATAGGCTTTGGCATCTTTTTAAAGTAGCCATAGACTGTATAAGTGTAGCTCTAAACTGATCATTATTCTCTTCCATTGATCTATTTGTCTGTAATTTACTACCACACTGTCTTGATAGCTGTAAATTTATAATAAGCCTTGATACCGGATAGTGTTAAGTCCTCCAAATTTACCTTACCCCTTTTCAAGATTATTTTAGCTATTTTGGGTCCTTTGCTTTTACTCATATATTTTAGAATTAGCTTCTCCATTTTTGGAAAAAAAATCTGCTGGGATTTTAACTGAGATTACATTGAAACAACAGATTAACTTGGGAGAAATGACATATTAATACTATTTAGTTTTCTTGTCCATAAACATGGTATATACTTAAGTTATTTTGATCTCCTTTAGTTCCTCTCAGCAATGTTTTGTAGGTTTTAGTGCAGAGGTCTTATCCATACTTAAATGAGCTTATGGCTAAGTATTTTATCTTATTGATCCTATTATAAATGTTATTATTTTTTATTTCATTTTAAATTATTGCTATTGTATAAATATAATTGCTTGTATTATGTCAACTTGCCAAATCTACCTATTAGGGCCAGTAGTCTTTTTGTAAATTTCTTGGCATATTCTACGTGTCAAATTGTGTCACCTGCAAATAAAGGCAGTTTAGTTTCTTAGTTTATTCCATTTATATATTTTTGTTTTTCCTTGACTTATTTAAATGGCTAAGGCCTCCAGTAAAATGTTGACTAAAAATGATGAAAGCAGACTTCCAGGTCTTGTTCCCATTTTTTAGAAAAAAAGTGTTTAATTTTTTGACATTAAGTTTGGTGTTAGCTGTATGTTTTTGTATATGCCTTTTGTTATATTGAAGTTTCTTTTCTATGTCTAGTTTCTGAACAGCTTTTCCTATAAATGTGTGTTGAATTTTGTCAAATGCTTTTTCTATATCTATTAAAATAATTTTATGTATTTTCACTTTTATTCTGTTAAACTGCTGAATTACATTAATTGATTTTCTTCTGTTATCTCAACCTTCAAATCCAGAGATAAATCCTATTTGGTCATAATGCCTTATTCTTTTAATATATTGTTATTTCAATTTAAGGGCATTTTGTTAAGAATATCATACCTATATGCACACAAATTAGTTTGTGTTTTTCTTCTAATATCTTTGGTTGGTAGAAGGACAATCTTCACTCATAAAATGAGTTAATAAGTGTCACTTTATTTTCTGAATAAATTTGCATAATATTAATATTATTTATTATTTAAATATTTAATAGAATTCACAAATAAAGCCACTTGGAAACAATTAAAATGACCAATTCAGTTTATTTACTAGACATGGAGCTATTTTAAATATATATTTTATTGATTTTTTTTTTTTTTTACAGAGAGGAGGGGAGAGGGATAGAGAGTTAGAAGCATCGATGAGCCCTAACCAGTTTGGCTCAGTGGATAGAGCGTCAGCCTGTGGACTGAGGGGTCCCAGGTTTGATTCCAGTCAAGGGCATTTACCTTGGTTGCGGGCACATTCCCAGTGGGGGCTGTGTAGGAGGCAGCTGATCGATGTTTCTCTCTCATTGATGTTTCTAACTCTCTATCCCTCTCCCTTTCTCTCTGTAAAAAAATCAATAAAATATATATTAAAAAAAAAGAAACATTGATGAGAGAGAAACATTGATTAGCTGCCTCCTGCACACCTCCCACTGGAGATGTGCCTGCAACCAAGGTATATGCATTTGACCGGAATCGAACCCAGGACCCTTGAATCCGTAGGCTGGCGCTCTATCCACTGAGCCAAACCAGTTAGGGCGACATAGAGCTATTTTCATTTTTAAAAAAGCTTGTGTCAATTTTGGTAATTTGTAACATTCAAGTAAATTGTTCATTTCATCAAATTCTCAAATCTGTTGCCCTTAAGTTGTTTACAATGTGCCCTAATTTGCTTGTAATGTCTGTAGGATGTGAACAAATGTTTCTATTTCTTGTTTGTTATTTATAGTTTGTGTTTTTTTATCTTTTTCCTTTTCCAGTCTACCTAGAGTTTATCAATTTTACTGGCCTTTTTGTAAAAATCACTTTCAATTTTATTTACTTTATTTTCTGTCCCATTTCTGTCTTATTGATTTTTGCTGTCTTTACAAATTTTTCTTCCACTTGTTTGAGTTTTAACTTACTCTTCTTTTTTAGCTCTTTCAAAAATAAATTTAAATCATTGCTTTTATAACTTTATTTTCTAAAATTAGAATTTAAAGCTATTAATTTCTCTCTTGACCTTGCCTTAGAGGTACTTGACAAGTTTTGCTGTGCTATATTTTTATTACCATACATCTCAAAATCTTTTAATTTTTTCCATAATTTCTTTTTAACCAATGGGCTGTCTCATCATAATTAGATTCAGGTAATCCATTTTTGGCAAAAAAAGTCTACTGACAATGTTTATACTTTCCATTGCATCGTATCACGTTCACATATAATCAGTTCATTTTATTCCATATGATGCTAAGTTTGATTACTTGTTAAATATTGTTTATACCAGATTTCTTTAGTGTAAGGTATTTTTTCCCCTTCAAAATTAATATGTAATTGGTGAGCTGATATTTTGAGACCATGTGAATGTTCTGTTATTCAATATCCTTTCACTCAAAGGTTTTAGTAACCATCAATTACCATCATCTAAATTAATTTATTACATTGTGGATTGCAAAAATGGTAATTTTTCTAACTTTATAATTCCTTCTACATTTATTATCTAAATTTTTTTGTAGTAAACAGTCTCACATTTTTAGCTTAGAAAAGTTTTTAAAAACTAAATGATAAACTGAAATAGAAAATAATTAATAAGTATTATACAGTTTTAATGTCACTGATACAGCATGACTCCCAGCATGACTTTAGTGATTTAAACTGAGCTCCCTGATCAGGCACACAGATTTATATAACAGTTATACAGAACATTACTTCATCCGAAAAGTTTCCTCATGTTCCCTCCCAATCAATTCCATTCCTCTCCCCAGGGACAACCACTGTTTTGGTTTTGCTCACCACAAATTAGTTTTCCTATAGTAAAATTTCAAATAAATGGAATCATATAGTATGGGATCTCTTGTGTAAATCTTATTTCACTAGTCAACCTGTTTTTAAGATTTAGTCACATTGTTGCATGTATTAATAGCCCTGTGTCATTGCTGAGTCATATTTATTCCTTTGTATCTCTTTACCATTTGTTCACCAATTTTTCTATTGATCAACATCATCAAGACGATGAAGACAAAAAATGGCTCTTTCCATTTTTTCCCCCTTAAGAATAAAGCTTCTAGAAACATTACGGTGAACACACTCTAGGTTGTTCTCTCATAATCCTCATTACCCGGTGTTCCTGTGCTTGTATAATCCCCTTCCCTTCAGTGCAGGAAAAATACCTGTGACTTGATTCTAAACAACAGAATATAGAAAAAATGATGGTATGTCACTCCCATGACTTGGTTATGTAAATCTCTATCTTGCTAGTTATCTCTTTCTGGAGATTCTCTCTCCCTACCCAGCTTGGAAGAAAGAAGCAGTCATGTTGAGAAGAACACATGGCAAGGAGATAGATAACGGCAACCTGCAGCCAACAGTACGCCGAAAGCTGGAGCCCTCTGCTCCATAGCCACATGGAAATGAATTCTCCCAACAATCTAAGTGAGATTTGAAATGGATTTGTCCTCAGTGGAGTTTATATCCCAGCTGACATTTTGATTACACTCTGGTGAAACAGTAAGCAGAAGACCAGTTAAGATGTGCTTGGGTTCCTGACTCACAAAAACTATTCGGTAATAATTGTTTTGCTTTAAGCAACTAAGTTTGTAGTAACTAGTTATGAAATAATAGATACCTAGTACAACCACTCTTGTACTAGTCAAGTTGTGAACATAAGTTTTCATTTCCCTTGGTTTGATGTTTAGGATTAGAATTGGTGGTTTTTCAGGAAGTTGTATGTTTAGTTTTATAAGAAATTCTAGATTTTTCTTCAAAATAGTTTTTAACATTTTTACTAATAATGTATGAGATGTCCAATTACTTTATATCCTTGGTAACATTTAATGTTGTCAGTATGTTTAATTTTATCAAAGTTGTTAAGTGCAAAATAGTATCTCACTATGATTTTAGTTTGCATTTCCTGGATGAATGGTGTTATCAACCATTTGAGTATCTTTTATTGCAAAGTGTCTGTTCAACTTATTCAATTTTTAACTTATTTGGTGGCCTTATGTATTTTTAAAATATATCCTGAACACCAGTCTTTTATATTAACTTTGTTTTGCAATTATATCCTTCCAGTCTGTGGCTTGCCTATTCTTTTTTTGTTTATTTGTATTTTAATAAGAAATTTAAAATTTTGATGGTATAAAAATCATTATTTTCTTTTATAATTTTTATTTTCTGTAATCTAAGAAACTTTTGACTTTCTCCAATCCATAAAGATATTTTACTATTTTTCATTCTATTCCTTATTGTTTTAGGGTTTAGGTTTATATTTAAGACTTTTGTTATTTACTTCTGGGTTCTCTATTTTGTTCCATTGGTCTATTTGTCAATTCTTATACCAATGCAATGGTTTCTTAATCACTGTAGCATATATTGAAGTTATGTTATGTAAGATATCCAGATTTTTTTTTTCCCCAAAATTTGTTACATACTCTAGGTTCCTTATATTTCCATATTAATTTTAGAATCAGCTTATAAATTTCTACAAAAAAATCCTGCTGGATTATTATTGGTATTGCTTTAAATCTATAAATTTATAGAAAGAATAGTCATCTTAACAACTTGACTCTTTCAACTTTTATTTATTTGAATCTTTTAAAATATATTCACAATGCTTTGTAGTTTTCAGGTTAGGGGTCTTTCCTAACTCTTAAGTTTATTCCTACCCCTTTAAATTTTTGTAACTACTGTCTAATCATTAAAAATGTTTTCATCTTCTAATTATTTGCTGCTTGTATAATGACAGTGGTTTAGAGCTATTTATGTTAGATCCATGACTTTACTTTTGGTACCTGGAAAAGTAAACTAAACCCATTTTTAGTGCAAATGAAAGACTTTCAAACACACATGAAAATCTGCTTGATCTCCAGATGTTTTTCTTAAATCACCACACCTCCCTTCCCCACAGCTTGATGGCAGCTGACGTTATCATCAGCACCTATATAATTCTATATCACTTAGTGTCAAATAAAAGTATCCTAGCTGTCCTTATGAACCATCAAACCACTAAAATTGAATGGGGCAACCTAGATTCTCTGTCACTTGCAAAATTATGTGATCATGGTCTTCAAACCCACAGATGCTAAATCAAAACCAGATGTGTATATGTGTCTGTGTTTAGAAAGTTACACTTGTGCTTGTTAGTGAAAATAGGATGATTTTTGTTTTATAGATGACTAAATGGCCAAAGTGACAATAATATGCTGCTGCAACAATGAAGTCAAAATGGGGAACAGATGGACCTTTGACTAATTAGCACTTGACTAATCACAGAAAGAAAGCCAGAGTAGGAGATAAGGTTTTTAAACCCTTTTATTCTTTTTGTATCCAAACCCTACTTTTTTCACAGGAAATCTTATACAGAGTCTAAATATAAAACAACTAGAAAAAAAACAGGCTTGCTCAGTTTCAAATACCATATTTTAAAAAAGTAGGGACCTAATAATCTGGGTCCTAAGGTCTGCTCTCGCTATTTATAAACGTTTCTGTGTCTGAGCAAGTCAGTTAGCCTTCTCTTGGTATTAGTTTCTCATTTGTTAATTGAGGAACAGGACACCTCTTGTAATTACCATGGAGTTATTATAGGAATAACATTAGATGATACATATCAAAAGGCCTGTAGAAACTGTAAAGAATTTTTCTAAATGTAAAATCATATTATAAAATCATTATTATAAAAGTTGTTTCTTTAATGCAGGAACATTTTAGTGATAAAACAATCCTATATAATAAAAGCCTAATATGCTAAGTGTCTGGTCATCCATTCAACCAATCAAAGTGTAATATGCTAATGATATGCTAAGGCCACTCAACCAATCACTATGACGTGCACTGACCACAAGGGAGCAGATAGTCTACTGGTCTACCAGTCGCTATGACATGCACTGACCACCAGGGGGCAGATGCTCCAACCAGTAGGTTAGCTTGCTGCTGGGGTCTGGCCAATTGGGACTGAGTGAGATGGGCCAGACATGCTCTGGACCCCTCTCGCGGTCCCTCCCCAGCTGGCCAACCTCCTGCGTCCCTCCCCGGCCCCGATTGTGCATCGGTGGGATCCCTCAGCCTGGCCTGCTCCCTCTCGCAATCCAGGACCCCTTGGGGGATGTTGGAGAGCCGGTTTCAGCCCGATCCCACAGGCCAGGCTGAGGGACCCCACTGGTGCACAGATTCGTGCACCGGGCCTCTAGTATAGCTTATAAAAGAAAATAAACAATATATGTTTTAAAGAACCTGACATCTTATCAGAAGTCTTACTCTTGTTGGGTTTTATCATGTGTCTTACTGTTTGTGGAAGGTAGATGATATCTGTGTGGTAAGCTGAAACAGGCCAACCACAAAGCAGGGGGGTAAAATTGTTGTAAATATACAATGTACCTGGCTCTCAAAACAATGTGGCATAACAATGGCAATAAGAAGCAGGAGGTAAGGTGGATCATTTTGAAACATGGCCAGTGGATTTCAATGGACAGTTTCCCCAGCCACAAACCCTGTGAAACACTGGCCATAGCTTATGACTAAAGGAGAGTGTTCTCCTACAGTTACTCTAAAGAAGCTTCTACTTACATGCCCATTTTATAGGTGTAAATTCTGAATATTGCATCTCTGAATATGGATGCAAATGGTATCAGCATTATAAACCAACCATAAGTATTTGTGTTGGAAGTAACCAAAGTCAAGCATAAACAGTCCTTTCAATGACTTTTTATTAAGAGATATGAATAGCTGCAATTGTCTGACATATAGTTTGTTTTTTAATTCATAAGCATTTGAAACTTGAGGTTATAATCTTTTGCTCCTAGGCCAACTAAACACTTGAAAAGAAATAGAAAAGAAAAATGCCAGCTTCTCTGAGAAGAAGGCAATTATTTTGTCTTCTGAGTTTCCATTCAGAACACATACATAGCAAATATAATTTAAGATCACATCATCAATATTTCACAAGACATGTTTACCAATTCCCAGAACTTGAAGTCACCTCTTCAGACAACAGACCATTCTGAGATATGCCATCACCTTTACCTGAAGATAGCTATCATAGCATATTTATTCTGGTGCACCTTATTTTAGTAGAAAATAGCTCTAAAGAATATTGCAGTACCCTCTGAATTATATAGAAATAAAGATGTCCAGCTTCATTATAACTCTTTTTATTGTTCTGCCATCTAAACATTTCCTAGTCTAATACCTGGGGCTCAGGGGGTGTGAGGAGCCTGCTGATTTGATGCAGTGCTTCTGCATTGGCTTTGAAAAGAAAATAAGGCACCAAGTCCAATATATTGAATAAAGTTCCCAAAAAATCTAGTGTTTTTTGGTTATTGTTATTCTATATTACCATGTAGTCATTTTTTCTCCTTATAAACAAATATTAATGATGCACATTTTATAAAGCATAGAAGGCATAGCCTCTATCCTGTATAAAAATGTCTCCATTTTCTGTGAAATCTATGCTTCTAAGAAATTCAGGGCCTAGCAGTGGGGCAATATGGGTAATGATAGATAATAAAACCAGAACATTAGACACAGCTCAATTAAACAATGGTACTTGGGATCTAAGATATCTATTCTAATTATTCTTGTTAAAGAACAAAAATTCAAGTGAGTACATTTGAAGATATAATTAGTTTTATTAAATGATTCATGAATTGGGCAGCATTCCATGTAGCAAATAGAAGGGATCTCAAGAAATTGTATAAAATGCAAGGTTTTTATAGGCAGGATGGTGGGAGAGGAGATTAAAAGAGTGGATTATTTCAGGCAAGGTCACCTTCCCTTAGGGGAAAGCCAGGGTTCTTATCAAGAACATAACCTCACTAATGTTGATCAGACATTGCAGGCTAATTGGTTTAAAATTCCATTTCTGGGAGAGTCTGAATCTGCGGATTAGTTAAGTAGTTACTAAGTCTCGGTGGGGCTTACCACAAGTGACTTCATTGTGGCGCTGTTGTTTCTTTTTAACCCTCTCTAGGTCATGATCATCAGTGCAAGCTTCTGACATTTGGGAGAGCAGAGGGTTTAACACAGTGGTTCTCAACCTTCCTAATGCCACGACCCTTTAATACAGTTCCTCATGTTGTGGTGACCCCCAACCATAAAATTATTTTCGTTGCTACTTCATAACTGTAATTTTGCTACTGTTATGAATCATAATGTAAATATCTTATATGCAGGATGTATTTTCATTGTTACAAATTGAACATAATTAAAGCATAGTGATTAATCACAAAAACAATATGTAATTATATATGTGCTTTCCGATGGTCTTAGGCGACCCCTGTGAAAGGGTCGTTCGACCCCCAAAGGGGTCGCGACCCACAGGTTGAGAACCACTGGTTTAACAAGTATTGCATTTAAAGAGGTAAATATAAACGAACTAAGGAGAGACTCAGCGCCAAGTGTTGAATAGAAATACCTTGAATATTGTAACCACTCAGAAGGACTTGCTGAATCACTGAAATTACCCAATTTCATTCCATTTAACTTTCCCCTCTTGGTTCACTTGTAAAATAATGTTAAATTTTTAGGAAAGAACCATGGAAGAATATTTTTATAAGCTTAGTGTAGGGATATACTTAAGCAGATGCAAAAAAATAATAACAAGAAAAGATAAGATCAATATATTAGACTCCATTAAAAATGAGAACTTTTATTAATTGTTAAGAGTGAAATAGAGTCTGACATCGAGATAATGCAAAATGATTAATATGTAGAATATAATTTTTAGCAACTCTAGAAATCAACAAGTAAAAACCACAACCCAAAAGCTAAAATGGGAAAAGTTACTATAAAATTTTTGAAAAAGATAAAATAAATATGGAAAATAAAAACATGAAAAAAATGTTTGTTTTATTACTAATCAGAGAAATACAAATTAAAAATGTCATTAGCCCTGGCCAGTGTGGCTCAGATGGTTGACTGCTGTCCCATGCACATAGAGGCCACCAATTCAATTCCCTGGTCAGGGCACATTCCCCAGGTTACAGGTTTGATTCCCAGGAGGGGGCATGCAGGAGGCAGCCAATCAATGGTTCTCTCTCATAGATGTTTCTCTCTCCATGTGTTAAATAGCATTTTATATATCTAAAAAATTAGATCATTAATACTAAATGTTGGCAAGAATAAGGATAGATGGAAATATTTAGAAACTGCTGAGGAAAGAGTAAATTGACACACACTTTGGAAAACAATTTGGCATTTCTCATAAAGTTAAACAATTATATACACCATGACCCAGGAATTTCAAATTAGGAGTAGATTTTAGAGGAACTCTTGTACATGTTTACTAGGAGAATTGTATAAAAATTATTTATAGCAGCATTGTTCATCCATTGCTAAAAGAATGGATACATAAATGAATAAATAAATTTTGGTAGGTTGAAAAAATAAAATATCATATAGCATTAAAAACAACCAATTACAACTCATACCCCAAAATTGAATAAACCTTAGAAAAATAGTAAAAACTTAAGTCACTACAGACTATATATAGTATGATTTCATTTTTATGAAGATAAAAAGCAGGCAAAACAAAAAAAAAATTGTCTTGTTTAAGAATACATAAATATGTGATAAAACTATTTTCAAAAGCAAGTGAGTAATAAACATGAAATTGAAAATGGAGTTATTACCTTTGGAGAAAATCAGGGGTTTAGGGAAGTACACAGGTAGAGTCAATGGCTTTTGTAACTTGTAGCAATGAGGTTGAGTGGTGGGCTCTCAGGTGTTTATTTTATTATTATACTAGAGGCCTGGTGCACAAAATTCATGTGTGTGGGGGGGTGTGTCCCTCAGCCCAGCCTGCACCCTCTCTAATCTGGGACCCCTTGGGGGCAGTCAGACATCCCTCTCACAATCTGGGACTGCTGGCTCCTAACTGCTTGCCTGCCTGCCTGCCTGCCCGATTGCCCCTAACTGCTTCTGCCTGCCAGTCTGATTGCCCCCTAACCACTCCCCTGCAGGCCTGATGGCCCCCAACTGCCCTCCCCTGCCAGCCTGGTTGCTCCCAACTGCCCTCCCCTGCTGGCCTGATCTTGCCACTAACAGCCCTCCCCTGCAGGCCTGGTCTCGCCTCCAATTTCCCTCCCCTGCTGGCCTGGTCACACCCAACTTCCCTCCCCTGCAGGCCTGGTTGCCCCCAACTGCCCCCCCCCCTGCCGGCCTGTTGCCCCAACTTCCCTCCCCTGCCGGCTATCTTGTGGTGACCATCTTGTGGTGACCATCTTGTGGTGGCCATCTTGTGATGACATTGCTGTGGCCATCTTGTGATGACGTTGCACGAGGGTGTCGCGTGACACCACCTATGCTTTTATTATATGGGATGTTATGGTGCACAATACATATTAAATATATTCTTGTATGTACATTAAATAATATATAGTATTCAGTTAAAATATTCAAAGAGCATCAACTGCTGTAATCAGGACCTACTCACTATTTCAGTGAATCCTTTATTCCTCTCCCCATCTCCTTTATATTAATCAGATCCAAAACTGCAGGTGCCCAGGGATTATCTCTGTTGTCTCTGAGTTTCAGCTCTCTTGATATGTCAGCATTAGATCAGTCCTATGGACTTTTGTTCTCCACTTGTAGATATCAACCTGTTGTCTTATCTACTATTCCAGTTACTTACAGACAAATTTCTTGGATGATATTTTTCTTCTTGTCTAAAATTCTGAGGACTATTTTCTATAAAAATTCTATTTAGTCCTGAGTGCCTAGCTATTTCAATCTTGCTTTTTCATTTTGGTTCTCAAATATTTTCTCAGTTGGTATTGAGGCTTCTGTGCTTCTTGGATGCTACCCTATTCATCTGGATGCACCTTCAAATTCAGCCTCTATTGCTGGAAGTGTTTCCCCAGCACTTACCCCAGCCATTGTTTGCATTTTGCATTGTTCCAATTGTCCTGCTTGACTATATTACTGAGTAGAAATATGAGGCTTCTCACTCAAGTCTTGAATTAATATAAGAGGAATGAAGATGATAAAGAAAATTCTTGAGACTGTTATAAATAGCAAAGACAATAATTGACACTCTTCTCTTTCTGGAGTTCCAAGATACATTTGCATAAATATAGCTCGATTATTGTGTATAGCTAGTGTAATCCTTAGGAAAATATGACACAGATGTTGTCACATAGTAGGTTTCCCCTTCAGGGAATACGTTCAGAGGATAGGCTTTACTTATTTATGGACAGAATCCAGCACACAAAATTGAGTATGCATCATGATGCGCTAAAATGTGAACACTGATGACCCTTGACATTTTTATCAGATCACAGCAAAAATTAATTCTATTTTCATAATTTATCATTCTCCTTCTCAAATAGAATATTAAAATGCCGATTTCCTGCTGTTTGAACTACTTTAGCCAAATTTGTGGAAGGTAAAAGTTGTGTGGGTTCAAAATCTTTTCTATTACGATGCATTGTTTTCACTTCCAAAGATTATTCTTATTAAGCATTTATTTCCATCAGTCCCCCAAAAGCATTTTAAGCACTTGAGTATTTAATAACCTGTTCCAAGATCCCATCTTTTTCCTTTGGTTACTTAATCAATATCTTTTTTTTTTTTTGTACTCTGATTTTCACCTTCAAAAATCTCTTGATGGCAATTAACTCTGCTTTTCTTAGAAGTACATGTGCCCTTAATACTCCCAAGCAACATTTCCTCTCTAGAGAAGCTGCTTGAAACAAAAGCAAAGCATTTAAAAATGTGTATCATCTGGTCTCCTTAACCTATTCCTTCTGTGTGATAGATTTTTTTTTTTAAATCTCTAAGAACCAAGTCAAATACAAGAAAGAGAGGTGAGATTCATCTCCAGTTCACATTTCTCCAATCTTACTCACCAAGTAAAGCCTGGATGTTGTTAGAATCATGGATATGTCTAGGATTGAGGTTGGAAGGGATCTGAAAAGTCTTCTATTCCAACAACGCATCTGACTTCTTATTATTATTCAGTCAATTAAGGATTCAGTGACAAGGGTACTGAGAAGAAGCACAACTCTATCCCTTTTCTACAAATAATCAAATTTGTAAGATGCATTCCTAGGTCCCTAGAAACCATGTCTATAGCAGCCAGGAGACTAAGAATATAATTTCCTCCTGAAAATTAGAGGGAATACTTTGTGTACTTATTTGCAATCAGAGAATACTTTTTTCCCCCTGACCAGAATAATGCCTGGCCTTTGCAGGAAGTACTACAAACTGTAGGTGCATCTATATTTAATTCAGGATTTGGTGTTTTTGTAGTCCACTAATCAAATATCTGCTCTGTGTGTTGCCAAAGCTGGTTTGGCTCAGCGGATAGAGCGTCAGCCTGCGGACTGAAAGGTCCCAGGTTCAATTCCGGTCAAGTGCATGTACCTGGGTTGCAGGCACTTCCCCAGTGGGGGGTGTGCAGGAGGCGGCTGATCTATGTTTCTCTCTAATCGATGTTTCTAACTCTCTATCTCTCTCCCTTCCTCTCTGTAAAAAATCAATAAAATATATTTTAAAAAATGAAAAAAAGAAAGCTATAAAAAAACCAAAATAAACAAATATCTGCTGTGATCTCTCATTACTTAACTTTTCCTCTGAGATAAACTCTGACTTTCATCTTTCTGTAGTCCTCTCTGTTTTCAACTTCCTAGCATTTTAAATCATCATCATGCTTTGTTAAAACATATTCTTTAAAAAGTAGAATTATTTCAGGACTGCTTAATTTAAGGCTTTTTACCCCTGCCATCAGGCTACCAGACATGGCAAATTCAATTAATCTGTCAAAACACAAAAATTGTGAATGTACTGTGGATAATAATTCATTTAGAAAAAAAGGAGAAGAATTAACATTTAATATGTGCCATAAAGTACATTAATAACATTTTCCAAAGTCTAATAGAGAAAAGTTGGATACATATTATCCATATGTGTGCATTAGGCTGGGTTTTTAAACAGATAAATGTTAAGACAAAGAACACCTTGATATATATCGTCTTTTCATTAAAATGTGGCTTAAAGCAGAGCATGTGGGAAGTACATGCTGAGTGAGCATTTCAAATCTGCTTGGGCCAGTTTAGTCTATGTCTATGTCTATATAATATGAGCTAAAGAGTCAGAGCCACTGAATAACTGCCAAATTGATTAGCCATTGGGTGGGCAGAAGGGAGAGAAGAAGAGACATCTTAATTAGTTAGGTTGTTTAATTTTAGCCTCTGGACAGTGTGGTGCTAGATCACCCAATCTGGTGCATTCCATTGATATTTTATTCTGCTTCACTAAGACAATCATTGATTTAACTGTTTTTCTTTGAATTTCTGCTTCTTTGAATGGGTTGGTGATATCTGACAAGCAGATCTGCAGACCAGCACTCTATCTAAATGCCCAGCACCTGTGTAAACTATTGCCTGTAAGCACTGGTATGAAAATTTCCTGTGTTCTTTGCAATTTGTATTAGGCTGTATATATGCCCCATGAGAGCCGAACAGAGGCAAAGAATTGATCCACTAAGGATGGAAATCTGATCTGGTGGTACTCTAACCATCCCTCTTAGTTAAGTGCTAAAACAAAAAATTCTCTATTCAATTTTCATTTAAACATATAGAACCCTCTTAGGATTGATTAGCAATTTATTTACTTACTAGAGGGCCGGTGCACGACACTCATGCACTGGGGGGGGGGGGGGGTGTGTCCCTCAGCCTGGCCTGTGCCCTCTTGCAGTCCGGGACCCCTCGGGAGATGTCCACCTGCTGGCTTAGGCCCAATCCCCGCTCCTTACCGCCTGCCTGCTTGATGCTCCTTACCACTCAGCTTGTTGCTCCTTAGTGCTGCCAAGGAGGCAGGAGAGACTCCTGCCACCGCTGCTGCACTCGCCAGCTGTGTGTCTGGCTTCTGGCTGAGGAGCACTCCCCATGTGGGAGCACACTGACCACCAGGAGGCAGCTCCTGCATTGAGAGTCTGTCCCCTAGTGGTCAATGTGCATCATATCAATTGGTCATTCTGCTGTAACAGTTGCTTACGCTTTTATTATATAGACTAGAGGCCCGGTGCATGAAATTCGTGCATGGAGGGAGGGGTGTCCCTCAGCCCAGCCTGCACCTGCTCCAATCCGGGACCCCTCAGGGGGTGTACAACTGCCGGTTTAGGCCTAATCCCTCTCACAATCCTGGATTGCTGGCTTCTAATTGTTCACCTGCCTGCCAGCCTGATCGCTCCTAACCGCCTCTGCCTGCTGGCCTGATCACCTCTAACTGCCCCCTCTGCTGGCCTGTTCGTCCCTAACTGCCCTCCCCTGCTGACCTGTTTGCCCCCAACTGCCCCCCACTGCTGGCCTGGTCACCCCAACTGCCCCCCTCTGCCAGCCTGGTTACCCCATGCAGTCTGCTGTTCAGTCATTTGGTCATCCCTCATAACTCCCCTGCCAGCCTTGTCACCCCACAGAGCCTTCAGTTCAGTCATCTGTCCAGTTGTTTCGGTTGTGACAGCCCCTGGCTTTTTATATATTAAGACTAGAGGCCCAATGCACAAAATTCATGCAAGAGTAGGCCTTCCTTCCCCCAGCTGCCAGCAGCAGCTTCCCTCTGGCACCCGGGACCCAGTCTTCCCTTGCAGCCCCAGCTTCATCCGGAAAGTCATCGGAAGGATGTCTGGTCTAATTAGTATATTATGCTTTTATTATTATATACTAGAGGCCCAGTGCATGAAATTTGTGCAAGGGTAGGGTCCCTAGCAGCTGCCGCCTCCCTTTCCCCGGCTGCCTGCTGCCGCTGCTGGCCAGGGCAGGGCCAGCCTGGGGGAGGGGCTGCGGTCAGTTGGCCGGCCCCAACCCCTGGTCGAACTCCTAATTGAACTCCAGGCAGCCAAACTCCCGGTCTGGGGGACAATTTGCATATTAGGCTTTTATTATATAGGATTTCTCCTCATTCATTCGCTCATTCATTCCAATCATTTATTCAAAATCTCCTCTGTGAGAGGCAGTTTAATAGACATGGGGGAAACTAACATGAATAATGGTCATCTCTTCCCTAGAGGTGCTCTGCCTCACTTGTGGCTTTAGTATATACCCAGTAAGCTAGATGCACAGTGTGGGGAGGCAGGGCCTTCCTCCACTAAACTAAGGACCTTCATGGCTTGGATGTCATACTTCAGCTTGGCCCTACTGGCTTTTCAATCTATTTTGTGGCAATAAAGAAACAGTGTGCAGGTGGAAGGGAAACACCTGAAAGGATAGAGGCTTTGCTTTTGATTAGCACGTGTTTGTGATTTTGAACCAAAGGACATGCTTCAAATGAGTAGTTTGAATAGAACATGTCAGTGTTAAAGGACTCATCTCTCTTGTTTACATGTCAGCTGCAGTATCCTGATATGTCTCATTCACACCTATTTTTTAAAGTAGACATGTACTAGGAACACTGACTCTAAAAATGAAACCGCCCTAGCCAGTTTTGCTCAGTGGATAGAGCTCTGGCCTGCAGACCACAAGGTCCTGGGTTTTACTCCAGTCAAGGGCATGTACCTCAGTTGCAGGCTCCTCCCTGGCCCAGGCTCTCGTCCGGGCTCATGCAGGAGGCAACCAATCGATGTTTCTCTCTGTCTTTCCCTCTCTCTTCCACTCTCCCTAAAAATCAATGGAAAAATATCCTCGGGTGAAGATGACCAACAACAACAACAAGAAAAACCCACAAATAAGTAAGTAAATAAATAAAAATGAAACCAACAGAGATAATGTTGAAATATACAGACTCTAACCTGCCTCCTTCCTCTAATTCGAACCTATCAGCATTATTTGTAAATGTATTTCACATTATCTGCAGGGAGAAATTGCTGGTAGGCATAGGAAGGTAAAACCTCCACCACTGTCTTCTGTTTCTTAAGGAAATAGTTAGGAACAGGGGGAATGATAGGAGCACTGTAAAGTGAGAAAGAACCAAAATGACAAATGCAAATTTCTCTCTAAATTTGACAGTAGAATGTTGGTGAAAAGGGTAATCTTGTAGCAGTTAAATTGCTGAGTCAAAAGTGCAAAACCTTTTATGGACAGAAATCATCTAGACAAATCTATTTTGTCAGCAGGGAAGAAAGCAGCAATTCAAATGTATTTTCCAGCAAGACTATAAATGTTTAGCCTTTTCCAAAAAAGGAGAATACATACATCTGTTTGTTTAAAACTTGACTTATGTATATTTTCTGTGTTTGCTGTGATATTTGTCTTTTGGTTTCGTGCCTAAAGATTTCAAGGTCCTATTAATTATTTGCCCAAGGAAATATGTTGACATCATGTTGTATAAAATAGGCAGGGTTTACTCTAGAAAATTAGAGAAGAAACTATGCATGCATTTGCTTGGGTATGCACTAAAATACATCTACATCTAAAATACATTTAAAATAACATGAAACATACATTGGCATTCATTAATAAGAACATATTGTTCAACCTCCAAGGATAATTATATTTCATGCATACAGATACATTCAACGCAGATGTCAAACTGCCTGCTCAGTAATTAGTGTTACCTGCAGCTTGAGTGAAATTCAAAATGGATATGCTAACTACATTCAGTGATTACAGTACATAGGAAATAAATATAACACATCACAATGACTACGTATACACTTAAACTAAAAGTTTATACTTTCTGCTCACTGATTTATCAGTTAAAATATAGACATTTAAAATTTGTTCATGGTAATTTGGTGTATGTTTTGACCAATGACATATGCTCTTCAAGTGCTTCTTAATAATTTAGAGTTATTTTTAAATTGGGCCATGTCTTGTCCTGCAAAATAATAATATTCTTGCTTATCATTCTGCCCAAGTTGAACTATTCTTTAGGTATGAATACTGCAGAACAGTCATCCCTATTTTTCTCTGTATTTAAAGAAACTGTTTGTTGAATTGATGGATAAGGTTATGATTCTCATAATTTAGAATGTATCATTTATGTAGTCAAGGTTCTCCAATTGAGTGTTTACCAGTACAGCAAACACTAGAGGGAAGCTCAGTGTAGAAATCAACCATGAAATTTTGTGATTTCACATTTGTTTCTGCTTATAGTCAAAAGCACAATATTTCTCAGAGCTTGTCTGTTGTAAGCTTAAACATCATATTTTCAATAGTTCTTATTTTTGAGACAAACAATGCAAAAAAGATGGTTCCATGAGTAATTAAAACTAGGATCTGTCTAATCCGATGAAAGGAGAAACATATTCTAAATGCATTCAAAGAGCCAGTTTTTTTATTTCACTATGTAAAATTAAAATAATAATGTCTTCTGTTTAGTTACACCTTACTTCATTCAAACTGTATGAAACAAAATCCCACTTTAGACAAACATTTTTTCTTCCATTTTACATATGAGAAAACCGATATTCTACTACAGCTAAGATTCAAGACAATCCATATCTGACAGGAACTTGGTGTTATACTGACCCATAGACATGCAAGCTAAATATTTCCAATTACCTGTATCACCTGGTGAATAGTCCTATATAAAAAAAGTATGATATGCAAATTGACCGAATAGCGGAATGACCAGTCGGCAGGGGGTGGGGCTGGAGAGCAGGTGGCACCAGGTCAGCCAAGGCAAGTGCGAGCAGGCAGAGGGAGGGGACAGCGATCAGAGGGTGCTGGTGGAGGGGTGCTGGTGGGGAGGGGCAGGGCCGGCTGCTTGCCAGCTGGCTCTGTCCCCTGATTGGCCTGCCCAGTCGCCTCCAAAAGAGGGAGGCTGGACTGAGGCTTAGGCCCACTCCCCGTGGGGACCCGGCCTACACTGCAGTCAGTCAGACATCCTCTGAGGGATCCAGGACTGAGAGGGGGCGCAGGCGGGGCTGAGGAACTCCCCTACCCCAAATGCATGAATTTTTCTGCGCCTGACCTCTAGTGATATTTACTTTGTATCTACTCTGCATCCAGCTCTATGCTATATATATATTACATGATGTTCAGGATAAATCTTAGAGGTGAGTACTATTATCATCCCTCTTTTATGAAACTTTGAAACAGATAAATGAAGCAAATTGTCTGAAGTTATAGAGCTAGTAAACTAGAGAAATCAGGATTTGAACCCAGGTAGTGTGATTTTTCTGCCCATGTCCTTAACTCTAAATAATGGTACACGGGTAAAATTCAAGTCCAATTGAAAGCTACATTTCTACTATTGACTTTCACAGAATCTCGGAGTTGTAAAAGGTTAGGAAAAATAAAGGAAACCCACAGCTTTGCTATCAAAGCTGTAGTCTCAATTGGGATGAATAATGCGCCAGCCAGACATTTAATGGGAAGAATCTAGAAATAAAAAAGCAATAGATAAAAAAAAAATAAAAGCTTTCCACACACCCCTGGTTGAAAGGAAAATTACACATGTATAGTCCAGCAAAATGTTAATGCCAAGGGAGACTTTACAATTAATATTGAATTTGAATGTACTCCTCAACCCACACAGAGATTGATTGGCATTGGGTGGATGACTTTTAGGCTCAAAATGATTAAATAACACCTCTGTCCAAATCATTGCTTGGCCACTAAGCTATGCAGATAAAGGAGTAACCCTTTGCAAGCTAGACTAAATTAAAAAAAAATTTTACCAGAGATATCAGTGACTACATTGAAGGAGACAGAGTCCACAGTTTGACTCAAAGCAGTTAATAAAACAAAGCAAACAGTGGTGGGGAGGGGAGTGGGGGAGGCTGGCGGGGGGTGGGGGGGGAAGCAGGAGGAGGTGGGCGCTGGGATTTGCTATAACTCATACTCAGGAAAAAAAAATAGTCACTAGAAACTGATTCTGAGTGGGCCCAGATGTTGGATTTAGCAAACAAGGATTATAAAGCAACTATTTTAAATACATTTAAAAAATTAAAGAAAATTTAGAAAAAAAACATTTCAATAAAGAAATCTCAATGGAGAGATAGAAACTATGAAAAAAATCGAATGGATATTCTAGAATACAATATAAAGAAAGCCAATATGAAAAAAATCCACTAAAGTACAGAGTGAAAAATATTGAAAAAAACATGAAAAAATTTAGAGAATTGTAGAATAACATGTCTGAAATTATGCATAATAAGACTTCTAGAAGGAGAGATGAGAGAAAAATAGGAATATAATATTTAATTAAAAATGACCAACAATTTCCTGCATGATTTTTTTAAAAAGCAATGTAATTTACCATCCCAATGAACCCCAAGTAAATTAAACAGCAAAGGAACCACACCTATAAATCTCCATCAAACTATTAAAAGACAAGAAACCATGAAAACAGTGAGAGAAAAACAACTTCTGATGCATAGTGAAACAACAAATTGAATGGCAGAAGACTTATCAGAAATAAAGAAGGCAAGATGGCAGTAAATGGCATATTTGAAGAGCTGGAAGAATAAAAAACTATCAAATAAGAATTCTATATCCATAGAAATTATTCTGCTAAACTGAAAGTGAAATAAAGACATTCCAAATTAGAATGTAAATTGAGAAAATTAATTACTAAAAGATCTACCCTACAAGAAGTACTGAAAAGGAGTTTTGATGGAAGCATGCCCTGAAATCGAATGTAAAGTCAAGAGAGGTGTTTGGTTTTGTTTGTAACTGAAGAAATACAGTAGTTTTGTGATTCTGATTGTGGTGTTCCAGAGGAGCAAGAAATAATCGATGATGCAGGATAGAGTGAAGCCCTTGAGTCAACAGAAGAAGATTGAAGATTGTTGGCCTATAGAGGAGTATGGGTAGTTCATAAAGAGAACAAAGAAGAGTATATGGCACAGATGTAGGTTGTAGATGGAGGTCGTGTAATATGTTTTGATGCATTAGTTAAGAATATTCAATTCTGCTACAGAAGAGGAAAACAAACAGGATCAATGAAGCTCATAAAAACTGTTTTTTGGAAGATAATTTTCCATGAGTGGCACTTCTTCTTGCATATCTTGAGAGCAATGGTTGTGTAGTAATGTTTCGAGGATTGTTGCATAGTATACAACCTGGAAAGGGAGATAATGCTCTCTGTCCAGAACAAAGGGATAATTTTTTTTCTTTCCAATAGAATAAAGATAATATGTTCCTCTGAGGTAAAGGACAGGTCTGCTTGCAGCACATTATAAAAAGTTCTGGTTCTCCAAACTTTTTATATTTTTGTATTATAATTGCACTTGATGCGCAGTGCACAAAATTCATGAACGGGGCAGGGGGGTGTCCCTCAGCCCAGCCTGCACCCTCTAGCAATCTGGGACCCCTTGGGTAGGGTCCCTAGGCCTGGCAGGAGGTCAGAGCCTATCAGGGCTTTTCTTCCCCCAGCTGCCGGCAGCTGGCTCCGCCCCCACCACTGCCACTGTTTGCCATCTGTGGGGCACTTCCCTCCCTCCCCCCACCATCGGTCACCTCCCTCTGTGGGTGACAGGCATGGGGTGCAATCACTTGACTGGCCTGGGCCTCCCTCTGTGGGGCAATCACTGGTTCGCTCCACACACCTGCCACAGTGTAGCTGGCCAGTGGCCTGGGCCTCCCTCTGCGGGCGATCGTGGGATGATGGTGGGCCCTCTGACCAATCGCATCACACCCGCCTAGGCTGGCCTTTCGCCAGTGCGTCATAGTGTGGGTGTCCAGAAGGTTGTCCAGATGGTCGTTCTACTGTTCAGTCGATTTGCATATTATGCTTTTAATATTATAGATTATATGAGTTCTCTCTCTTGTAATGCAACCTACTAAGTATGCAGCCTTCATCAGGCTCTGGTTGCATTGCCCTGTTGGAATTGGAGCTCTGGAAACTGCTGTAAGAAAATAATGATACTCTAGCTACTGCATTGTTATGGAAACAAAATCTTATTTATTTATTTTTTATGTGCTTTTATGAATCTGCTTTTCATTGACTCTGCTTTCTCTCTGATTGTGTCTCTCAGGCTTTTTTTGTAGTTTTATTTTTCAATTACAGTTTACATTAAATATTACTTTGTATTAGTTTCCGGTATACAGAATAGTGGTTAAACCATCATAAACTTTACAAAGTGGCCCCTCCAATATTTTAGTACCCACCTGGCACCCTACATAGTTATTACAATATTATTGACTATACTAGGGGCCCAATGCACAAATTTGTGCACCTTGAAAGGGACTGTGGGCCATGAGGCTGTGGTGGGCACAGGGGCAGGTCTTGGCCCACCCTCCGTGCCCCTGCCCGTCCCCTCCCTCCCCAGCCCATGGTCCCCTGTCTGCTGGCAGCCCCGCTCCTGTTGCCACCGCTCCCATGTGCTGATAGCACTGGCCCCACTCGCACCTACTGATGGTGCAGAGCGATTGGGGATGGTGCCAGCAGCAGGTGTGAGCAGCAGCTGCTGCCCCAATTGCCCCTGGGAAGCAGGGGGAGGTGGAGAAACCCTGAGGGATAATCGGGTCCAGCAGCTGTCAATCACACCCACTGATTGTGCCAAGAGAAGGGGACCGGCCCTGGGCACGGGCAGCAGGTGTGAGCGGTGGTTCCAGCGCCAGCTGTGGGTGCAAGCGGGGCCAGTAGCAAAGAATTTTCAGTAACCATCAGAGGTTTGCCCTGATGACAGCAACTGGTACCCTGCCTTGGTCTAGCGTCCCTGCTCACCTGCTCCACCATCCCTCCATGGCTGTTGCCTGCCATGTTCTGAGTGTGCCCCCTGGTTGTCAGTGCATGTCATAGTAACCGGTTCCTTGGTTGTTCGGTTGTTCCACCGTTCAGTCTATTTGCATATTAAACTTTTATTATTTAGGACTAGAGGCCCAGTGCACAAAAATTTGTGCACTAGGGGGGGTGGGGGGGGGCCCTCAGCCTGGCCTGTGCCCTCCACAGTCTGGGACCCCTCAGGAGATAACGACCTGCTGGCTCAGGCCTGCTCCCAGGTGGCAGAGGGCAGGCCCAATCCCTAGGTGCAGCCCCTGGTCGGGCTCAGAGCAGGGCTGATTGGGGAGTTGGGGGGCCGCCCCCTGTCAGGCACTGAGCAGGGCAGATTGGGAGGTTGTGATGCCACCCTCAGTCACGCTCAGGGTAGGGCTGATTGGGGGGTTGGGGCACCACTCCCTGTCATACTCAAGGCAGGGTCGATGGGGAGGTTGTGGCGCCACCCCCTGTCACTCACAGAGCAGGGCCAATCAGGGGGTTGAGGCGCTGCCCCCTGTCACGCACAGAGCAGGGCCCATCAGGGGGGTTGGGGCTCCATTCCCTGTCACGACAGAGCAGGGCTGATCAGGGGGTTGAGGAGCTCCCCCCTGTCACTCACAAAGTAGGACCGACGGAGGAGTTGGGGCACCGCCCCCTGTCACACACAGAGCAGGGCGGATCAAGGGGTTGGGGCACTGCCACTGTGACACTCAGGGCAGGGCCGATGGGGAGGTTATGGCTCTACCCCATCACACACAGAGCAGGAGTCGGGGTTGGGGCGCCGCACCCTGTCACACACAGAGTCACAGGGCGATCAGGGGGTTGGGAAGCTCCCCCCTATCAGGCACAGAGCAGGGCTGATCAGGGAGTTGGGGCACCTTCCCCTGTCACGAACAGAGCAGGACAGATAGGGAGGTTGTGGCCCCGCCCCCTGTCACACACAGAGCCGCAGGGCGATCAGGGGGTTTGGGCGCTGCCCCTGTCACGCTGATCCCAGTGCTGGGAGGCATCTTACCCTTTTACTATATAGGATAGAGGCCTGGTACACGGGTGGGGGCCGGCTGGTTTGCCCTGAAGGGTGTCCTGGATCAGGGTGGGGGTCCCCACTGGGGTGCCTGGCCAGCCTGGGTGAGGGGATGATGGCTGTTTGCAGCTGGTCACACACCCTTCAGGGTGGGGGTCTCACTGGGGTGCCTGGCCAGCCTGGGTGAGGGGATGATGGCTGTTTGCAGCTGGTCACACACCCTTCAGGGTGGGGGTCCCCACTGGGGTGCCTGGCCAGTTTGGGTGAGGGGCTGAGGGCTGTTTTCAGGCTGGCGGGTGACTGATGCTCCCAACTGCTCCTTTTATTCTTTCCTTTTTTTATTCTGGGCCAGCTTTAGCTCTGGCTCCAGCTCTGAGACCTCTGCTGCTGAAAGCAGGTATCTGGCTTGTTTGTGTTCTATAATCGAAACACTGTATCAACTGCAGCTCTGAGATCCCGGAGGGCTGAAAGCAGGTTTCTGGGGTTTTGTTTAGCTTCTATATTTGTAACTATGTTTCAAACTGCAAGCTCAGAGGCCAGCAAGGCAGGCGAGGACGTTGGTTTCCACAGTCACTGAAGCAAGCAAGCCTCATGTTTGCTTTAAGCTGTCTGGCTGCCGGCCGCCATCTTGGCTGGCAGTTAATTTGCATATTGCCTTGATTAGCCAATGGGAAGGGTAGCGGACATATGCTAATTACCATGTTTCTCTTTTATTAGAGAGGATTCCCTATGCCGTACATTGTATCCTCATGGCTATTTTATAACTACCATTTTGTACTTCTTAATCCCTTCATCTTTTTCATCCAGCCTACCTACCACTCTTCCCTATGGCAACCATCAGTCTGTTCTCTATAAATCTGTTTCTATCTTGTTTGTTCATTTATCTTTAGATTCCACATATAAGTGCAATCACATGGTATTTATCTTTCCATATATGACTTATTTCACTTAGCATAATACCCTCTAGGTCCATCCATAATGTTGCCAGTGGTAAGATTTCATTATTTTTTATGGCCAAATAATATTCCATTATATATATGTACCACCACTTTTTTACCCACTTGTCTTTTGATGGGCACTTGGGTGGTTTTCATACATTGGTTATTGTAAATAATGCTGCAATGAACATAGGGTTGCACATAATCTTTCAAATTAGTGATTCGGGTTTCTGTGGATATATCCCTAGAAGTGGCATCTTTGAGGCAGAAGGCAGTTTCATTTTTAATACTTTGAGGAACTCCCAAACTTTTTTCCATCGTGGCTGCATTCCCACCAATAGTGCACAAGAGTACCCTTTTCTCCACATCTTTGCCAACACTTTTTGTTTGTTGATTTATTGATGATAGCCATTCTGACAGGTGTGAGGTGAAAGCTCCTTGTGGTTTTATTTTGCATCTCTCTAATGATTAATGATGTTGAGCATTTTTTCATGTGTCCATTAGCCATCTGAATGTTCTCTTTGGAGAAGTGTCTATTCAGATCCTCTGACCATTTGTTAATTGGGTTGTTTGGGGTTTTTGGTGCTGGGTGGTATTTTTTTAAAAATAAATTTTGGATATTTAAAAAAATTTCAATCCTCATCTGAGGATATTTTATTGATTTTTACAAAGAGAGGAAGGGGGGAGAAAAAGAAACATTAATATGAGAGAGAAACATTGATCAGTTGCCTCCTGAACACACCCCGACCAGGGATGGAACCCATAACCTAGATATGTGCCCTGACCAGGAATCGAACCTGCAACCTTCTGATCTATGAACCAAATTAACCACCAGGATAGGGCTTAATTTTTGATATTAACTCCTTATGGGATGTATCATTGATGAATATTTTTCTTTCTATCAGTATGTTATTTTTAAATTTTGTTGATGGTTTCCTTTGCTGTGTAAAAAATTTTTAGTTTGATGTAGTCCTATTTATTTTTAATTTTATTTCCCTTGTCTGAAGAGGTATATCAGAAAAAATATTACTAAGAGAAATGTCAGTGATTTAACTGCCTATGTTTTCTTCTAGGAGTTTTATGGTGTTGAAACTTTGGTATTTCTGATCAGAAGTCTCATATCTTTTGCCACACACACAAAATGATGGCAAACTACCTGGTTAGTTTGAGCATAGTATGAAATCTCATCTTTTGAAAGTTTTTGATAATATTAATCATAAATAATAAGGAAGCAATTAATTGACAGGATGCAAAGTCTATAATGTATGGTTAAGTATAATGTACGAGTAAACATGTAGCTTGTGAGATATAAATAAAATTCATAAGCTGTGTTAAATATAGGTCATAAGTTAGGAAGATATGTTAAAGATAAATAGACATGTTAAAGATAGAATAAATGTAATATGTGTTGGATCAAACAAGAGTGTTATTTTTTGATAGGAATGGAAAGATCACATCATAAGATATGAATATGTCTCATCTGGATTTACACCTATGTCATCCTTATTGCTGTATTTCTAAATGGGCCATTTATTGATAGCACTCAGTATAGTTCCTCTCTGATGCCACATGTGCTCTGCCCAAGAAGCAAATATAAAACCATAATTGGTTGGCAAGGTAATTGGTGAGCTACAGCTATTGGCCAAGCACACTTAGTTCCACATTTCTCTTCATCTTTCTTTTTTAAACCTCATCTCTGGTTCTCATAAGTACAACATCAGTGGGAAAAGTTAATGAAACAGAGAGATAGGATGTATGAATATTATGTAACTGAGGATTCAGGTAGTGTGGTCCATCTAACCACTTGCATTCTATTCTAAGTGTGTTGACATGCCAGATTTCTTTTCTTGATGGTTCTTGTTTTGTTTTAAATTGATTTAATAGATCATATGATTAAAAATCTTAGTTTTTCTTCTGTGAGTTTTTCTGTTCTGTGATCTTTTGGAGAGTTTTCCTGGTAGTGTGCTTGGTAGATTGCATGAAGGTAATTTCCCATGCAACAAAAGCAGGAACCTGTGAAAATTACTTTCTGATTTCTTCATTTTTTCCCCTCATTAATGAGGAAGTAGGTGATTAGCTGAGAGTTAAGAAAGGGAGGGAGTTGAAAGTTTGAGAAAATTGGAAGTATACAATAGACATCTGGGAGAGATGTAACCTAAATTGATTTCCTAAATGAAGTAGACTTATTGGGAAGCAGTAGGGACCCACTGAAGGTTAGTTGTCATAAATTTAAAGTGAAACATATCATCATGGTCTTATGCTTTTCTCCAGCCACATGCAACTGTGTGAGTATAGGTAGGACATTGATGGAACTGTATACATCCAAGATTGGAATTTTACTGTGAGGGTGTGACAGAGAAAGAGGGGAACAATGGATTTGAGTATGTCAGCTCTGTGATGAAAGAACAGCTCCTCAATGCATGGAGTAGTGACTGAAACAGTAGGTATTTAATAATTTTAAAAAAATGAATGGAAACTTGTTCAATTTTTCTCTTTATCCTTGAAGTTCAGAAATTTTACAGGTGTGTCTTTTCTCACCAGTTCTGTCTAGAATTTGATGAGCCCTATTAGTCTCTGAGCTTAGATATTTCTTCAGGTCAGGGAAATTTTCCTCTATTATTTTCTTGATTGTTGCCACCTTACATCTATTCATTATATCCATTTGGAACTCTTATCCTATATAATAAAAGCCTAATATGCTGTGTCTGGTCATCCGGTCATTCATTCACCCAATCAAAGCATAATCTATATATATAAAAGGCAAATATGCAAAGTATCCCTTTGGGAGTTCGACTTGGAGTTTGATCGTTTGCTATGATGTGCACTGACCACCAGGGGATAGTGCGGAACGAAGGAAGGCCCCAGACGGCAGCCAGCAGCTGGGGAAGGAAGCACCTGGCTGGCAGCTGGCAGTCAGGGAAGGAAGGCCCCAATCAGCCCTGATCGCCAGCTAGGCCTAGGGACCCTACCCTTTCATGAACTTCATGCACGGGGCCTCTTGTATGCTAATAATATGCTAAGGCCACGCAATTGTGCACTATGACATGCACTGACCACCAGGGGGCAGACAGTCGACTGGTTGACCAGTTGCTATGACATGCACTGACCACCAGGGGGCAGATGCTCCAACTGGTAGGTTAGCTTGCTGCTGGGGTTCAGCTGATCAGGACTGAGTGAAATGGGCAAGACACACCGGGAGCCCTCCTGTGGTCCCTCCCCAGCTGGCCAACCTCCTGCATCCCTCCCCAGACCTGATCACTCACCAGTAGGGTCCCTTGGCCTGGCCTACACTTTCTCACAATCCGGGACCCCTCAGGGGATGTCAGAGAGCTGGTTTGGGCCCAATCCCTCAGGCCAGGCCAAGGGACCCCACTGGTGCACGCATTCGTGCACCCGGCCTCTAGTTATTTATATAGTGAATCATCTTGGATCTTCCAAGGCTTGTACCATTTCCCCCCTAATTTCTTTCTCTTTATGCTTTGAGCTTTAGGTATTTGTTCTTTTGATTCTCCAATTTCCCAATTAGGGCCTTAATAGACATTATCCTTTCCTTAAATGTATCTACTTGTTTGTTTAGTTGGTAAATCACTCAGTGCTTTTCTTTTGATGGACATGTGTTCCATTTGTTTTGAGTGATATTCCTCTCCTTGGTGCTGGATCCTTCAGATTTGTTATTTTCCTTTGTCATCCATTGTCAGCTCTTTAGAGCCAAGGAACATTCATTGGAGTCCTCTGATGGGAGCCCCATAAATGTTCAAAGGTAAAGAATTATCTCTCCCTTGGGGATAGTGGTTTTAAAGCAGGTAGGCTGTAAGTCTTGCACATTCCTGCATTTAGAATTAGGGAAGACTCACTATTTCAGGCTCTTCCTGACCTCTTACAGACCACCAGGGTCAGTCACACTCACACTAGGTTACTTTTTTTACTCTCTTCCTTTGCCTCAACCACAAGACCTGCATATCTCTGGGGGCCAAGTTATGTCTAGGGTACACTGTTATCTGAGCCTCTGATTTCTAATGCTATTCTCAAGCTTAAGTCTTCTAATGACATTTCTACCATCACAATCTTGTTTATGACCCAAAGAATCCTATATTTTTAAAGCCTTCTTGGAATAATTCTACTCCACTTTGACAAGTGTCTTTATATCCACTCGGCACTTAGATGTTCAATTTTTAATGTATACTTTTACCTCACTTGAAGCAGACCAATTTGTGAAAATATTGATTAATGCATAAGACAAAGCAGGTAGCAACTCTGATTTATCAAGCTTTTCAAAATAGTATTGCTTCAATGAAACCTCTGGGTTTTTTTTCTAAAAGATATTTAATTTGAGGAAGCTTAATTCATGCATACATTTTAGGATCACATTATTTGCTGAAATTTTGGGATTTTAGTATATTTTTTAAAAACTTACTTTATTGTTGAGAATATTACAGATGTCACCCAATTTCCCCCCCATCTCCCTTGCCTCACCCCAGGCCTTTATTTATTATCTTTGTCCATGGGCTATGCATATATACTTATAAGTTACTTGCTTAATTGCTTCCTCCTTCCTGCCTTCCCTCTGAGATCTGTCAGTCTGTTTCATGCTTCCATGTCTGTGGTCCTATCTTGTTTGTCAATTTATTTTGTTCCTTAGATTCCACATAGAAGTGAGATCATGTGTTTTTTGTCTTTCTCTGAATGGCTCATTTCACTTACCATAATATTCTCCAGGTCCATTCATGCTGTCTCAAAGAGTAAGAGATCTTTTTTTTAAAATTTATTTTATTTTTTTTACAGCTGCATAGTATTTCACTGTGTAAGTGTACCACAGCGTTTTTGTTCACTCATCTACTTATGGGCACTTGCCTGTTTCCAGACATTAGCTATTGTAAATAATGCTGCTATAAATATAGAGGTGCATGTACTCTTTCTGATGGGTGTTTTCAGATATTTAGGATAGAGTCCTAGAAGTGGAATCACTGGATGAAATGGAACTGCTACTGTGTTCTGTATATTGAAAATTTTCAATAAATATTTAATTAACCAGGGTGTGGATCAAGTCCAAATTGTAATAATTATTTGGATAACAGTGATGTTACAACAGTAAAACATATTTTAAAATGAATAATAGCACTGTAGTACAATGGTCCTAAAGTTGCTCCCTTCTTTCAGAATCCATGGCCTGATTAAGAGTTTGGCATTGAAGGTATAGAAAAAGAAGAATCATGAACAGAAAATTGGTAACATCTGAAAATGATAGCTGAAGCATACATTTATTACCATTCTTATGTATTTATTCTATTTTTCCTGTTTCTTTTTCTTCAATATGTTCTTTAATTTACCCCAGATTATTTTCTTAGATCCTGCAGTTGTTTTCTCAAAATCCAAATAGTCACATGCATTTTCATTATTAGATGAAAAACAGACCAATTTTATAAAAACTGTGTATTCTATTAATTGCCAGATTATTGCATTTATTAAATCCCTACAAGGGAAGTACACACTCTTCTGGTCTCTCTATTAGGTAAGTGTCAATTTAGCTTGACCTTTTTAGTGAGGTGTGACTGCTATTATAACTTTGAATAGGAAATGATAAAATGTAGTAATTTGAAGAGTAACATAATTACTTCTTTTTTAAAAAAATACATTTTTATTGATTTCAGAGAGGAAGGGGGATGAAAAGAGAGATAGATAGAAACATCACCGATGAGAAAGAATCATTGATCAGCTGCCTCCTGCATGCCCCACATTGGGGATCGAGCCCCTGACCGGAAATTGAACTGCAATCTCCTGGTTCATAGGTTGACGCTCAACCACTGAGCCACGCCCACTGAGCCACGCCAGGCAGGCCATAATTAGTTCTTGTAGGTGTTGAATGGGAATTTCTCTGTCTAGAATTAAATTTACATGCAGAATCTAAATACTTCAGACATACTGGCTTTCAGGAGGGTAAAAAAAATCCATATGAAATGAAGGAAATACTGTCATGCACTACAACATGAGGGAACCTTGAGGAAATAAGTCATTCAGAGAAGGACAAGTCCTGTATGATTCTACTTATTTGAGGAATGTAAAGTAGTCAGACTAGGGCCAAATATATGGTGATGGAGGATGATTTGACTTTAGGTAGTGGGAACAAAATGCAATATACAGAACATATATCCTGGAAACATACACTTGAAACCTATATGATTTTATTAACCAATGTCACTCCGATAAATTTAATAAAAACAAAACAAAACCTCATAGAAACAGAAAGTAGAATGATGGTTGTCAGGGGCTGGAGGGGAGGGAGTTCAATGAGTATAGATCTTCAGTTATGCAAGAATAAAAAATATTTTTAAGATCAGATGTACAACACTGTGCTTATAGCTAACAACTGTATACTTAAACATTTGTTAAGAGGGTAAATCACACATTGTGTGTTTTTTAGCTACAATTTAAAAAACCATATCAATTTCAGCACTCATCATTTTTTATAGATTCTGATATAAAAACACCTTTATTTTTAAAAAAGGAATTTGGCAACTAGCAACTCTACAATCTGTACTGGGGCCTTTTGATATTTTAAAAATTATATTTCTTCTGTTTAGTTACAGCAAGAGAAATAAAATTGGAAAGTAGCTGCTGAGCTTCCCCATAGTATTTTGAGATCAAAAGTTCATTGATATCAATGTTCGTGATTCCAGAGCCTTTTACTATCTCCGAGAGATGGTTGCAAGCCCCAAGCAGCCAATTTGTGTCTAATGGAATTTGCCTCATTATACTAGGGTTTGGGGAAGGTTTATTTTCCAAATTCTTCCCAAGTATGTTTCATTGAGATTTGAATGGCTTTAAAAATGGGCAACAGCTGTTAGGTATCTCATTGCCCTTCATGTTAAAAGATGATACTGCTGACATGGTTTCTTCCTGCAATGCATGTTGTTGGTAAAAACATTATAAAGTCTGCGTTCCCACCCCTACTGATCTCTCCATGTGTTCTTTGCATAATACCTATAGTTGCTTTAAAGTCTTGCCACTGACAGTTGCTAGAGTTATACTCTATAGGAGTGTGACCTTTTAGCTCAGTTTGTGACACTCCATCTCTAATGGTGTATCCCTGTGTTTTCCAATTGTATTGGTTGCTTTGTTAAAAGTTTATAACTCCCAATATAGCATTCATCCAAAGTGTGCCTTCTTGATTCTTGGAGGCTGTATCTGGGCGTGAGGCAACGATTCAATACTATGAATCAGTGAAGGGCTTGCCCTTTACCAGACTGAGCTTGCTTTCTCCTGAGTTTTTGTTGTCGTGGTTGATTGATTATTTTCTTTTTTTTTTCCTTCAGTGACTACAGTATCAAGTCACATGACCGTCGCGTCACACTTTGGTCAGAATGTCTTTGGTGTATTCATTAGCTGAGTCTGCACTCACTCCCCAGGTGGACAATCTGTTTGTGGAGATACGTGTGTGTCGGGTTGCCAAATGAAAGAGAACGTCATTGGCCCAGAAAGCCTGTTGATTTGTGTTTGTTTTCCTAACGTCAGACAGCATGAGAAGAGTGTTCTTCTCCACTGCACTCCTGCTAGTATCACTATTTAGAGCTTAATTCAACAGCCAAAATATGTGGCTTCATGGAGGCCTTTGAAACCTGACTATTCTATTCCCTGAAAGCAAAATATGCATCTTGCTGAATTCCCTTGCACATCAAATATTATTCAAGATATTGGAATTTACCTCTAAGCCTTCTTAAGTAAACAAAACTAGATATTCTTTAGCCTGGGAAAGTGGTACAGTAACAAGAACACATTACTATGCCTTCAGAGTAAAGCCGTATCTTGGCCAAAAGCCTTTAAAAGTGAAAGTGGGAATAGAAAGGAAGTAAAAACTCTAACAACTAGGCAATGACAACAACTGAAAAAACACAAAAGATGCAAATGATTTTGCTTAAATCAACCAGTGAGGCACTGTCTTCAACAGTTAGCATCCTCAGCATCCGATACCGTCAATTATAATGTAAACACATTGATGCACTGAACAGGCTGGATGCAACCTCACACCTTCTTGACAATCGCTTGGGAATGTGATTTATTTTTCTTCTCAGCCCAAACCAGAGATTAACTATGCCAAAGCCTCGTTCCTTAATATTAACAGCTTAAATCTATAGAACACTTACATATGCTTCTCACATATCTTACCTGGATATACTATTCAATGTTTATAACAGATTTTTGAGGTAGATGTTCTTATCACCATTTTATACATGAAAAAGCTAAGATTGAATAGCTTTAGGTATTTCTCTTACTTGGATATGTCAAGTTTTGTAGCTATATTAGTCCAGTGTAAAAAAAAAAAAATTAACATAGTTACCAGCACCTTCTGCTCCTTAGTGTCATTTTTTAAAACTCTTACGTAAATGAAATTCCTTACAGTACATTAACCAATATTCTGGAACCATCTAGAACTTCTTTCCTAGTCATGTGTCCACCTCCTCACTTTTTCACACTCTCCTCATTATTTCTTGTTTAATCTCATAAAACCAGTAAAGGAAAAAGTTAAACTTTGAGAACAGATTGACTCCAGAGTCCACAGGCTTAACTGCTACCTAGTATTATTGCTTTCTCTGCTCCCTCTCTCTAGCACCATCAACCTCTGTTTCTTAAGCAGGGCATGAAATATTCAGATTTGTATTCACCTCCCTGCTCTACAGTGGGCTTATTATTATTTTATATAGAAAGGAAGAGTCAAGCCCTAACCGGTTTGGCTCAGTGGAGAGAGCGTCGGCCTGCGGACTGAAGGGTCCCGGGTTCGGTTCCAGTCAAGGGCATGTACCTTGGTTGCAGGCACATCCCCAGTAGGGGGTGTGCAGGAGGCAGCTGATGGATGTTTCTCTCTCATTGATGTTTGTAACTCTCTATCCCTCTCCCTTCCTCTCTGTAAAAAATCAATAAAATATATTTTTAAAAAAAGAAAGGAAGAGTCAAGCTTTCGTGGATATTTGAGGCAAAATGGAGAAACAGACAAGAGGATACGCACTGTCGTGGAGATGATTTCATCAGGCTCCTGGTCTAGTTGAAACAAGGAGTGAAATAAGTCCAGGGAGGTGATTCATTCCCTGGGGTGAAAACTAGGCAACGAGGTGGTCAGACAAGGCTTGAAAAACTCACACAGATACTAAAGAGCTCAGTGAACAACATGCGTGGAACCCTCGGAAAGAACTTGGATATCACAGTCAGAAAGCCAGACTGACACACTTGGCCGCAAAAGGTCAGGATTAAGGCCAAGAATTTGGACAGTACATATGAGGTAATAACAGCAAGAAGGATCTTGTTATGGAACCAACCTTGTGTCTCATTTTCGGAGCATTCAGAGACTTCCTGTTAAAGTAGTCAGTCTCTAAATTTGGCTAGTCTGGTATACAAGTGAAGATATCTGCCTTTTTTTTTTTTTTAAGCAAAATTGGAAAATGAGAAACCTGAGATAAAAGCAGTTCTTGAAACTCACCACCCCCTTTAAATGACTGCTGTCAGGGAAATATTCTGTTTATTAATCCTCATCTGAGGATACTTTCCCAATGATTTTTAGAGAGAGTGGAAGGGAGGAGAGAGGCAGAGAGATAGAAACATCGATGTGAGAGAGACACCTCGATTGGTTGCCTCCTGCACGCACCCTTGTCTAGAGATGGAACTCATGAGCCTTCAGTCCTTGGGCTGCCGCTCTATCCACTGAACCAAACCAGCCAGAGCTCAGGGAAAGATTTGATATCAGTCATTTTTACATCAATGTGAATAAGGTCGTTTATGTGTTGTTTCTCCTGGGGGATTTTACATTTTCAGCCTTGGCTCTCCATGTGGAATGAAAATCTTCATCCTGGCTCATAGGAACTTTTATCCCATGTAACAGCATGGAAGTAGATTTAGGGAGGGGAGCAGGTCTTCTCAGCATTCCTGATAACAAGCCACTTCGCTTGCGCTTTCCTCCTGCCTCGCCAATCTTGATCTTCCAGCCACTGAGAATGCCATAATGGGGTGACTTATTTCATTGCCAGTTGGAAGTCTTTTGTGTGTCTTTTTGTTAGAGTCAGAATTGAAATTTAAAATATTAGACGATAACAGAACAAAGTTGACCTTTTTAGTTAATGCAGCTTTATGTGAGCACAGCAGTTTTATTGGTAAGCTTCCTGTCATGGCTGGTGTTCATAATCAAGGTGATTCAGAATTGTCAGGTAACTGCAATTTTCCTATCAGTTGTAATTCTTAGAATTTAGTGAGAGGGAAACAAGGAGAAATTGAAGTTTATGCCTCTGTGGTTAAATTGCAAGAGCACAGCTCTCAGTTGGTAATTCATCCACTGGACCTGCAAGAGGCTGTCCTCAGGGATAAACAGATGCCCCCTCTCAGGCCTGTCTACCTTAGACATGATGAGGCCAGTGTGAAGGAATAAGGAGATGGACACATGATTTGAAAAGAAATTCTACATGGTTTCAGAATGAGGGTTAATACACTGTAAGGGTTTAGAGTTCAATGACATTAGGGCAAAGAAGTTGCTAATACGTGTTAGTTTTTTTCTAGATTGGACTCATATAGCTACAAACATCAATATGCACTCAAACCCAGGGCTTAAAAGAAATTCCAAATATTTGAATTGTATACTTTTTGTGGCTCTACCTCTTTATCATTGTGTAAGCTCAGGCTAGCTACTTAAACTCAGTAAGTTTCAGTGTCATTCTCATAAGATGGATAATAATGGCATATTCTTCATTTGGTTATTGTGAGAAGTAAATGAGATAATAAATGTAAATCACTCAACACAGAGCCTGGCACATGCAGATATTGAATAATAGAATCTATTATTATTTCTTTCTTTTGTTAAGACAACCCTGTACAATAAGGAGATAAACTATGAATACTCATATAAAAAATATAGAAACTGAATCTCAGGGATTAAGTTATTATTCAAAGTTGGTAAGTAAAAGAGGCAAGTCTATAATGTATAAATGTACATTATTGTTACTTTTAAGAATTTAACTCTTGTGTGTATATGTACATATGTGTGTATTTTCTTTGCACAGAATCAGGGTTGTGATGAAAAAGGAGCCACATACTAAACCTGATAAGTTCAGGGAAAACCTACGTGGTGCCTTACACACTCAGAGACCTAAACTAACCACGTAGGATGGTCTGAAATGAAAACTGCTTAACTAAAAGCGAGTCATGGAGGGTTGTCATGTCCTAGGCCCGTACCTTCCTTGACAAAGATCCATCTTTCTTTGTTGTTTGTTGTTGTTATTCCTCACCTGAAGATATTTTTCCATTGATTTTTATGGAGAATGGAAGAGAGAGGGAAAGACAGAGAGAAACATGGATGTGAGAGAAACATATCGATTGGTTGCCTCCTGCATGGCCCCGACCAGGGCCTGGGACAGGGAGGAGTCTGCAACTGAGGTACGTGCCCTTGACCTGAATCAAACCTGGGACCCTTTGGTCCATAGGCCCACGCTCTAGCCACTGATCCAAACTGGCTAGGGCGACAAAGGTCAATCTTTACTTTAAGTGAGCTGATCTATTGTCTTTTTGCATCTATGATAACATGCCTTTGGAATGTCAGAGTAAGCCCCTTTTTCTAGATCCCTCAGGGAATAATCTCCCACCAGAGCAGAGAACACAGAGCCCCTCATTATCATCTTGTTCTCTCACATACCATCCCTATGTGCTGTAAATGTTAATTAACACCTGATACCCACCAATGGAAAAGAAGCATGTGTCTATCTATTTTACTTTTTATTCAGTCTCAGAGATTTCCATGCTTTGGTTTTCTCCACCTCCCTAATCTATTACCAATGGATTTCATGTAAACCCAGACATCTTCTCCTTTGATTATGATGTATAAAATAAGTGGTAAAACTGCCATTCTTTGAAGCATTTTCTCAATCTGTTGAGATTTTGCTTCCTGGCAATTGTCATTTTGGTTGAAATAAACTCATAAAAATTATCTACAAGTTTGGACATTTCTCATGTCAAAAGGTAAATGGGGAGATTGAAGAAGATGTCAAAAAGTGAGGACAGAGAAGTATTGGAATCAGGTAGTAGCTCCAGGGGAGAGAGCAAGTTCCAAAAAAGAGATCATTCGTGTTTTTTAGGATATGAAAAATCTGAGAACAGAAACAAAAGCAAAGGAGCCAGTGAAGATGTAAAGCAGGGGTTGGAACAGGGGTCCTCAAACTACGGCCCGTGGGCCACATGCAAATACAAATATTGTATTTGTTCCCGTTCTTTCTTTTTACTTCAAAATAAGATATGTGCAGTGTGCATAGGAATTTGTTCATAGTTTTTTTTTTTTTTAAACTATAGTCCGGCCCTCCAACGGTCTGAGGGACAGTGAACTGGCCCCCTGTTTAAAAAGTTTGAGGACCCCTGAAGCTCAGATGTCTTCAGGGTCTGGGCAGGTAGCTAAATAACTGAAGCCAGTGAATGCAATTCAGAAGGGAAGTGGGAGTGGAGACAGAGTCAAAAGTGTGGCCGGCCAGTGTGGCTCAGTTGGTTGAGTGTAGTCCCATGCAACAGGAGGTTGCTGGTTCAATTCCCAGTCAGGAACCATGACCTGGTTGTGAGCAACATCCCCAGTATGGGGCATGCATGCAGGAGGCAGGCAATCAATGTTTCTCTCTCATTGATGTTTCTCTCTCTCTCTTCCTCTCCCTTCGTGTGTGTGTGTGTGTGTGTGTGTGTGTGTGCGCGCGCGCTATCTAAAAGCATTAAAAGGAAAAAGAAAAGAAAAGAAAGGAAAGGAAAGGAAAGGAAAGGAAAGGAAAGGAAAGGAAAGGAAAGGAAAGGAAAGGAAAGGAAAGGAAAGAATAGGAAAGGGAAGGAAAGGAAAGGAAAGGAAAGGAAAGGAAAGGAAAGGAAAGGAAAGAAGCTCTATGCAGAGCAAACAGAACAAATAGTGAGCTAATTTCAGAATTTGAGTTAATGACAGTCGATAAAATGGATGGAGCAAGGTTTAGACGAAGGCAAGCAGAACATCTTTCTTGAGATTATACAATAGTTGAGAAAATACAGTGATGGGTGTTTTGATATGTAGGGAACAAAAGACACAAAAGTTTGTGGCCTTCGGCCTTTTCAGGAAAGTATAAAGTGAGGTTTCTCATAGGGGTGTTTTTGAAGATAGAACATAAACTCTGGGGTTGGAAATGTAGAAGAGGCCAGTGTGATATTGTGATTTATAATAAAAAATACATATTTGGTCTTCATATTTCTGACACACAGCTCCTAAAACCCTTGGCATTTATTGTGATGAGAGCAATACAGATGTGTCTTGTCATGTTAATAATGTGACTTTTGGGAAGCACCTAGAATGGAGCTGGCTGCCAGGAGAAGCAACCATGTGATTACAGGGTTGGAACTTTCATTCCCACCGCCTGACCTGGGAGGGGAGAGGAGCAGAAGGGAGCATCAATCACCAATGGCCAATGACTTCATCAACCCTGCCTATGTAATGAAGCCTCCATAAAACCCCCAAAGGATGGGGTTTGGAGAGCTTCTGGGTTGGTGAACACATAGAGATCCAGGGAGACTGTCAGACTGGGAGAGGTCATTAAGTTGTGCACCCTTTCCCCATACCTTGTCCTATGAATCTCTTCCATCTGGCTTTTCCTGAGTTATATTCTTTTATAACTAGAGGCCCAATGCATGGATTTGTGCACTGGTGGGGTCCCTCGGCTGGCCTGCACCCTTTTGCAATCCAGGACCTCTCAGGGGAGGTTGGCCACTAGTATGCATGTAAGATCTTTGGTAAATCTCTTCCTGCCCTCCCCCTCCCCCTTTCCCTCTGAGATTCATCAGTCTGTTCCATGTTTCCACGCCTGTGGATTGAGGGTCTGCCCCCTGGTGGTCAGTGTGCATGATAGCTACCAGTTGAACGGTTGAGCGGTCGCTTAAGTTTTTATATATATATAGATAGATAAACTGGTAACAATCTAGTGAGTAAAATGTTTCTCTGACTTCTATTAGCGGCACTAGCAAAGTAATCAAACCCAAGAAGGTGGTCATGGGATTTTCTAATCTATAGCTAGTTGGTCACAAACACAGGTAACAACTTGGGTTTATATTTGGCATCTAAAATGGAGGAGGAAAGCAGTCTTGTAAGACTGAGCCCTTTACCTGTGGGATTGGATGCTATCCTCAGGTATATAGTGTCAGAATTGAGTTAAATTGTAAGATACTCAGGTGGTGTTGGAGAGTTGCTTGCTGTGGGAAAAAATAAAACAAAACAACAACACCGCCCCTACACACACACACACACACACACACACACACACATACACACACACACACACTGGAATTGGTACCAGAACCTGAGCCTGCCTGGAAAAATCAGTCAGAAGTATAAAGGAACAAAAGGATTGCTCACCAGCAGTGAAGGAACAGTTGACGTTAGGCAGCATGGATTTGTACTAGACCCACGCAGTAAGCTACACCAAAAGCATTACTGGTTTGTCTTTGCCACTTTCATTTGTAGTGTGTTCAAGGAATACAAACCCTTACATTATTGAAATATGCCAAATGTGATTAAAGGTAAATGTGACACAAAACATATACTGCCTTAATTTTTATAAGAACGATTTTTGGTTTCTTTATGCTACTGGTCCTTCTATTGATGTGCAAGATCAAGAATTGACCTACCAGTATTTTCTTCTGCATAAGGGTGATGGTGGTGGTGGTGGTGGTGGTGGTGATGGTGGTGATGGTGGTGGTGGTGGAGGTGGTAGAGGTGGTGGTGCTGGAGGTGGTGGTGATGGTGGTGGTGGTGGTGGTGGAGGTGGTGGTGGTGGTGGTGGTGGTGGTGGTGGTGGTGGAGGTGGTGGAGGTGGTGGTGGTGGTGGTGGTGGTGGTGGTGGTGGAGGTGGTGGAGCTGGTGGTGGTGGTGGTGATGGTGGTGGTGGTGGAGGAGGTGGTGGTGGTGGTGGTGGTGGTGGTGGTGGAGGCGGTGGTGGTGGTGGTGGAGGTGGTCGTGGTGGTGGTGGAGGTGATGGTAGTTGAGGTGATGGTGGTGGTGGCGGTGGTGATGGTGGTGGCGGCGGTGGTGGTTGTGGAGGTGGTGGTGATGGTGGCGATGGTGGTGGTGGTGGTGGTGGTGTTGGTCGTGATGGTGGTGGTGGTGGAGGTGGTGGTGGTGGTGGAGGTGGTGATGGTGGTGGTGGTGGTGGAGGTGGTGGTGGTGGTGGAGGTGGTGGTGGTGGTGGTGGAGGTGGTGGTGGTGGTGGTGATGGTGGTGGTGGTGGTGGTGGTGGTGGTGATGGAGGTGGTGGTGGTGGAGGTGGTGGTGGTGATGGTGGAGGTGGTGGTGGTGGAGGTGGTGGTGGTGATGGTGGTGGTGGTGGTGGTGGAGGTGGTGGTGGTGGTATGTGTGTGAATTCTGCATTCATTTTCTCACTTGTGAATGTTCTCTGACCCCAGGGATATCAGAAGGAGACCATGGTTCTCAGACAGAATGCGTCTGCACAGATTAATGTGGATGACACCATTGGTAGTTTGAGATGCAGAGCAATATTGCTGTAGGCCTGTGTAGTCTTTTAATATGCCTGCAGTGTTGACCTAACTGATCATATTTTATGTACAATATTCCCCGTTATCCATGGGGATACATGCCAAGACCCCCAGTGGATGCCTAAAATCACTGATAGTACTGAACTTTATATTGTTTTTTTCTACACATACATAGTATGATAAAGGTTACTCTATTAAGTAAGCACAGTAAGAGATTAACAACCATAACTAATAATAATATTGAATAACAGCAGCATACTGTAATAAAAATTATATGAGTGAATTCTTTCTCTCTGCATCTTATTGTACTCTATTCACCCTTCTTGTGATGATGTGAGATGGTGAAGTGCCTATGTGATGAGATGAAGGGAGGTAAATGAGACATCATCAAGTAAAATAAAAGTCACTTATACACAAGTACTGCGATACTGTGACAGTTGATCTGATAATCAAGATGGTTGCTAAGTGACTATTTGGTGGGTGACTTATACAGCAAGGCTATACTGGACAAAGGGATGGTTCTTGTCCTGGTTGGGATGGAGCAGGACAGCATGCTACTCAGAATGGTGTGCAACTTAAAAGCTTGTGAATTGTTTATTTCTGAAATTTTTCACTTATTATTTTTGGACCTCTGTTAACTGCCAATAACTGAAACCACAGAAAGCAAAAGTGCAGATAAAAGCAGGGGCGGGGGCAGGGAGTGATGGTGGTGGTCGAACTGTACCTTGAGGTGTGTCTGTTTTAGCATTTCTCATAGATAAGAAGTGCATTGATACTTCTTTTTTTTTTTTTTTTTTTTGCTAATGTGGCATGGGGAAAATGGGCTGGAAGAAGTAGTTCTGGAATAAGAAACTAATAAAATTTGCACATTTCCAACCAGAAAATAGTTTTTAAACACCTTAAATAATCTTAAAGGTGTACTATTTGGGGTTCAAATGTAATGAGATGGTTCATGACAATTTCATGCAAGATAGTAGTCAGAATAGGGGAAGAGCCACATTGCCAAGAGAAAGGAATGAAGCGACAGGATTGCCAGCCCTTCTGGATTGGCCTATGGATGGGATGACATCTACTAGAGACAACTTTTGCTCAGTGGGCTAGGCAGTGTGCCTCAGGGCAAGGAAGGAGGAATTAAACAGACAGAGCATTATGGCAATGAAATAACTTAGTATGTAAGAGAGAGCTGCGAAGATTTTTAGCTATTGCTATGCCAAGGAACTTTGAGGATAGAGGAATACATATACATTGAATTTCTGCTAAGCTTTCTGTGTGGAGTGCTGTGTAAATCTGGGCCAGACTGGCCCTCCTAGAGTTATAATTCTTTTAAATGCAACTCCATTCATAGATTGGGCCACATAGGTTCCTGTAATTTTGGGGGTTGTATACAGCTATAACAGTCATCTCCTTTATTCAGAGGAAGCAACCATAATTGGAGAATAATAAAGTACAACATTGTACTTGACTGAAAACTTGGGGAGAAGTAAAAATTGATGAAAATTCTCTTCTAGGTGCATAGATTCATCAAAATTTCCTCCTCATTTAATGAACAAAATAAGATGAAGAACAAAATAGATCTATGGACACTGAAGCATGGAACAGACTGTTGAATTTCAGAGGGAAGGTGGGGGTGGGGGTGGGGGTGGGTGGGTGGGTGGGAAGAGATCAACTAAAGAACTTGTGTGCATATATGCATCATCCATCAACACAGACAAAGGGTGGTGAAGGCCTGGGGTGGGTGTGGGGGCTGACTAGAAGAGGTCAATGGGGGAAAAAGGGGGACATGTGTGATACTTTCAACAACAAAGATTAAAAAAAACTTCCTCCTCTCTGGCCCTTAAGATAAAGAACAAAAGTAAAATAATTCAGTGACCTTACTCCAAGCTTTAGTCAGACATTAGTGCCTATATGGAAGGAAACTGCTTGGCTATCCCTTCACAACTGATGTTCAAATATGTTAATACAGTCACACGCCTCTTCATGATAGGGATAAGCTCTGAGAAATGTGTTGTTAGGTGATTTTGCCATTGTGTGAACATCATAAAGTTTACTTTAAAAAACCTAAGTGATAGAGTCTTCTCCACCTAGGCTGTATGGTATAGCCTTTTGCTCTTAGACTACAAACTTGTACAGCACGTTTCTGAGCTGAATTCTATAGACAATTATAACACAGTGCTAAGTATTTGTGTGTCTAAACATACCTAAACATAGAACAGGTACAGTGAAAATATGGTATAATAGAGCACTTACCATGAATGGAGCTTGCAGGACTGGAAGTTGCTCTGGGTGAGTCAGTGAGAAAGTGGTGAGTGAATGTGAGGGCCTAGGACATTACTGTGCACTACCGTAGACTTGATAAACACTGTCTACTTAGGCTACACTAAATTTCTTAAACAACACAACAGTGAATCAAGCACAAGCGAAAATGATACAATCAGGTGATTTGGTAAATGAGATGTATGAGGCCGCTGCTGGCATAATACAGTATACTGGTTTACAGCAAACCCTTTTTTATGTAAGTAGAAAGCTTATACTCTAACTAGAGGCCGGGTGCAGGGATTTGTGCACTGGTGGGGTCCCTCGACCTGGCCTGCGGGATCAGTGGACCTCCGCACCACCACAGCCCGGCCTTACCCGTCAGCTCATTGAGCTCCAGTTCGTACTGACCACTAGGGGCCAGATGCTCAATGCAGGAGCTGCCCCCAGCCCATAGGCCCCAGGCCAGCCAAGGTGGATGCCAGCAGGGGCACCCGCAATCACCCCTCCAGTCACCCCACAGAGGGAGGCAACAGGTGGTAGTGGTGGTGGTGGGGGTTGGCCGGTGAGCGGGCAGTGGCAGGGGGCGGGGCAGGACAGTGAGCAGGCGAAGTCAGGCCTGCCAAGGCAGGTGCCAGTGGGGGCATCCTGATCACCCTGCCAGTTGCCCCACAGATTGGCCAAGCCTAGAGACCCTACCCATGCATGAATTTTGTGCACCAGGCCTCTAGTATATAAATACTGATTAAAAACTACAGTAAATACACAGACCAGTAGCATAGTTTTTTATTATCACTATCAAGCATTATGCACTGTACATAATTGCATGTGCTATACTTTTATATGACTGGTAGCACAGTAGGTTTGTTTACACCAGCACCCCCACAAACATGTTTGAAATGTGTTGTGCTATGACCTTACAATAGCTCCACATCACTAGGAAATAGGAAATGTTCAGCTTTATTATAACCTTATGAGAGCACCATCTTACATGCGGTCTGTAGTTGACCAAAATGTTATGCAGGGCATGACTACAAGAACTGGCTGTAGGATACACTGTTCTAACTGCCCTTCTCTGTTTTATCCTTTATGTTGCTTTCTGATTACATGCCATTTAAAACAATGTTTTTGCTATGTAACAGATACTCAGCCTTCTTTTTATTTTTTTAAAAATATATATTTTATTGCTTTCAGAGAGGAAGGGAGAGGGAGAGAGAGATAGAAACATCAATGATTAGAATCATTGATCGACTGCCTCTTGCATGCCCCCTACTGGTTATCAAGCCTGCAACCCAGGCATGTGCCCTTGACCAGAATTTAATCTGGGATCCTTCAGTCCATAGGATCCAAACCAGCTAGGGCAATACTCGGTCTTCTTAAGCATAGCCAATACTTTTCAGTATAATCAGTGAAGAGAAGTAAAATTGTTTACTTTCTTTCAGTCATCCCCTTTTCTCCTTTGAAAATTACAGTTTCAAATGAAAGTATCAGCTTTTGAACTCTGTCAAAATCTAAAGCCCACAGCATTTTTTAATAGCCTTGCAACTTTATCCAGATCTCTGAAGCCTGTGCCTGTAGACTGTTTGAAGTCTCTGTGATTCAGGTAGAATTCAGACTTTGCAGGAAAGCTAACCTTTCAGTGAAAAACTTGCTTGCGGTTGTGTATTTTCTCCCTGATTTGAGCCAAGTGAAAAATACTTAAAATCTTGCTCTGAACAGAAGAAAATGTTTCCTTTCTCACCCCTGAACTGATGGCTATCCTGTTTTTCCTCTAATAAAAACTTTTCCAGCTATCTTCTGGCACTAGAGGGTTAAGGCAAATAGTAAGGGGGAACCTGCTAAGGAATTTTATAACTGTATTACAATGAAGAATGATAATGTAGCTAAGCAATTTCTTGTCATGTAGTCTTAAAGATTTATACATATGATTTTGAAATGTCATTCACTAATCACATCAGCCTGCTAATCTCCTTTATTTTTATAGATATACTAGAGGCCCAGTGCACGAAATTTGTGCAAGGGCCTTGGCCCTGAACCCTGCCTACCACCACTGCGGCCAGTGGCCTCTGCCGCCTCTACTTCGGCCCCTGCCCGCTGCGGCTTTGTCCGGAAGAAAGGATGTTCAGTCTAATTAGCATATTAAGCTTTTATTATTATAGATATATTTTTACTTTTATTCACTTGTTGGCTGATGGAATAATGTGTGTAGTATGAAACTAGCACAGAAAACATAACTCCTCTGTGATGTGATCTTATTTGGATTGGGACCACCAATGAGAGAATTATGTAAGGTTTCAAATCAGAAATATGTGCACACCAAGCTTTGGCCCCAGTAGTTTTCAACATTTTTGTAATGGCAATATCCAGTAATGCCAGTAATTTGATTTTGTGAAACTTGTACAACATTCTAAGTGGTATAAATAGATGAGTACTAGACTTCCTGGGGTAATCACTTCATAAGTTATATAAATGTCTAATCACTATATTATATGCCTGAAACTTATGTAAAATTGTATGTCAACTGTGATTAAAAATAAATTAAAAATAAATGATATAAACAATATACAGTTTAAAACAAAGTAGATGACCAACAAATTTGCCTTGAAAAAAAGTATAGTGTGTTGATAACTATTGAGATAATCCTAATATATAAAAGCCCAGGGTTGTAATGACTGATCACAATGGAAGGCTGACCACCTGGAAGTTGCCATGCAACCCAGTGCTGACTGCCCAGGGGGCTGAGATCCAGAGAGAGAGAGGCAGGGTCTGATCCGCAGCCTCAGTGGCAACTGTTGATCAGTACTTGCCTCTCTCTCTCCCTCTTTCTTTCTGAGCTTCACTAGCACCCAGGCCTTTCTTTCTCTCCTGGCCTTGGAGGGCACTGCTGTTCAGCACCCCCCCCCCCCGATCAGGCCCAGAGATAGGCTCAGAGATGCTGACTGGCATATGAACTGACTGATCAGAACCAAATGTGGGTGCTGTGAAGAACCAATGGCTGTCTAGGAGGTGGAGCTTTCGATGTTGACTGGCATAGGAACTGACCAATCAGAACCAAATGTGGGTACTGTGAAAAACCAATGGCTGCCTAGGAGGCGGAACTTCTGATGCTGACTGGCATAGACACTGACCAATCAGAACCAAATCTGGGTACTGTGGGGTGCCAATGGCTGCCTAGGAGCTTTGACACTGACTGGCATTGAAACCCACCAATCAGAACCAAATTGGCCAGCATAGGAGGGGAGTTGGAGGCAAGTTCAGGCCAGCAGGGGATGGCAGTTGGGGGCAACCTGGCCAGCAGGGGAGGGCAGTTAGAGGCGATCAGGTAGGCAGGCAGGTGAGCGCTTAGGAGCCATTGGTCCCAGATTGCCAGAGGGATGTCCCACAGGGATAGGGCCTAAACTGGCAGAGAGACATCCCCCAAGGGGTCCCCAATTGGAGAGGGTGCAGGCTGGGCTGAGGGAATCCGCCCCCTCCATACACAAATTTCATGCACTGGGCCTCTACTTAGAAATATAAAATTCATGTTGAAGTGTTATGGCTAAAAATAATGGTTCCTTATGATGGACAATGTAATATGTCGAATGACCAACAGAGTTATTTTCTTTTTCTACCCCTGAATTTTAGCACTCCAATTTTAACTGGTTGCTCTAGTAAATTTGTTTACTTCTAGGAAGCCAATGAATATGAATTAGATTACTGAAAATCTGTAATTACCATTAGATCTATTTATAAGTTCAGTACTTGCACATTTTTATTAGCAGTCTGAATGCTAATTACCAAATTTTTATATTTCTCTAAAGCTAGCAATTGTAGAGTACACAGCAGAAAAATATTAATTATTGTTATAAAGACTAATTAAAAGTTGAAAGCAAAGCTTTAATAAGTATAATACTACTTATGTTCAAACGTGAACATTAATTATTATTTAATAAAACCTTAGCCTTAGACTCACAGATACCTAGACAATAGCATTATGGGGTGGTGATGGAGGTAGGAATGTAAGCTTTAGGGAGATCAGTACATCTGGAATCAGTCAGCATATTAGGATTTTGAGAGAGAAAAACTACTTCTTCATACAATGGTTAGTATTTTTGATAATGACAAATGAATAATGAGTGTGAAAACATTTGCTTCCATCCTCTTTGGTTACTCTAGCACAGCAGGAAAGGAAAGTTAAAAGCAGACAGCAAAAAGGGAAGCTTGTGCAATGCACAAATTCTGTCATCATATTTCTAGTAATTGTGAAGAATAAGGGAGTAATGGGAAGGAAGAGAGAAGAAATGAAGATGGGAGAAAATAGGATGCTTTAAATTTACATGATGTTTTAGTATAACTCACACTTGTAAACCCAACTAACAAAATATTCTAACCAGTATCTTTTTCTTTGTTTTATAATATGGGTTTAGCATGAACTGGGTCAAGTTGTGTTATTTAGCAGTGACAGGACATTGTGGATTCTCTCATGGAGCAGGACAGGAAATGCTGAAATTTTTGGACTGCTCAAAGCACATCCATAACTGGGTTTCCAGTCCTTGTGTGGGATGATATAAGATGGACTCACTACAAACAAATTATAGGAACCAGAGGCCAATTAACTCAAGCATGAACTTAAATATGAATAAACAGGATCATCAAGAAAGGCTGAGCTGAAGATCATGTTGACTCATTGGTAAAGAGTCTCCAATGACTGCCTCCATTTCACCTCCTAACTCAGCATTATCACTTCCTTCCATACAATTACACTAAACTGGCCACCAATAATCTCCTAACTGTCAAATCTATTAGCGATTTTTCTTAATTGATTTTTGACATTTGACTTTGTTGACAACAGACTCATTTTCTATCTTCCAGAGTTTCTGCTCAACCTTTCTTCCCACTCTCCCTCACTGCTGGTAAAGAGCTTGGCAAGAGCCTGACACATAAAAGTGGCCAGGTCAGTGTCCTCTCCCTCTCTCCACCTGCTATTTAAACTTTAATGTTCCAAGAGACCTTGCTATCATTTTTTCACTTCACATGCTTTTCATGAACAATGTCATACTTTCCTACAATGTTAACTGCTATCTAAATATCCTTGACTTCAAATTTGTATAACAAATTTATGTCTCTCTCTTGAGCTCTGAACCTATCTTTATACCCAACTGGCTATTAGAAAAATTTGCCTGGATTTACTAGAGACAACTTAAACTTAACATGTCTGAATGTCAACTCAATATGTTACTACACAAATGTGTCTTCTTCTTTTATTAATCTCTATGTATTATACAACTACACTAATGGCTATTCCAGTTAGAAGCTGGAAGTCTTTGCAAGTTTCTCCCTTTCTTTTACAACCCACATCTAAGCAATCAACAAAATCTATTAACTTTACTTTCTAATATAACTTTGTAGTATAGTCCCTAATCTGTTTTCCTACTGACACTGCCTTAGTTCAGGTCCTCATAACTTTTTACTATACTAGAGCACCTCTCCAGTCATGATTCTATACATCTTATATCCTTCATAATACTACTGAAGTTACCTTTCTGATATGAATCTAAACATTCTACTCCATCTTAAAACTCTCTAGTGACCTTTCATTAAGATACAATAAAAATTATATATATAAAACTCTTGTCTGATTTCTACATTTTCTCCAACCTTATATTCTACCAGTTATTTTCCCCTTGTCTCTGCATCTATGCCTTCTGTATGATCCAGTGTAGTTAAGTACTTTCGATCTCTAAACAGTGGAGTCAGGAATTGGGGGTTTGAAACTTTATTCTGTGACTTTTTTTTAGGTGTGTGACTTGTGGAAAATCATTTAACTTTTCTAGGACTTAATTTCTTCATTTTTTAAAATGGGAAAACACAGATGAAATGTGCATATTGAATAACATAACATATGTAAATGATATAATATGGTAATTAATGTTTTTGACCTTCTTTATGCCGGGGTCCAACCCCAGCAGGTCCAGGGGTTCCCAAAGGCATAGACGGAGTCGGCGAAGAAGGAATGACACGGAGACAGCGTTCAGTTGATCAGCAGCCTAGCCAGGATCTCCAGCCAAGTTCTGGTCTGGATCTCCAGAGAGGTTCTGCTGTTTATTGTCTTGTTACATCCGTATTTATCCCAGTTGATTTTAATCCTGTCAATTTCTATTACAAAGGTTAGGGCGTTTCTTATCTCCATTCCAGGGAGTAAAGATTATGTAGCTTAAGCATGATTGTTTGTAGTGATTAACTACCCGCCTGGCACTTAGTTAAGGAGTTTCATCCCCTCCCTGACTTCAGGGAAAAATCCCTACCTGGGGAAACAACCTTTCTAGGAGAGGTGACCTTGGTTAAAACACACAGCGCTAAGGGGAGCAAACATATTAAGAACAGTATGCTATATACGCCAGGTCCCTTGAAACATATGCTGTGCAGATGTTTCTTTCCTGCAGCGACTGTGTCAAGCAGCAAGGATGGACTGGCTTCCGGCATCTTTAGCAAAAGGGTAATGTGCAAATTGACCCTAATGGTGGAACGACCCTGCTCAACCAGTCACTATGAGGTGCCCTGACCACCCCTCGGTCCCTTTCCCTGGCCAGCAGGCTCTGATCCCCCAATGACAAATGGGGAACTGGGGGGGGCGGGGGGAGGCGATGGCGGGGGGGGGGGTGGGCAGTGAGCAGGGGAATGGCCAACCTCTTGGTCTCTTCCCCCGGCCATCAGGCTCAGATCACCTGATGGCAAACAGGGAACCGGAGGTGGGTGGCGGTGGGGGGGGGGGTGGGCGGGGAGGGAGGCCGGCTACAGGCAGCTGGGGAAGATGGCCCTGATAGCACGCCAGGCCTAGGGACCGTACCCATGCACGAATTTCATGTGCTGGCCTCTAGTATATATATATATATATATATATATATATATATATATATATATATATATTATACTTTTTAGAGAGAGTGGAAGGGAGAAGGAGAAACAGAGAGAGAAACATTGATGTGAGAGAGACAGATTGATTGGCTGCCTCCCACATGAGTACCAATCAGAGCCGGAGATGGAGCCTGCAACCAAGGTACATGCCCTTGATCGGAATTAAACCCAGTCCCTTTAGTCCACCGGCCAATGCTCTATCCACTGGGCCAAACCGGCCAGGGCACTTGTATTTTCTTATTGTCAATTTTATAGATGTTCTTAATTAAGTGCTTTGAGCCTTATAAAAGAATAGGACATAACATTTAATTGGAATAAATTACAAACTGTTTTCTCAGCTTGTAGTCACAAATCAGTCCTTCTGTTGCTCTTTTCTACAACCTCCCCAAATTCTCAACATGTGAAACTCAAGACTAAATGCAATATTTATATAGGAACCTCAAAAATAATAATATAGCATGAGCATATCTTTTTTCTTTTTCCTATTTCTTATTATAGATTTGTAAGTTTCTGTCTACCAAACTCTAACTATGCACTTACATTCAATTTATGAACCATTGGAAACTAGATTTAGTTCCACTGCTTAGAACTTAGTCGATTACTCTTCATTTATTTTCATTCGGACTCTCAGGGTAAAAATAAATGATAACAAAACCACCAGTTGGATTTTTCAATCTGGCAAACTGATTACATCAACTGGTCTAGTTCCTCAAAATGATAAAACCAGCAGCCACCTATAGAGATGGTCTTTGTATTTTTTTAAAATAAAATATCCCATTGACTTGTATACTATTTTCTGTCTTAAATTACTGTTTCTCATTTTGAGCATTGTTCTTGTTTGGAAAGATGCCAGCAATCCTATCCAAATTGTTACTTTCTACAACCTACTATGTTTTTAATTAGATCAGTCAAGTGAGTGTTTTGGTTACAGCATATTGTATGGACCTTGGAGCAGAATAAAATTGAGTTGAAACTTAAGTTTCCTCATTTTAAAAACGGTGATAACAATACTACAAAATTGCTTTAAGGATTGAATTGGATAATAGCAATTTGCTGGCATCAATTCTGCCACATGGAAGACATACTCTAAAGATTAATGTTCTTGTAGTCTTTGCCCTTATTCTTCTCACAAAGGAGCAAGATTCTATAGGCTTCTTTTATGTAACACTAGAGGCCCAGTGCACGAATTTGTGCATGGGTGGGGTCCCTCAGCGTGGCCTGCAGAATTGGGCTGAAACCAGCAGTCCAGCGCCTCCTGCCACTCCTGCCTGCCGTTACCACTCATCCTGGCCCTGCTGCGCCTTATCAGGAGAGGCTGGTGCTGCCACAGTGGCACTTGCCAGCTGTGAGCCCTGTGTCTGGTGTCCATACCAAGGGGGGGCTGGGACGGGATAAGCCTTCCAGGCAGGTGGTGGGACACCCTTGCCCGCCTGGGATCCGGATCCATCCTGCTGACGTTTGCACCGGTTGTTGGGAGCCACCTGGTGGCCACCTTTATATCGTTTCTTCCTTGCAGAGTATCTAGGGAGGGGAAGCAGCAGGGGTGCCTGAGGCTGACTTCCAGGAGGCCAGTAGCACTGTCAGGATTCTGCTGGAGGCAGTGGTCTGTTGGTGCCTGGCCAGTTCTCTGGAGATTGGACCTGCAGGACTACTAAGGGAGTGAGTGGCTGCCACTGGGCTGGTGGGCCACTGGGACGGTTTGGTCAGCTGAGCTGGTCAGCTGAGCGGCACTTCTGCTATGGGAGTGCACTGACCACCAAGGGGCAGCTCCTGCGTTGAGCATTTTCCCCCTGGTGGTCAGTGAGCGTCATAGCGACTGGTCAACCAATTGTTTGGTAGACCAGGCATTTGATCACTTAGGCTTTTATATATACTATATACTAGTAGATAGAGCTCCAGGTTGTGTCAGAAATAAAATTTCACTACCTAGAATAGGAATGGAAAGAGGCCACATATGTTTATGGGGTTTATATATGAAAAGTACTCCTATGGGGAAAGAAGAGAAAGGACAATCAATAATGTTTGGGTTGGATTTTGATGGGGTTGAGAATGATGAATTGGCTAGTTTAATGAACAATGGGACCTAGCTTGAGTCATAGTGGAGGAAAGAGATAATCAGTTCAGTGGCTGGTTGTTGAAAATAAAGGAACAAGATGTTATGTTGTGTCACAACCCAGTTTGTCACTAGTCAGGGTACAGTAAAATGAACAAAGCAATATCATGTAGAATAGTTATTAATAGAAAAGATGTACTGTATTTTATTTATCCTTCAGAATTTTTCTAATAACTTAAATATTATTTCTTCATCAATTAACCAGCCTTACATATATGTGATTTGATGAAATCTTTTTTAAGTTTCCCACATTCATACAAGTTTGAGAATTCGTGTATTAATTTTTTTAAAAAGGGGCATAGGTTGTTTTGACCCCTGATTCTTTAAAGTGGGTTCAAATTAAAGTAAATTGCCATTTGTATCTCCTTTTCCTTCTTTGCTATTTTATTTAGACACTCTAAATTAAAACAGAAGTGATACACCAAAGCCCAAGCCGCCTAGTAATGCTGTAAATACCTGAATTTTCTAATGGACTTAGATTTCTGATCCTCTTAAGAATTCAGGACCAAGACCACCCAAGAAGAGCCAAAGTGCTTTCTGTTGTGTCTCATGCATCATCAACCAAATTGTCAGCTAAGTTCTGGTTGCAGAATCTTTATTACTGACAGCGATAAAATGCAGAAAGGGCACAGATCCCTGGATGAAATTTCAGATTGGACATTGAAAATATTCTTTTACCTTATAAATGAAGCGAATGCAGGTATGTCTCTGATTAATTGAAAATGTGAAAACCTGCAATGTCATAATTTACTTCATTTTTCAGCCTGAAATCCAGTTGTGAGTGATTATCCTAGTTACCTGTTTTCTCTTCCTGACAACACTTTAAAGAAAGGAACAACAGTGTCAAACTTGATAACATAGGTTAAAAAAGAAAAATCAACATCTTCCCCAGTATCAGTAAAGTCTGTGGTGCTCATCAAAGACAGAAAATAAATGATTCACTAATGGGTGTAGGAACCAAAGGACCATCACCCATTGAAGGCATTTATTGGTAATTAAGATGAGGAAGCATGAGTTGGTTGGAATTTATCATGAACTTGTCAGGGTTTGGTATGGACTACCATAATCAATATCAGAGCAATTGCCACCTCCCTATCATAGGTAGTGAGAGAATTCATAAACCTGACTATGAAACTGTGTCTGCTTAGTTTTTTTACATAGGGCTTGTCTATGTTTTAAGGTAACCAGGAAAGCTCTTCTTACTAAGTGATTCATTTTCAGTCACTTTGAGTATAATTTTTTTTCAAAAGATAGAACAAATCTATAGACTGGTTTAGACGTTCTTACCCTGGTTTCATTCTCATCACCAACCTACACAGAGAGATTGAAAGAAGGCAGGTAGACCTCTGTGAACACTATAGTTTCCTTACTGTTTTATTATCATTCAGTATTTTTTATGCTCTGGAAAAAATAGTGATAAACGAAAAAAAAAAAAAAAAAGATGTCACTTCTGCCCCTGAGACGTTAATGCCGAAGTTAAGAATTTGGCACAAAAGAGTTGAAACATTAGCTGGAACAATTTTGATAAATCCAGTTAAGTTATAATGTACCTATTTTAAGGTAAGGATGTGGATGTCATGGTGTGAGACATGCTCCAACCCCTCCTCACATACTTTGGACCAGAGGAAAAAGAATGGATGAAGGAAGAGGCCATATACATTCAAATGAACTTGGCATAAATATTTGGGCAATTATTCCTTCCTTGATTTTTCTTTTCTTATCCCCCCAAACCTCTCTGTTTTAATGTGGACATTTCCATCTGTTGCTGTGTTTGAAAAGCAGCAGGAGGTAGAGCAATATGAGAGACATGTGAAAGGAGGTCATCTGGGTGGGGAAAAAAGAGCCAATCTGAGCATGGAACACCCACTGGAATCAAAGAGAATAATGGGATACAATTGAATGGCTTCCTAGGGAGATAAAGCAAGAAGAGCAATCCAATCAAAGATACTTCTTCATGTTAGATAAAATAGCAACTCTGTGCATGTAAAAGCAGATGTTACTGGTACATAGAAACATCTATATGTGTGTAAACTTTCTCATCCACCTCCAGGATGGTCATTGCTTTCACCCACAGTTGCTTTATTAGCATTCCACTTTTAAGCACGCTACTTTTTAGCTAAGCGATCACACATGTTTACCTGTAGCCAAATCCCTTCCCCAAACTCAAACCCAATAAACAGGCAAACAAATAAATAAAATAAACCAAAAAAAAAAACAACTCCTGAAAACTCAACAGTGAAGAATATTTTTCAATGCCTGTAGACTGATTCCTTACCTTTTATACATTTGCATAATAACAAAAACTATCAATTAGCTGGTTCTTTAAATATAAGCATAAAAATCAGAAAAAATGTTGGCAGTAAAATACACACAGAAGGAAGGCAATCCGTGGTGTGCTCATAATGGCTTGCAAAAGCCAATTCATAATCCAAGTTAGTTCATAATGGCTTGCAAAAGCCAATTGTTATCAATTTTCAGGAATTTTGCAAGCTTGTTGCATCACATTGGTAGCTTAAAATCAACCATGATGGAACGAAAATCTGCAAATGCTACAAATCAGGGCTTTTTTTTCCCCCCTTGGAGAGCAAGTTTTTATCTGTGCATCAATCAAATCAATGCACTTTTTGATAGATTAATAGCATGGCATAGAATGGTGCTTTTCAAATTTCTCTCTCTTTTTTAACACAAGGAAAAATTTCCAAGCAAAATCTTATGCAGAAATATATATAAAACTGGGGAAAACGCAGGTGCTTTTATTGAAGTGGATTGGGAAAGGTATGTCATCCCCTGGATTCCCTCTTCCCTGGTGGCCTTGTGAGCTGCCAAACTGACCACCTTGTTCCACCCTACCACAGCCTGCACCATGGAGGACATATTTGGAAAACAATCAAAAGGAAAGAACAGAAATTGGAAGGAAAAAAGAAGACACAAGAAATTCTAACTCCAGTTTTGACCTCTGACCAATCACTCTAGAGCTTGATTTCTTAATTATGAAATGAAAGGTTTGGACAAATGAACTTTAAGATTCTCCCAGCAATAAAACATTATGTTTTTGTGGTTAAAATGCATAAATATTTCACTAAAACAATTTCTAAAATCTGACTTTAAATTAAAGATAAATTCTACTACCAGTTAGCACTGTCATTTACTTTCATCTAACTTTTAGAGAACTTATTTTTGCATTCTAATTAAGTTGCTATTGCCTCATCCTTGCAGCCAGACTCACAAAAGCAACCATTTTGCTAATGCCTATTAAAAGTAGGTACTGCCTGGCTGGTGTGGCCCATTGGCTGAAGGTCAACCATGACCCAGGAGGTCACGGAGTTGCGGGCTTGATCCCATGAGGGGCGTTCAGGAGGCAGCCTACCAATGATTGTCTCTCATCATTGATATTTCTATCCCTCTCTCTCTCCTCTCCTGCCTCTGAAATCAATAAAAACATAGTTTAAAAAGATAGGTACTAAAAATAGCTACTAACAAAACTGCTAACATTTTTACCAATATGTGTTCACCTCAAGTTGGTAACATAAATATCTAAGCAGGACTAACTATCCTTCCTTCCTTTCTTATTTGATCTGTGCACTGGTAAAAGTACTAATCTGTATTGTTTATTGTCTTCTCTTTATGTATTACATCACCTAACTCTCCTACTTCGGCTTCCTGTCCTTAATAGTGTACTTTCCCTTCAGAGCCAATGAGTCAATTGTATTAATAAAAGAATAGCTAAACAGATCTGGAGTAGCCCTAACCGGTTTGGCTCAGTGGATAGAGTGTCGGCCTGAGGACTGGAAGGTCGCAGGTTCAATTCCGGTCAAAGGCATGTACCTTGATTGTGGGCACATCCCCAGTTGGGGGTGTGCAGGAGGCAGCTTATCGGTGTTTCTAGCTCTCTATTTCTCTCCCTTCCTCTCTGTAAAAAAATCAATAAAATAAATAAAAAACCAAACAGATCTGGAATAGGTCTCCATGGCTACAGTGTTTAGAGGTGGTGAGAACAGAATCCACAAAGCAAGATGGTGAGTGTGCCTTGGTAGGAGCAATTGTGAAAGCAGAAACAGGTGTGTTGTGTGTGAGTGTATAAATGTGTGTAGGTATATTTATGTACTTACAGGCCCATCATTGCCCAAAGGAACTAGCTTCAAAAGAAGAGTGGTGAATGTGTGCACTCACCTTTCAGCTATCTAGGGATAGTTTAACAAGTATGTAGATTAACTACAATAAAAATATATAATAGCATATTTATGAAGAAACATATAAGAAGCATCTATTGTTTAGAACTATAAGGTAACTGTTAGGATTTTGGCAGGGAATGATGGTACACTTAAAAAAAGTGAGGAGATTTTAAATGGAAAGACTGAAAGTAGAGGGCATGGTTAAGGGAAACCAACAAAAATGGTGAAGCACAATAGGGCAACAGGGCTGGTAACAGTGAGGAGCTTTTACTGTCCCTTGGCCTGACTGACAAGAGAAAGACAGTGTGAGCAGTCCTGGAGAAGTTCGCCCTGTGACAGAAGGCCAAGAGAATGTGACCTTTGGGGAACTGTGATCTTGGGAGGAGGGAGGTAATTAAATGCCAGTGAACTCTCTGAGAGGAAACGAACAGAACAAATGCCCCAACCTCTTTCTCTTCTGACCCTTCAATCTCCTGTTGGTGCCTCTCCCTGACCAAAACCAACCAAAAGCTAAAGGACAAGGAAGCTTGTTGATCCAGACAAAAAGGCCAGCTTCTTTGGGACACGGACTAGGATCAAAGGGTAGAGACAGGATTGTGGTAAGGAAAATTGAGACTATCTATTACAATATCCAATAGTCACTACATTCAGTCTAGTGAAATATAAGAACACCTTTTCACTTTGATTCATTCATTCCATCTATGTTTAGTTAGCACTCACTTTGTACCACACACTAGTCACAGTTTTATGTATGTATGTATGTATGTATGTATGTATGTATGTATTTATTTATTTAGTTAATTAGTTAATCCTCACCTGGGGATATTTTTTCCGATGATGATGATGATGATGATGATGATGATGATGATGATGATTATTTTAGAGAGAGTGAAAGGGAGGGGGAGAGACAGAGAGAGAGAAATATTGATGTGAGAGAGACACATTGATTGGTTGTCTCCGACACGTGCCCCAACCAGGGCCAGGGATTGAGCCTGCAACTAAGGTACATGTCATCGACTGTCATCAAACCTGGGAACCTTCAGTCTGAGGGTTGATGCTCAACCACAGAGCAAAACTGGCTACGCACACGGTTTTACTTTTATAGCAGTGAACAAAATAGACAAAATTTTTATCCTCACAAAAGAATATTGACAATAAAAAGTGAGTAAACAGTCAAAATAACTTTAAGAAATGTTAAGTAATACTGACAATATTAAGTAATATTAAGACGAAATAAATATGATAGAATGATTAGTCATGGTGTGAAGCTATTTCAGATAATGTGTCAAGGGAAGGCCTGTTTGAGAAGGTGACAAACTGAAATCTGAATGATTAAAAGTTAGCTATGCTAAAAACCAAGGGAAGAAGCTTCTAGACAAAGGGAACAGTGACTTCAAGGGCTATGAGGAAAAAACAGTGTTTACATATCAGAAGAAAAAAAAAAGAGAGTAAGCATGGTTAGAATACAGAGAACTTAGTATCAGATGGATGAGCCTGGAGAAGTGCAGGGGAAAGCATCATGAGGGATGTTTTCCTGATCTATTGCTGCACATCAAGCAACTCCTAACATAATGGTTTAATATAACAATGTATTTTCCCTCAGGATTTTTGTGTCAGGAATTTGGCCAGGCCTTGACTCAGTGATTCTCCTGATCCATGTGGTGTCAACTAAAGACACTTGTCACTGTTCATTTAGTGGCTGGGCTGGATTGCCCAAGAAGACTCTGAGGACTCAGAGTTATTTTATCTGGAAAGCTAAGGAGATCAAGGCATCATTTTAAGAAATGAGAAAGTTTGAAGGAGAGGCAGGTTGAGAGAGGGGTGAGAGAGAGACAGAGAAACAGAGAGAGGGTGTCAATTTAAAGATTTCTTTTTCTTTTCCTTTTTTAAAATATATGTTTACTAGAGGCCTGGTGCACGAATTTGTGAACCAGTGGGGTCTCTTGGCCTGGCCTGTGGGATGGGGCTGAAATCTGCTCTCTGACATTCCCCAAGGGGTCCCAGATTGCAAGAGGGTGAGGCCAGCCGGGGAGGGACCATGGGAGGGCTCCAGGCCATGTCCAGCCTGTCTCTCTCAGTCACGATTGGCTGGACCCCAGCAGCAAGCTAACCTACCAATCAGAGAATCTGCCCCTTGGTGGTCAGTGCACATCATAGCAACTGGTTGACTCTCTGCCCCCTGTGGTCAGTGCTTGTTATAGTGAGCAGCTTTAGCATATCATTAGCATATTATGTTTTGATTGGTTGAACAGCCAACTGGACGACGGGACACTTAGCATATTAGGCTTTTATTATATAGGGGGATTGATTTCGGGGAAAAAGAGAGATAGAGACATCAATGATAAGAGAGAATCATTGATTGGCTGCCTCCTGCACTCCCCCCCAACCCCCCACTGGGGATCAAGCCCACAACCCGGACATGTGCCCTGACTGAGAATTGAATAATGACCTCCTGGTTCATAAGTCGATGTTCAACCACTGAGTTGCACAGGTTGGGTTGTTAAGGTTTTCTTTTGTCAACTGCAAACTGAGTGGTAGGCATACGGAGCTAATGAAAAAGTCCCCTAATCTCCCTCCTAAAAATCACATAGAAACAGTATGAATAACTCATGCTTTGCACTTATGATAAGTCAAGCACTATTATCAGAGCTATACACACATTAACTTATTTAAAACTCACACCTGCCCTGTGAAAAAGCTGTTATTATTATCATTCTCATTTTACAGACAGGAACACATGAGTTACAGAAAGATTAAGTAACTTGCCTGCAGTCACGCTATATCCATATTGATATGTGGAGCCAAGATTTGAACTCAAGAAGTTTGAATCTGAAGTCCATTGTTGGAACCAATATACTATGCTACCTTTTCAAATAACATGTAACACCAAAATGTTTCATACATGGCGAGCTAAAAAGTAAGTATGGGAAATCTCCATGTTCAAAGTCAAGTTGCTGCCGAAGACCTGTAGGTCACTCTTGCTGGTGCATGGTTGAGGGCTCCAGGGTGGCTTCAGATGTCAAACATTACAGGCTTTATCAGGCCAGCCTTGTAATTAATTGCCTTGGTGATACTATTTCCTCAAAAACACAGCAGGCTTTGGGTCCCCGTTTCTGCTATATTACTCACAGAAAAAAATGTTGTCTTTATATAGATTTGTAAAAGCAACTTTATTAGATGTAATACACATGTGATAAATTCACCTAGATAAATTAGACCATCAAAATTAAGGTTATTTTTGTAATACAAACCATACAATCAAAAAAATGAAAGGACTTAAGAAGGCAGGTCTGTGATGTGCTTGAAGTTCATTTTTGTGTATAGAATAAGGAAAGGGTCCAACTTCATTCCTTATGTGGCTATCCAGTTGTTCCAACACCATTTTGTTGAAAAGACTATTTTTTTCACTGAATTGTGTTAGTACTTTTGATAAAAATGATTGACCTTAGCCTGGCTGACGTGGCTCAGTGGTTGAGTGTCAACCTATGAAACAAGAGGTCATGGTTTCATTCTCGATCAGGGCATATGCCCGGGTTGCAGGCTTGATCCCCAGTGTAGGGTGTGCAGGAGGCAGCTGATCAATGATTCTCTCTCATCATTGATGTTTCTATCTCTCTCTCTCTCCCTCTCAGTTCCTCTCTGAAATCAATACAAATATATTTAAAAAATAATTGACCTTAAACATATGAATTGATTTCTGGAATCTTAATTCTGTTCCATTGATCTATATATGTATCCCTATAGATGGTAGTGGTGTCCCAAAAGCATATTATCTAGATATTTTAACTTTGTAGTAAGTTTTTAGAAATCAAGAAGTGTGAGTCTTCCATCTTTGTTCCTTGTTTTGGCTATTTTGCATCCCATGTATTTCCATACAAATTTTAAGGTAAATTTATCACATTTGGCAAACAAACAAACAAAACAACAACAACAAAAAAACCCAGCCAGGATTTTAATAGGAGTTGTATTAAATCTGTAGATTAATTTGGAGAGGATTGCCATCTAAATAGTATTATGTCTCCAGTTCATGAACACTGACTATCTTTCTAATTTATTTAGGTCTTCTTTAATTTATTTCAATAATATTTTGTAGTTATCAGAGTAGGAGTCCTGTACTTCTTTTGTTAAATTTATTTCTAAGCATTTTGTTCCTTTTTATGCTATTGTAAATGAAATTGTTCCTTAATTTTATTTTCAGATTGTTCCTTGGTAGGGGTATATAAATACCATTAACGTTTCTATATTGACCTTGTACCCTGCAATTTTGCTGAATTTTAGTGTTTTTTTGTGCGGATACTTTAAGATTTTCTGTATACAACATTATGTCACATGCAAAGACAGTTTTACTTTTTCCTTTCTAATCTGGATTTACTTTATTTTTTTGTGTCTAATTGCCCAGGCTAGAACCTTTAATATAGTGTTAAATTGATGCAATGACTCAGATATCCTTGCCTTGTTCCTGGTCTTAGGGGAAAAACATTCAGTTTTTTACCATTAAGTGTGATATTCGTTGTGGGTTTTTCCCTAGATGTCCTTCATTGGGATGAGAAAAACCCCTTTTACTCCTAGTTTGTTGTGTGTTTTTATCATGAAAGGGCATTGGGTTTTGTCAAATGCTTTATGTCTTTTAAGGTGGTCATATATTTTCTTCTTTATTAATATAGTGTATTACATTATTTGATTTTTGGATATGAAACCAAACTTGCCTCCCATTTGGTCATCGTGTGTACATCTTTTTATATGTTGCTTGATTTGGTTTGCTGGTATTTTCTTGAGGCTTTCTATGTCTTCATAAGAGATGTTGTCTGTAGTTTTCTTTTTTTAAATCCTCACCTGAGGATTTTTTCCCCCCATTGATTTTTAGAAATAGTGTAAGGGAGGGTGAGAGACAGAGAAAGAAACATTGATGCAAGAGAGACACAACCTAGATACATGCCCTTGATCAGAATCGAACCTGGGACCCTTCAGTCCTCAGGCTGATGCTCTATTCACTGAGCCAAACTGGCTAGGGCTGCAGTTTTCTTTATAAGTGATGTCTTTGATTTTGGCATCAGTATAACACTTTTTGTAGAATGATTTGGAAAATGTTCCCTCTACCTCTATTTTTTGTTAAAGATTTGTGAAAGAACTCTATTCTTTTTTGAACATTTGGTAGAATTCATTACTAAAGCTGGATCTTGTGCTTTTTTGTGTGGAATTTTTTAAATTAGTAATTGCATTTCTTTATTTGTTATTCTACTCAGACCTATTCTTGAGTTGTTTGTAAATTTTTAGGACTATGTCCATTTTATCTAGATTATCTAATTTGTTGGCACACAGCTGTTCATACTGTCCTTCATAATCTATTTTTCCCTCTGTAAAGTTGGTAGTGATGTCCCTATTTTATTCCTGATTTCAATAATTGTAATCCTTTCTCTTTTTCTCTTGGTCAGTCCAGCTAAAGATTTGTCAGTTTTGTTGATTTTTTTTCAAAGAACCAACTTTTTATACTTACAAACATTTAAGCCTTACATGTTTGGTATTTCACCTCCTGGGACTTGAACTCCTTTCACTGTCCACTCTTTAAACATAAAGACAGGTTTATATGTGAGTAACATGAAAAACTACCATAACACTAAGACAAGTTTGTTGTTCACATAATGTAGGTGTTTCAGGCTAATATGATACTCTATGATTATTATAACTCTGTCTTCTATCTGATTGCTCAGCCATTTTCAAAATTTACAATTTGGCCCTGACTGGTTTGGCTCAGTGGATAGAGTGTCGGCCTGCGGACACAAGGGTCCCAGGTTCGATTCCAGTCAAGGGCATGTACCTTGGTTTCAGGCACATCCCCAGTAGGGAGTGTGCAGGAGGCAGCTGATCGGTGTTTCTCATCGATGTTTCTAACTATCCCTCTCCCTTCCTCTCTGTAAAAAAATCAATAAAATATATATTTTTTTAAAAATTTACAATTTGGCTTCTTGAGCCCCAGTCATGTCAGCATTCCAGCCATCACGCCAATGTTCTGGCTGGCAGGAAATGGACTAGAATTTCCACTTCTTTTAAAATGCTTCCCCAATTTTCACACACCACTTTTACTAACAACACCTTGGCCTGATCTTATTATATGGACACATTGGGCAACAAAGAGGCTGGGAACAGAAAGCCAATTATTGAAGGGATAAGAAAAAAAATACTTATCAATGGATACATCTTTATAAAAGTATATAGTAACATTTAGTGTATGCATGTATTTAGAATTTATGTAATGGCATTTTGCTACATCATTCTGAATTCTGGGTTTTAAAATATTTAATAACATTTATGAAAGAAAAACCTAATAAAACGATGTTACATGTGCCTGTGTGTGTGTAGTATATGCACGGGGTTCAGATATAATGATTATGAGTGTCAACATTTATGATCTACTTACCACTTCCTTCTCTTGTCTATTTTACTTTAATTTCTGATCCCTAGAAATTTAAAGTGTTTGCTTTAAGTTCTATAATCAATTAGAGTACTGGTTCTCAGATGGCTCTATGAATAAGAATCACTTGGGAAAGTTATAAAAAATGTAGTTCCAGCCCTGGCTGATGTGGTTCAGTTTGTTGAGCATCGTCTCATGCCCCAAAAGGTCTCGGGTTCAATTCCCCGTCAAGGCAAATGTCCAGGTTGGGGGGCTCAATGCCCAGTGGGAGACATGCAGGAGGCAGCCGGTAGATGTTTCTCTCTCATTGCTGTTTCTCTCTCCCCCTTTCCCTTCCTCTCTGTCTAAAATCAATAAAAAACATATTTTTTAAAATGTAGTTTCAAGTTCTATATTAAGAGGGTCTTATTCAGTAGGTCTGGGGTAGAGCCAGGAACCTGCATTTACCAAGGACCCCAGGTTTTTCTGGCCATAGGATTTGAAAAATTCACTGAATTAGGGGATTTGGTGACTTTTTTAAAAAAAATTGATTTTAGAGAGAGGAAGGGAAAGAGAGAGAGAAACATTGATGTGAGAGAGAAACACCCATCAGCCGCCTACTACACATGCCCCAACCAGGGATTGAACCTGAAACCTGGGCATGTGCCCTGATGGGCTCCAACCAACTGAGCAACACTAGCCTGGGTTGGTGACTTTTTAAAAAAATGAAGTTAGAGACATAGAAGCATGGAACAGGCTGTTGAATTTCCAGGGAAGGTGAGGGTGAGTGTGTGGGTGGGAGAGATCAATCAGAGAACTTGTATGCATATATGCATAACCCATGGGCACAGATAATAGGGTGGTCAAGGCCTGGTAAGAGTGGTGGGGGTGGGGGGTGGGGGCTAGAATGGGTCAATGGGGAAAAAAGGGGACATATTTAATCCTTTCAACAGTAAAGATTTTTTTTTAAATGAAGTTACAATTAAGAGACATGACTTCTTCCAGTATGTTTTCCATTACTTATAATGGATTCTGTCTGCTTAGTTGCTTTAAAGGAAAACTTAGAAATGAGAAAGTTAAGTTTCTTTCTCAACTTACTCAGGCAATCTTGGTTGAATAGAGCCTTTATATGGAGTGAACAAAACATTGTCTTATATTGAAAAGATCAAATATTTTTCTTTTTTGTGATAAAACTTACCCTTTTCAATTCAGGCTTTGAGATATATCTCATCCAACTTTCCTACATGAACAGAATTTGCCAATTAGAGTCAATACCATATCGTAGCATGGGATTTCATTCTATCATAAATGTGTAAATACTGCTTCCACAGCTAATTCCCAGACTTCTCAAAGTCCTTTCAAATGAACTCTTTTATGTCAATGAGTTGTGATGGGGATTGGGAAGAAATGTAAATTTTTGTGATTTGACTATAATTAAGTGACTCAAAGCTATTTATTTATTAAGTGAACTGTAGATTTAAAATGGATTTAAAATAGATTTAAACAGGTCTTAATTATATTCTTAGACTAAGTTTCTAGAAGAAGAATTGTTGAATCAAAGAGTAGGAAGAGTTTGATCCCCAAATTCTAATTTTAGAAACTTATTTTAGAGGAATAATCAGAGAAATGTACAAAGATGTATGCACAATGAGGTTCCTATCAGCTTAACTTACAATCAAGAAATGTTGGAAACAAATTGTCTATAGCAAGAGTCTGATGATGTAAATTATGGCATATTAATATAATTAAACTATATACTACATGAAAAAATCATACTATAGAAGGCTATTTATTGACATAGGAAATTCTTAAAATATATTGTTAAATATTTTTTAAAAATCAAGTTGAAATATGATGTGTACTTTATAGTCTAAATGCTGAGAAATACAACAATTTGTCTGTATACACAAACACATGCATATTCACTTAGAAAAAAAGACTGTCAGGATATGTGTCAACCTGACCAAGCGCTAATAAGATTTACCTTTGGGTGGTGGCCTCACATGTGATTTTTCTTTTTTTCTTGGGCTTCGCTGTATTATACATTTTTGTGCTTATGCTTTTGCTATATTATTCTTTTCTGTATATAATAAGTAAAAGTATTATTTTATGAAATAAAAGTACATGAAATTAAGATGTACTTTTGTCAAGTGAGATTTAATATGACTCAGATTTAAATTGGATACACAGACCTACAACTCCACTGACTCTATTAGCACAAATAGCACACAGTTTATCAGTTTACACCTTTTAAATATGACCCTTCTTCTTTTGCACACCAGAAAGATTATTAAAAATCTTTTTGGAAATACTAATTTAATGCTTCTAAGAGAACTGATGATATGAATGCTTCAGTTCTATTTTTGGCCATGCCACACTTCTTTGTACTCAAATCAGGTCATTATCCCTATGTGAATATTCTTGAGCAATAATAGTTTGCATTTTCTTAGATAAAAGGCCTAGAAAAAAAGTAGCAGAACTTCAGACCTTTAGAGCATATCTTAACACAAATTTCAACACCTTTCTTGTTAATAAAACTAACAGCAGTGTCATTAAATCCCCATGCATCCCATGGAATATTTTGTCATTAATTAGCCATCTCTTCAGGTGAGCAAGTCTACAGATTACTTAGAAGTACTACAGTCTAGTAGTATTTTCCCCCAAAATTGTTCCATGTGTAGGGCTAGAAAAGTTGGGGATAAAATTTGATTGGGGAATATTTCACATACCTTTGAGAAGCTAGGACAAACACAAATGAACCTAACACAGTAATAGATTGGGCTAAGCAATGCAAAATTATAGAGCAAATAGTCTTTAAGGGAGAAATGAGGAAATAGACATTTATTGTGTCACACTCAAGATGCTGGGCCAATAGTAAAAAGTAGAATCATATACTTCTGTAGAAATTATATTCAATTAAGGATTAACAAGAGATAAATAAGTCATTTCATATAATGACATCACTTTATTGCAAAGTAATTAGAACCATTATGTTGGTATAAACACAGACGTATCCTGAATATGTAAGTAAGCCTCTATTTTGTCAGCTACACCTTTTTTTTGTTTTATTTAGTTTTTATTTTATCAAAGTTTTAAAGGTATATAGTTGAAATAATCAAAAAGTTAGATGATGCATATTAAGATCAATTCCCTGACACCCTCTATATCATATTTCCTACCACCTAGAGACTCATTCCTTGAACTAATTATTTTGGTACTTATCTCCATATTGCCATGTAATATATTTATACAGCTACATTTTAATTTTGTTACTTTTTTTGGCATTATCTATTTCCTTCTTACAGTAGAAGATGAATTAGTTCTCTTTCACATCTTCCAATACCCTTCTATGCCCCATTTTCTTTTTTTAAATATGTTTTTAGTTGATTTTTAGAGAGAAAGGGAGAGAGAGAGAAAGAGAGAGAGAGAGAGAGAGAGAAGAGAGAAACATCATTCAGCTGCCTCCTGCAGGTCCCCTACCTGGGTTTGAGCCTGCAGCCTGGACATGTGCCATTATTGGGAATTCAACCCGTGACCTGTCAGGTATAGTTCACAACCAACTGAGCTGCATCAGCCAGAGCACCCATCTTCTTAATATAGTTAATTTATTACTCAGTGCTTACATGATTATGACTAAGCAAATGTTTAACTGAGCTGAGTTATATAATAAACTACATGTACATTTCCTTTCCTACCCAACTTTAGGTTCTCCCCTCAATTAAAAATTATCTTTGGGTTTGATTGATTCATTTTCTAAGTATCACTAATCTAGCCCCAAGCTCTCCACAGTGGTTTAAATATCCTTTATACATTGAAGCACAAATTCATCTTCTGGGTGTTCTTCTAAGAGCTCATTTTAAAAAAGATGTTTTTATTGATTTTTAGAATGAGAGGAAGGGAGAGAGAGAGATAGAAACATCGATGAGAGAGAAACATCAATTGGCTGCCTCCTGCACGGCCCTCATGGTGCGTGCATGGACACTCAACTGCTGAATCACACCGGTTGGGCCAAAATACCCCTTTCTGGGTATTTTTCCAGGTCTTAGGCAGTGATGGCGAACCTATGACACGCGTGTCAGAGGTGACACGTGAACTCATTTTTTTGCTTGATTTTTCTTTGTTAAATGGCATTTAAATATATAAAATAAATATCAAAAATATAAGTCTTTGTTTTACTAAAGTTGAAAATATCAAAAAACTTCTATATGTGACATGGCCGGAGTTAAGTTAGGGTTTTTCAAAATGCTGACACCCCGAGCTCAAAAGGTTCGCCATCACTGTCTTACAGTTGGACATCCATTAGTATTTTCTTGGGAATTTTGTGTGGCCAAAGTTTTGAGACCCTGCATCTCTGAAGTTTTAATTCTACCCTCAACTTGATCGATAGTTCATAAGCATAGGATCCTAGGTTGAAAATAATTTTTTGTCAGGATTTTGAAATCATTGTTGCATTCGCTCCTGGCTTTCAGTACTGAGATCTGATCCTTTATGTGAAACAAGTTCTTTCTCCCTGAACACTTCAGAAAATTTTTCTCTCCTCCAGAATTCTACAATTATATGATGATGTGTTTGGGTGAGGGCTATTTTTATCCACCGTGGTAAGTTCTTGATGAGCTCTTTCAGTCTAGAAACTCACGTTATTCAGGCCTGAGACATTTTATTAAATTATTTCTTTATTTTCTTCCCTCTGACTTCTGTTTTCTCAATTTTTGCAACACTTACTATTTGAATCTTACGTCTCTGGGATAGGTGTTCTATTTTACTAACTTTTCCCTCTTATTTTAACCGCTTTGCCTTTTTTACTCTACTTTCTGAGACATTTGTTTTTTTTTTAATTTAAATTAAATCTTTATTGTTCAGATTATTACAGTTGTTCCTCTTTTTCCCCCCATAGCTCCCTGCCACCCGGTTCCCACCCCACCCTCCTCCCTCACTCCCCATCCACTGTCCTCATCCATAGGTACACGATTTTTGTCCAGTCTCTTCCCGCATCCCCCTCACCCCTTTCCCCCCCAAGAATAGTCAGTCCACTCCCTTTCTATGCCCCTGATTCTATTATGATCACCAGTTCATTCTGTTCATCAGATTACTCACTTGATTTTCAGATTCACTTCTTGATAGATGTGTATTTGTTGTTCAAAATTTGTATCTTTACCTTTTTCTTCTTCTTCCTTTTCTTAACGGATATCTTTCAGCATTTCATATAATACTGGCTTAGTGGTGATGAACTCCTTTAGCTTTTTCTTATCTGTGAAGCTCTTTATCTGACCTTCAATTCTAAATGATAGCTTTGCTGGATAAAGTAATCTTAGTTGTAGGTTCTTGGTATTCATCACTTTGAATATTTCTTGCCACTCCCTTCTGGCCTGCAAAGCTTCTGTTGAGAAATCAGCTGACAGTCCTATGGATATGCCCTTGTAGGTAACTGACTTTCTTTCTCTTGCTGCTTTTAAGATTCTCTCTTTGTCTTTTGCTCTTGGCATTTTAATTATGATGTGTCTTGGTGTGGTCCTCTTTGGATTCCTTTTGTTTGGGGTTCTCTGCGCTTCCTGGACTTGTAAGTCTATTTCTTTCACCAGGTAGGGGAAGTTTTCTGTCATTATTTCTTCAAATAGGTTTCAATATCTTGCTCTCTCTCATCTTCTGGCACCCCTATAATTCGGATGTTGGTACGCTTGAAGTTGTCCCAGAGACTCCTTACACTATCTTCGTATTTTTGGATTCTTTTTTCATTTTGCTTTTCTGGTTGGGTGTTTTTTGCTTCTTCGTATTTCAGATCTTTGACTTGATTCTTGCAATCCTCTAGTCTGCTGTTGGGAGTCTGTATAATATTCTTTATTTCAGTCAGTGTATGCTTAATTTCTAGTTGGTCCTTTATCACAACCTCGAGGGTCTCATTAGATTTCTTGAGGGTCTCATTAAGTTTATCGGCAGTTTCTAGAAAATTCTTGAAAAACCTTAAAAGTGTGGTTTTGAACTCTATATCCAGTAGTTTGCTTTTCTGAGACATTTATTAAACTTCATCTTTTAACTTTTCTTATTGAGTTTATCATATCTGACAAGTTATTTTTCATTTTTAAAAGCTTTTTATTGTTCTTTTAGTGTTCTTGTTATAGCAAGTAGTTCTTGTTTCACAGGTTAATGACCTCTCTTATCTCTCTGAAGCTCTTAATTTTTTTCTCTTTTTTTTATTCAGAGTCTGTTTCCTCCAAGTTGCGTTGTTATGTCTATTTGTTTTGATAGCCATCTTTTATACTAGAGTTTGTTTTCAAATGCCTAGTGATCCCTGACCAACACTTCATAGTTACGTGCTGGGCACTGAAAAGTAGATTGGAATCTCTGGGTGCCGGATGGGTTTTGTGACTGTACTTCATGGTAGTATGATCTGGATAAATCCATTTTGGGGGGACAGCTGGAATTTCTGATGTACATACTATACAGTGCAGACCTGGCTGTCAGCAAGCTGAAATCTCAGTGTGGGAAGAATTACATGGCTCTTAATATTCAACATATGACCTTTCACAAAATCCCTTGCTTTACTTTAGTTATACCTAGTTCCTTTTATTCCAGAGATATTTTACTGTCTCCGGAGAATTGACTTCCATTATTTTTCCATGGATAGGGCAAGGGAAATGTGTCAGCTACATGATATTGAGAAGGGGCTTCGGTTCTGACTCCTCAAGCAAATGTCTTAAATCAATCTTCATGCTTTTAGCTCCATATTCACATTCTAGAAGTTCCTGGAACTACCCCTCCAGAGGTTTTGGGATGTCTGATGATATAAAACTGGTTGATTCTCTTGGCTTTTCCACTATAAGCTTGGGGTTTAGCTTTCCTGGGTGCGCCAAGTCAGTTTCTTCTCATCCATCTGCTTTTTGAACTGCAGAAACTTGTTTCCTGTTGTCTCCTTTCCAGTTCTTTTGGTCTTACTAATATTACAGCCCCTTCCTGCTTTAATAACTTGACTGTCATATTAGTGAAGCCTGAGGCGGGTGGCAAGACATTCAAGCAGTATTTTTAACTAGAAGTTGGCAACTGTTTTTTGAAGCTTCAAAATAGAACTGAGATCGGATTACAAAGTAAGTGATATAAATTTTTGTTGCTTTTTGTTCTGAGGAAGCATGGGGTGTTTCCTTTTTATCAGCTTCAATTTCTCTTCCTCACAGAAGCTTCCTGAACGGCTTATCTCAACACCCCTCAGTCCTCCGTGATTTCCTAGTGTCTAGCTGCCCTCTACTCCCTCCCTCGCCTGGCCCTAGAGATCACAATTTGTTTTTATTTTATTTTATAATAATAAGGGGGTTTATTCCCCCCCCAAGCTACATTGTTAGCTCCTTGAGGGAAGAAGGAAACAACGTCTCTAGTTCACCAGCCCTTACATTAGTGTCAAGGCACAGAGTAGGCATGGAATACATATGTAACGAATTAAATTGAATTTAGAGCTGTAAATGTAAAGTAACGTTAAAACACTGTCCCAAACCTTTTTCAATGGTAGATCCAAACAGGAAATGCTAAAATGAAACAAAACTGAATAGGGCTCAATTTTACAAAAGACAGCTATTTACTTCTCAATCATCAATTACAGTCTAGCATTCTCTCCTTGCAGGGATCCCATAAGCATTACTCCTATATGATGTTATGCTATCAGTTAAGAAATCAGAGAAGGGCAGGATCAATAAGAATTCTGTCCGGCTTTTGTAACAAAGGTTCACAAAGCCTCAGATTTTTCTGGCCTTCTGAAATCCTGCATTAGCGGGCCCTTTTTTTTTTTTTTTTTAAATTGAATCTGGCCTATGAAGGGGAAAAACACTTTTGGAACTAGAAAATGTTTGAATTGCTGCAGTATTAGAGAAGAAACCAATTTATCGAATGGCACAGCTGTTCACTGTATGATCATTATGATACTTGTTATTTGGGTGCTGGTTGGTATTTATATCTAATTAGCTCTCTTACACACCATCAAGCAATCTGCATTTAGGGAATCGAGAAAAACTAAAATATATAGTTCCAAGCTGCCAAAACATATAACGGAATGAATTCAGGTTTCATTCACTGTAGACCGATTATTAACAAACCACTGAAATTTGTTAGTTTGCATTTTTACTGGTTTTTTTTTTTTTGTATAGGAGATGAAAAGGCAGCAGGAATAAACTTGTTTAGAAATTATTTTCAACCTTAAATAGTTGACACTTTTTTTTTCTTATTACTCACTGACCTTGAAGAATTGGACTACTGTCAAAATGAGATTTTGCAATCCATCGCCTCATTGATGTCTGTTTATTAGTATACATATAACATTTTATAATACATTAATAAAAATGCCAGTTCTCAGTTCTTTGTTAGCAACTTAAGTGTTTCACAACTAAGGTCATGTTTCTGTTATATTACCACACATAAAAAACACTTATGGACAGATTAACGTTTATGAAAATACAAGTAGGCCCAACCAAATGTTAAGGATCTTGGATGGCTATTATAAATAGCAACAAACCAGATTATCATATGTATTGATGAAGAAAAATCATCATAATGGCTCTATTGAAATTATCATCTTTTGTTTCTCTCTCTCTCATCTCTTTCTCTTCTCTCTCCTCTCATACATGCACTGAGGAAAGCTCATATGAGGACATGATGAGAAGGTAGTCATCCACAGGCCGAGAAGAAAGCTCTCACAAGAAACTGACTGTGTTGACATTGTGATGCAGGGCTTCCAGACAGCAGAACTGTGAGAAACAAATTCCTGTGTATTTAGGGCACCCGATCTATGGTATTTGCATATGGTGGCCTGAGCTGACTAAGGCAAGAGTTCTCATCTGTACCTCACCCAGGTTTCCCTAGTGTTAGCATCTTACACAGTCATGGTATGCCTATCAAGATTAAGAATTTAACTTTAGTACAATACTGTTAACTAGACTGCTATTTATTTAGATTGACTCTGTTTTTGGATTAATGTCCTTTATTGTTTCAGGATTCAATCCAGGATACTACATTGCACTGAGTTGTCATTTGTCCTAAATCACTCCCAGTATATGATTGTTTCTTAGTTTTGTTTTTGTTTTTGTCTTTCATGATCTTAACAGTTTCTTCTGATGTTTTCTCATGATTGGTCTGCGGTTATGGATTTGGGGGACATATATTAACAAGGTGACATTACCTTCTCATTGTATCATATGAGGGGGTAAATAATATCAATGTAGGTATTGCTGGTGATCTTAACCTTGATTACTTGGTTAAAGTGGTATCTGCTAGGTTTCTACACTGCAAAGTTACTACTGTATTTTCCCCTTCCCATACTGCTTTCATTAGAAATCAGTCCCTAAATCTAGCCACACTCACAGGAAGGGGAATTAAGTTCCACCTGCTGTAGGAAGGAATATCAAAGAATTTGTGGGCATGTGTTAGAAAATAAAAACCCCCACAGTAATTAATATTTGGAGGAAGATTGAGACTATGCAAATATCATCTTTTCCCTTAAAGTATTATACACTAATTTTAGCATTTATCTATTGATACTGCCTATGGGATTTATTACTGTGATATTCCAATGATAATTTTCTAGTTCCCTCATTTCTTCTACATTTGTCAATTAGAATTCTTCTCAAAAGAAAATGTATTCACTTTCCCCATTATTAATTTTTAAAATCTTTATTGTTGAAAGTATTATATATGTCCCATTTTGTCCCCCATCAATCCCCTCTAGCTCACCCCTGCCACTGCCTCAGGCCCTCACCACCCCACTGTGTCCATGGGTTATGCATATATGCATACAAGGTCTTTGGTTGATCTCATACCACCCACACATCCTTCCCCACCTTCCCTTCGAGATTGTGCAATCTGTTCCATGCTTCCGTGTCTCTGGATCCACTCCATTCATCAGTTTATTTTGATCATTAGATTGCACATTCGAGTGAGATCATGTGATACTTGTCTTTCTCTGACTGACTTATTTCACTTAGCATGATACTCTCCAGGTCCCTCCATGCTGGCTCAAAGGGTAAGAGAGTCTTCTTTCTTTACTGCTGTATAGTATTCCATGGTATAAATATACTACAGCTTTTTTATCCACTCATCTACTGATGGGCACTTGGGCTGTTTCCAGATCTTAGCTATTGTAAACTGTGCTGCTATGAACATAGGGGTGCATACATTCTTTCTGATTGGTATTTCAGTTTCTTAGGCTATATTCCTAGAAGTGGGATCACTGGGTCAAATGGCAGTTCCATATTTAATTTTTTGAGGAAACTCCATACTGTCTTCCATAGTGGCTGCACCAGTCTGCATTCCCACCAGCAGTGTACTAGGGCTCCCTATTCTCCACATCCTCACCAGTACTTGTCATTTGTTGATTTGTTGATGGTAGCCATTCTGAAAGGTGTGAGACGATACCTCATTGTCATTTTAATTTGCATCATTTTGATGATCAGTGCCTTTGAATATTTTTTCATATATCTCTTGGTCTTTTGTATGTCCACTTTGGAGAAGTGTCTGTTTAAGTCCTTTGCCCATTTTTTAATTTGATTGTTTGTCTTCTTTTTGTTAAGCTGTATCAGTTCCTTATATATTTTAACAATTAACTCTTTATCAGATATGTCATTTCCAAGTATGTTCTCCCATACAGTGAGCTCCCTTTTCATTTTGTTGATGGTTTCTTTTGCTGTGCAGAGGCTTTTAATTTTGATATAGTCCCATTTGTTTATTTTCCCCTTCATTTCCTTTGCCCTACCAGATGTATTGGTGAACATATTGCTACCAGAGTTGTCTGAGATTTTCCTGCCTATGGTTTCTTCTAGGATTTTTATGGTTTCACATCTTGCATGTAGGTCTTTTACCTATTTTGAGTTTATTCTTGTGTGTGGTATAACTTGGTGGTCTAGTTTCATTTTTTTGCATGTATCTGTCCAATTTTCCCCACACCATATATTGAAGAGACTCTTGACTCCAATGTATGTTCTTGCCTCCTTTGTCAAATATTAATTGAGCATAATGGCTTGGGTTGATTTCTGGGGTGTCTGTTTTATTCCATTGGTCTATATGTCTGTTCTTGTGCCAGTACCAGGCTGTTTTGATTATAGTGGCTTTGTAGTATAACTTGATATCTGGTATTATGATCCCTCCAACTTTGTTCTTCTTTCTCAAGATTGCTGCAGCTATTTGGGATTTGTTTTGGTTCCATATAAATTTTTGGAGTATTGTTCTAGAACTGTGAAATATGCTGTTGGTATTTTAATAAGGATTGCATTGAATCTATAGATGGCCTTGGGTAGTATGGACATTTTAATGATGTTGGTTCTCTCAATCCATGAACATGGAATATTCTTCCATTTGTTTATATCTTCTTCTATCTGTTTTTTCAACATCCTATACTAGTAGTTTTCTGAGTACAAGTCTTTTACCTCCTTGGTTAAGTTTATTCCTAAGTATCTTAGTTTTTTGTTGCAATGGTAAATGGGATTTTTTTTTTGTTTCTCTTTCTGAGAATTTATTATCCTATATAATGAAAGCCTAGGTGGCAGCATGCCCTCGCTTGATGCCCTTGCATCACAACCTCATGCAACGTCATCCCAAGATGGCCACCACAAGATGGCCACCACAAGATGGCCGTGTGCACAGCAGAGGCGGGGTCCAGTGACCGCTCCTCATGGTGAGCCCTGGGGGTCCTGAGGCTCTGAGTGGTGCGGAGAAGGCAGGTCCCGGCATCTCTACTGCCTTGCGTGGAGGAGGCAGGTCCCAGGGAAGGAGGTGGGTTGCGACATGGGAGGGCAGTTGGGGATGATCAGGGCTGGGCAGGGGCACAGAGGATGAACCGAGACCCACCCCTGTGCCTACCGCAGCCTCGCGGCCCACAGTTCTTTTCAAGGTGCACAAATTCATGCACTGGGCCCCTGGTTGGTGTAGAAAAAGCCATCAATTTTTGGATGTTGATTTTGTATCCTGCTACTTTGACAAATTTATTAAATCTAGTAGTGTTTTGGTTGAGTTTTTATGTTTTTCTATGTATAATATCATGTCATCTGCGAATAATGAGAGTTTTACTTCCCCATTTCCAATTTGGATTCCTTTATTTCTTCTTCTTGTCTGATTACTGTGGCTATGACGTCCAGTAGTATGTTGAATAAGAATGGTGAAAGCAGACATCCCTGTCTTGTTCCTGTTCTTAGGGGAAATGGTTTTAGTTTTTGCCCATTGAGTACAATGTTCACTGTAGGTTTGTCATATATGTCCTTTATCATGTTGAGATATGCCCCCTCTATTCCCACTTTTCTGAGAATTTTTATCAAAAATGGGTGTTGGATTTTTTCAAATGCTATTTCTGCATCTATTAATATGAACAAGTGATTTTTGTCTTGCAATTTGTTTATGTGCTGTATCACATTCATTGATTTGCAAATATTGTACCAGCCTTGAATTGCTAGAATAAATTCAACTTGGTCACAGTGTATGATCTTTTTAATGTATTGCTGGATCTGATTTGCTAATACTTTGTTGAGGATTTTAGCATCTATATTCATCAGGGATATTGGCCTCTAGTTCTCTTTGTAGTGTCTTTATCTGGTTTTGGAATTAGGATAATGCTGGCCTCAAAAAAAAGAGCTTGGAAGTGTTCCTTCCTCTTGGATTTGTAGGAATAGTTTGAGAAGTATAGGTATTAGTTCTTCTTTGAATGTTTAGTAAAACTCCCCTGTGAAGCCATCTGGACTAGAGCTTTTGTTTGCTGGGAGATTGTTGATTACTACTTCTATTTCATTGGTTGTTGTTGGCCTATTCAGGTTTTCTGATTCTTCCTGATTCAGTTTTGGGAGATTGTATTTTTCTAGGAATTTGTCCATTTCATCCACATTGTCCAGCTTGTTGGCATATAGTTATTCATAATATTTTTTTACAATCCTTCGTACTTCTGTGGTGTCATTATTTCTTCAAATACATTCTGTCATAATTTCTTCAAACACATTCTCTATCCTTTTCCCCCTTTCTGCCTCTTCTGGCACACCTACTATTTGAATATTGTTGGTGTCCCACAGCACCATTAAGCTGTTCTCTGTTTTCTTAATTCTTTTTTTCTTTTTGGTTCTTTGATTGAGTGATATTTTTCAACCATCTTTTAATTCACTGATCTGATGTGCAGCTTACCCTAATTTGCTGTGTATTCCTTCCAATGTGTTCTTTGTGTTGTGTCATTCTTTATTTCTGTTTTTATAGTTACTATATCTTTTCTCATGCTGTGAGCATCTTTACCATCATTATTCTGAACTCTATATCAGATAAATTTCTTATCACCATTTCATTTATCTCTTCTTCTGGAGAATTCTCTAGTTCTTTCATTTGGGGGTTGTTTATTTGTCTCCTCATTTTGGCTTCCTATTTGGGTATTAGGTAGGTCTGCTACACCTCTCAATCTCTAGTGCAGGTCAAGGTTAAATGCTTTTTCTGGCTAATTAGATCAGGCAAAGAAGCAAAGTCTCCAGAGCAGTGGTTCTCAACCTTGGCTGCACATTAGAATCACCTGGGAATCTTTTTAAAATCCTGATTTCTGGGCCTCATCCTCCGGAAATTCTGTTTCTTTGTTATGGGGTGGGGCCACAACATTAGTAACAAAGGAACAGCATTTCCGGAGGATGAGGCCCAGAAATCAGGATTTTAAAAAGATTCCCAGGTGATTCTAATGTGCAGCCAAGGTTGAGAACCACTGCTGGAGAGACTGCCTCTGTCTGCAGACTTATTGGAGTCAGTCTTAAATAGTCCTCAGGCAATCATACACAGGTGTGGTGAGTGTGTTTCCAACAGAGTGGGGCAATTGCTTTTGCCTAGACTCCTAGAGGCTGATTGTTATTCTCACTCTTAACGGGCCTCAGAAACTCCACACCCTGGGGCAAGGTGTTTTTCAATAGGGTGGGTCATCTGTCTTACCCCCAGGCAATACTGCCTGGAATGCAAATGGCAGTGGTGTGAGAGAATGACTCAGCACAGGAAACCAGGGTGTCTGCCTTCTGAGCTCTAGCCCCAAATCCCCTGATCCTGGCTTCTGCTCACCCAGCTCCAGCCCACTCTGCCCTCCCTCTACCAGAGCAAACGGTGAGTGGCTGCCCAGGGAATTTTGTGCATTTGCCCTTTAAGTGGGTTCCTGCATCTCCAGCTGTCTCTCCCTGGCAGACAGCAGCCCCGCTGCTTTTCACAGCTAGATGTTATGTGGATACCCTTCTCAGTTCTGGTGCTCTCTGCTGGGGGCCCAACTTGGGGATTAGACCCCAGAGTTCTCAGTGGAAAATCCCCCACAGCTGAGATATTTCTCTGGAACTTTAGTTGCTGTCTGTGGGAGCCCAGCCAGCCCTTTCACAACTCCGCTCCTCCTAACAGTCTCTATGTGGTCCCCACTTCCCTTCCTCAGTTTTCAGGGTTCTCTCCAGCAACTCTTCCATTGATTATTCAGGAAGTTTTTCTGTATTTTAGTTGTAATTCCAATTTGGTCCTGGTATCATGTCTGGACAGCATTCACTTACTCCACTGCCATTTTTAATCTCTTCTCCATTAATTATTTATTCAATAATTTATTTATATCAATATGGACTTGTGGATATTAATTTTATTTTTTTGTGTTATAATCCAATATTATTATTGATTTTGTTACTCTAATTGTTTCAGCTTTGGCCATTGGGGGTCCTTTTAAAATGAGTACGGTGTCTTTTTTCTTTTCTTTTTTTCTTAAACACTTTTACATTCTTATAACACAAGATGATTCAGAAGCATCTTGTATTTTTCTTGCTTCAGCTCTAGAATCAGCCATTTTACTAAATATCCCCGTTTCCTTTCATTGGAGAATAGTATTTAGAAACCAAGATTTGGTTGCTAGTTATGTTCACTGTGATTTGGATATCTTTGCTTCTAAAACTCTCAGAGGACAGAGCTTGGAAACATTTTTAGATATGCTTACCTATGTATAGGAACACATCTACATTTAGTCATTTTCAATTTGTGCATATATATTAAAATAAAATAGATTCATATTGATATCTCTAGGTCTAATCTAACACTAGAGTTTATTCTAGCATTTCTCCTTTTTTTTTTGTAAACTTTTTGACCATGTGAAACTTGGTTCATATTATCTACAATATATTTAAACATTTGTTCATACCTGGTATACATGTATTTTTAGAATTGCTTATCTGTTTCACTGTGAGAAACAAATTTACCAACGAAAGTCCAGTGGTTTTGTAGGTTTTTTATCTTTTCTTTAACCTAGTACCATTGTTAAAAAGCAACATTCAACTGGGCAAAATTTAAAGATCTTATTGACTTTATTCAGTGATTCATGAATTGGGCAGCATCCAACTTAGAAGACAGAATGGAGCTCTGAGGAGCTGAACAAAATAAAACTTTTATAGGCTGAAGGAAGTGGGAACAAGAAAGTTATACTAGCAGAAAACAGATTGGTTGTTGCAAGGTAACTTTCTATTAGTGGATTGCAGGGATGTATCACTAGTGCTGATCACGTAATTCCTAGCTGACTGGTTTAAGATTCTATTTCTGGGAAAACCAACTGTAATTAAGTCCTGGTTTGGTGACATGGAGCTTAGCATCAGGGTCTCCATTTGGAACCTATTGTCTTCTTTTTAACTCTATCTAATCGAAACACTGTTTTACGAATCACATAGGTTGGCCCCTTTCTTGTCCACCACCTTTGGAAAAGTTCCTGAGCCTTATTCTAAGAGATTTTATTTCAGTAGTTCTGGGATGTGGCTGTAGAATTTTTATTTTTAACCAGCATCCTAATGATTCTTATGCAAATAATCCCTGGACCACATTTTGTGATTTATCGACCTAGGATATTTTGAGAATCAATTGAGCACATCCCCGAATTTCAATCCTGCAGCATCCAAATGAGTTCAAGAAAACAAAAGCTAAAAATACCTCATTAAGCCAAGCCAGAAAGGAAGTTTATGTGTGCTCCTTGGAGATTTAACCCTTCTTCTCATATTTACTTCCTCTGCACTTCTTCTACAATGAGTTCTACTTAGGTGAATGCTAAGGAAGAGGGACATCAAATAAAACAGTTTATAGTTCCTGTTAAGTACTATCTAGGAACAGAAAATGGGAAGCCATTTTCAGGAAACTGGGAGATCAAAAACAATCAGACTTATAGCAGGAGCAAGCTGAGGTAAAACTCCTTTGTAACCTTGAGTTTATTCTTTATTATGATAAGTGCCCTGGCATTTCACTGCTTTGGCATTTCATTTCTCCAGCACAGTAAGATTTGAGAACTCTGCCTTATTGCAGGCAGTACTCATACTAACACTTTACTTTCATTTGTAAGTTCCAGAAAATTTTACTGATGCTAATTTCTGCTGAAGACTTATAATTAGGGCACTTTAATTATTGTCATTTTAGAGATGGCAAAAGAGAAACATACAGAAAATGAGAACTCAGTACTCAAATGACTAAAGTAAAGATCCAGGTTAACACTATCCATTGCATTGTGTAAGATGCAAACCTTCTGTTGGTGTGGTCTCTCTATTTTATTGGTCATTTTCAGAGACATTTACCATATTTTTCTGTGTATAAGATGCAATTTTTTTTTTTCTAAAATCGTTAGACTGGAGTGTCGGGCCTAAGCCGGCTAGAACGAGGCGGGGAGCACAGAAGACAGTTGTGTGGCACGTGGCGCAGACACTTCCCGCCCAGGAGCTGCCCTGCCGCTGCATTTTCTGCGGCTGCATATGGAGAAGCTTCGGTAGCCGGGGAGCTGGAGGTCAGAGAGGCAGAAGCCTGAGTGGCTGTGGCTGGGACTGTGGGACTGAGGGAGTCTAGGGAAGAGGGTGCTTCCGGGGCTACTGCCCTTAGCGGTTAACTCCGCCCAGCTCCGCCTCCGCGGGGGAGGGGGTGTTGCGACTGCCAATTGGGGGTGGGCTTCTGAGCTCTCCAAGCCAATTTCTTCCAGCCACAGGACCTTGCTCTTTTTCTCTTTTTTCCCCTCCAACTCACCTTCTGTCTTTTCCCACACACCTGCACTCCTGCCTTGTGCCTCCCCAGAGGTCTGAGGTTAGGGTTCTCAACCAGGGTCTTCCTTAGGTGGCGTCTGGACTCTACTTACTGGTTGGAAGAGTTGGGTGATCTTTTTTCTCTTTTCCCTCAATTTACATCTTTACAAAATTTATCTTTATTGTTGAAAGTATTACAAATGTCCCCCCCACACATACACACAGGAACCCCCTTCTCCCCACCCCCGCCCCCTTTCCAGGCCTTCACCGCACTATTTACATTTCAGGTTTGGGCACACACACCCCTTCCAAGGCACCCACTTTCCATTTCCTCTGGAGGCCAGGAATTCCTTGCCACGCCCAGGAAGTTACTTTTGTCAAATTTTCACTTTCTATCTCATTGATTGTGAGATAAAGAGAGTCGCCATCTCTTTTTTGTCCCCTCCAGCCACCCACCCCTTCCCTAACCAAATCTTGGCAGTAGAAAGGGTTTCCTTTCAATTCTCAGAAGGGATAGGGAACAGAAGAGGGAAGGAATCTCACTTTTGAGATATGTGTTTAAGATTCAGTGCAATGTTCTGATGAGAGTAAAGGGCAAGTTAGACTTATTTATTTATATTTATTATTTTTTAAATTTATCTTTATTGTTGAAAGTATTACAGATGTCCTCTTCTCCCCACCACTAGCCCCCTGCACCCCACTCTCTTCCCCTCTCCAGGCCTTCCCCGAACTATTATCTGTCCATAGGTTATGCATATATGCATATAAGTTCATTGGTTAGTCTCTTCCCGTCCCCCCATTCCCTCTGGAGACCTATTTTTATTTATTTATTTTTTCAATCTTTAATTTCTTTATTGATTAAGGTATTACATATGTGTCTTCATCCCCCAATTAACCCCCAACCCCCTTCACCCCCCACTCATGCTCTCATCCTATTTTTGAAACAGTGCTTTAGGGGTGTACGGCAAAGACTGATAGTATTATTATGGGCAATTTTCTATGTGGCACACCAACTACAGAATAAAGTAGGCTGTGCAAAACAGAAAACAAATGAAATAAAATCGTTAGACTGAAAATTGAGGGGCATCTTATACACGGGAAGTCAGCCGAGCAGGGAGCCATTGGGTGCGTAACTGTCCATACCTTGTCAAACAGGCTTCCTCCAATCACGAGCCTTATCGTTACTGATGTCAGCTGATGCCGTAATTGGAGGTAGAGGTAGAGAGTGTGCATATGCAAAAGGGACCAGAGCGTTCTGAGCCCATAAAAATGTAAAAAAATAAAAAGATAAATACGGGTAAGCAATTGTCTTACTCTGCAAAAGTCAAATTGAGTGTAATCAGCTATGCAAAAGAGCATGGAAATAGAGCTGCAGTAAGACAATTTGGACCTCCTCCCACTGAGTGTATGGTCAGACAGTGGAGAAAACAGGAAGAATAACTCCTTAAGATGCCAAAAAAGAAGAAGGCCTTAAGAGGAAAACCAGCAAAATGTTTAAAATATTGATTGCTTAATTTTGGGTTGGAAAAGTGGAGGGTGTCTTATACACGGGAAAATACAGTACTGACAGAGACTTTGAAGAACAATGTAAGTCTTTGCTTATGAGAACATGGAGAAAGTTAAAATATGATATGTGGCAAAGGTTCTGACTTTAAGATTTCATTTTACTTTGCAAGCTTCTTCTCCAAGGTGATGTTTCTTGCCCTGAGGTATGAAAATGGGGGACCATTTTGTGAGATAACAGCCAGAGTTAGCTGTATAGAGCTGCCAGAATTTCAATAAGAAGAGGACCCCTCTACATCCCAGTAATACAGTCTGTTATTAAATAGAATGGACAGTTTACAGAGAAAATATCCAAGCCACTTTGAAGAGCTTTGTTGTTCAACTGGTAATCATCAGCAGGGCAGCTCTCTCTGACTTCACATCTGGGACACCAATAGAATTTATAATTCAGAATAACTGTGAAAGGAAATCCATTCCAAGGTTAGCTTATTGCATTTGGGTGGTGGTGTTTTTTCAAAGAAAAGATGAAAAATCTATGTGCCTTAGAAATCATGTAATGCATTTTTCATTATTCTTTTGCCTGATATAACATCCCCTTATTACCTTTTCTAATATAGAGGCTAGGTTACTGTAATCCAGCAGTCACTCCCAACAAACATGTCATTATTATGTGGCTTGCTCTGACTTTCCTCCCTCCATAACCCCTTCTTCCATAAGCTCCTATGCACTCAGCCACTCACTGATAATAAACTGTCATTCTACTCTGAAAATAAGTGAGCTACTCCTAACAACTCCTCAGCAATCTATGAAAATAAGTGGGGAGATGAGAATTCAGAATGCATTCAGTCTTACAGCTGGCACAGCTGTGCTCTGAATTTGGTCAGTGGATATATTTACTTTAGAAGGTTGTGAAGCAGTGGAAAATAGGAATTTTGCAAATATCAAACTTTTTGCCCTTTCATTGCTATGAATTTTAATACCTGACAATTGGCCAATTAAGAAAGAATCTGTACATACTTTACATGATTCAATTGCCATAACTCAACACCCTTCTATTTTGGGAGACTATAAATGCATGATTGTATTACATAATTATATATTATATTATCTACAACTAATAGAGACATTATTGTATGGAAATGTCAGGTTTAAATGTTAAATACTGTTAAAGTGAAAATTCTTTGTTTGGTTGCATATAAATGGAATAAAAAGTTGCAATTTGGTTAGCCTGAACAGAGTTCTCAGCATAGTACAGAAATTAAGTATTTAAGTCATATTGAGAGTGACACTTTGTCCTCAAGGGATCTATAAACAGCATTTATCACATTCAAGGGAAGACTTCTCATTTGAGCTCCTAGAAATATTCCCAGGGTATCTTTCACCCCTGCCAGCTGTTGTCATAGTCTGACAGTGGGTGTATCAGAAAGGCATCAATACCTAAGTGACTATACCTTGTCAATTCAATATGGTGTGGCTTTGGTCATCTATACCCTGACTATATTGATCAAAGGAGAAGTAAATGTAGGAAAAAACATTTAAAAAATTAAAATGTCTCTCTGATAAGTTGTCAAATAGTGAGAGCTTTTTGTTCAATACTAAACTATTTTTAAAACTGCCACCCAACTTAATTATTAATATTAATCCTTTCATTATTAAACTGTAAAACATTGAGAAATTTATATTTTGAAGGAAAAGCAATGTAGACACATGTACCTATAGCTTTACCCCTGGGAATTTCCATTCAATGGCAAGTTCATTAATTCCTATATTTTCTATAGCAGAGGATAATGGAGGAAAAAGCTGAAGTATTCCCATGCACAGTTATGAAAAAAGGGATCATCATAGCTAGCTCAGCAATAAGGCCATAACAATACTTAATATCTAAGTATTCTGATAGTTTCCAGTGCAAATGGAAGTGAAAGTAAAAAAGGGAGATTGCATCTGTAAAAGGGAATGAGGGAGGAGGAGGCCTACATAGCAGCCCATGTCAGGGAAGAACTAAAAAGACTGACCTCAGTAGAATGTACCAAGGAAGTCCTCACTGCATACAACAAAGCCTCCAGAGGATACCAGCACCATCATGAATGAGAAGCAAAGAAGGTACCACAATTCTATGCACCTACTATATGGCAGGTCCTGTGCTTGATGGTTTACATCTCTGTGATCTCCCTTAATCTTCACAAAACTATAGTGGAGATGAGAAAATGCAGGTTAAAAGAGGTTATGTATCTTGCCCAGTTCTGCCACCTATCATTTATGTATCATTAAACTTATGACCAAACTATATCATCTCAGGCATACTTCCTTAGCCACAATTAAGAATATTACTAAACCTGAAAGTTGAAGATGGTTAGAAGTCCCTCCTTGGACACTGATTATAGTCTTACCACTGTGACTTTGGAAACTCCTGGTGCATTGTTGGAAAAGTTCTCTATATCTACAGCTTTTCTGAATTCTCCCTTCATTTGCTTATCTACTGTGAAACCTGACAATTCCCTGAAAACATTTTCCTTTTTTCTACCATCATCATAAATGGGCACTGTTAGGTTTTCCTTTCTTAATTCATAAAACTTGAATGCTGAGATTGGTACCTTCCTTGTTCCCCAAAGTTGATTACAGATTCTTACTCCCCCTCCCTCATATTAGAAACCCTGTTCCGATTAGATCACATAGTCATTATAGTTCACTTTTTTTTAAAAAAGAATAGCATTAACCTGGAAAAATTCAAATGTAGTTGATCAATCTCTTGCTCAGCAGAAAAGCATGAAACAATCATGTAGACTGGTATCTATAACGCTATATGTGTGATCAGACAAATCCAATGAACACTCAACAAATCCCAGCAGTTTTCATAAATGTCTCCTAAATTTTGCTTCTTGCTCTCTGAAATCAATTTTTAATACCTTGTTTATTATTCCTAAATATTCAAGCTATCCATCATTGCCCTATGTCTCATACTTCACAGAGACAATAGGAAAGCCATCAGAAGGGAATTGACACATTATCATTAAATCAGAATAAACTCAGTATTGCCTGCTTCTACAGTTGCCTTTCTGTCCAACGGAGAAAGAAGAAGGAATTCTAATAAGCACATTGCCTTCAGACCACTGTTTCCACAAGACCGTGAGATAAATATAATCCACAGATCAGTTAAAAGCCACAATGGAGGAAATGAAGAAAAAACGACAAAGAGTTGGCCCAGAAGTAGGAGATTAAAAAATATATATAGATATACCCGCATACAAATTTCCTGAAGGATAGGTTCTCACCAAGAAGTACAGAAACTGTATCTTTTATTGAAAACTAGGTGAGAGAAATGGGTTACAGGATTAGTCTCAGTTTATTCCAAAGGATAAGAAATATAGCTAGGAAGAATGACATGCAGAAGCCATATTTGCAAGAAGTCATCTGCTTTGTGGTAGTAGAGAAGGAGAAATTCTTTGGGTGTAAAACCTAAATGGCTACAGTGGCCCTGACTCCAGGAAACCTACAAATAGATGGTACAGGAAAGCCAACTCACTCAGTGAGTGATGAATAATACAGAAAGGAGCTGTCATAGCATTTCTACAAAGATATCATAAGAAATTATATGAAAAAGATCAGTGGGATTTAGAAACAAAAGAAAATTCACCAGAATATGGTACAAAATAACAGATTATGTAAAAAATCAATCAATCGATTTTAAAAAGGAAGATTGTAGATAAGAAATATGCAGTTGGGATAAATTGATGAGAAAACAGAAGCAATGAAGTATGAGTTGGAATCACTAAGGAAATAAGAAAGTGAAGAGCAAAAATATCAGTAACAAAAGAAAAACTGGTGGAATCACAAAAAGAACAAATATGATGAGAAATAGGGTTGTAAATATAGAAGACAGAAATTAGAAAGCAAATAATGATGAGGCTAATAATGAAGTGAATAAAGAGTTGTAAAAGGATGGGTGAGAAAATGAGAAACTTATAAGCCAGGCAAAGGAGTATGAATGTATGTGTAATGGAATACCTGAAGATGAAAACTGAAAAAATGGAATGGAACAAATATTTGCACATATAATTAAAGAAAAATCTACTGATAAAAGGCAAATTTATATACAGAAAGAAATGTGTAAGGGCCACTGTGTGTAAGAAAAAAATGAACCAGAATGGTTATACTGGGAAATGTCCAGTAAAGTTAAGGGTTGTTAAAGATAGAGAAAGAATTCTTTGAGCTGCCATAAAAAAGATCAAGTACGTATTGTATAAGGAGAAAGGAATTAGGTTGGCTTCAGATTTCTCCACAGAAAAATTCTAAAAGACAGTGAAAAAACATTTGTAAGGTATTCAAGGGAAAAAAAAAAATGTGAGCCAATGATTTATATCCAGTCAAACTGTCCTTCATGTGTAAAGACTACAGACAAGTGCCTTTGGATTGGCAAGATTTCAGAGACTATTGTTTTTGTGAGCCTTTCTAAGGAAACCATAAGAGGACTATTTTGAGCAAAAAAGTGATGAAAGAGTACATTAAACCAAATGATTGACAATGAACTTTGAATATATTTAACTGTATAATTAAGACCAAAACAAAAGTGGCATAGAGTGACAGAACAGAATGTAAGTGGCATATGCCTTGAAAATACAAAAATTATATAATTAATACAAATTGGAAGGAGAATGAAAGAATGTGTAGGCAGAGTAAGTCCATTTCTGACTTCATTTGTAATAGATGGGGAGCAAAGAAACAATCTACACTAATAAAAGACAAAGATGCTAATTGACTGTACCTTTGCTATGCCCCAAGCCACGCCCACCAGCCAATAAGAGCGACTATATGCAAATTAACACAACCAAGATGGCGGCTGGAAGCCATGAGCTGGGGCAAGCAGGAGGCTTGGTTGCCAGGCGATGGAAGAAGCTAAGCTTCCCGCAAGCCCTTAGCTGGCTGTGACCTCTGCTCATGGCAACAAAGTTTTAATTATAGAAGACAAATAAATCCCAGATACCTGATTCCAGCCAGCCTCCATTGGGAGCTTGGGTGGCTGGGGGCCGAGGCCAGCCTGCAAACAGCCATCAGCCCCTCACCCAGGATGGCCACACCCTCATGGGGTAAGGGTCCCCGCTGGGGAGCTTAGCCAGCCTGAAAACGGCCCTCAGCCCCTCACCCAGACTGGCCATGCACCCCAGCAGGACTGCCGACCCTGAAAGGGCTGTGGCCAGCCTGCAAACAGCCATCAGCCCTTCACCCAGGCTGGCCAGGCACTCCAGGGGGAACCCCTACCCTGAAGGGGCTGTGGCCAGCCTACAAACAGCCATCAGCCACTCACCCAGGCTGGCCACACCCTCATGAGGCAAGGGACCCTGCTGGGGGGCTTGGCAAGCCTGCAAACAACCATCAGCTCCTCACCCAGGCTGACCAGGCACCCCAGTGGGGACCCCCACCCTGAAGGGGGTGTGGCCAGCCTGAAAACCGTCCTCAGCCCCACACCCAGGCTGGCAAGACACCCCAGGGGGGACCCTCACACTGAAGGTGCTGTGGCCAGCCTGCAAACAGCCATCAGTTCTTCACCCAGGCTGGCCAGGAACTCCTATATAATAAAAGGGTAATATGCAAATTGACCCTACCAGCAGAACGACTGGGAATGACTGGTCACTATGACACACACTGACCACCAGGGGACAGACGCTCAATGCAGGAGTTGCCCCCTGGTATTCATTGCGCTCCCACAGGGGGAGCTCTGCTCAGCCACAAGCCAGGCTGATGGCTGCCAGTACAGCGGTGGTGGTGGGAGCCTCTCCTGCCTCCTCAGCAGCACTAAGGATGTTCGACTGCAGCTTAGGTATGCTCCCTGCTGGCAAGTGGACATCCCCTGAGGGCTCCCAGGCTATAAGAGGGATGTCTGACTGCCAGCTTAGGCCCGGTCCCCCAAGGAACAGGACTAAGCCAGCAAGTGGTCATCCCCCAAGGGGTCCCAGACTGTGAGAGGGCACAGGCTGGGCTGAGGGACACCCCCAGAGTGCACTGATTTTTGTGCACTGGGCCTCTAGTTTAAATATGATGAGGCATAGTAACATTTGAAGGAAGTAATAGTTGCAAGTTAGAACAAAAGAAAATACTGAGAAAGAGTATATGATTCAATTAATTACTTTATTATATAACAAGAACTAACATATTTTAAATAGACTTGTAACACCAATTGAAAAAGAAATTTAAGATTAGATCACAAAGCAAAAATTCATGCTGGATAGTGCCAAGTAAAAAATATATAAATGGTAAATACAAAGAAAATAAGCCAAAGGTCAGGTTCTTAATATAAAACAACTTGTAATTTACCCCCCAAACATTAAAAAGGACAGAGATGAACATTTTATAGTGATAAAGGATGCAATTCACATGTAGGATAAAATAGCTATATACCTAGCACCAAGTAAAATAATATAAGCATTTGTAGAGCATAAATCATAAGAAACAAAAGGAGGAGATTCCAAAATGGTGGTGGAGTAAGTGGAAGCTACACTGACACACTCCAAGGACCAAGCTGGAATTACAACTAAAATAGAGAAAAAACTTCCTGACTAATTAACTGAAGAGTAGCTAGAGAAGACCCTAATAACCAAGGATGGAATGTGGAGACCATATAGAGAGGGTAGGAAGCATGGAGGTGTGAAGGGGCTGGTTAGGCTCTCACAGACAACAGCTGAAGTTCCAGAGAGAGATATCTCAGCTGTGGGGGTTTCCCACTGAAAACTCTAGTGTCTAAACCAGGGGTGGGCAAACTTTTTGACTCGAGGGCCACAATGGGTTCTTAAACTGGACCGGAGGGCAGGAACAAAAGCATGGATAGAGTGTTTGTGTGAACTAATATAAATTCAAAGTAAATATCATTACATAAAAGGGTACGGTCTTTTTTTTTTTTTTAGTTTTATTCATTTCAAATGGGCCGGATCTGGCCCGCGGGCAGTAGTTTGCCCACGGCTGGTCTAAACCCTAATCTGGGCTCCCAAGCCCAGAGCACCAGAACTAAGAAGGGTGCCCAAAGTACACTTGGCTGTGAAAATTAGCAGGGTTGTTGTATGTCTCTACCTGAAATGCAGTGACCCTCTTAAAGGCCAACAAATAAATTTTCATGTTCAGCCACTGACCTTGAGCTTTGGCAGAGGGAAGGCAGAGTGGATTGGGGCTGGGAGAGCAGCAGCAAGGGTTGGGGGCTCTGGGGTTAGAGCTTGGAAGGCAGACACTTGGTTTCCTGTGCTGAGTCATTCCCTCATACTGAAGAGGACATCTTTCTCAGGCATACCTTTACCATGCAGGAAGTTTTTGCCTGGGGGGAAAAGTCAATCGCCCCACTATATTGGCTTTAACCTCTCACCCTAACCTGGGTTAATAGCCATAGGCTAATCAAGACAAACTAACAATCAGACTTCAGACAGAGGCAGGTCACTGGAGGCTTTGAGTCTTTGCCTATTCTAATTCAGGGCCCAGGGCTAGGAAAAGCAGGTCTTTGTGCACATCTTAGTCCTTTCCAAAGGCACCCAGCTTCAGCAGAGGGAGCCACAAGCTGTGGATTGCTAATAGCTCCAAATAGAGTACTCAGGCCAGTCAGAACATCTGACATTGTCCTGTACTAGAGATTGGGTGTCATAGCAGATCTATCTAATACATAGACACAAACCCAATCAGGCAACCAAAATGGGGAGACAAAAAAACAAGCCTCAAATGAAAGAACAAAAGAATTCTCCAGAAGAAGAGCTAAATGAATTGGAGATAAGAAATTTATCAAACATGGAGTTCAGAATAGGGATGGCAAGGATGCTCAAGAACAAGAAAAAATATATAGTAACTATGCAGAATGACACATCAATCATAAAGAACAAAGTGGAAGGAATACACAGCAAATTAGGGGAAGCCGAGGATCAATTCAGTGAATTAGAATACAGGGTAGAAAAAATCACTCAGAGAACCAAAAAGATAAACAAAAAAACAAAACAGGAGGACAGCTTAAGAGAGCTGTGGGACAACATGAAACATAACAATATTTGAATCATTGGCGTATCATAAAGGAAGAAAGTGAGCAAGGAATAGAGAACATGTTTGAAGAAATAATAGCAGAAAATTTCCCTAACCTGGTGAAGAAAAAAGTCACAGAAGTTTAGGAGGCACAGAGAATCCCAAGCAAGGAGAACCCAAACAGGCCCCTGCCCAGACACATCATAATTAAAATGCAAAAACTTAAAGACAAAGAGAAAATCTTAAGGGCAGCAGGAGAAAAGCAATTTGCTACCTACAAAGGAGCTCCCATAAGACTGTCAGCTGATTTTTTATGAGAAACTTTACAGGCCAAAAGGGAATGGCATGAAGTATTTAAAGTAATGAAAAGTAAGGATCTGAAACCAAGATTACTATATACAGCAAGGTTTTCATTCAAAAATAGATGGTGAAATAAAGAGTTTCTCAGACAAAAAAAAAAAAAAAAAAGCTAAAGGAGTTTATCACCACCAAACCAGCACTGAGAGTAATGCTAAAGAAACTTCTGTAATGAGAAGAAATAGAGATGGAAATAATAGGCATAAAGAATTAAAATGGCAATAAATAAGTACCTATCAATAATAAACTTAAATATAAATGGAATAAATGCTCCAATCAAAAGACATAGGGTAGCTGCATAGATAGAAAAACTTGATCCAAATATATACTGTCTACAAGAGACCTACCTCAGAACAACTGATTCATACAGGATGAGAGTGAAGGGATGGGGAAAGAATTTTCCCATGTCAATGGAAATGAAAAAAAAAAAGCTAGGATAGCAGTAATCATATCTGAAAACATAGACTTAAAAATGAAGGCCATCACAAAAGACAAAGGTGATTACATAATACTAAAGGGATTGATCAAACAAGAGGATATAACCCTGGTAAACATATATGTACCCAATATAGTGGCACCTAAATAAATAAGAAAAAACTGGAGAATGTCAAGGGAGAGATCAATAGCAATGAGTCACAGTAAGGGACTTTAACACCCTGCTGACATCACCATATAGATCTTCCAGACAAAAAATTAAAGAAACAGTGACTCTAAATGACACACTAGATCAGGTGGATTTAATTGACCTTTATAGAACACTAGAGGCCTGATGCACAAAATTCGTGCATGGGGGTGGGTCCCTCAGCCTGGCCTGCAATGACACAAGCATTCCCCCCCACTCTTGGTCGCTCCGTGCCCGCTGCCCAGAGGACTTCCACAGCCGGGATGGAACGCTTGCATTGTCACCATGGCTTTGAAGCAAGCATTCCTCCAGGCCGCTCACCCTGCCTGCTCTCAGCGGCCATCCCCCTGGGACTGGGGGACTCTGGCAAGGCTGAGAGAACTGGGCGCTGCCATCTTGTGGCTATGGGCACCACCATATTTGTGACAGAGTGATGGTTAATTTGCATATTTCCCTTTTATTAGATAGGATATCACCTGAAAACTACAGAATAGACATTCTTCTCAAGTGCACATGGGACATTTTCAAAGATAGATGAGATGTTAGGACTCAAAATAATTCTCTAAAAATTCAAGAAGATTGAAATCATATCAAGCACCTTCTAAGATCACAATGGAACTAAATTAGAAATCAATTACACTAAAACCATTTAAACACATAGAGGCTAAATAGCATGTTATAAAACAATGAATGGGTTACCAATAAGATCAAGAAAGAAACAAAAACTTCCTGGAAACAAATGAAAATGAATACACAATAACCCCAAATCTCTGGGACACAGCAAAAGAAGTCCCGAGAGTGAAGTTCATAGCACTGCAGGCCTATCTCAAAAAATAGGAAAAATTAATAATGAATCATTTAACCCTACAACTTAAAGGATTCAAAAGAGAACAACAGAAAATCTCTAAGTAGAAGAAAGGATAAAGATTAGAATAGAAAAAAAATGACATAGGGACTAAGAAAGCAATACAAAAGATAAATGAAACAAAGAGTTGATTCTTTGAAAAGATAAACAATATTGACGAACGTTTAACCAGACTCATCAAGAAACAGGGGACCCAAGTAAATAAAATCAGATACAAAAGCAGTGAAGTAACAGAAATACAAAGGATTGTAAGAAAATACTATGAGCAACTATTAGCCAACAAGCTGGACAATGCGGATGAAATGGACAAATTCCTAGAAAAATACAATCATCCAAAAGTGAATCAGGAACAAACAGAAAACCTGAGTAGGCCAATAACAATTGAGCATTGAAGCAGTAATAAAAAAAAAAACACAAACAAACAAACAACAACAACAAAAAACCTCCCAGAAAACAAAACCCTTCATCTGGATGGCTTCACAGGGGAATTTTGCCAAACATTCAAAAAAGAACTAACACCTATACTTCTCAAACTATTCCAAAAAATCCAGGAGGAATGAACACTTCCAAGCTCTTTTTTTGAAGCCAACATTATCCTAATTCCAAAACTAAGTAAGACGCTACAAAGAAAAGAGTATTACAGGATTACAGGCCAATATCCTTGATGAACAAAGATGCTAAAATCCTCAACAAAATATTAGCATATCAGACCCAGCAATATATTAAAAAGATCATATACCATGACCAAGTTGATTTATTCCAGGGATGCAAGGATGGTACAATATTTGCAAATCAATAAATGTGATACAGCACATAAACAAACTGAAAGCCAAAAACTACATGATAATACCAATAGACACAGAAAAAGCATTTAACAAAATCCAACACCTATTTTGGATAAAACTCTCAGCAAAGTGGGAATAGAGAGATCATAGCTCAACATAATGAAGGCAATACATAACAAACCTACAGCCAACATCATACTCAATGGGCAAAACTAAAACTATTTCCCCTAAGAACAGGAACAAGACAGGATGTCAGCTTTCACCACTCTTATTCAACATAGTACTGGACGTCCAAGCCACAGCAATTAGTTAAGAAGAAAACATAAAAGGTATTCAAACCTGAAAGTAGGAAGTAAAACTCTCATTATTTTCAGATGATATAATATTGTACATAGAAAACTGTAAAGACTCAACCAAAACACTACTAGATTTTATAAATGAATTCAGCAATCTAGCAGGATACAAAATTGACACCCAGAAACTGATGGCATTTTTATATATCAATGAGGAATTCTCAGGAAGAAAAACTAAACAAACAATCCCATTTACCATTGCAACAAAAAAGTTGAGATACTTAGGAATAAATTTAACCAGGAAGGTAAAAAACTTGTACTCAAAAACTACAGGATGTTGTTAAAGAGACAAAGTAAGGTGTAAACAAATGGGAGAATATACTGTGCCCATGGATTGGTAGAATTAACATCATTAAAATGTCCATACTACTCAAGGACATCTACAGATTCAATGCAATCCTTATTAAAATACCAACAGCATATTTCACAGTTCCAGAACAAATATTCCAAACATTTATATGGAACCAAAACAAATCCCAAATAGTTGCAGCAATCTTGAGAAAGAAGAACAAAGTTGGAGGGATCACAATACCAGATATCAAGTTATACTACAAAACCACTGTAATTAAAGCAGCCTGGTACTGGCACAAGAACAGACATGTAGATCAATGGTACAGAACAGAGACCCCAGAAATCAACCCAAGCCATTATGCTCAATTACTATTTGACAAAGGAGGCAAGAACATACATTGGAGCAGAGACAGTCTCTTTAATAAATGGTGTTCGGAAAATTGGACAGATACATGCAAAAAAAAAATGAAACTAGACCACCAAGTTATACCACACACAAGAATAAACTCAAAATGGATAAAAGATTAAATGCAAGATGTGAAACCATAAAAATCCTAAAAGAAACCACAGGTATCAAAATCTTAGACATTTCTCATAGCGATATGTTTGCAGATACATCTCCAAGGCAAAGGAAACTAAGAATATAAACAAATGGGACTATATCAAAATGAAAAGCTTCTGCACAGCAAAAGATACCACCATCAAAAATGAAAATGGAACCTACTGTATGAGAGAACATATCTGGCAATGATACCTCGGATAAAGGGTTAATATCTAAACTATATAAGGAACTCATATAACTTAACAAAAGAAGTCAAACAATCCAATTAAAAAACGGGCAAAGGACCTAAATAGATACTTCTTCAAGGGGGACATACCGCTGGCCAAGAGACATATGAAAAAATGCTCAAAGTCATTGATCATTGGAGAGATGCAAGTTAAAATCACAATGAGTTATCACCTCACACCTGTCAAAATGGCTACCATCAACAAATCAACAAATGACAAATGATGTCAAGGATGTGGAGAAAAGGGAACCCTTGAACACTATAGGTGGGAATGCAGACCGGTGCAACCATTAAGGAAAACAGTATGGAGTTTCCTCAAAATATTAAATATGGAACTGCCCTTTGATCTAATGATCCCATTTCTAGGAATATATCCTAATAGACCTGAAACACCAATCAGAAAATATGTATGCACCCCCATGTTCATAGCAGCACAATTTACAATAGCTAAGATCTGGTAAAGCCCAAGTGCCCATCAGTAGATGAGTGGATTAAAAAAGCTGTGGTACATTTATACCATGGAATACTATGCAGCAAGAAAAGAGAAGGATCTCTTCCCCTTTGAGACAGCATGGGGGAGACCTGAAGAGTATTATGCTAAGAGAAATAAGCTAGTCAGAGAAAAACAAGTATCACATGATCTCACTCATATGTGTACTCTAATGAACAAAATAAAGTGATGAACAAAATAGACCCCTAGACATAGAAACATGGAACAAATCGTTGAATCTCAGAGGGAAGGCAGAGGTGGGTGGGTGGGAAGAAGTCAACCAAAGACCTTGTATGCTTTTATGCATAACCCATGGGCACAGACAATAGGGTGGTGAATGCCTGGAGTGGGGAGCAGGGGCAGGCTAGAAGAGGTCAATGATGGAATGAAGAGGACATATGTAATACTCTCAACAATAAAGATTTAAAAAAAATAATAATAAACAGTGAACCATCTGGACAAAGAGAAAGAAAAAGAAATAAAAGGAGAAATAGATAATACACTAGTAGAATAATAATTCTTCTCTCCCAGTCTATGTCAAATCAAGCGAACAAAAATAAGTAAAAATTTTGACGAACTAGATAATATAATTAATAGGTAACTTTTGTTATATATTGAATGCTGTACTCAAAAGATAAAGAAGGAAAAATCCTTTCCAATAGATTCTACAAGGTATGCTAATATTGATATAGTTCAAAAACTACTTTCTGATTATAATAAAATAAGTCTACAACTTTATAAATCTTGTTTGCAATCATAAAAACTGTGTTTTCTCCCTGTAAATGAAAAAAAAAATTCTCACAATACTTGACAGTTAAAGAAATAATAGAATATTGATGACTGTCTTCAAAACATATCATTAAAGCATTATATATCAGTACCTTTGAGATATATCTAAAGTAGTGTGCAGGGGAAAATTCATGGATATATATATATTATATCAGTAATAAAGCAGAATGAAATTAAATGAATTAATAATTTGATATGACATTAGAAATATAACAGCAAATTAATTAACACAATTTTAAAAATAATCTTATCTAATAAAAGACGAAAAGGGTAATTGACCATACCTTCGCTACGCTTCCCATTGGCTAATCAGGGCAATATGCAAATTAACCGCCAACAAAGATAGTGGTTAATTTGCATAGTAAGCTCCAAGCAGTGGAGTGAAGCCAAACATACCTGAAGCCTGCCGAGCAGCGAGGCCTCATGCCCCCAGGATCAGCGGAGCCTCGAGGCCTCAAGGACCCCGGGATCAGCAGAGCAGCGAATCCTGATGGCTGAGAGGGGGAGATGCTCTGGCCGAAGCCCAGCCAGAGTGAAGGCCTGGGTCCCGGGTGCCAGAGGGAAACTGTTACCAGCAGCCAAGGGAAAGGAAGGCCTATTGCACAAATCTCTTCGAGCAACCGTCCTCTAGTGATTTAATAAAATTAGAAAGAGAAGTTGAATTAAATAAAGAAAACATATTAGAACTAATTAATAAACCCCAAAATATATCTGAAGCTAATCTAATTAAGAATTTTAAAAAAGGGGAAATCACTAACAGAAGGTAAGAAGTGTTAAGAAGGAAATAACCACAGAATCTGAGTTAATTAAAAGAATGAGAGTTTACTTTCCTCAGACCTACACAATTAAATTTGCAAGTCTGAATGTACAATGTAATATTTTAGGAAAATATAATTTACTGAATTATTACCAGAAAAGTTAGAAAATATGAACATATATCTTTATATAAAGTAAATGAAAAACATGACCAAAATGCTATCCCTTCAAACAGCAATTAATTTCAGATGGTTTCATGGAATATTCTTTAAAACTTTGAAAGGGCATATAATTACAAACCCGATAAAACTCCTCCAAAACAAAAAACTTCCAAATTCTATTTATAAAGTGAGTTTAGCACATTTATTTCAATGCAAAACTTCTAAACAAAAATGATTTCAGCAAAAGTGGCAAAATAGGGCCTCTTAAAATTTTCTCCTCCATAAAATCAAGAAAATGGTAAAAAATTGTCAAATTGAAATTTTTTTCAGAACTCTGTAAATCAACCAAATGCTTGCAACAATCTTGAGAATGTCTATTCAAGAAAAACTTAAATTTTAGCAACACCAGCAAGCAATGTGACACTTTACCTTGTCCCATTCTGATTGGACTCTCTCCAGATTGAAGGCAGACTTGAAAACTAGCAGCACAGCAGCAATTAGAGAAAGTGGAATGAGATTGGAGCTGCTTCAACCTCCTAGTTCACAGGTAACTGCCATTATTCGCCCTCTGTCTAATGATTTTCTAGGACAGCTTACTTGCAAGGCTGTCTGTATTTGACATGTCTCAAAGCTCAGTCAGTGCAAACAAGCCTTTCTCTGTGAGACATTTGTTAAAAAGTTACTGGGAAGTGTTTGGCTTTGTGGCTGCATAGGAGGTAAATAACAACTGGGGTAAACCATGAATTATAAACCAAATGCTGTAAAAGGAAAAGCTGGGGAATGAGGTGTTCATGGGGACTTTTGAAAGCTCTGACATATGCCTGGTAATCTTTAAGGTCATGCACATGTGTTGGCCTATTCCAAAGGCTGTGCACATATTCAGATGTGTCAGTGTGCTCAGAAAAGTCTTAAGAAGGACCTAAACTCTCTTGTCTGGCTGATCTTTAGTCTCCTCAAGTAGGAAGTGAAAGCTAAGGCAGAGTTGTCACCTGCCTTGCTGAATGTTGAAGGTATGCCCCAACATGCACACAGAACCACTCAGCAAAGCCTAGGAAACTTATTGGATTAAAGTATTTCAGGAAATCCCTGTCCAGTTATTAGCTGACCATTAAGATAACTGGACAGAGACTTTTTCAGCATTTACATGTGACAAAGAATATCTTCTTTAGAGAGTTAACTTAGAAAAGCAGCAAGAAGAACAAATCCTGAGGAAAGAGTAGCACACTATATTATTTAAAGTGTTAAGTTTTAACAAAAATACATGACACATAAAGAAACATGAAATAAAAAGAAATCCATAGACATATCCCTGAAGAAATTCAGATGTTGGATTTACTAGACTAAGAGTTTGAGTCAGTTTTCAAAAATATGTTTAAAATACTAAAAGGAACCATGTCAAAAGAACTAAAGGAAAGTATTAGAATGCATTTCACCAAATAGAAGATATCAATGAAAAAATAAAACTTATAAAAAGAAGTAAATAGAAATTCTTTAGTTGAAAAGTACAATGACAAAGTTGAAAATTTTACTAGAAGAGCTCAATAGTAAATTTAAGCAGGCAGAAAAAAATCAACATATGTGAAGATAGAGCAATTGAAATTATTTAATGTGAAGAACAAAAAGAAAAACAAACGAAGAAAAGTAAATAGAGACTTAGAACCTTGGAACACCACCAATAGTATCTAGATATGAAAAGTGAAGTCTCAGAAGTAGCAGACAGAGACAAAGGGTTAGAAAAAATGTTGAAGAAATAATTGTTAAACACTCCCCAAATATGAGGAAAGATATTCATATACATATTTGGGAAGTTCAATAAATGCCAAGATAAAGTAAAAGAGGTCCATACCTGAACACATCATAAGAACTTGAAAGCCAAGGAAAAGAGAAAATTGAAAGTAGCAAGAGAGAAATGACTCATCATGTGCAAGGAATCCTCCATAAAATTAACAAATTATTTCTTATCAGAAAGCATGGAGGTCAGAAGGTAGTAGAATGACTTTCAAAGGCTGAAAGAAAATTCTGTTAAGCAAGAATTTTATATATGACAAAATTATCCTCAAAAAATAATGAGAAATTAAAACATTCTTAGATAATGAGAGAGAGAGAGAGAGAGAGAGAGAGAGAGAGAGAGAGAGAGAGAACTTATGGCTAACAGATCTGACATAAGAAATACTAAAGGAAGTGCTCAAAGGAAATTAATAAGATAAAAGGACAATAGATAATATTTCCAATCCACATAAAGAAATAGAGAACCACTAAAGGCAACTAAACAGGTAAATAAAGAAGATTATAAGTACATTTTTGTAATTCCTTTTTTCTTCTATATAATTAAAATACAAATAAACTAAGTTGATGGATGCTCAATGTATAAAGATGTAGTTTTATGACAATAACAACACAAAGAAGATAAGTTAGAGGACTCACTCTTATTTCAAAAGTTCTTACAGTGCTACAGTAATTAAGACTATGGTTTTGGTAAAAGGATAGACATAAAGACCAATAGAATAAAATTGAAAGTCCAAAAATAAACAGATAGTATTATAATCAATCTATTTTTAACAAAGGTGCCCCCCCCCCAATTCAACGAATTGTACTGAGACAACTGGATATTTACATGCAAACGAAATAAATTGAATCCCTACTTCACACCATATACAAAACATAACTCAAAATGAATCAAAGACCTAAATATAAGAAGTGAAAATATAAAACTCTTAGAAGAAAACATAGCAGTAAGTCTTCATGACCTTGGGTTAAGCAATGGATTCTCAGATATGACACCTATAGCACAAGAAACTAAAGGAATAAAAGTTTAACTGTATCAAGTTAAAGACATCTATGCTCAAAGGATACTATCTTAAATGTGAAAGGACAACCTATAGAATGAGGGAAAATATTTTCAAATTTTATATCTGATAAAAGTTTAGTGTCCAGACTGTATTAAGAACTGAATATGAAATTATAAAAGGACAAATAACCTAATTAAAATGAGAAAAAGGTTTGAATAGACATATCTCAAAAGAAATAGAAATAATCAATTAACACATGAAAAAGTGCTCAGCCCCGATAGGTATTGGGGAAATGAAAATGAAAACCACAATTAGGTATTACTTTACACACACTGGATCAATATAACAAAGACAGACAATTACAAGTGTTGTTAAGAATATGGAAAAATTGGAACTGTCATGCATTGCTTGTGGGACTATAAAATGAAACAGCTACTTTGGAAAATAGTTTGGCAGTTTCTCAAAATGTTGAAAAAAGGGTTACCATATAATCTGGTAATTCCATTCTTAGGTATATAATGAAGGGAAAAATTATGTCCACACAAAAACTTGTACATGGAAGTTATAGGAGATTTATTAATAATAGCCCCAAACTGAAACCAACCCAAATGTCCATCACTGAATAAATGCATAAACAAATGTATAGTATTCATCAATAAAATGAATGAAATGAATGCTACAACACAGCTGAACCTTGAGAATATCATGCTAAGTGAAAAAGCCATACACAAAGGTCATATAGTGGATGATTATATGTATATGAAATATCCAAATAGGTAAATGCACTCAGGTAAAAAGTAGATTAGGGGTTGAGAAGTGACTACTAATAGGTAAGGAGTTTCTCTCTGATGTGCTGACATATTCTGGAGTTACTGGTTATGGTTAAACAGCTTGATATTTTATTAAAATCACTGAATTGTACACTTTAAAAGGGTACATTAGAGTTCCCTGTAAATGTTGGAGATTAAACCTTTATCGGTGATAACATTAGCAAATATGTTCTCCCATGCAGTGGGCTTTCTTGTTGTTTTGTTGATGGTTTCCTTTGCTGTGCAGAAGCTTTTTATTTTGATGTAGGCCCATTTGTTTTTCTCTCTTTAGTTTCCAATGCCCTAGGAGCAGTATTAGTGAAGAAATTGCTTCAGCATATGTCTGCGATTTCGCTGTCTGTGTATTCCTCTAGTATTTTTATGGTTTCCCGTCGTATATTTAAGTCCTTTATCCATTTTGAGTTTATTTTTGTGTATGGTGTAAGTTGGTGGTCTAGTTTCATCTTTTTGCATGTATCTGCCCAATTTTCCCAACACCATTTATTGAAGAGACTGTCTTGACTCCATTGTATGCTCTTGCCTCCTTTGTCGAATATTAATTGGGCATAGTGGTTTGGGTCGATTTCTGGGGTCTCTATTCTATTCCATTGATCTATATGTCTATTCCTGTGCCAGTACCAAGCTGTTTTAAGAACAGTGGCTTTGTAATACAGCTTGATATCTGGTATTGAGATCTCACCTACTTTGTTCTTCTTTCTCAGGATTGCTGCAGCTATTTGAGGTCTTTTTTAAATTCCAGATGAATTTTTGGAATGTTCGTTCTAGATCTGTGAAATATGCCATTGGTATTTTAATGGGGATTGCATTGAATCTATAGATTGCTTTGGGTAGTATGGACATTTTGATGATGTTGATTCTACCAATCCATGAACACAGTATGTTCTTCCATCTGTTTATGTCTTCCTCGATCAACATTTACAGGGAACTCATACAACTTAACAAAAGGCAGATAAACAATCCAATAAAAAAAAAATGGGCAACGGACCTAAATAGACACTTTTTGAAAGAGGACATACATAAGGCCGAAAGACATATGAAAACATGCTCAAAGTCACTAATTATATGAGAGATGAAAATCAAAACGGCAATTCAGTATCATCTCACACCTGTCAGAATGGCTATCATCAACAAATCAACAAACAACAAGTGTTGGAGAGGATGTGGAGAAAAAGGAACCCTTCTGCACTGCTGGTGGGAATGCAGACTAGTGCAGCCACCGTGGAGAACAGACAACAGGGGGATGAGAGCATGAGTGGGGAGGGTGGTTTATGGGGGGATGAAGTCACATATGTAATACCTTAATCAATAAAGAAATTAAAGATTGAAAAAATAAAAAAATATGGAGTTTCTTCAAAAAACTAAAAATGGAACTCCTGTTTGACCCAGTGATCCCACTTCTAGGAATATATCCCAAGAAGCTAGAAACACCAATCAAAAAGGATATATGCACCCTTATGTTCATAGCAGCACAATTACAATAGTAAGACTTGGAAATAGCCTAAGTGTCCATCAGCAGATGAGTGGATTAAAAAACTGGGGTACATCTACACAATGGAATACTACGCTGAGGTAAAAAAGAAGGAATTCTTGCCATTTGCAACAGCATGGATGGAACTATGCTAAGGGAAATAAGCCATTCAGAGAAGATAAATACCACATGATCTCACTCATTTGTGGAATATAGTGAACAACATAGACTGATAAACAGGGACAGATCCAGAGACAGAGAAGCAGTGATCAGACTGTCAAACCTCGGAGGGAAAGTAGGGGAGGGGTGGGGGTAAGGGGGAGAGATCAACCAAAGGACTTATATGCATGCATATAAGCCTAACCAATGGATACAGACAACAGGGGGATGAGAGCATGCGTGGGGGGGGGGTGGCAGTTTATGGGAGGATGAGGCCACATATGTAATACCTTAATCAATAAAGAAATTAAAGATTGAAAAAATAAAAAAATAAAAAATAAAAGGGTACATTAGAGTATTGAGTTCTATCTAAATAATAAAACATACTGAAGCATCTCAAACAAAATATTAGTAAGCAGAATCAAGCAGTACATATTAAGAAACATTCATCCAGACCAATGGAATGTATTGTAGAAATCAAGAATTTAGAATTCTACTTAGAAATCTATTAAAATTATTGACCATATTAATTGATTCAAGGAGAAATTATATGCTCATCTCCATAGATGCTGAAAAGGCATTTGACAAAATTTAATGACAAGTCTCAATTTTAAAAATTCAATAAAAATAAATCAATACTTCTTTAACATGATTAACTATATTTATGTAAGTCCAAAATTCAATATCATTAGGGAAACAAAGACATCTTTATCACTAAAATCAGCAAGATGTCTGGAATGTCCACTCTATCCATTGTTATTTAACACTATCTACACTAATAAAAGACAAAGATGCTAATTGACCATACCTTCGTTATGCCCTAAGCTATGCCTACCAGCCAGTCAGAGCGACTATATGCAAATTAACCCCAAGATGGCGGCCGGCAGCCACAGAGCTGGAGCAAGCAGGAGGCTTGGTTGTCGGGTGATGGAGAAAGCCAAGCTTCCTGCAGGCCCTGAGCTGGCTGTAGCCTCCGCTCATGGCAACAAAGTTTCAATTATAGAAGACAAATAAATCCCAGCTTCGGTGGCTGGGGGTTGTGGCCAGCCTGAAAATAGCCATCAGCCCCTCACCCAGGATGGCCAGGCACCCCAGGGGGGACCCCCACCCTGAAGGGGCTGTGACCAGCCTGCCAACAGCCATCAGCCACTCACCCAGGCTGGCCACATTCTCATGGGGTGAGGGTCCCTGCTGGGGGGCTTGGCTAGCCTGCAAACTGCCAACAGCCACTCACCCAGACTGGCCAGGCACCCCAGAAGGAACCCCCCCCCCAATCTGAAGGGGGTGTGGTCAGCCTCAAAATGGCCCTCATCCCCTCACCCAGGCTGGCCAGGCACCCCGGGGGGACCCCCACACTGAAGGGGTTGTGGCCAGTCTGGCAAAGCACTCCTATATAATAAAAGGGTAATATGCAAATTGACCCTACCAGCAGAACGACTGGGAATGACTAGTCACTATGACACACACTGACCACCAGGGGGCAGATGCTCAATTCAGGAGCTGCCCTCTGGTGGTCAGTGCACTCCCACATGGGGGAGCTCTGCTCAGCCACAAGCCAGGCTGATGGCTTCCAGTACAGCGGTGGTGGTGGGAGCCTCTCCTGCCTCCTCAGCAGCACTAAGGATATCTGACTGCAGCTTAAGTCTGCCTTCTGCTGGCAAGTGGACATCCCCTGAGTGCTCCCGGGCTGCCAGAGGGATGTCTGACTGCCAACTTAGGCCTAATCCCCCAGGGAGTGGGCCTAAGCCAGCTGGTGGTTATCCCCCGAGAGGTCCCAGACTGCAAGAGGGCACAGGCTGGGCTGAGGAACCCCCCAGAGCGCACAAATTTTTGTGCACCGGGCCTCTAGTATATATAAAATAAAAGACATTCAAGTATAAAAATGGGAAAGAAGAAAAAAAATACTATTATTCTTTGCAGATACTATAATTTTTGAACTGGAAAATACAAGAGAATCAACTTACAAATGAAAAAAACACACAAGAATTTAGTAAGGTAGTGAAGTAAATGTTAATATATGGGATATATACATATACTAGAGGCCCAGTGCATGAAAATTCATGCACTGGAGGGGGTCCCTAAACCTGGCCTGCCCCCTCTCACAGTCTGGGAGCCCTCAGGGGCGGGAGGAGACCTGGCTATCAGGGGAAGGTGATTCCCCATCACACTCTGCTGCTGCCACTGCCTGCAATGGTAGCCTTGGCTGGCCCTGGTTACCTGAGCCTCGGGTGGCCCTGGGCAGCTGGGCAGCTGATATCCAAGGCTTGCCTGCACCTCAGGCTGGCCCTGGGCGGCTGGGGGTTGAGGGACTGGGGGACTCTGGAGGCCTTGCCATGTGCCTGCCACCCTGGCAGGGCTGAAGGGACTGGGTGCTGCCATCTTGTGGCTGTGGGCACTGCCATCTTTGAGGGCATGGCAGTCAATTAGCATATTTCCCCTTATTGGCTGTGGGTCTTGCCATCATTAAGTATGGGACAGTCAATTAGCATATTCCCTCCTTATTGGCTGTGGGCTCCGCCATCTTTGTGATGGCATGAGGGCCAATTAGCATATTTCCTCTTTATTAGATAATTATATATAACTAGAGGCCTGGTGCATGAAATATATGTGGGAGGGGGTGTCCCTCAGCCTGGCCTGCACCCTCTCTAATCTGGGATCCCACAAGAATTGGGCCTAAACTGGCAGTCGGACACCCCTCTCACAATCTGGAACCGCTAGCTCCTAACTGCTTGCCTGCCTGCCTGCCAGCCTGATCACCCTCTAACTGTTCCCCTGCCAGTCTGATTGATGCCTAACTGCCCCCCTGCTGTCCTGATGGCCCACAAATATATATAATTAAAAGTTCTGTTGCAAAAAAAATTTACAATAGCAAGATTATTACAAAATACCTAGAAATAAATTTATAAAAATGTAATACCTAAATGAAGAAAATGTTTTATCCCTTCAAACATCTAAAAAATTTACATCGCATATCTGGACTTATTTAATTTATAACTGGAGGTTTCTAGCTTTTGACCACCTTCACCCAGTCCCCCATATGCACCTCTGACAACCATCAATGTGTCTGTATTCTATATCTATGAGTTTGATTTTTTTCAGATTCCACCTAAAAGTGAGGTCATACTGTATTTGTTGTTCTCTGTCTGGCTTATTTCACTATTTTAACCATTTTAAGTATACTTTTTAGTAGTGTTAGAGAAAACTGTTTTATTTTTTAGCAAAGAATTGGATATTTATTTATTTATTTATGTATTTATAAACTAAAAAATTCAAATGTTTACTGTTTTAACTTTTTCCTTTTTATTCATAATTTAATTTACATCAATTATTTTTTTTATTTTTTATCAGCAATTATTTTAAGGGGATAAATGGTGAGAGAAAATAAAATAAAAAAGAAAACTTTTGTTGTTGTTAATCCTAACCCGAGGACATTTTGTCCATTTATTATTTTAGAGAGAGTGGAATGCAGGGGGAGAGACAGAAAGAGAGAAACATCGATGTGAGAGAGATACATCAGGGCCAGGGATCAAGCCTGCAACCAAGGTACAGGCCCTTGACCGGAATCAAGCCCAGCACCCGTCAGTTCATGGGCCTATGCTCTATCCACTGAGCCAAACTATCTGGAGAAAAAACAGAAATTTAAAAAAAAATTTTTTAAAAAATATTTTATTGATTTTTTACAGAGAGGAAGGGAGAGAGATAGAGAGTTAGAAACATCGATGAGAGAGAAACTTCGATCAGCTGCCTCCTGCACATCTCCTACTGGGGATGTGCCCGCAACCCAGGTACATGCCCTTGACCGGAATCGAACCTGGGACCCTTCAGTCCGCAGGCCGACGCTCTATCCACTGAGCTGAACCGGTTTGGGCAGAGAAAATTTTTAAACACTAAAAGGAATATAAGAATACAAGGATAGGCCTGCCATGTTCCTGTGTAGAAAGATTCAACATTAAACATATATAAATTATCCCCAAGAAATATATAAATATAATGTGGTTCTAATAAGAACACTAACAAGTTATTATTTTAAACCAAAATTATAGAAGCTGATTCTAAAATTGATATGGAAAAATATACAAGCAACAACATAAAAATATTCTGAAATGGAAGAGTAATGGGATTATATTTTGAATCTGGACCACTCCCCAGACATCTTCCCAAGTTGTAATGAATTGCTTATAAATTTCTTGTTGTTTCTCTCTGATATCTACCTTACATCATATTACCTATCTTTCTGTCAGTCAAATATGAACCCTAACTGTTGGCAGGAGTTTTTCCATGAGAGCTCTGAAAAGATTCATATCCAGAAGCATGTTTGGACATCTATTCCAGTGTCCCTGAACATTCTATGACAGGGAGCCCTTATCTGCCCAGAGCAAAGAGAAACTCTCATAGAGTGTTGCTCACTGCTATAGTCAAGCCTAGTCAAAGTTTAATTCTGACTTCATAAAGCTATTAATAAATCCTGAGAATCAAGGTACAATAGTGGGAAATGCAAGGAAAATTTTTATTATTATCATGAACCCAGAACTTTTAAACATTTCCTAATCTTCTACTTTGGGAATTACTCCACCATCATTTGTCATCTGATATTACCTACCTACTGAACAAAAAGGATCCTCAAAACCAGATGCAGAAATCTTGAGTATTTTAAAGCACATATACCCATGTTTGTGATATTTTTCTATTCATAAGGTAGACTTCAGACATTTTTCACAAGTATTTATTTGAAAAATGTAGTCAATTCTCTATCTTAATGGACATAATTGCACAGCATCATTCATACTGACTTGTTATGTGTTAGCTTCAAAAAAGAATAGATTCTCATTTCAATGAGCAAAGAGATTTGTACGTGTATGTAAGGTGATAGATAGTCTAAAGGAAGGTTCATGTAAATTTACTTACATGTATATTTTTCTCTGTAGATATAATTAAGCTGTTAAAAAGAAATATTTTCCTCAATGTATCTATTAACAAAATGTTAATGTACCTCCCAAGGTATTTTGCTTGTTACTTCAAACACAATTTAGGTTAAAGGAAGAAACAGCAACAGATTAATATTGAAAATGTAAGAATTAGTTAAGGTAGAGGTTTCTAAGATTAACTATTCAAATATGTGATATAAATATATTTATGGCTACTAGGATCTATTTTTCTAACTTCTGTAGCCTACAACTTTTTCTACCTAGTTTCTATTTTGCTCTTTTTATTTTTTTTATCTATTCTACTTCCCCTTTCCACTTTGAATTGAAATTTTCTGGATAAGGTTAAGAGTGAAGCAGCTATCACTTGGAGCTCCCCTCAGTACAATGTTTTACTAGACCTTGACAGTGCAAAGATGATTGCACTGCCTGGCATTTACTGCCTGTCTATCTGTGATCACACACTGACAATTTTACAGTTGTTTATCATTGAGTGATCAATCTACTAATTCAATTTATTTATTAAGGTGACTGAAAAAAACTGGACTACACTCAATATCTTCTTCATGATTGCCCCATAACATAATCGAACAAGTTGTTATGTGTAATAAAGTAATAAAAGATTGTCTAAACACTGTCAGTAGTGTTCTGTGAAAGCATGTCTCCATTGTAAACAAACTCTATTGTCATTTGTTATGTAAATATATAAGAACACAATAAATGTTTCCATTTAACTAATTACCATCACATATTTGTGACTGTTTAAGGGTTAAATACTATCTATGAGTTTACATGATATTAAACAATAAACTATTAATTTCTTCATATATTTGGCAATACTAGATAAAATAGAGTCTTTATTTTTTGTCAAACTAAAGGAACAATTATCTCCTACTATTTGTATTAAGTTTTCCATTTTGCCAGTAAGATTGATTATCTTTGTGTATTTATTGTAGTATTTGGAATTCCTTTTCTTTATTAGGTGCATGCCCATGCCCTTTGCTCATTAAATTAAGTACATTTTTACTTTTTAATTTGTAATGGTTTTTCATACAAAAGACATTAATGTTTTTTCTTCCTTCCCTAAATTTGTTATGTTTTTTTTTCACCTTATGATGCTTTTTGCCTCACAAACATTTTTTAGTTTTTGCTTAATTGAACTCATAAATATTTTTCTTTATGGTTTCTGGGGTGTGTCATACTTTAAAAGTCTTTCCCCACTTCAAGACTATAAGTAAATTCACTCACCTTTACACTAGCATTTTAAAAAGTGTAAATATTTTATCTACCTAAAATTGTGTTTCATATAAAATGAGAAGTTAGATATTCTTTCCTAAGTGACTAATTTTCCCAATAACTTTTATTAAATGAACTATTTTTCTGGTACTGATTTGAAATTGCCACCTTTATTATGTACTAATGTTCACATATATTTGCATTGATTTCTGGACATTTGCCAATATTCAACTCGTAACTCCTTCAACTTTATAAAATAGTGCCAGTCTACCATAGATTAGCAATTTTCCTTGTTATTTTCACATTTTATTATTTACAAATAAACAATATCATTTTGTAAACATTTTTGAAAAAGATATTGATGTTTTTCATTGGGATCCTGTTGGATTTATAGAGTAATTTTTATAAAATTGACATTTTCCCAATCTTGCTATCTAAGAAAAACGCATATCTTCTCATCTATACTTATAAAAGGGTAATATGCTAATTAGACCAGACATCTTCTGGACATTCTTCCGGACAAAGCCACGGTGGTGGGGGCTGAGGCAGAGGTGGTTAGGGGTGATCAGGCAGGCAGGCAGGCGAGCAGTTAGGAGCCAGTGGTCTCATATTGTGAGAGGGTGCAGGACGGGCTGAAGGACCCCCTCCTGTGCATGAATTTTTTGCACCAGACCTCTAGTTTATTTTTATAAAACCCTAATATGCAAATAGCTCGAACAGCGGAATAACCAAACAACCAAACAACTGTTCACTCTGACGTGTGCTGACCACCAGGGGTCACGTGTGGAACATGGCGGGTGTCGGCAGCAGGCAGCAGAGCATGGAACATGGCAGGCATCGGCAGTGGTGGGATGGTGGAACAGGTGAGCGGGGGCACCAGACCACGGTGGGGAACCAGTCACTGTCATCAGGGTAAGCCTCTGGTGGTTACTGAAAATTCTTTGCTCCCACACACTACAGTCCCGCCCGGAGATCTCACTTGCTGCTGATGCTGGCCCCGCTCGCACCTGCTGCCAGCACCAGAGCCATCCCTCACACCCACTGTGGCGCCTGGCGCCAGCCCCAATCGCTCTGTGCCATCAGTGGGTGTGAGCAGCAGCTGCTGGCCTCAATTGCCCCTCAGGGGTTTTCCACCTTCCCCTGCTCCTGAAGGGTGATTGGGGCAGCAGCCACTGCTCGCACCCGCTGACAGCAAGGAGCGGTTGGGGCCAGCCCCAGCAGCATTGCCATCAGCAGGTGCAAGTGGGCCTGGCACCATCAGTGTGTGGGAGTGGCAGCAGCGGGAGTGGGGCTGCTGGCAGACAGGGAACTGGGGGTCAGAGCAGGAGGGTCCAAGCGGGGGCGCAGAGGACCCCTGCGCCCACCACAGCCTTGTGGCCCATAGTTCCTTTCAAGGTGCACAAATTCATGCATTGAGCCCCTGGTTAAGAATATAAATTTTAAAAGACTACCAACATGGTAAATAATAGTGAAACAATATAAATAAGAAGAAAATATATCAAGTATCACTCTTACTATTTAAAACTCTTATAACTATTGAAACCAATATGTTAAACATGGAATAAAAGCAAGAGGTTATAACTTCTGAAAAAAAAAGGTCCAAAAGAAAAACAACACTAATATCTTTAGATGATATGATATAGACCTAGACAATCCAAGGGGTTTTACTATTAAATTCTCAGAATTGTGAGTTTAGAAAGAACAAGGTAGAAAATAAATATACAAAATGCAATATTTTTTATTTATGGAAACAATAATTCATTAGAGAAATGATGGGGATAAAGTAATCTATTTAGAATAATAACGAAACATATAAAAGTCCAAATAATAGCACTACAAGAAATCTGTAGAACTTTTAGAGATTCAATAGACTCCCTGGGTTCAAACTGTGGCACTGTCACTTACTGTGGTTGTGATATGACCATATTACTTAAATCAATGACCCTATTTTCCTTACCTATAAGCTCAGATTAATCATAGTGCCTGTGTCGTAGTGTTGTTGTGACGATTATATAAATTAATATACATAAAGATTTTCAAAAATGCCTGGCGCATAGTAAGTACTCGATACATGTAGGCTTATGCGAAGTTACAAACCTTACTGAAGGAACATTCAAAGAAACAAGGAGAATTGAGAGGGCATTGTCACATTTGATATGTTGGATATTTTCTGCTTATCCTTCTAGATCCAATACCCACTCTTCATCCTGTTGGGTACTACAGGAGGCTGACCTAAATGGACATCAATGGGCATCCATGCACTCTGGTGTTCAGTAGAATTTGGCCACTGGAGGATTCTAGAAGGAGATTAGAGGAAGAGAGGAGAGAAGGGTAAGTTAGAGTAATAATTCCTATTGCTCCTACTCTGCAGAGACACTTGGGGGGGGGGGGGAAGGGGAGGTGCCTGTGTCACTTTACCAAAGGTCACAGTTCTTGTCAGGAAGTACTTTCCACACAGCCCCCTCTGCCTCAGGGTTCCTGTAACTTCCATATTCAAGCCTGTGGTGCTAATAGAGTCCACTGTTACTATTCCTAGGTTTCTGTGAGAATTTTTCTTGTTTCCTTACATCCTGTCCACACCTTGTAAAATAGTCCCGTTATTAAACTCATGAGAAGTACATATATTAATTTAAGTGTACCATCTGTTTTCTACTGAGACCTGACCGATACACTTGACATTAAAATGTATTATAAAGCCACCCCAATTGCTTCAAAATGAATTATTCATTGAGTTTTACTTAAAATGTATTAAAGTTTATAGTCTCTAAACCCGGCATATATTTTTTATAATCATAACAATTAAATAGAAAAATAATTATTAATAAAACTGTGAAATGTCAGCTGATATTTCTTAAAACATCAAAAAGATAATAAAGAAAAAGTCCAATATTGGGATTGTGAGTGAATATTCAGAATGGTCCTCAGTATGACATTAACTTGCAAGAGAGCTATTTGGCAATGATTTACAGAAATCAAAATAATCATACTTTTAACTCAATAAAACTCATTTTGAAACTCTATTCCAAAAAAAATAATTTAAATTAAAAATGTACATATACATCATTGTACCTCAGCTATATATTTTACCTAAAAGCTAGAAATAGTCAATGTGCTAACTATGGTAGATGTACTAGAAGATTATTATTATGTTAATGGAATAATGCATTATATTGCCACCAGGAATAATGCGTTTAAGAACTGACTAGAAATAGGTAAAGGACTGTATACATTGATGCTAGGTAGAAAAGAAAATAGAACTTATAGTGACATACACATGCAAAGATAGAAAATATAAATAGTAGAGTGCAAATAATCAAAAGGTCCATTGGTACATCCAAAAGAAAATTATAGATCAATATTCCATATGAAAACTGATGCAAAAAGAAATCTTCAACAAAATGCTAGCAAACTTAATCCAACAGCATACTAAAAGGGTGATTCACCATGACCAAGGAGGATTTATCCCAAGAATGCAAAGGTGGTTCAACATAACAAAATCAGTCATTATAAAACACCACATTAATAGAACAAGTGGGAAAAAAGATCATCTCAATGTTTTGTTGATTTGTGTACTTGAAACCCATATAGTTTTGTGAAACAATGTTACCCTAATAAATTCAATTAAAATAAAGATAGATGGAAAGGGTGTGTGAGGGAACTGCAAGGTGATAACATTCTATACCTTAATTTGGGTGAAAGCATTCAAATGTTTAATGTATCATCTTCATTCACACCACACATATCTTATTGATATTTTTTGCTTCTTATTTGTCTTATTAAACAATAAAACAATCTAAGCACAAACACACACACACACACACACACACACACACACACACACTCCAATCCTGCTAAGGATAGGTCACCCCTATTGCATATATCCAACTCTTGAGGTGTGGCATCACCAGAGTTTATTACCAATGTCTAGATTAGTATGAGGACTTCAGAAAACTGGTAAAAGCTGTTACAGACCAGCCTCTGTAATCTGCTATTTCTTTTATATTTGGTGTAGCTTATAATAACATTTTGTCACAATCATTTTCTCTAACTTTGGAAATGGTGTTCTATTTTAAATAGCAGTCTTATACAAAGGCTATTTCAGTCATGTACATTGTATTCTTTGTCCTCCATTACCATATTTTGAAAATACATTTAAATATCTGAAAGAGTAAGGACATTTTTAGTAGTCTTAGGTTTTCATGCCTATTAATATATGCAGATACTCTTCAAAAATCACGGAAGTATAATCATTATTATTTTTATTATGATTGCAATAAATAATTTATAATTTATAAATAACATTCAAATGTTATCAACAAGAATCAAGAAATCTCTCCATGTATTAAGATTTCCTGTTATATGATTCAGTAAAATTTGCTAACTTTCTTTTTATAGTCCCCATAATTCTTTTGGAAGTTATTTCAATGTTTTTTTTATTTGTTTTTTAGTTATTTAGAATGTCATATTTTTAATAATTTATAATTGGTTGTTTTGCAATATAAGAAATATTTGTTTGCACTTATTTTTGTCTGATAATGTTATTTAATATTGTTATTATTTCTCAAATTTTCATTTTTGTTTTTGTTTTTACCAAGTATATAATCATATGGTCTGAAATAAAGATGGGATCACCTTTCCAAAAAAAAAGAAAGGAAGAAAGAAAGAGATCATCTCAATAGATACAGAAAAGGCATTTGACAATATCCAGCACCTCTTCATGATAAAAACACTTAACATACCAGGGATAGAAGTGAACTTCTTCAACATGATAATGGGCATTTATGATAAATTCACAATTAATGTCATATTCAATGATGAAAAACAGAATGCTTTCCCAATAAGATCAAGAACAAGACAAGAATGTTCACTTTCACCATGTATCAGAAGTTCTATCCAGGGAAATTAGACAATTAGAAGAAATAAAAGGCATTCAAATTAGAAAGAAAGAAGTAAAACTATTTCAATCTTCAGATGACATATTCCAGAAAATAACGAACCTACAAGAAAGCTACTAGAGCTAATAAATGAATCAGTAATGATGCAGGATACAAGAAAAATATATAGAAATCAGTTATGGTTTTAAACACATTCAATGAACAATTAAAAGAGTAATTAAGCAAATAATTCCATCAAGCAAAGTATCTAAAAGAGTCAAAACTTAGGAATAAGTTTAACCAAGGAGGTGAAAGACTTGTACAATAAAAATGACAAAACATTGTTTAAAAAGTTAAGGAGAAACTAAACAAATGGAAAGACATTTTATTTTTATAAAAAGAAAGCTTAATTTTGGTAATATTAATAATAGCCAAAGTGATTTTTTAGAGTCAATGCAATCCCTGTCAAAATTCTACCAACTTCTTTTGGGAAATGAAAAAGATGATCCTCAAATTTATATGGAATTGCAAGTGGCCTCAAACAGCCTAAATAATATTGATAAAGATGAATATAGTCAAAGAATTTATACTTTCTGATTTCCAAACTTCCTAAAAAGTTATACTAATCAAAACAGTGTGGTTTTGGCATAAGGATAGACACATAGACCAATAGATTAGAATTGAGAGTTCAGAAATAAACTTATAAACCAACTAGAGGCCCGGTGCACGAATTTCATGCACTCGGGGTGGGGGGTGGGGTTTTCAGCCCCGATTGTGAGAGGGTGTAGGCAAGGCTGAGGGACCACACCGGTGCATGATCAGGGCCAAGGAGGGACATGGGAGGTTGGCCAGCTGGGGAGGGACTGCAGGAGGGCTCCAGGGCATGTCCAGCTTGTCTTGCTCAGTCCTGATTGGCCAGACCCCAGTAGCAAGCTAACCTACTGGTCGGCATGTCTGCCCCCTGGTGGTCAGTGCACATCATAGTGACTGGTCAACTGGTTGAATGTCTGCCCCTTGGTGGTCAGTGCACATCATAGCAAGCAGTTGAGCATCCTTAGCATATCATTAGCATATTATGCTTTGATTGGATGACCAGACACCTAGCATATTAGGCTTTTATTATATAGGATGGCCAATTTTTAAAGGGTTCCAAGTCTACTTAATAGGGAAAGAACAATAGTATCGACAAATAGTGCTGAGATAGCCAGATTTCCACATGAGAAAGAGTTGAGTTGGGCCCTTACCTCATACCATATGCAAAAATTGACATGAGAGAAAGCTTCCTCTTTCTTACTCTTGTCATGTTTAGATGGGTCAAATCCCTAGGAACTGAAACCTGTCTTACTGCACTAGAACAGAGCTAGAATTCTGGCTGGAACCCAATTTGCTTAGCTGGATTTCAACACCATAAATTGGAATTTGAATGTAAGCTCTACCACTTATTGGTGTATGATCTGAGTAAGTTAATTCATATGAACTGGTTTTTCTACTCTAAAATATGGATATGTCTTACTTTACAGAGTTATTAGGGAAAAATAAGATTGTACATGTTAAGTTCTTAGCCTACTATGTGGCTCACAAATGGCACCAACATATTGTTAATCCCTTTTCCTTTTTTACAGTGTGTCGTAGAGAATGAAGAATTCAGATCTATAACATAGCCACCCACTTGACTCTAAGTTATGCACTCCAAAAGAAAAAGAAAACCTATGGGACCCTTCCTCCAGACTAAGCTCCCTTGGGTACTAATTTCAAACCATTTAAATCTAAATTCCACTCTCCCCTTTGAATGCTACCATCTTAAATCAATAGTGTGCCCTCCCTGAAAGGCAGTTACCCAAATTCTGGCCTCCTTCACCTTTGTCACTGACCATCCTTAGAGCTTCCAAAATGTGGTCAATTCTTTCTGTGTTGTTACAACCTGGGGTTTTATTGAATTTGATTAAAAACAAACAACCAAACAAACAAAACCCACTTTTTATGCTGGTATTACACATGTTGTTTTGTCTGACCAGAATCCTTTCCTTTGGGAAATTTTCCCTTCCCCACTCCACATAATTCCTCTAGGACTGTCACTGATAGATTTCTGCTTCCCTGACCGAAGGGTTAGTATGTGTGCCAAGGTAGGCTTATCAGACTTTCTTTCCTGAGAAATAGTTTTTGAGTGGTGATAGGTGTAAACTGAGCAAATTGAACCTAAAATATCAGATGGAAGTAACCTGGAGAGATGGTGCTAAAATAATTAAAACTAATATATTTAGAACTCTGTTGGTTCCTTTTCTCCCTGAGGCCTGGTTTCTTTATTCTTCCTTTGCTTTTGTGAGGGATATAGGATCCATTAATAAATCTCTTTTTCTTTCTTGGTATAGTTGAGTTGTTTGTAATGCCTTTAAAATTTATTTTTGAAAAAGCCTGCTGATTAATACACTTATTAAAACCATTAACAATCTGCCCCGACCCGCGGGACAACAACGGGGGAACGAAGAGACACCCTAGGAGAATGAGACAAACAAGGGACACGAAAGAATGGAGGCAAGACAAGTTCTGATCAAGCCTCAAACTTTATTCTCACAGCGGCAGAATATATACTGTTTTAGGAAAGGGGGGTGGGTAAAGGGGTCTATGGGCAGTAACCTTTTACTAGAGATTTATTAGGCTTTTGATGGCTGTGCTTATCAGCGGAGATGTGTGATTTAGCAGCCTTCGGATGGCTGTGTGTTTATCAGTGGAGATGTGTGAAAAAGCGGCTGTGTGAGGGTAGTTTATCTGTAACTGCTGGCCAATTTGCAAGACACAGGTGGTTTCTGGTAATTAGGAGTTTCTGGAGGAACCAGAAACTTATAGTTCTTAAGATGGCTTTGTTTAAGCCAATATCTTTAATGGCTCCCAACAATTCCTCCCTTTTTCTTTATTAAGGGTGGGCTTTAACCGACTGGGGGAGTAGGGACCTGGTTCCTCCCGTGGGATGGTGGGGTCCCACCGTCAGTGGCTCTTGGTATCTTTTGGGGAGGAGAGGCAGAGCCGAAAGTTATGTATGGATACCAACCTCTATGCAAACCAGGTGTGCTCACAGGGAAATCCAGAGGAGGTCGAAAATTTTTGTGACCTTCCCTTGCAGTGCTTTGCCGTGCACCCAGGTCGGTGCCCATGCCTTTCTCCTTCTATGGGGAGTAGGCAAGCATCCCTCTGGCGTCATGCTGTCCCTGCAGGGAGGGAGTTTTAGCAGTCATTATAATCACATTCACTGTCTAACATGGCTAGACGATGGTAGTGTACCTGAATGGGTTTGGCCAGGACGCTATCAACCTGCTGTTTTACAAAGTCTGTTAATTTCCTAAAAGCCCAGGGGCCGAAAGCTAGGATTAGGAGAAGGCTTATAAGGGGGCCGAGAATAGGAAGCAGGTAGGGCAGAAGTCCGTTCAGTCCGCTCCAAAGGGGGTTCTCGAATAATTCTCTCCGTCTCTTCACTAGATTTTCTTGTAACTTCTTTATCTTGTCTCGGACGATCCCGGATTTGTTGGCATAGAAGCAGCAGCGTTCCTGTAGGGCCAAGCATATTCCTCCCTGTTCTGCTGTGAGCAAATCTAACCCTTTTCTATTTTGTAGTACTACTTCAGCTAAGGAATCTATCTGATCTTGGAGATCATTGATAGTGCCTGAGAGAGCTTGGACATCATCAATTAGCTGGTTAGATAATTTGTTATAGGTATGCAATGCTGTTCCTAAAAAAAGGTCAAGAGAGGTCAATACAGAATGCTTAAGTGCCTTTCCCTTAGTTAATGGGCTAGGTAATATACTGTGTGCCCTGATGTGGGTGATATAAAAAGGGTATTTTCTCTGCTGCACAATCTGTTGAACTTGCTTAAATAGTAAGAATAAACTTTGGTCACCAAACCATTTCAACCGGGCAGTTTCAATTCTACTTACTAGGCCCGAAGCATAAGAGGAATCAGAAATTATGTTAACAGGCTGTTGGAAATCTTGCAATGCAGCCTTAATAGCTTCTAATTCAATTCTTTGCACAGAAGTATGACTGGTCAGTATGACTCGGTCAGAATTTATAGTATGATAGGAAGCTTTCCCATTTGATGACCCATCAGTAAAAACAGTTAAAGCTTCAGGAATTGGTTCCTGCCTAGTATTTTTTGGTATAATGATGGAGGTCTTATTTAAAAATTGTAGAAGTTTATCTTTTAATAGGTGACAGCTAAGTTCCCCTGAATATCCACTTAACCCAATTTGTCAATTTACGTCAGTTTGAAATAACATTTATTCTTTTAACTTTACTTGTCCTAGGTTATGGACAGTAAATGACATTAATTAAATTTCTGGTATAGTCTTTAAGTAAATTTACATAAACTTTGTTTAAGGAGGCAAAACATAAATTATTTAATTTAGCTTATGAGGTCCACTATATTGATTTTTAATTTTAGTTAGACATCTGAAGGAAACCTCTTTTTATTTCCTTCCAAACAGCTTTCTTTCTCACACAAGCAACAAATATAAGGAACATGGTTGCCTTTTGAGATTTTAACAAATACTGTCGCAAAGCAATATATTTTAAGTGATTTTTCATTTATGGTGACTAACTATTGTCAGATTTAGTATTTTAACAACAATCTGTAAATGTTAGTGGGAGATATTTGAAAATATTAAAATTTCTCTTTTTTATTAAATTTAAAATAATGCTTTTAAACAGCGTTCCCTTTCGGCTTATTTGCATATACAGAGGGATCATGGGAAGCCTTCAGTAACTTTTTAGAAGAATTTTACTTTACTAGGATTCAATTCTTACAAAGATTAGTAAATTTAAGTAAGTATTTTTTAAAAAGCAAAGCAAGTAAATTTAGTATTTAGTAAACTTCTGATTCACAAGGGGCAAACGCTGCACCACTTCCAGCCTAATTCAAAATGCAGTAGTGAGGAGCTTTTGTATTTTAAAATTTATATCTTAAAATTTCACTGCTGTATTTTAAGAAATATTAAACAAAATAACGTGTTTTGCCCTTTCTCAGAGGCAAAAACTTAAAATATATTTATTAATTTTTATTTGATAAAGCTTTCTATGTGATTTCAAGTATAGTTTTGAAATCCAACTTGAAAAGACTATTAAATATATATATATATGATTTAAAAATTATATACTGATTATTATTAAGAGATATTAATTAAATTTAAACTCATTTCTCAATCAGTAACATTAAGACTAAACTTTAAAAATGCAAGATATAATCAACCAACAGATTTAATACTGTCCTCTAGATTTTGTATGAGGCATACTCAGATCTCATTTAATTCAGTATTATGTCATTTCAAGATACCTAGGTGTAAACTCCAAGTTCTTAAATTTCCCAGCAGCTTTGGAAAACCACACTTGAGGCTGGCAAGGCAGGCTTGGCCCAGCCTTTGATTTTAAAAGGACCATAATTTTTTCCTATGGGGAAGGTCAAAAAACAAGGTTTAGCTACATTGTTTCCTGCCCTTTGCTTGCCGGTGGGAAGTTTCAAAATTGGCCTGGGGGGCGGGGAGGCGGGGGAGGAACTGTTTTCCCTGGAAGAACAGGTTTGGCCTACCCTGGATCAATCAGATGTAAATTAACCACCTTCTGTAAGAATTTGCTACAGGCGGGAAGTAGCCCCTTTCTCCATCAGAAAGGCGTGGCTAGCCTTTTTAATTAACAAAGGGCCGGTTTTTTACCAGGCTACTTAGATTTTTATAATTAAGATATTTTTAATAATTCTTGGGGTTTGAATTCAATTATTTTAAGGCATTTACTTTAGCAAATTTTTGTAACAGAGACAATTATACTGATATTTCTTTTAGAGGTCTTAAAGTTGGCTTTGGAATAGGCTTCATGTAACATTATTATGGAAAAATACCAATCTTGTTGCTAGAATTTCTACCCTGGGTCAAATTCGCCATTTTATTTAGGAAATAATCAGTCTTGGGTTTTATTCTGCACATTTGTAAAGAGATTTTAGCTTAAAACTCTATCTAAATGTCCAAAATCGGAACTTGCGCGCATCAGTTTCAAGCCAGGTTTTCTCTTTACACGTGAACAGAAATCCCAGACGCATTTTAAATTTTTGTAAAACTTTTCAATTACGAGAAGGAGACTTTAAATTAGAATACTGGGGAGGGGGTGTCCATATTAGATCGCCAAGTGCTCCCTTTTTCTTTCCACCACATCCTGCTTTGGGGGAAGTTTCAGCAAATGACTCAGATGGCGTATTTTCCCCAAAGTCATGCTTAATAGAAGATATTTTAAATTTTTTCCTATTTCGCTTTCTAAAGTCATGGCTAACACCCAAAGTTATCTTAGCCAAAGTTTGGTTGTCATAAGATGTTCTCCGGTAATTTTTAAATAAAACATTAAGTAATCTCATTGCGGGAGAGCTTGTAACTCTGCTCTCTCTTGCCACCTTTGAATCTCTTCACACCAGAGGCGGATTCAACAGTGGGGTTTCATTTCTTATTACAGATTTTAGATTCCAAATACAAGTTAAGATAAGAAAACATATTAAGATGACCATGGCACTATTTTTTCAGCCTGATTTTAAGGAATACCTTTTACTATTCCAATTTCTTTATAATTTGGCCTTTTTGCACAGGTGATTCTATTAACGGCAAATTAAACATTTCAGGATTAGGACATGGAGGTGGAGGGAGCCATGAAGGCCATTTCTCCCATTTTTTTTTTTTTTTCTTTCTGCTCCTCTTAAGGAGCGGAGGGTGCAAGAGGGAGGAGATCTATCCTCCTTGACCTCTCCTAAAGCCTCTAGGAAATGAAATGCCATGTTCCACAAGGGGAAACAATTTTTGGCAAGTTCTGATTAACTTTTTGGCAAACTTTTAAGATCTAATGTACCTTTTTCAAGCAAAACAAAGGTTATATTCTATAATAACATGTAAAAACTGTAAAAGATTTCCTCCTAAAATTTTAACACTTTAAACATGCAAATCAAAAGTCTATAATAAACCATGAGCAAAGGTCAGTGACGAAAGTGAAAAAATTCCTTAAATCTTTCTTTTTAACCAGAAATCCTCATGCCTTGAGGGACTCCCTGAGCCCTCTGAGAAATTCTTAAATCTTTCTTTTTAACCTGAAAATCTCGTGCCTTGAGGGACTCCCTGAGCCCCCTGAGAAATGCTTAAATCTTTCTCTTAACCCTTACTCCCCGTGTCCTGAGGGACTCCCTGAGCCCACCTAGAAATACCTCATGAGAGTTCAATGAGTTGCCCATTATTTTGGCTGGGTAGTTCTCAAGATTTCCTCCTCCACGTAAGCCTCTGGGACGTATAAACCCCGTGCCAGGTCAGCTGGGAATTTCTTAAATCTCTGGTGATCCTTATGTAACCGCTCTCCTTTTACCTTACGGCCTCTGCTCGCGTGTCATAGGTTGGGATGTATAAGCCCCATACCAGGATTGCAACCACTAAGACATAGCGAGCTCAGAGTTTGCCAGAGAGGGCGACACAGGTCGGGCCAGAGAAGAATTACTTTTCCCAGTGATTCAGAGTTTTCACTGCCGGTGTCGGGTACCTTTCACTCTTCCCCGAACGGCGAGGTGAAGTGCTTATTAGTGGACTGGAGGGAGATCAAGAAAACTAAAAAGGCCAGCCAAAGAGGGTGCCAAAGAGGGTGAAGGCTCTCAAGAGGTATTTTGAAATTCTTGTTTGAAAAGTTTCGTCTGCTTACCTTCACAACGATCTGTCTCACGGGCGGGTGAAACCGTGGCGATCAAGATGCCGAGTCTTCACTCACGAGTCAATACTGCGCGGCGACTCTATGGGGTGCCTGGCCAGGCGCTTCAAGCAGACGTTCTCGCAGGGGGTCCCCAACGCCCCACGTTGGGCGCCAGACTGCCCCGACCCGCGGGACAACAACGGGGGAACGAAGAGACACCCTAGGAGAATGAGACAAACAAGGGACACGAAAGAATGGAGGCAAGACAAGTTCTGATCAAGCCTCAAACTTTATTCTCACAGCGGCAGAATATATACTGTTTTAGGAAAGGGGGGTGGGTAAAGGGGTCTATGGGCAGTAACCTTTTACTAGAGATTTATTAGGCTTTTGATGGCTGTGCTTATCAGCGGAGATGTGTGATTTAGCAGCCTTCGGATGGCTGTGTGTTTATCAGTGGAGATGTGTGAAAAAGCGGCTGTGTGAGGGTAGTTTATCTGTAACTGCTGGCCAATTTGCAAGACACAGGTGGTTTCTGGTAATTAGGAGTTTCTGGAGGAACCAGAAACTTATAGTTCTTAAGATGGCTTTGTTTAAGCCAATATCTTTAATGGCTCCCAACAACAATCCTGGTAAAAACCTTGGAAAATATTGATTAGTATAACTGAAATATTGAAAAACATATATTGTTCAACTATTTTAGGAAGAACTACTGCTAACATTCTGTGCTGCAGTATAAACTGCTTTATTTTATTTAATATTATGTCATATGAATGTTCTAAGAAATTTCTCTTAATAAATATAATGTTAAAGGTTGCTTATTTTCTATTGTAAACATATGCCATAATTTAGTTTTTTTCATTACTGTTGAATATGTAACATGTTTCCAGTTTATTTCTGTTTTCAAAATATATTTTTATTGATTTCAGAGAGGAAGGGAGAGGGAGAGATGAAACATCAATGATGAGAATCATTGATCAGCTGCCTCCTGCATGCCCCCACTGGGGATTGAGCCCACAACCCGGGCATGTGCCCTGACCAGGAATCAAACCCAGGACCCCTCAGTCCCCAGGACGACGCTCTATCCACTGAGCCTAACCAGATAGGGCTCCAGTTTTTTTCCTATTATAAGTAAGGTTGCAATAAAATCTCCACACATAAAGTTTTATATTCATTGTGAAGTTTTCTGTTTTTTGTTGTTATTTTGTAATGTTGATTGATCCCAACTCCCTCTAGAACAGTGGTTGGCAAACTGCAGCTCACGAGCCACATGCGGCTCTTTGGCCCCCTGAGTGTGGCTCTTCCACAAAATACCGACTTCTGCGTATGGGCCACGAAGTTTCAATCGCACTGTACGTGCGTGCCCGCACGTGGTATTTTGTGGAAGAGCCACACTCAAGGGGCTAAAGAGACGCATGTTGCTCACGAGCCGCAGTTTGCCAACCACTGCTCTAGAACACCTTTATTTCTCGTCTCCTTCCATCTAGAAGCGGCCAGGTAACCCACTTCTGAACAGTGAAATTAAGCAGAAAACACTGGGTGAGACTTCTGTGAATGATTTTTTAGAAGGTCAGAGTTCTGCTGATATACACCTTCTTTCCCAAAACAAATGATGATGACTATGATAATAATGATGATGATATTGATGGAAGTGTTAGGTAGGAGCTAGACATGAGCAGCTGCGGTGGGGCCTGCCCTGAGGTCCTGAACAGGAGTCAGAGCCAACCGGTTCTTCGTGCAAGCTCAGAAGAAAACGACATGACCTCAATGTGATCTTATTAGGGTCGTAAACTAATTATAGTAAAATTTGCATTTCGGTTTTGACTTCGCCCCCCCCCCATGAGTTTTTCCTTATGCATTATGAGTAAGGGCATGCCCAGAAGAAATATAGTTTCTGTCAATCATTCCTGAATGCAAATGAAAGTCTCCACCCAGAAAATTCCAGGAGTTTGGGGCCAGTCTCTCTCTCTCTCTCTCTCTCTCTCTCTCTCTCTCTCAACTGGCCCACTCCTCATTTGGAGTGCATCTTCAATAAACCCCATTGTGCTTTACCTTCATTTTTGTTAACCTTAAAATCTTTTCTGCGTCTACGAGAAGAACCGAAGTCCCAGCTGGTAACCCCAATCAGTAGCAGAAGGATGAAGGGCCTTTTTTTGCTACTTTCACTGGCTGGAATTACTCTCATCAGGCTGTGCTCTGTATGCATTCTCCCAATTACCTTCTCTCTCCCTCAGTAACTCTTCCAGACATTCCTGCCCTACCCTCTAGGTTACAGAGTCAATGATTTCACTAGCTACATTTTACTCTTCTGTTATCCACAATGGGAGTCACCTACTTTGCATTATCAATGTCTTAACTCCCAGTCTACACAATAGAAGAAGGAAAGGTTAGAATGTGAAAAGAAACAGTGTAGTTTAGTGGTTTCCAGTGAAGGGGACCAAAGTTTGGCCACCCTGAAGCTGCCTTTTGGGACACTTATTTTAAACTGGTTATTAAGAAATAAGACTCAGAAAGAACCTTTGTCTTTGTTAATATTATGTTAATATTATTTTCCTGGAACAGGTTTTCCCCTCTTTCCTGCCCAAGAGATTCAGGTGGAAACGCCTGTTCCAGGAAAATAATATTAACATATTTACCTTCACGTAACCTGAATTGAGTTTGATAGACGGAAGGGCATCAGGCAGGGGCCTGTTTACCAGGAACTCCTTGTGGCTCATTTTTTCCGAGTTGCCTAGCAAAAATTTACCTGCCATGTGTATCCTGTTCTTCCTCAACTACCTACAGATCGCCCATTCACATTTCTGAAACCTGAGATTCTGTCCCCTTTTTCCCCTTTGTTTAAAATAGCCCAGTTGGCATGGCTCAGTGGTTAAGCGTTGACCTGTGAACCAGGAGGTCACGGATCAATTCCCAGTCAGGGCACATGTCCAGGTTGTAGGCTCAATCCCTGGTGTGGGGAGTGTAGGAAGCAGCCGATCAATGATTCTCTCTCATCATTGATGTTTATACATATCTCTCCCTATCTCTTCCTCTCTGAAATCAATAATATATATTTAAATTAACATATATACCCAACTTCATTTCACCACCTTTGAAATTGTCACAGTTATAAGAATTCCCCATGCACATGCATTGAAATTTGATTTTCTTCTGTTAATCTGTTATTTTGATTGTTAACCCAGCTGGAAGAACTTAGAAGGTGGGGAAAAAATATTAATTTTTTTAGCTCCCACAATAGCATATTTGCTGAAGGCAGTTGGTTTTTAATCCTAACTCTATCATCAACAATTTTCTTAATATTTCTGCTCCTTAGTTTGCTCATCTACAAAATGGGGAAAAATAATAGTAGTCATCTCACAGGGGTTGTTATGAGGATTTAAAAAGTTAATATTTGTAAAGCACATATATTAAGTGCTGCATGAATGTTTGTAAAATCTTACATTTCTTCCTCCCTCATCTACTATATAAATATATATAGACAAATTTAAAAAACAACACACCACTGTGTTGAAGACTAGTGTTTATCCATCAACTACTTGAAATATCTTCTATTCATTCATTCAACAAGCTTTTATTGTTTTGTGCTTGGTATGTGTAAGACACAGGAAAATACAAAGAACAAATATGAATAATATTTACCTTGAATAGCTTCTGCCCAGATACTTGGAAAAATTTCAGACTTTAGTGGTAAGGCTCATATTCATGAAGATCACAAATCTTTTCAGTGGACATGTATACCTAGCTTTACTAGTAAGTAATAAAATTACCTAAATATACAATACAAAAAAGTTTCTCATTAGCAATGAGTAGTACCTAAAATGTTTATATGCAGTATTATTTTACCTGTGGAATTGACCAACATGAAATGTCTATAATTGTCTCTTACATTTAAAATGCCTTTGTTTACGCTGAGGAAATTATATGTTTAAACTAATTTACTTTCAGAACTTCAAAAGTAAATGTGCAAATAAAGAGAGCAAGAATACAAATATAAGCATGTCATCAGCTTGCTGCAGTAGGGGTACATGAGTGGAGACCCTCTGTTGTTTGTGGGGTTCTTGGGGTGCAGCTGAAATAAGCATTTTCAGAAGCTCCCACGGGAGGATGGAATGTGGAAGAACGCTCTATTGGCAGGGAGTTATATTTCTTGGGATCCAAAATCCCATTTCCCTCAAGCTAGTCCTGAAAGAGGGGCAGCTGAGAATTCAGCAGAGCCAGAAGCAGGGCCAATGTCCAGAGTTTCAGAATGTTGACGCCCGGTGTGGATCAGCATTCAGGTCAGATTCCAGTCCATTAGTCCATATGTGGAGCCCAAAATGGCTGTGTGCCATGTGGGTGCAAGGGAGCCAGCCTCCTGCAGCAGGAGTCCCAAGAGGGAGAGAGAGAGAGAGAGAGAGAGAGAGAGAGAGAGAGAGAGAGAGAGAGAGAGAGGGAGAGAGATAACTTCTTTGTTTAGAAATTTAAATATTTGGGTTTTGTCTGCTTGCAGTGGTCACACCCATCCTGGCCAATAACCTGTTTCCAGGCGTGATGGAGGTGATGGACGTGGTGGACAGGCAATTAGCCTCCCATGGCACTCAGACCTTACAGGGCATGCGTCTAAACTGCCTTTGTCCAGTCCCTTCCCCCATCAATCAGCAGGGAACAGACTTGGAGAGTGTTAAAGGCAGCTTTTTGGCGAAGTTATACAAATGGCATATCTATATAGAATTTTCCCTTTTACTTCTTTCTTGTTAAATAATAACCAGGTTATTACAATGGTATGAAGCTTACATCTTCTTTGGGAATGTTTCTCAGACTTCAAATATATAATAAAAAATACTTCCCAAAAGCACAGTTTTAAAATAAGTCAGTTTGAAATAATCTAAGTCCAATTGATCTGTTTCTTCTTTCACTTTAAACACAGAGTCACAAGACACCTGCATCCTGAAATCATTTTTCATCAAACTGACAGAATTAATGGATCACATATTCTGAGTCTAAATGATTTATTTTGTCTTATGTATTGTTTGTGATTTGGAAAACAAATGTACTTGAAATTAGATAGACTTACCTTTCATTGTTAGGACACAACAGGTCATAACATTTTTTGACCTGTTATAGTCAAACATTGTTAGGACATAACGTTTTTTGCAGGAAGAAACTGATAAGCTCACAAACCATTTAAGACTACCTTTAAAAAATATCCCCACTCCTCTTTTCCACATTTATTTTGTTGGCTTTGTTCTGCCTTCTCACTTGCTTGCAGATTTCTAAATACCAAATTAACATGTGAAACCTCACTGGTTAACTGCAAATCTGTAAAGCAACAAAACTGAAGTGATGTGCCTTTGTTATGGAACAGAAAGAGTTAGTCTGCCCAGCTATAGCAGAGCCAAACACTAAACACCAAGAATTGCAGTGGCGAAAAAATGGCTAATTTTGTGCTTTCTTTATTTTTTATCTTTTAATTACAGCTGTACAGCATAGTGGTTAGAGTAGACAATTATTTACTTTACAGAGTGTTGCCCCAGATACTTCCAGTACCTACCTATTTTATTATGAATAGTGCCACCCAGAAGAACCGGAGTAATGCTCACAAGCCTGAACTACCTGATCTGGGGTTCAGGGTGGGTTGTTGAGGGTATGGGGGAGCAGGTACAGGCAGTCCTTCGGTTACTTCGGACTCAATGAACGTTGTTTCGTGGTTACGTTGCCATCTCCCATTTATTTATTAAAAAACAAAAACAAAAACAAAAAAACTTCCGTCATTTTGACTTAGGTACATATGTGCTTTATGTTTTTTATTATTTATTTACCACAACTAAAGGTCAGGAATTGTTATCTTTTAATTTTTTTTTTTTTTACTGTTTCACTTCATTACTGCTGTGTATGTGCTCCATGTGAGTGACGTAGGTGCTTACGTAGGTGGGTTCCGACTTACTTGGCGCGGTAGGAATGGATCTCCGAGTAACCCGAGGACCCACTGTATGTGGGAGTGCTGGCTGGTAAGTTTTAAGTGGAGGACCTTGTAACATGGCCATTTATTGTAGGGGAGTCAACACCAGATCGTCCGTAGAATGGACCCTCAGCTTCGGAAAAGGCTCGGATATATAAGTTGGGTTATGTCCTGGTCCTTTAGTTCCATGGCATGGGAGGGCAGGGGAGACTTTGGGCTGGTGCAGCTGGAGGTCAGAGTTCTCTCCTCTGGGCATGCTTCAGCTACATGACATGGTTTTGGTCTGTTGTCTCTGAAAGCAACTCAGTATCTCATTATCCAGGATAGGACCATTTTGAGTTGGTTCTATGGTTACATTGTGACAATAATAAATCCTTAAAAATCAGCAATACCAAATGCTTTTTCCATTTACCTTGCTGATAGCAAAGAATATTTATGATAATTTTAGCACATCAAGCCGATTCAATATATTTAGCATTCCAGGAATAGGCAAATGTTTCCAGGCACATTATTTCCAAAATCACAGAAAAAGCCCCTTGGAAAAGTTTATTTAGATTCTTACACTTTTTATTCTAGAAAAGATGATACCTAGTAAAAAGACAAATCACTGTCCAGATAATATCTTATATAAGCCCTTATTGTATATCTCCTTTTTAGAATACAGTGTAATTATGATAAAAATGGAATCCTATTAATAAATGTCTGAAGAGTCAGAGTAACAATAACAAACTAAGGTTTAATAATAATAGAAATTAGCTGGTTTAAGCATTTTCTAGTATGAATGCATTTGACTTAGTAGCAAAATATTTTGGCCTCTTAAAAAATTCAATATTATCACTTTCAGAAATTTTCGAAAAGTTAAGCAGGTTTTCATAAGAAGGAAGCTTGTACCTTTCTTATTCACTTTTAAATTAATTTTCAGTAAATGAATAAACACAGAAAGGCACGATCATTTTATTTTTAAACGTCTGTCATGAGAGAGTAGGAGTTTGGAAGTTCTAAATACTGGAGGCCAAAGCACAAGGTCATTTCCTCAGCAGAATTACTAAAAAATGCCAATAATTCTCAAACCGTCTCTGCAATACTTATATGCATTATGTGAATTTCAAAGTTCAGGCCCTGGACCAGTAGCTCAGGCATCACCTGGGAACTTGTTAGAAATGCAAATTTTCAGTTCCCATCACAGCAGAACTGAATCAAAAACCCTGGGGATGAGGTCCAGAAAGCTGTTTTAACACTCTCTCCAGGTGACTTTGATTGGCTGTAGTTTGATAAATGTTCTAGAGCAGCAGTTCTCAACCTGTGGGGTCGAATGACCCTTTGGCGGTCGAACGACCCTTTCACAGGGGTCGCCTAAGACCATCCTGCATATCAGATATTTACATTACGATTCATAACAGTAGCAACATTACAGTTATGAAGTAGCAATGGAAATAATTTTATGGTTGGGTCACAACATGAGGAACTGTATTTAAAGGGCCAGAAGGTTGACAACCACTGTCTTAGGTGTAGCAATAAAGGGTATAATGTCTATAAGGAATTTAAAACAATAGCAAAACTGAAAATATATCTGCTTTTTATTATTACCATGCAGCAGAAATTTTCATCTATGTCAATGATAAAAACTCCTTTCTGTAGAGATATACACGGGCCACTCCTACTATTTACCCTTCACTCCTTGATGCACCACTTTGTTCTATTTATTACATGCTTTTCAATTTTTATTATTTCTTTTTTGCTTCTTCTTTCTTTGTTCCACCCTTTGTGGATGTCATATAGGTCTAAAAGTTACACAGTGAAGTACTTTTATTTAAAACCCGCACTGAGCCAGCTTAGGGCTGCCATGACCAAACCTAGCAATGTAGTTCTTCATGTGCAGGATCTGATCTTGCCCCCGGTGAAACCTCTTCACCTGGTTCTCCTCCAGCTCAGCCACATCTTCATGTGCTCATCGCAATGACATGCGTAATGCTTCAATTTCTTGTTGTGCATGTGAATGACGTTGGCACAGACACCATTCAGAAAGTCCTGGGAATGGGAGACGAGGACCAGGATGTGTTTAAAAGTCTTTAGTTCTTCTTCCAACCACACACAAGCATTGAGGTCCAGGTGTTTGTCTATAGAATTTATATTTAAAGGACAGTTTGAATGGACTTAAAATCCTTGATTCACTGTTTCCTTTAGGAACCAGATTTAGACTTTCAAGAACTTCAGGTGCTGCAAATAACTATGCATGAACTGTGTAATGATATGAAAGTTCGTTTATAATTGAGCAAACAATAAAAGACTACAAAAATGGGTAGTGATATTTGCTAAATTGCCAATATAACATTTAGAAATGGCGAAATAGTTGGAAGCTCAGTGGATAGGTTTTAGAGAAAATTATAAACAGCTGAAGAGAAAAAAAATGTAGTGACTCAGGTGATATTACTCCAAGTGAGGCTAGAGAAACACGGACATGTAGGGTAAAGTGAGAACGTCTAATGTAAATAACTCTATCAGAAGAAAATAATATAGAGTGTAAATAAGAACTTTATTTAAATAGATATAGATGAAAATATTCCAGAACCAATTTTAAAAAAAAAACCCACAAAAAACCTTGAATCCACAGATATAAGATCCAAGAGATATCAAGCGTGATTTAAAAACTCTAGGTGTAGGAATATTGCAGTGCACCTGCAGAACATCAAAGTAAAAAAAATATTACAAAAATTCAGAGGCAGAGGAAGAATAATCACCTACAAAGGAATGACAATTAGAATAATAGCAGACTTCTGAAGTGTAACAATGTAATCCAGGAGATGGAATCATATTTTAAAACTGCTGAGAAAATTGTCTATGTACAATTGTGTACCCAGAAAACTATTTTTTAATAATAAGGGTGGGAAAAAACATCATTTTGAAAGAAACAAAAAAATGATTTAGCTCATCACCAACAAACTATTAACAAAAATCACTTCTAAAGGATGTCTTTCAGACAGCAGGAAAGTAACCACAGAAGTAATATAAGAAAATGTGAATGGAGGGCACAGAATACAATGACAGGTGGATATATAAGCAGATGCCTTCATGGAATAACAAATATGATATCCAATGTGTGAAGTTAAAGAGAACTGAATGAAACACAATATTGTGGAAGTCAGAAGGGGTTGATTAGTGTTAGTGTTCTAATGTCCTTGAAACATTGATACTGGTTTATATTATTCTTTTTTCTTCTTCTGGGAATTGGAACTTTTATTAACAAGCTCCTGAGATGATTCTCAAGTGCATAAAACTTTAGGAACTGTTTTAAATGTTTATATGTTGTATCAGAGTCATTTTCATCTTTTTTAAATTTAAATTCTTTATTGTTTAAAGTATTACGTAAGTCTCCTTTTCCCCCCATTGATCTCTCCCCAGCCGCTCCCAACCCCCAGCACATGCCCTCACTCCCCTACTGTCTGTGTCCATTGGTTATGCTCATTGCCTACAAGTCCTTTGGTTGATTTCTTACCACTCCCTGACCCCACCCCTGCTTTCCCTCTTAGGTTGGACAGTCTGTTTGATGCTTCTATGTCTCTGGCTCTATTTTTGTTGATCAGTTTATGTTGTTCATTATATTCCACAAATGAGTGAGATCATGTGATATTTATCTTATTCCAACTGGCTTATTTTGCTTAGCATAATGTTCTCCAGTTCCATTCATGCTGCTGCAAATGGTAAGAGTTCCTTTTTTTTTACAGCAGCATAGTATTCCATTATGTAGATTTACCACAGCTTTTTAATCCACTCATCTACTGATGGACACTTAGGCTGTTTCCAAGTCTTAGCTATTGCAATTGTGCTGCTATGAACATTGGGGTGCATATATCCTTTCTGATTGGTGTTTCTAGTTTCTTGGGATATATTCCCAGAAGTTGGATTACTGGGTCAAATGGGAGTTTCATTTTTAGTTTTTTGAGGAAACTCCTATTGTTCTCCACAGTGGCTGCACCAGTCAGCATTCCCACCAGCAGTGCACGAGGGTTCCTTTTCCTCCACATCCTGGCCAGCACTTGGCATTTGTTCATGAAAGCCATTTTGACAGGTGTGAGATGGTACCTCATTGTTGTTTTGATTTGCATCTCTCAGATGATTAGTGACTTTGAGTATGTTTTCATGTCTCTTGGCCCTCTGTATGTCTTCTTTTGAAAACTATCTATTTAGGTCCTTTGCCCATTTTTTGATTGGATTGTTTGTCTTCCTTTTGTTAGCTTGTATGAGTTCCCTGTAAATTGTGGAGATTAAACCCTTATTGGTGATAACATTGGCAAATATGTTCTCCCATGCAGTGGGCTTTCTTGTTGTTTTGTTGATGGTTTCTTTTGCTGTGCAGAAACTTTTTATTTTGATGTAATCCCATTTGTTTATGTTCTCCTTACTTTCCATTGTCCTGAGAGCTGTATTGTAACCAATTGCTACAACACATCTGATATTTTGCTGCCTATGGATTTTTCTAAGATTTTTATGGTTTCGGTTTAAGTCCTTTATCCATTTTGAGTTTATTTTTGTGTGTGGTGTAAGTTGGTGTTCTAGTTTCTTTTTCTTTCTTTCTTTCTTTCCTTCTTTTTTTTCTTGTTCTTTTGTTTTTTTGCATGTATCTGTCCAATTTTCCCATTATTCTTTTTTTAATGTTTTTAAAATTGATTTTAGAGAGACAGGGAGATAGAGATAGAAATATCTATGAGAGCAAAACATCAACATCAGTCTGCTGTCTCCTACATGCCCCCTGCTGGGGATCGAGCCTGCAACCCAGGCACGTGACCTGACTGGTAATCAAACCTGTGACCTCTTGGTGTATGGTTCGATGTTCAACCATTGAACCACACTGGCCAGGCTACTCTATTCTCTTTAAAGCTCACTAGATTCTAATGATTAGAAGAAAGGGGAAGTATAAAGCTGGTAGAAACAAGTTCAAGTTCAAATATATCAGTAAGTCAATAAATGTTACTGAATTAAACTCACCCCATTAAAGACTAAGAGGAGTCAAAAAATTCCAAATACTATTTACAAGCCATAGAGCTAATATATAAAAACATGGAAATTTTAAAAGAAAAAGATTAAAAAATATATATCAGACAAATACTAACCATATACTAACAAATGTTAAATAAGGTGGGCATGGCTATATTAATACTAGACAAAAGATACTTTATGATAAAATATTATTAAGGGTAAAAAGAGTTACTATATGATAATAAAAATATGTGCATGTAACTAACTAATAACATAGCTTCAAGATTTATAAAGCAAAGATGGATAGACTTCAGGGAGAAATATATAAATCTATCATTATAGTGTAAAGTTTCAACAGACTTTTCTCAATTGATATGTTAAAGAGACAAAGTTTAATAAAATTATAGAAGATGTACACAACATACTTAGTACATTTTTTTAATGGACATATATAGAGAAAATCCTGCACTCAAGAGTTAGAAGATTTATATGCCTTTTCTTCTTAAGAACACATCATGAAAACTGAATACATATTAAATATAAAGAAGCTATAAAAAATTTCAGAGCCTAGATTGTAGATTAATTTCTGATGATAATGCAATTAAGTTGGAGGATCGATCATAAAAAGAAAAAAAAAGGCAGAGAATTTCAGAAGTGAAAAATATTTCTAAATCACTCATGGGACCAATAAAAATATCATAATGGAAACTTGAAGTGCTTAGAAATAAATGATAACAAAAATTACTAAAACCAAAACTTTTGAATGCATAAAGATGGTAGCTCATTTATTCAGTTTCTCAAGCTACAATGTTCAAGGACTTCATGCTTATTACTGCCTACATGCCTTTGCTAGTGCTAATTACTTCCTCTCCCAAAAGGTTTCTTTTCTGTTAAAGTTTTCTAAAATTCACCTCCAGTTTCAACTCATTTGTGAAACTTTAGCATCCACTGTTCCCTAATTGTTTCCCATTTAGTTTTGCAAAGTAGATGGTAAAATTTTTGAGGAGGGAGGGACCTAGTCTTATTCTACTTTACTTTGCATTTTCTCATGGCACAATACTAAGCACCCTGCCCTCTGTCTCCCTGCCTCTTTGTACTCAAACATGCTTCTGAATGATTTATGAAATCATTTAGCGCCTTGCAACGAACCACCAACCCAGCCATCATTTAGGACAGTAAAGCACAGAACTGTATTGCTGCAATAGCCCACTGGCTCCCTAGCTTGCTTGATTCCTCTTCAAGACTCGATTTAGAACATAGAAGACAATCTGTTCCTTAAAATCAAGGTCTTAATTTGAATACAACATCTGTATTTTTCCCTAAATATATCATTAGGAAGTTTAATTTTCTTTTGAGGATGGTGAAAATATGCTTAACATGAATGAAGTGACAAGAAAGATATAAACAGAATCAGAATAAGCAAAACCAAGTCTCTAATCCAGCGATGGCGAACCCATGACACGCGTGTCAGAGGTGACACGCAAACTCATTTTTTGGTTGATTTTTCTCTGTTAAATGGCATTTAAAGATATAAAATAAATATCACAAATGTAAGTCTTTGTTTTACTATGGTTGCAAATATCAAAAAATTTCTATATGTGACACGGCACTAGAGTTAAGTTGGGGTTTTTCAAAATGCTGGCACGCCAAGCTCAAAAGGTTCGCCATCACTGCTCTAATCAGTTAACATTTTACACATTTTGTATTTTCATTCAATACACTAATAATGGACCAATACTCTCGACAGGTGGAAGCACTTGAAGGCCATTGAGCATTGAATTTTCCTAAAGTGGCACAATTACAGAAACACCTGTGTTAAATAAACAAGTGCTGATTTACTATGAAAATATGCAGAGTGCTTAACGGTGCTCCATCATCACCATTTGCTTTTATAGACTTGGTGGAATTACAATGAGAAAATGACAGTTTATTGTCACGTAAATTATTATACTTTAAAAATTAGTTGAAACTATCCATATACCTATTAAATGCATTACGGAAGCAGTAATGCATGCAGAGTGAGACCACTTAAACAAAGTTGTTTGCTCTCTGATATAACAGAAAGAGAAACAAAACAAAACCTTAGCCTCTCCTCTTCATGTCATTAGAGGTTTGGAACTTGGTTTTTAAGATTGGCCTTTTGTCACACTACCCAAGAGGTTGTACAAAATGGCTAAAATTCCTTCTAGAGAGCTACTAATACATCTTTGATGTTGATAAAACAAAAACGTAGGAATGCAAACATGTTGGCCTGTAGCTTATAATACACACTTAAGGGAAAGAGAGGGATCAATACTTTTCAAATGGGGAAAGAAAAAATGAAAGAGGAAAGAAAAAGCATTTTCATGTTCTTGAAAGGACATAGCAAACCTGGAGATTAAAACCTTACAAAAGTATAAAAATAATGTAGTGGTAGGCTCTGACTATGTAATTTTGATGCAACATAATATTATCTAAAATGTCTCCTTTTAATATCTTTTGGATAAGCAAAAATATCACAGTGGATTGAGGGAGTCTTAAATCTGTAAAATAGCATATTTTGGGATGTACTAAATCTTTTTCTGTGTTTTGGCTTATAATTATTCTCAGAAATACTTTTTTTTTTTGTTAATCCTCACCCAAGGATATTTTTTCCATTGATTTTTAGAGAGAGTGGAAGGGCAGGAGGGAGTGGGGGGAAAGAGACAGAGACAGAGAGAGACATTGATTTGTTGCTTCCTGAACTCATCCTGACCAGGGCTGGGAATCAAACCTTTGACCTGTTGGTGGCGGGACCAGTGCTTTAACCACTGAGCACACCAGGGCTCAGAAATACATTTTTCCTTTCTTATATATGAATGCAACCAATTAACTAACACCTTGATCCAGTTCTAAGAAAACAAATTGGAAAATGTTACTAAAATTTCAGATCCCTTTTGTCCCCTGGCAGTGTCTTGCTTTCCTTAACTTACCATCAGTTGCAGGGCAAGGAAAAATAAATGAGCCACTTCAGTGTTTGCAGAAGTTTAAAGCATACTCCCACTGAGCCAGTTGTCTGGATTGGAAGAGAGGAGAAGACTTGATTAATGAAAAGTACATAGGTTTGGAAACACTTTTGCATGTGGAGAATCTCCTAAGATGCATCATCATGTTTTACACACACACACACACACACACACACACACACTAGTTGGGTAGATTTTTTTTAATGCAATGTCCCAACAAGGGGGGAGCTAGGTAAGAAGAGCCAATAAGCCTGGTAGAACAAAAAATGCTGGAAAGATGAAAATTAAGTACTGCTAGTTTTAAAACAGTAACTTGTACTATATATCTCCAAAGGCAGTTATTTTTCACGAGAAAAGAGGTGGGAGGGAAACTTGTGAAGAAAGATAAATATCACATCATCTCACTCATTTGTGGAATATAATGAACAACATAAACTGGTCAACAAAAATAGAACCAGAACCATAGAAGCATCAGATAGACTGTCCAACCTATGAGGGAAGGCAGGGGGTGAGGGGGTAGAAGATCAACCAAAGGTTTGAGGTTAAACCTCAGAGGGAAGGCAGGGGAGGGTGGAGGTAATGGGGAGAGATCAACCAAAGGACTTGTATGCATGCATATAATCCTAACCAATGGACACAGACACCAGATAGGTGAGGGCATGTGCTGGGGGGTGGGGGCGGCCGGATAGAGGGCAACGGGGGTAAAATGAGACTTATGTAATACTTTAAACAATAAAGATTTTAAATTTTAAAAAAAGACACGGCAAGTATGGAGTTATCCTAGGGGCTAATGTTGCAGAGGGGCCTGGAGAGAGTGGGAGTGAGGAGTGGGGGTGGGGAGGATATATTTAGGAAACTAATTCCACAATAATATTCTGCAACAAATGATCACAAAGCTTCATTGGCATACAACAATAAGTGTTTATTGCTCACGTACCTAGGATGGCTTTCTAAGCACTTTGTTGATTTTGGTTGGGTTTTCTCACATATCTGGGATTTGGTTGACTGCACACTCATTCAAACTGACCTCGGCTGGGATGAGTAGAGCAGTGTGCTTCTGTTTACCCGTCTCTCACCATTGAGCAGGCTATGCCCCGCATGTTCTGGTGGAGATGGAAGAGGAGACAGAGGGCATGCACAATTGCGCAATCATTTTCAAGATTCTATGTTTCCTGTTTGCTGACATCCCAAAGGAGGGCATACGGCTGCACCCAGAATCAGAGTAGAAGATTCTAAGAAACAACATGGCAAAAGTCAGGGCTAAGGGGTAAGGCAATGTTTGTAATCTACCACAGGGTTCTTGGGAGAAGCTACATCCTCATCCTCAACTGTGCAACCCAGAGGTGAAACAAAAGCAATCTAACTTCTCTGCAGTGGTTAAACATTAGTAGCCTTAGGGTTTTTGTTAGTTTCCTTTTCATCTTTGTATTCATCAAATTGTGCAAATTTGCAGTAACTGAAAACCCTCAGAATCTTAGCTGCAGGTGGGGTTGTATTCAGAGTAGTAACTCAGGAGTCTGAGCTGACAGAAGCTCTGGCTCCACCTGTGCTCCTACAACTGCTGAGGAGGCCAGCAATGGGAAAGCCAACTGAGCACCAGCTCTTAAGGCTTCCTCCATCAAGGAACCATGCCCTTTCTACTTATACTTTATTGACCAAAGAAAGTCACATAGGATGAACAATGAACAATCCAATCCTATCATGTACCAGAAAGAGGAGAAACACAATACTTATGAAGGACCCTAATGAATACACAGTTTTTCACTGAAGAGATTCTTTTTAAAAAATATGTTTTTAAAAATTTTATTTTAGAGAGAGAAAGGAAGAGGGATAGAGAGATAGAAACATCAATGAGAGAGAAACATCAATTGGCTGCCTCGTGCACCCACAACCTGGGCATGTGCCTTGACCGGGAATTGAACCCATGACCTCCTGGTTCATGGGTCTACACTCAACCACTGAGCTACACCACCCAGGCTGAAAAGATATTTTTAAAGTGATAAGTTGATATCAATGTATCCTCACCTAAAAAAAAAAATCTACCTCAGGTGAAGTCTTTTGTTTGACAGGGAACTTTGAAGAATATTATTTATTTTTATAGTGATAAATGCTCAACATATTGAGGAATAACAGAAATTATTTTTACTAATTTCTTATTATAATTGCCTTTTTGAAAGGGCAGGTAGGTCAGCCAACAGAGAAATACTTAATTTCCAGAGGTGGGACTATTAAAAGTCTAATTAGCTCAATTGGCACAAAACAACTTCCTTTTGGCCTATACATTTTTTAAACACTAGAAGCCTGGTGCAAGAAATTTGTGCACTGGGGGTGGGGGGTCCCTCAGTCAGACCTGCACACTCTCACAGTCCAGGACCCCTTGGGGAATGTCCACCTGCCGGCTTAGGCCTGCTCCTGATGGACATCCTTCTCGCAGTCTGGGACCCCTTGTTCTTTACTGCCTGCCTGCTCGCTGCTCCTTACTGCGCGGCTCATTGCTCCTTAGTGCTGCCACGGAGGTAGGAGAAGCTCCTGCCACCACACCTGTGCTCACCATCTGTGAACCTTGTTTCTGGCTGAGCGGTGCTCCCCCTGTGGGAGCACACTGACTACGAGGGGGCAGTTTCTGTGTTGAGCATCTGCCCCCTGGTGTTCAGTGCACATCATAGCAACCGGTCATTGCAGTCGTTCACAATGAAGGTCGCTTAAGCTTTTATTATATAGATTATTTGATTGCCTTCAGAATACTTAGAATTAAAATTGATCTTTCTGTTTTGATGTCTCCTTACAACAAACACTGTGTTGTGACCTTTAAAGAAGAAAATTAATATATACACATCAAGAAATTGGAGAGAAAATCATCTGAAAGGCAGATTTATGTACTAGGGAGTCTCAAATTATTGACTGAAGTAGTTATTGTTATATTAAACAGGCTGTATTGTGACCAAATCTAATGCTCCACTGCCTCTCATTTTCTCCATAAAAGTATCATTCAGTGGAGTTGTTTCTTAAAAACAAGACAAAATAAAGTATTATATCTTTAAAATATCCCCCTGATAAACAGGAAAGTGAAACCAAAGGAATATGTGCTCCACTTCTTAGGTTATTATTGTTGTCAAATCTGTGATTAGCTGAAAACTATCATGAGGTATACTATATGTGCATGTTTGTGTTTCTTAAAAAGAAGGTGATGCTCTGCAGCTCACAGATAACACAAATAGCATGTGATTGCAGCAGTTGCTAAGGGCAACCACACATCTTTTCTGTCATTTCTTTATCCCTAAATAGCCAAACCTCATGATGTACCCAATACCATAAAATCTGTGGGTCTGCCCTTAGAAGTTTGACAAGATATAGTCTATGATGATTGTTTGAAGGGACAGGGCTGGGGGGCGGGGGGCAGAGATATAAGACATTTAAAATTAGTGGACCGAAAATTTATTACTTTAAGCTGAGGGGAAAAATATGTGCCCTATATTAAAGTTTGACTCACTATCAAATACACCCCAAATATGAATAAATATTGCATAATGCAAGGAGATTGATGTAGCATGTGATAATTTACCTTTTATGTTTAAATTTCCATAATGCAGCTGGGCCAATAGTGGTTAATGAATTTGATACATTCTTTTGGAAAATTCTAAAGATGAAAAATTACTCTGGTTGATGATAACCAGAAAAATACTCAGAAGCAATTAATATCAGCTTAAGGAATCAGGTATTTCTGTCCATTTTTGTTTGGGTTTAATAGAAAACTACATAATGGAATTCAACAAAAATCTCTTGTTTTCTAAAACAGAAGAGAAGATTAGGAGACAAAGACATATCTCACATTTTCAGGGTAGAATTTCTGTTTCACAGCAAATAACATACATAGTTCATTTGATGGAGTCAAAGATAGTCATGAATACTTACTGAATGTAGTGAATATTCAGTGCCATCCTCCAAGATTTTAAGTTTCTGTGCTGGATTTTGTTTGTGAAGTCATATTGTTATTATTGCTTTATTCAAATCCTGCCACAGGGGTCCATAATAAAAAGTGAGTGGAATCAATGAGGGACAATGCCTAAAAGGCCTCCTGTCACTTGGGCAGAATTATTATTGTCTCTGCAACTATCACCCTTCAGACTTCTATCACAGCACCAAATCCTTGGTAATACATGAGCTTGAATAAAAAATAGAAATAGTGTCCACAAATTTAGCTTCTAGTTGTATTGGATCTATAGCTGACAATTTGCATTCTAAAATATATATTTATTTCTATATATAAATTTTACTCAGAAAAATGTAGAGCATCAATGCTTGCCAGTAAACCTAAATATACTTCCATGTCTCAGAATGGTGAAATAAAAAATTCATGTCTAAACATTTTTTTCTTGTCAACCACAACTTTATATATGGGTAGGTGGGTGTGTGCACGCATATACATGTATATTTATGTTAGTTAGATCTGAGTAGAGGTATGCGGCTTTCTCCTCACTATTGTTTGTGCCCTAAACATGAAAATGCCTGACATTACTGCTAAGGACCGTGAGGCAAGAAAGGGAATGAATGGCCCTTTAAGTATAATGGCATTTTTAGGGAATATGTAGAAAGTGATGTGGATTCAGGGAGCGTTGTTTTATGAGAAACAAAAGAGAAGTCGAAACACAAGATGAACGTGGGAAGACGAAATGTCTTGGTTGATTCCCCCTCCCCCACCCATGCTCCTGTTTTGAGAAATTGTTTCCCAAACTTTTAGCTAGTTCCTACATATCAGTTAGTGGCAATGTGAAAGCAGCAACTAACTAGTAGCCAAAGAGGAACTTCTAAAATATCTTAAAATGTAATCCATCAAAAGCACTGAGTCTAAAAACACATGAGCAGTCTGGCTGGCGTGGCTCAGTGGTTGAGTGTTGTCCCATGAACCAGGAGGTCACAGTTTGATTCCCAGTCAGGGCTCATGCCTCTGTTGAGGGCTCGATCCCCAGTAGGGACCATGCAGGAGGCAGCCAATCAATGACTCTCTCTTTCATCATTGATGTTTCTCTCTTTCTCTCCCTCTCTCTTCTTTGAATTCAATAAAAGTATATTTTAAAAATAAAAATAAAGAAAAAAATAACTAACCCATTATTCTGTTGCGTGTTCTGTTTAGCCATGTTTAGTTGTTCAGATAAACACTTTTCAGTGCCATGTGATCCATAGAGATGAAAAGGGAAGTTTGGACAGTAGAAGTGACCATATACTAGTAGAGCCAGCTGGAAGTTTTGCTGCAAAAAGTAAGCCCCCACTCAAATTTTGAGGCAAAAGCGAGGTTTGGCAGAAAAGCAGATGCTAGTGACATTTAATGGTAGGAGAATAGCACATCTGTGCACCAAAGAGAGAAAGTAGCTATTTGGTAATGGTTAGAGGACTAAGGAGTATGTCATGGGAGAAGACAATGAATGAGTTCAAAGCGAGACAATGGTTAAAAGGCTCCTGTCACTTTGGCAAAATTATTATGGTCTCTGTGACTGCCCCCCTCTCTTGGTGGCAAAGGTGTCCTTATAGGACTGAAAAAGTTTCCAAAGTTAACTGACTTTGGAGGCCATTAGGATATATTGATCTGTGTGTTGCACCAGGAACTTGCTCCTATCCTATCTAATAAAAAGGGAATATGCTAATTGACCATCACACCTTCACAAGATGGTGGTGCCCACAGCCAATAAAGAGGGAATATGCTAATTGACTACCACACCCTCACAAGATGGTGGCATCCACAGTCACAAGATGGTGGCACCCAGTCCCCTCATCCCCACCTCATCTAGTCTCAGTCCCCCAGTCCCCTCAGCTCCACCTCATCCAGCCTCAGTCCCCCAGTCCCCTCAGCCCCACCTCATCCAGTCTCAGTCCCCCAGTCCCCTCAGCCCCACCTCATCCAGCCAGAGTTCCCCAGTCCCCTCAGCCCCACCTCATCCAGCCTCAGTCCCCCAGTCCCCTCAGCCCCACCTCTTCCAGTCTCAGTGCCCCAGTCCCCTCAGCCCCACCTCATCCAGTCTCAGTGCCCCAGTCCCCTCAGCTCCACCTCATCCAGCCAGAGTTCCCCAGTCCCCTCAGCCCCACCTCATCCAGCCTCAGTCCCCCAGTCCCCTCAGCCCCACCTCATCCAGTCTCAGTGCCCCAGTCCCCTCAGCCCCGCAGGGGAAGGCAGTTGGGTGCAATCGGGCTGGCAGGGGAGGGCAGTTGGGGACGATCATGCTGACAAGGGAGCAGTTATGTGTCAATCGGGCCAGCAGGGGAGCAGTTAGGGGCTATCAGGCTGGCAGGCAGAGTGGTTAGGGGAAATCAGGCAGGCAGGCAGGCAAGTGGTTAGGAGCCAGCAGTCCTGGATTGTGAGAGGGATGTCTGACATCCCCTGAGGGGTCCCAGATTGGAGAGGGTACAGGCTGGGCTGAGGGACACGCCCTCCAATGCATGAATTTCATGCACCAGGCCTCTAGTAGTCTAAATGTTTGTCTTCCCCAAATTCATGTTGAAATCCCAACCCCCAAAGATGACAGCATTAGGAGGTGAGACCTTTGGGATGTGATCAGGTCATGAGGGCAAAGCTATCATGAATGAGATTAAGGTCCTTATACAAGAGGCTTTAGAAGGATCCCATGCCCCTTCTACCATGTGAGGACACAGCAAAAAGGTGCCAACTATGAACCAGGAGGAGGGACATCACCAGAAGGCAACTATGCTGGCTCCTTGATTTTGGACTTCCCAGCCTCCAGAAGGGTGAGAAATAATTCCTGTTGTTTTTAAGCTACACAGTCTCTGGTATTTTGTTACAGAAGTCCAAATGCACTAGGCCACTTTCTAAGTGACATGTTAGTATATATGTAGTAAGCAGCTCCAGAGCTTTAGCAGATAAAATCTTAATGGCTGTGACTGAGTTAATGTGCTTCTAAACCTTTTGGAATACTCTTAGGAAGGTGCTTGCCCACAGAGAAAGTTACAAAACAAGGTTCTTGGGTAGGACTGATTTTTCATAGTTGAGCCTATGTGGCACCTTGAGAAGGAAAGAAGATAAATGTTCTCAGACTGTGCTTATAAAGAGGACAGGCTGCCCTGGCCGGATGGCTCAGTTGGTTGGAGCATGCTCCCAGGCATGAAGGGTCAGGGGTTTGATTCCCAGTCAGGGCACATACCTAGTTTGTGGGTTTGACCCCCTCTTGAGACATGTTCAGAGGCAGCCAATTGATGTTTCTCTTTCACATCGATATTTCTCTCCCTCTCCCTCTCCTTTTCTCTTGCTCTCTAAAATCAATTCAAAAAAAGAGGACAGATTTTTTTTTTTGGAATGTTGGTTGGTTGGTTGGTTGGTTGGTTGGTTGGTTTGGAATGTCGGTTTGTTAGTTGGTTTTACAAAACACACTAAACCAATTGTGTGCCTATCTGTCAGTTTGCTTGTTTATATACTAGCTTAGTCCCAGCAGAGTTTAAAGTGGTTGTGTTTGCTTTGTTTCTTAATGTGTCTGATTTAAATTCACATTGCCAACCTCTGTAGAACCAAGATTCCACCAGACTCTTCTAGGATCACTGGCGATTGATCGCATATGAAGCATTCCACTCTCTCCTCAGCCCTCCTTTTCTGCTGTGACTTTTTGTACTTTGTTCTGAAAGAAGACAGAAACCTCATTGTTGTAGTATCTCAGCCTGATTATATTGTACATGGAATAATCACAGGGCTAATCAGGCTGCTTCTGCTGGGCTCGCTCCATGACTGCAGCTATCAGCAGCACACAGCAGGGCCTGACAACCCCTCCCAGAAAAGAGCTTACCAATTAACCTTCAGTCACATTGGATCGAAGACTGACATTCATTATTTTAATGAAAACAGTAAGAAAGGGCACTATTGAGACCCCTGAAAACTAACCCATTATTCTGTTGCATGTTCTGCTTAGCGATGTACAAAAAGCAAGCTCAGGATCAGAAAGACAGGATGCTGTGCTGGCAGGCGGCATAAAGAACAGCTGCCCACGGCCCCGTACTGCTCACAAACCATCTCTGAAAGCTTTTGTAACCCTTGGCTAAAGAAGAGGCTGAAAGATGCTTGTACCTCAGGAGGGAACTATTTCAAGATTACTGAAGGAACACCCTGCACACGAAATATATTACCACGGCCTTCTTTTAACTTCTTTTTCCTGTGACTCATGTTCTGTTTCTTCCAGAGGCTTCACTTTGGTGATATGCTGCATCTACACTTTGCACTGGACTCAAACTTTTTGGAGCAAGAGTTACATTATCTATTGATAAATCTGTCAGAGTTAATAAATATTCTTTTACTTTTTTGCAAGGGTGTTGTGGAAATTTCATGAAAAGTTTCTAATAGATATAGAACTTTTAAAGAAAATTCTCTTCATTCATGCTTAAAGAGTCAAAAGTATGCATCTAGCCATTCATTTAACAGACAATCACTGAGAGCCTATGATGTGCCAGAAACCATGCTACATATAGTGGCCACAGCCATGAAGAAGTTGGAGGTCCCAACTTTTGAGAAACTCACTGTTTAAATCTTGGGGAGATGTGGTTGATCCCTTCTAGCTACTATATTTGAAACCCCACACTCTGGGCAAGCCCGAGGCTGACAAGAGCCTCTGATAGTGTTCAGCCTCGTCAGCTCTCATTCAAAACCCACTTATGTGGGGACACCAGTAGACTCAATGGCTTATTGAGTCATGGAAATTAGCTTAGAATTTAAATTAAAATCATGCAAATGATTCAAAGGCTCAAGGTAAATCCAAATAATAGACCCCAGCTAGAAGTATAATGTCATGGTTTGTTTTCTTAATTTTTCATGCATTATTTCAGGATATTTTTTCTTTCAATTATGCATAAATGTAAGCACACAGACTAATTAGCAAAGGCACAAAAGGGATGCGCTGTGGCACAATCCAGCTCAGTCTAACCTTTTCAAACACTGAGCCTCATTTCTCTTGTGTACAGAGAACTATAGGAACTTTCTTTGGGTACATTCCAGAATCTGCCCTGGAGCCCAGCCCAGACTCTGTTCTTGTTGAATAGCTGATCTGTAGAGAGGAGTAACCATGTTCAGTTTCAAGGTAGGAGGAGAGGAGACACATTTCCTTGTTTTTCTTTTTCTGCTTCCATAAACCATGATTAGATTTAGTTTATGAGAGCCTGCTCTCCAATCCACTTGAACATGAATCAAGCAGAGTACATTTTCAAACTTATCACACTCCTAAACTAATATTTCTTGTATATAAGTAATATACATATTGTTGGGAATACTTGGAATTTAGGGATCACCCTGTCTCTTCTTTTTCAAACCAAATGGCATTTGATCTCAAAGCCAAAGATTTTCAAGAAGAAATTTGAAGTGATTAATCTATTCATAGCATACAGGTCAGAATGTGATTTTATACTCAGGGCCAGGATTCATCTCAATAATTGTACATTCCAAGTTCTCTTGGATCATCTTTCCAATGGGACTTTTTTTTTTAACCAATTGTATAGCAGTTAAGAGCACAAATATTAGGATTGGGATGTTGGGTTCAAATAACAGACCCAACACTTACTGTCTGTGACTTTGAGAAAGTTGTCTGATGTCACTGTACCTCAGTTTCTGTATTTGTAAGTTGCCAGCACTATTTGGCTTCCACTAGAATGAAGGCTCCTCAAGGAATCTTTGTTTTGTTCACTGTTTCCCAAATACATTAAACAGTGCCCGTTGAGTGTGGGAGATTGTTTGTTAAGTGAAGAGAACCTACCTCTTGAGGTTATTATGAGGATGACATGAATGAATGCATGGAGAGTGGTAGAGCCTGGCACACAGTAAACCCTCAATAAATGTTAAGCTACATCAAAATTATACTCTCAAACTTGAATGTGAATGAGCAGGATTTCTGCTCACTTTGGAAGCAAGTTATACAAATCATGGTTTTACAAGGAAATGGCTGGAGTCAGCTCTGCAGTGGCCTTGTCATGGTGGCAGGATTCCCGGAGGTGTGAGGTGGGGCTGTGAGTGTGCAAACCTCAGCAAGTAGGGTCCACTGCAGGCTGCCTATCACTTAACCTGTCTTCCTCTCTTCCTCCCTTTCTCCTTTCCTTCAAAGAGAAACTAGTATCTTTTAAAAATAGAGAATAATATAGGTGCATCATGAAATGTTAAAAAGATAAAGAATATAAGTCATCTATAATCTATTTGTAGCATTTTGTGTATTTTAACCAGACTATTGTCTATAATTATGTACACACCCACCCACCCACACATCCTATCTAATAAAGAGGGAATATGCAAATTAATTATCATGCTGTCACAAAGATGGCAGTGCCCATAGCCACAAGATGGCAGAGCCCAGTCCCCTCAGCCCCGCCAGTCCCCCAGTTCTTTCAGCCCCACCAGGGGGTGGCAGATGCACTGTGCGGCCAGACCCGCCCTCAGCCCCCCAGCCACCCAGGGCTGGCCAGAGGTATAGGCAAGCCTCTACGGCAGCTGCCCAGCCAACACCCGATGTGCAGGCAAGCCTTGGATTGTGGCTTCCCAGCTGCCCAGGGTGGGCCTGAGGCGCAGGTAACCAGGGCCGGCCAAGGCTTGCGCTGCCAGCAGTGGCAGCAGCAGAGGTGTGATGGAGCATTACCTTCCCCTGATCGCAGGGTCACCTCCTGCCCCTGAGGGCTCTCAGACTGTGAGAGGGGGCGGGCCAGGCTGAGGAACCCCCCTCCAGTGCATGAATTTTCATGCACCTGGCTTCTAGTAAATATATATGTATGTATATACCTATATGTACACACATATATGGAACATACTACACACACTTTAACTTAATACTTAAGACTCTTGTGTTACTGAATACAATTCTATAATATGTAACTCTTTTATAATTGAATTTGTTTTTATAGAATTGTATTAGCACCATGGAGAATGAAGAGTGTAGATTTTACCCTGAGTTCAAAGAGAGTATCTAGAAAGGGATAGAAACCCTATGAAGCAATGTTTCAGAGAGTGTGATGTATCCCATGGTTACCACTGAGAGATTAAATTGGCTAAGACATTTTTAACATTTCTCATCCCCAGGTTTTGTGGGCTACTCTCCTTCATAAACTCCCCAAACATGTGTTCTAATTTCCATCTAAGTGATAAATATTATTTATTGAAGAGTTATTATGGCAGGCATGGTATTAGATGCTTTATGGGGTTTTATATAATCCTTTCAGCAACACCTGAAGAGACCTATTATTATCTTTATTTTACAGAAGAGGAAATAGAAGCGGTCTGTATTTGCAAGCACTCTGGGAGGTGAGTATACAAAATGTATGAGATGCACATGGCTTGCCCTGAAAAACCTGAGATAATTATAGTAATTGCTGCTTGGGGCTGTAGTAAGGTTTGAATGAGATCATGGATGTAACGCACTATGTGTGTATCATGCCAGGGACATAGTAAATGCTCAATAAATCTTATCAATGATAAGGAAGGGGGTGAGGATGATTACAATGGTGGTTATGGTGAAGAAAATGATGTTGGCTTGATGGAAGGAAAGGGTGATAGTGAAAAGGTAGGAGACCAGAGCATCCTCCCTGAGAGTCTACGACTCTGGCCCAAAGCAAAGGATTAATGGACTAGACACTGGATTCTCCTTTCCTTGTGGGGCACTGGTAGTATTTCCATCAGGAGAGATATCCTTATCAATGCTAAATACCATAGGAGGAGGACATTCTTATGCTTTTCACCTGCATAATGACTTTGGCAAGTGTCCCCCACCCCTTTCAACTGAAGGTCAAAATTGAACTTTCAAAACATTCTTAATTTTTTTCCAATATGCTAGTTTATATATTATGACTAATTTTTTTTTCTTGCTCAATTTTAACAAGGTAGGGATTTGGGAATAGAGTTAATTAAAAGAAATACACATTTATTACCATATTGTAACACTCTAGGTAGTGCTTAATTAAAAACTAAAAATTTTTAAATTAGCATATGACACTTTGTATTTCCAGACAAAAGAGAATGTGCAGAGTTTAGAGGAAAGGTAAATGAGCTTGAAGTTCAGAGATTTCCTTAGACAGAAAATGACCCAGTGAACTTGGGTAAGTTATTCAGCATCTCAGGGCTTTAATTTTCTAATTTTTCAAAATATAGTTTATAACAGCAATGTCACATCTTTGCATTTCTCTTTATGGTGTGCAAAGTAGCCATATGTATGTTCTCTTCTTTTGATCCTTAAAATGACCCTGAATGAGGTCGGGCAGGCATTATTATCCTCCTTTAAAAAATGAGAAAAGTGAGGTGTAGCAAGGTTAAGTGAATGTCCAAGGTCACAGAGCTAATAAGTGTTACACTGAGGACTCAAAACCCTGCTTTCTATTTTGCATATGATGTTTTCTTTACATTACACATGCAGGTTCTCCCAGAATAAGCATGGCGAATAAAAGACAGGCCTGTGTTCTAAATTCAGCCTTCTCACACGAAAAGCTGTGTGATATTGGACAGGACATATTGCTTCGCTAGACCTTCATTTCCTTGTCCATAAAATAAGGGGATTATTCATTTTTGGAGGGTTTCTACAGAGTATGCTCTGTCACCGTTTGCATAAACGACGGAGCCTAAGCAGAGACAGGTAAATTGCTTTGGTCAACGTTGTACAGTAAGGGCCAGAGAGAAGCTGCTTCAGTCTCCAGAATGATGTAACCTGCCTAGCAAGAGGTAAGTATCTACACAGTTCAAAAGAAAAAAGAAAGACAGGCACACACTATGAACATGCTGCAGAGCATAGTGAAATCTACTTCCTCACTACAATAACAGGCGAAGAGGAGGAATTCCCGAGCATCCCACAGTTTACAATAATCCCCTTCCTAAGAAATCCTCTACAACAAGATGACAAGGATGACAGACACCTTGGGGATATTAGTCTACAGAGCAGTGTTTCTCACCAACATTTTCTTTTCTTTTTTTAAAAATATATTTTATTGATTTTTTTTACAGAGAGGAAGAAAGAGGGATAGAGAGTTAGAAACAATCGATGAGAGAGAAACATCAATCAGCCACCTTCTGCACACCCCCCACTGGGGATGTGCCCACAACCAAGGTACATGCCCTTGACTGGAATCGAACCTGGGACCCTTCAGTCCGCAGGCAGATGCTCTATCCACTGAGCCAAACCGGTTACAGCTCACCAACATTTTCTTAAAAGCCATAAGCAAGTGTCTCAAATGGGAGGATGTGTAAGTAATTTTGTTGACTTACACAGACTGTGTGCTTTGGCCATACTTAGAGGTAGTGGTGATGCTGCTGATAATGGAGATGATTGTTAATGAATAATCCATGCATGACATGGAATGGGCACCTACAAGGCACATTTTTTAAGGAGTTAATTTTGTCTTTAATTAGCATTTCATGTGAGCACACGCTGTGCGTTCTCTGTGCCTAAGAAGCCACCCCCGCGTGATATGCACACCAGTTCTCTCTCTTGTTAATTCCTCCTCATTCTTCATAGTTCAGTTCAATTGTAACTCTCCTCCAGGAAACCTCCCCTGAGGTTTAGTCTAGTTCTTCTCTTTCGTAGAAATCTATTGTTTTAACCAGCACGACAACCATTCTGCTTTGGGGAAATAGAGCTTGGTTTTCTTGAGAACTTCCTTCTCCCTATGTATGCAGGGCGGATAGGACTATTAATCAAGGTGATCTCCTTTTACTTAAATAAGTAATGGAACTGTGACCTGCACGAGGTCACCAGACTCTCCCTCACAGAAATAGGGACTTTAAGCAACATTGCGGAGAAGAAAAATTGAGCCAATTCATCTGAAGACCTTGTGTGTTTATCCTGGCTGCCTGGATCCTGCAGTGGCTCTGCTTCCTGTCTCACCAGCCCCTGGTTTATCAGTCATTCCATCTTCACACTGACTTGCCTCACATCTTCCCAATACTTCTCATGTTTGCTTATGCTAGCCCAAATAAATGTTGGTTGCTTGCTTCCAAAGAACTTAATGGTACCTCTCTGTTATGTGGTTTGTGCTACATGCTCCTTTCCTTAATAACACTTATTTTATTTTGTAAGTATCCATTCTGTTTGGTTATGTGCTTTATGTCTGCACCCTCACCAGGCTGTGAGCTCCAGGGAAGCAAAGAGTATACCCCTAACACTTACAACAGTGTTTAGCACTTTCTAGTAACTTATTACATTTTCTTTTGATTTAATGAATGAAATTTCAGGTTCGAATTGCTCTCTACTGCTTCTTTGAATGGTGGTCCCCAACATAGCATGCTCTCCTTAATGTCTCTTATTTTCAGCCTTTCTTTTTCTCAATCCCTTGCTTTCTCTCACTCTCTCCCTAACTCCTTTCTCTCTCTTTACCCAATTTGCAACTACACCAATGTCCTTCGGCCTGGATTTCTCCATTGTCATAAAACTCTTCTCTGGCTCTTACTTTCAGGAAAAAGTCCAAGGCCTTTCATGATCTTAAGCCCAATCACCTACGTTGTGTTATGTTCTGTATTAACTCCACTTGTATTTTCAACTCTGGGCATGTAGAACTCTTTCAGTTCCTCAATCCCAGATGCTCTCTCACATCTCTATTCATTTGAACCAACTCTCATCACTTCTTGCAATGGCTTTTTAAAAAATTGGTTCATAGAGATAAGAAAGGAGAGGAAGAGAGAAACATTGATGTGAGCGCCATACATTGAAGGGTTGTCCTCCTGCACGCCCCCTACCGGGGGTCAAGCCAGAACTCAGGCCTGTGCCCCACCAGATTGGAACAGGCAAGCTTTCCGTGCAGGGGAGGATGCCCAAGCAATTGATCCACACTCGCCTTGCAATGACTTTATTTCCTCTTCTCCTTCATTCCTTAGCCCTATAGTTTCTTCCTCCATAAAGTTTCCCCCTATCACAAGGTCCATCTTCAACTAATCTTGGACTAGCCGAGATGACCTTGCTTTTTGTTCTCAAGCTCACTCTGCACAGCTTTATTCTTACATTTGTAAGTTATTTATTTTGTTTTGATTTGTTTATTTGTTCACTGACTTCCTCTAAAAAAACCCTGAAGAGCAGAGATCAGCCCTTTTATCTGCTATCTCCTCAGAACCCAGCATAACAAGTACTTTATAAATGTTCCTTTAAAAAATGACTAAATGAAAGATTGAATCATTCTACCAACTGAACTCCTCACTGAAGTTTTAGTATCACACATAATCTTCTCATAATATTTATTGATTTCAATTTTTCGTTATAGATATCTATATACATGTCTCATTTTCACTGTTTTTGTTTTTCTCCTTGGAGATGAAGTCTATATCTTCTTCATCTCCCTCTCTCTTCTCTCTCTCTCTCTCTCTCTCTCTCTCTATATATATATATATATATATATATATATATATATATATATATATATATATTCTGCAGCACCTGGCATACTTCCTGGCCTATAATAGGTGCACAACAGTTACTTGTTGACAAAAATGAATGATGAATCGAGCCATGCTACAATGCTGATGCTTTAATATTATACAGTAAGTCCTCACTTGATGTCATTGATAGATTCTGTGACTTTAAGCAAAACGACATATAATGAAACCAATTTTAGGCTAAATGGTATAGGCTAAATTGATATAAACAATGGTATCTCATCAATGTTACAAATGCAACAATTTGAATGAAATGACATTGTTTGAGGACCTGCTGTATTAAAATGAACAGATGAAATACTCACATTTCACAAAAGACTTAAGATGACAGTGATTTATTTTTCAAAGGAATGGATTGCAAACACGAGATTTAAGAATGGTTAAGATAGAAAGAGAGAATGGGAAGCCTTTCATGATAGTTCTTAAATTTTATCACATGGCAACTATCATTTCACCCTAAGTCCAGTAACTTTGAAATGAGATAATTACCTGAAACATTATATTATACAGTGATACCCAGACTGCCTCCACCACCACCAAGCTTGCCCATGCTTACCTTCTTGTTCATGGGACCAGGCCCTTTTGGGTGCACCTGAGCCCATACACTAACAGTTATGGGATTGGGATCCTCATGTCCGCGAGGAAGCATATTTTAGTTAGGATCTGGTTTGGGTTTAGCAACAGACATTGAAACAGTTTCTGGTCTTTCAGTCTTTAAAGATAAATGTGCTTTTGCCCATAATAGCAGGCAAATCATGCTCGTTCTTTTCCATTTCTCTTTTTTAACCAAGTACTTGTATTAACAGACCCCTCAAGGCTTTACATCCACCGCAGTCAATTCAGGTTGGTTTGACCAGAGTGAGACTCACCTGAAGCAGTGTGGTGTGCAACCACTGAGCGATGGCATGCAAAATAGAGTCTCGGTATACCCTTCCTCTCAGTAAGCTCCTGATGCTGATTCGAAATTGCAAGTGCTCTTCACTCTCAAGCACAGAATGCAAATCATTCCGCACAGTAAGCCACTGGCTGGATTCTTCTTCAAACTATTTAAAATGATTCCAAACAATACTTAGTGAAGCCTGTACCTGAGGAACAGAAGCTACAGTATATATTTAAATCCCTTCCAAGAAAACAAACCTTGCTGATGGAGATTAAGAAACTCCTCTAATTCCCATTTTGCTGTTGCCAGACTTGAGAGGGTTCTTCGGCCATTCACCTGAGCTCCGGGGCATCGAGTCAGAAGAAGTAGAAAAGTGTAACTCTCAGGCTTGTTCTGTGAGGGGAGGCAAATCTTCTACACAGAGGAGAAAATCGTCTGATCCCATCAGTGTGTTGTCTAATTTGATTCACCAACTTTTAAAGCTATGTCATCAATAGAAAAGTTTGGACTACGCCTCTCTATGGCGTGATCGATGACAGGGATCCACTCATTGCAGAGGCGTTGCCCTCTCTGAAGATTGCTACTATAGCAGGAACACCAGTGACTACTCCCCAGTTACCAGGCGAGCAGGTATCAAACTTAAGTTTAATCAGTCAGTCTCTTAAAGCTTGCTGATGAATAAAGTGGCCAGATTGCCATTGCACGCATTCATCATGTTGGTGTTACCAGTAACTACAGGATAGCTGTTATCTCCCTATTCTCTCTTCCCTTTTTATTGATTCAGCAAGTAGTTTCTTCTAGAACTACTTCTGCAGTTTCAATCATGGAATTATTTGTCATGAGTTTTTCCTTTCTTCCACTAAATTAATTCTTTATCAATACATCATTGAATGGAGAGTTTTCATTGGTCCAATTAATACAAAATAACACATAGATTTATAAGCAATGGCTGAAGCTAAGTTGGTTTTGCCAGCAGGAGGGCCAAACATTTGGCAGTTAGTTGAGCCGCCCATATATATAACACCGCTGCTGTGTCATGAAAACAAATTGATCAAAGCACACACACAGCTTATGAACTTTCTGAGCATCGTCTTCCTCACCAGTCATGAGCAGTTTCACTAGTGAGTATATTTGAAATCTGATATCTGCTGCCACTTGTAATACTCTCTTAACAGTGGTAATTCCATTTGTTGTACACATGAGAGATGGATATTCATCTTGATTGATGCGTAGCCAATCTTTTTATACAAACAACTGTAAGCCTACCCTTCTCCACCCTGTATGTTGTAACTTGGAAAACATAGATACCAACTCATCAGAACAGAAGCCAGTCAGAACCCTAGAAAGGGGTCCTGCACTAGCACCTCTAATGCTCAAATTTACCAGACCCTACCTCTTTAGTTACAGGGCCCTAGGGAGGATGGGGGCTGTGAAAGGAAGGTATAGGTCCTTCCTTGGCATGATAGTGTGGTGGCACTTGGGCAGTGCAAGGCAGCAGCCATTTAGGAACTGGTGTGAAGTATGCCATTATTTTAGCATCCTGTATGATGGTATATGTGTGCCAGCTGAATATCAACCCTGCCCTGGGACTTAACCAAAAAGAGGCAAAAGGAAGGAGCAGAAAGTGAAGCAGCCGAAGAAAACAGCCAGCATTCAGTAACAGAGTGAAGTCATCAGAAGATGATTAATCCCTAAATTATAAATGATCTTAACTACCTACAATGAATCAGACAGCGTTTTCTAGAACAAATGAATTTGATAGCTTTTTAGCTCTTAACTGGTAATTTCAGCTTTTTCTCCCAGGGCAGGAAGGATCTCACCATGTTTAACCTTTTTAATGTGTTTTTCTTTTAGTCTCATACTTTCTTCAAAGAAATATTATGCTTTCCTTTTACATTTTTAAATGTTATGTACCTTGTTTACACACCATAATACAGTTCCTCATGCACCAAAATTGCTTTGGCAAGTGACATTTGAGTGGTAAGAGCCTTTTAGCAGAAATGCACATTTTTTTTCATAATTCCCTACTATGCAACCATTGTCCATCCTCTAAATAAGATACGTGCCACCGCAGGCAGGTTAGATTGCCCTTATCTTATAGGGCTGAGCAGAGTTTTCATTTTTTTGAATTGTATCAGATAAGCGCTCTGCAAAGGCCCTACAACACTTCATTCAGAGGCAGTTTTTCCCCAAATGTGTAACTACACGCAGTGCACAACAGGTTGAGAAAACAAAAATTGCATTTAAAAAAATCTGTGGTTGAAATTCTATATTCTTTGCAACTGATATCACCACCTGGAGGGTTCAAATAGGTAATAAACCTGTTTGAGCAAAAGCATAGCAAATGCCTCTGTGTGGAGAAAAGAGCTCCGCAAGGGAGCCCAGAGGGCTTCAGGCAATTCTCATGTAGCAAAATCCCACTTAAAACAAACCTGCCCTTCCTCTTGGGAACTCCTGTAATCCTGGGATTAGATAGATCAGTCCTGGCAGTGGTTGCTCTTTGCTCAGAGAATTTGCTCATGTTGTATGGAGCTCATTCTGTTTTCCTTCAAATTTCAAAATCAAGTATCGAGAGCATTTTACTTATTAATGAATTTCTCAAGGTGGTCTCTGATCCAGGATTTGACTTTGTATTCTCCAGAGGCAAACTTGAACTCCCAAGGCTTTAATCTCATCAGTTCAAAATGAACAAGGTGCATTTTGCCTCTAGTCTCTGTCATCCACAAAACTGAGAGCTTCTTTGAGACAGAGGCGTGCCCTGTTTTTGCTTTGAGTCCATACTTCCAGGCATAGTGGCCACTCTGATAAATAAATATTGAATAGACATTTGCAGCATGAGTGAATAAATGTCATGAAGTGTTAAGGAAAATGGCTAGTATGTGAGAGCTCACCTGCTTTATTTGTTACTATGTGGAATTAGTTTATATTTTGTAATCTACATAGTCAATTATTTGTAAACTTCTGAGAAAATATTACATGTTGATTTCAATCTGTAAAAACATAGATATCACTTTATATTTTTCAAATGCCACCTTTCTTTAAAAGTTCCTTTTATGGAAAATATTAGACAATTAAGAACACTCTTGCCCAGCCAGTGTGGCTCAATAGTTGAGCGTTGACCTATTCACCAGGAGGTCAAGGTTCGATTCCTAGTCCGGGCACAGGCCTAGGCTGTAGGTTCAATCCCCAGTGTGGGGCATGCAGGAGGCAGCCGATCAATGATTCTCTCTCATCATTGATGCTTCTATCTCTCTTTCCCTCTTCCTTCCTCTCTGAAATCAATAAAAAATATGTGTATTTTTAAAAAAGAGCACTCTTATGTTTATGTAACTGAAAATTTAAAGAAAAAGTATAGTATTTTCCCAAAATGATTCGTGATGTTAAAATCTGCTTGCTCTCCCAACTGCCAAAACCTTGGATTATTGACCTGTTACAGGGTCTATCAATCTTAATTTTACTTATACTAGGTAACCAGGAAGTATTTTATTTTCATGTGTTAATGCTTATCTATTATGTGTGCATAATATAAAGAAGTATTAACTACTGCAATGGGAATTTCTCAAATACCTGATTTATATGTGTAATACATTAAGAAGATATAAATGCAATGCATTTTTCATAAATTCAAAAGATTTCAGAGTCAGGAAGATTTGAATTACAAATGCTATTTTTTAGCTTCCTTCTTAAAACCTCCAAGAGACCTACAACATGTAACACTCATCCCATTCCTCTAAGATGAAGTAGGAGAAAGATATTAAAAAGAGTCTCTGTTCCGCCTTCTACGATCATTATTTTATTTTCCAGAAGTGTATCCTGTTCCGGTAAGACAGATATGTCCCATTGATCTTAGAAATATGTTGTTCCATGGCTGCAATTTCTTTCTCTGAAATCATCTTCTGGTATTTTAAATTTATTACCAATTGGCCAGTGCAGTGTGGTTTTCAGTTGCTGAAAATTTAGAGTCCATTACAATACTGAGGTTTGGAGTAATTTCCTGGACTATATCTGGTGCCAAAGTCACTACAAACTGATTTTGTTCACTCTTTTGGCTGCCTGTCCCAAAAGGAAAAATCTGTCCTTTTGTGTGGGTGGATCTGATACAAGGAATACTAGCTAGAGATATCCTTTGTCAAGATTGTAATCATTTGTCTTGTAAGAGAGAAATTTGAGGCCGAAACATTAAAACGCACCTGAGAAAATCAACAACAGAAACCTGAGTTCTCTGTTCTATTGCTTCATTTGCTCTTGGACCTTAAGGCAAGGTCACTGTTGCTGTTGTCATGGGAATGTGGATCATGGGGAACAAAGCTCAAGCTCATCTTATAACAGGATAAGAAACAATTTTCCCCTGGAAGCAAATTACTCATTTTCCTAACCGCACACAAGTGTTGATCTAGTGCAGTGGTTCTCAACCTTCCTAATGCCGTGACCCTTTAATACAGTTCCTCATGTTGTGGTGACCCCCAACCATAAAATTGTTTTCGTTGCTACTTCATAACTGTAATTTTGCTACTGTTATGAATCATAATGTAAATATCTGATATGCAGGATGTATTTTCATTGTTACAAATTGAACATAATTAAAGCATAGTGATTAATCACAAAACAATATATAATTATATATGTGTTTTCCGATGGTCTTAGGCGACCCCTGTGAAAGGGTCGTTCGACCCTCAAAGGAGTCACGACCCACAGGTTGAGAACCACTGATCTAGTGGGTCTAGTTCCAAAGAGGACATCATCTTTAACAGATGAAAACTCCGAAGACACTCCTTTCTAACGGAACGTTGTAGCAATCCATGGTCTGTTGAGAAGGTTAATTTTTCTTAACGACAGAGTTTCTTCTGAAATCTAGGATTAATCTGTAAAACAATAGTGTTCTTACTCTTGAGCTGTTTTACTAGCATTTTGATCGAAATTTCCTGAAGGTCAAAGGACATCTGGAAGAAAGGTTCACTCATGCACACTTGGCTACAGACCTTGACATTCTTGCTACGGTCATTCAGTTTGGCTGAATCGGTTAAGACTTTTTTTAAAAAATTTCTTTATTGATTAAGGTATTACATATGTGTCCTTATCTCCCCATTCCCTCCCCCACCCGCCCACTCATGCCCTCACCCCCCTGTTGTCGGTGTCCATTGGTTAGGCTTATATGCATGCATACAAATCCTTTGGTTGATCTCTCCTCCTTGCCCCCATCCTCCCCTACCTTCCCTCTGAGGTTGAATCGGTTAAGTCTTTGTCCGAGGGTCCATTAGAACAGGAGCTCTCTGAAAGTTAAAAGAATAGCTCTGTCCCTCATCCTACTCTTCTAGGATTGGGCCTATGGCTGACATGCTTTCTAAAGTACTTGGGCATGTAATCAACTCCAGCACCGTTCAATGTGTCTGATAATGTCATGAGTCTACACATACATTTTAACACCCACTTAACTACTTTGGATGGATGGACTATAACTATTTTCCTTGGACTAAATTGGGTACTAAAATAAATAAGATCCTATATCTATGAAAATATGTACACATGCTTACATTTCTTGTATTCTGTATTTCATTCTAGCAACACATCTGAAAAAAATCAATTTATTCTTCACCTGCCTATCAAGAGCTGGATTAAGGATTTATAAGAATTGATGACAGCACTTGCAAAGCATAGAGCATTCCCTGACTCCTGCTCTCACTTCAGTTCTTTTTGAGCAAAGACAGAATACTGATTTCCATTTTTTTTAGTACTGTCAAGGAAATGTACTTTTAAATGTTTTGCTTTAAAATGTGAACGTGATTGTCATTACTATACAAATGTATGTGGCACTACTGGCATGTTTCAGTTTTTAGCACATAATGCACACTCCTGATGTAGCAACTTAAATAGTTTATTTTTTAAGAGCTTTCCATTTTACCTTTAAGCTTGTGTTACATAAGCTTAATAGACTCCCTCAGCTTCATGATGGAGAGAATCCACCAGGTGAATAGCAGTAAGCTCCTGAGCTCTGAAGGGCTTATTTTGCCAGGCTGCAACTCCAGCTGACTGTTTGGCGTTGCACTATTCTGCATGCATTGATTTTAATGCCTCAGAGCTCTGATAATATTTATTGCAGGATGAAATGTCTTTTGCCCCTGTCCTCCCCCTTTCTTTTGGCATAAATACAGTAAGTTGAGCTTTAACTAAGGTGGTGCCTGAATTAAACTGACAAATCCAAATGCTTGAAATTTAAGATTGCATTTACGGATTTCATCTCCAGTATACCAGCATCGAAATGTCAGTGACAGTCAGTCACAGCCAGAAGTTTCTATGGGTTTGAAACTTTCAGTTCAGGTCATTGTTGTGTTAGCTAGCACTGGTCAGAGCAGCAGAGTTGATGGGAATGCTGAGACTTAAATTCAGTGCTTAAATATTCCTTCATACTGGAGGTTTACTCTGGCACATGGGAGGAATAAAGTATATTGTTAAGAGGAGTGTATGTGCGTGTGCATGTGCATGTGTGTGTGTGTGCATGTGTGTGTGTGCACGCACGTGTGTGTGTCAAAGAGAGGAAAAAGCTAGTGAGACAGATTGAACCAGAATCCATTTTAGCAAAAAGCATGCGATAATCTGTGCTTTGCAGCCACAGATGCCAAATCCTTTGATTGCTTAGAAGGAATATTGAGATGTCCTCTATTTGTTTTTCTGAAGAAATAAAAAGATGGCTATTTAATTTTGACTCAAATTTGCTTATTCTATTCTTGTTTTTTAAACATTTCTGCCTCTCTCATGTCTCTGAATGCCATGCGCATTTTAACCCCAAACTAATTCAAATGTCCATATAATTGGGTGTACTTACATATATTCTAAGATCTTTCTGAAAATACAAACTATGCAAATGAACTGTGCCTCATTTTTCAAAATGGCATTTCAAAATGTTTCTATTATGAGGGATCACAGTTAGAGATAGCAAACAAATAGAAAAAAATATATACAAAAAACAACTCTCAATTTGAGGCTGTACAATCATCTGCTGTAGTCATACCCACAGCAGCCTTTAGACGAGGAGCTCTGTAAAGTCACTGCATGAAGCGGGCTCAGTTCTACACTGCAACACTCCATGAGCAAGGACGCTCCTGTGGGAGCAGCCTGGCATTCTACAGTAATGGAACTGCTGTCAGTACAGCGTTGGGGCTTGGGGGAAAGAAAGGAGTTATGACAGAGATTATATTTCAGCTGATTCTTCCTCCTGGAACTATGAAAATTATATTGGAAGCAAAATGGACAAACCCCCGGCCAGTGATTCTGTGAGAGTCTTAGCCCTTCTTTGGTAGAACAGTGTTAAAGAGTGGCCCGTGTTCCATTGCTGCACTCCATCCTGTTCCTCGGCCCTACACCTTCTTGATCTACTTGTGTTTTTTTTTTCTTTTCTCTCCCTCCCTCATGCCAACAAACAGCAAAATAAAACAAAACAAACAAACAAAAAAACCCACTAGAACACTTTGGGCGAGAATATATTAAATTGCAGATAATATTGGCAGGGGAAATGATTTAGTTTCATTTCCCTGACCTCAAAGTTCTTGACATGGATCATCATATTGCAAAAGCACTAAAACAAAACCAAGTAGAACAAAGCAAACCCCCACTGCCCAGAAGACAATGTCATTTCATTAAGATCTTATTTAGTAAAGAAGAGCCTCCTGTAGAAAGGCGAGAGGGGAGGGAAATTTTGCGAACACAATAAAACAGGAATCTGAAGACATCTTGGGGTGGTTGGGAGGTGGAGATGGTTGCAGAAAAGAGAAACTTCAGCAAGAGAAAGAAGGAGAGAACCAGGAAAAGAGACAGAGAGTTAAAAAGAAGACCGCAGATGGCAAAGGATATTTATTTCTCTGACTGGAAGAGGGATAAATTATATTCCTGCATCAAAACACTTAGTGCTTAGCATTATAATTTCCACTAAATATAGAAAATAAATTTTGCACATAGTTTTCCAGGATAAAAAAATGAAGAGAGACAAAGGTTGACAATTTGTTAGCAATGAAAAAGCAATATATATTCTTGTGAGCAGAGAACACCACTAGACCTAACCTTTTAAAACATAACATTTGGTTACTTTTAGAGGAATATGATCCATTTGCTTTGTTTTTCGATGGTGCGCATGTTTGGCACATTGAAGAAAGAGTCTCCTTATGTTTCGAAAACTTGAAACTCTAACTCAAATGTGAAGACATTCTTCTAGGTGTTTTCCTTAGAGTATGAGCATATAGCAGTGTAGCGCCAATTGTGGACTCTAGAATGTGTCAAGCTCCATCAAATTTGAAAAAGGGATGGATCGGCTGTGTAATGGCACACGTCAGTATCCCATTTCTTTCATTCTAAGTAAACAATCCAAAGTAACCACCATATACGTGTTAACAAATAGGGATGGGAATAAGATAATGTTACAGTTGTAGAAATAAGCTTAGATCACAAAACACATTCTTTTATATGATTCTCTCAAACGTCTCGTGAGGTTTGCAGGACAAGTTATGTTTTCTCTCTTCTAAAGACAAAGAAACTGAAGCTCAGAGAACTGAAATGACTTGACCAAAGGTAAAATATAAAAAGTAGCAACTGAAACTCAGGTCTGTAGTTGCAAATCCAATCCTTTTCCCGTTAACTGCACTGCTCCTAAAATTATGGGAATCAAAATTAGTTTGGTCAAATTTAGTGTGCTATCTCTACATCCAGCCTGCAGATTTACAACAGAATCTAGGAAATACCTCAACTCTTCAGTAAATTTTAGTTTTCTCTCTAAGATCACTACCTTTCTGAATGCACCATCTACCAGACATCTTATTCTTGATCATTACCAACTCCTAGCAATATACTGCCATAGCTGTGCAATAGCTGTTCAGAAAATACGTATTTGGCGTAATTATGATGTAGAAGGCATAATAATCAATCTAATAAGCTGCTTGTATTTCCATTTACTTTTCAATTTGACAGTGGGACTAGATTTAGGAATCTGAGATATTAAAACCACCCGTAAGATACATCCATTTTATTGATATACGTTTTTTTTTCCCCAGAGATGAATTACAAACTCTTTCCTTTCTTTAAATTTTCATTAGAGTACAAGGTACATAGTAGCATATAATGATAAGGTGCTCCAGATATTTCAAAAACTATTAGTTGCTTTTGACTATAAAGTGCAACTTATAAAAAATTGTTTGGAAATAAACCTCTCTATGACAAATGTCTGCAGTACGTGGGAAGAAGACGGAGAGCACAGGATGAAAGCTAGAGTTTATATATGGGCACATTCTTTTTTCTTCTTTTTCCTAATGCATAAAAGCACACCAAACTCAAATTCAGGAATCTTTTTCTTCTTCTTTTTTTGTTCTCAAATAGGGACACTTATAAATGTGATTATTTTCTTAAAATATAGTACTAATCAATTTGAAAATATTTAATGTGAAATAAAACACTGATTTTGAAGGAAGCAATCTCAAATGGGACCTAGAAGTTCTTTCATGTCACATAGGTCCTCTGAGACTTATGGCTATTAAGTGCAGTAGAAGACAAAAAGTCTCAAAACCAGTTTATTTGTTAACTGCAGGGCATCCCATAGAAATTGTGCCTTCCAAAGTGTTATAGACAGAGAAGAAATGTCACAAAACCTTATCCATGTCTAGCATTTCTGCTAACACCAAGATAAGCCCTCTCATAAATTAGTGTTGCAGTTAATCCTGAGCTGTTGTAACAAAGGCAGGGCAGCTCCTTGTCACCTCTTTAGGGACCACACTTTATTGTTAGCATGAGAGGAAGAGAGCTGCGTGTAGTGTTATAACTTAGTGCCGATATTTGCTTTTCTATCGTTTGCATTGGGACTTGAAGCTTTATGAAAGCAGGCATCACAGCTAACTTGTTCTCAGCTTTATATCTGATCCTTGGCAGTGCATGGCACTCGGCAGACAGTTACTAGGTATTTTCTAAAATAAATAAATATCAAGATGGAATAAGTTTAAAACTACAAGAAGGCTTTACAGATACCCAGAAATCTCTAATATCCAAAACAGTGCCTTTCTACAACAGGCAGGAACGAATATAGTAAAGAGCCAAGAGCAGGTCACCCCCTTATATTGTGATTGGTTCGTTCATCCACAGGGAATACATTTTATCAGAGGAAGGGAAGCAGAGGGCCAGTGGCAAAAAGGTAAGCGCCAGCACATTGGGGCGCTCTGTAGTCTTCTGAGTCCAACAGCCATTTCATGTTCAGCAGTTTTCAGGAGGCCTGTAAACACTAAGGCACTAGGGCCTAGGGCAGCGATGGCGAACCCATGACACGCGTGTCAGAGGTGACACGCGAACTCATTTTTTGGGTTGATTTTTCTTTGTTAAATGGCATTTAAATATATAAAATAAATATCAAAAATATAAGTCTTTGTTTTACTATGGTTGCAAATATCATAAAATTTCTATATGTGACACGGCACTAGAGTTAAGTTAGGGTTTTTCTAAATGCTGACACGCCGAGCTCAAAAGGTTTGTCATGACTTAACTCTGGTGCCATGCCACATATAGAAATTTTAGGATATTTGCAACCATAGTAAAACAAAGACTTATATTTTTGATATTTATTTTATATATTTAAATGCCATTTAACAAAGAAAAATCAACCAAAAAATGAGTTCGCGTGTCATGGGTTAGCCATCACTGGACTAGTCTCTTTCTCTTTGGCAGAAGTGTGTGTGTGTGTGTGTGTGTGTGTGTGTGTGTGTGTGTATGATGGTTGTGGCGGGGAGAATAAGGTTTCTCTATCTCCATAGTCCTTAGGTACATCACTGTGTCCCATTATAAACACACCAGCGATAGGACACTTTTTAATATTTTTTTAAAATATATTTTATTGATTTTTTACAGAGAGGAAGGAAGAGGGATATAGAGAGAGAAACATCAATGATGAGAGAGAAACATTGATCAGCTGCCTCCTGCACACCCTCTACTGGGGATGTGCCCACAACCAAGGTACATGCTCTTGACCAGAATCGAACCTGGGACCCTTCAGTCCGCAGGCTGACACTCTATCCACTGAGCCAAACCGGTTAGGGGCCATAGGACACTTTTTTTTTTCCAATCTGAGGAGTTACAGGCTTTCAAATTTTTTAATTGATTTTTAGAGAGAAGAAGGGAGAGGGAGAGAGAAACACCAATCGGTTGCCTCCCCCACGCCCCAACTGTGCCCCGACTGGGGACCGAACCCACACCTGAGGATGTGCCCTGACCAAGAATCAAACTCACCACCTTTGGCGTATGGGACACCATTCCAACCAACAGAGCCACACCAGCCAGTGCAAGAGTTACAGTTTTTATGAAAAAGCACACTATGGTGCATTGTGATAAGTCTAAGAGAGTGAGTTCCTGACTTTAACATTTATACAATTTTATTTAGCAACAGAATGTATATCTTAATAGTTATGTATTTGATAATGATAACTCTGAGTAATTAAGAGGGGATTCAATTGTGTTTATATTATAATCTTATAGAGTACAATACATTTTAGAAAGATCCTTTTGAAAAAAAAGAAATTTAAACAGAAGCATTGATCCTTTCAGGGTTAGATCCTATTTGGAAATCCACTTAGCCAAATCCTAGCAGTCCTGCATCATGCCATAGATACCACTTCCTGTTTTCTCTTTTTTTTTGTTTAATTGGTTGACTCTTTATATTTTATTTGATCATAGATACCACTTTCAGTTGAATATGAACTAGCAAATGTTAGATGAGTTTAGACCTTATGGGAGGTATACACCTATTTTAGTCTACCAACGTCGCCTACTGGGTCACAAAGTATAAAACCTGATTCAAGAAGCCAAAGTAAAGGACCTGATAGCAGGCTATGAGAAAAAAAAAATATATTCTATTTGTGCTCCAAAGAGTAAAACACTGCGATCCCAGTCTCTCACCTAAGATGTTATTGCAAATAGCTATTATCTCAGCCACAAGTCCTTTTGAATACAGCTTGTACTACCCAAGATACAACTCAATATCTTCTTCATTAAACCAACAGTCTTAGGAATTGCTGTCTAATTTATTGCTGTGCTTTTTAATACAAATTTTCTCATAAGACTGTAGGCAATTTCAGCATTCCATTTTCATATGTGGGCATTATTTGAGACTATTTCCAACCAGAGGAAAAAATTTGTAATTTACACTAAGATGAACTCTCTCCATTATTACAATATTTATAGCTTGGTGAGTTTAATATTCTGAACAGATCGGTGACATAGCTACCAAGTAAATACAGTGGAAAAAAATTTTACAGCTAAATGTGTGCCTGAAGTTAGTGGAAAATGATGATGAAAAGGTATTAAAGCATGTTACTTTGATTCTGTGGTCTTCCTTTATAGTTCAGATGGTATAGCTTATGAACAGAATGGACAAGAACACAATTTTCAAAAGCTAGCCAAGTTTTATAATTCATCACAAAATTGACACAGACTAGTTATCTTCTTTATTATTACAACTGAAGGTAAAGTACACTTGGTATAGGTCTTCAATGTTTTTTGAAATGTGTTGACTTCTTCACTCTGCACGCTTTTGTGGTTGCAATGTACCCCTCAAAGAAAATAAGTGAAGTAAGCATGACTTCTGGTACTCTGACATTTTGAATCTAGCTTAATATCTAATAGTTCAATACATTCTAATGAAACATTCTAATACATCTAGACTATTCCCAAAATCCAATCCTGAAACTTTCAAAATTGTCCATTAAAATAATAATGCAGTTTTTATGGGCTCATTCATTTAACATGTGTGCTATACTTCATTTGGTCTTGAGGCATTACATTTACAAGTCTTTAATGTTTTAATCATCCCTCTTTATTGACACACTTTTGGATTTCTTTCCAAACAGTCTTAAGAAACAGGTTTCATTTAGGTATCTCAAAAATCTCTTCTTTTTTCCTTTTAAACATGTTTAGACCTGGAAAGAAATTTGGAATGGACTGCTTTCAGGTAAATTACAAGTAATTCTTACCTCAGGTACAAGGTTTTCTGTGAGTGATGAGAAGCCATTATGACAAGATGAAAGGACTCAGACCTTATTTGGTCAAAGCAGATTCTTTGAATGATTCATCAAACTAAGCAGTCAGAAGCATGTCCCTGGGAGGGAGGCAGCAGAAGAAAATACTAGTATGTGATTGGCTGCTTTCAATGGCTGGGCAGGTCTGGAGAGTTTGGAAGCAAGGGTGTTTCTAATCCATGAAGTCCATGAGAGTAAGGGTGAGGTCTGACATATTATGTGCTATGTCTTCCACAGTTAACATCAGATCTGGTGCAAAGTAAGGTGTTCACTCAATACATGTTAACTAACTGATACAGTTCTAACAAGCTATGTGCCCTCTCTTAAACAACACTTCTACATTTTATTTTCAAAAGACAAATGAAGACTGTCAGATGATCTCTTTCTCTCAAGTTGACTAGGACATTACAATATAATCTGAAGACCTACAGTGTGTCAACCACATTCAAATACCCACAGATTTGTAACATGTAAGCATAAATTTTGAAAATGGAAGCATCATTCCAAATATATTCCATTTCAACAACCAAAGAGAATTAATTTCTTTCACAAAGAGGAAAAAAAAAAGCACCATTGTTTTTCCTTCAAAATGGAAAACCAATGTAATTGATGGAATCAAGACATGCAGTTTAAATTGTGGCATTAAGCAGGAGTCTATCTCCAACATGGATAGTTGCTGCAGTTTATATTTGAGTATGAAATTAAGGGAACATTGTAGCCTTTCTGTGTGAAAGCTACATGTGTTTTTATACAATAGGAATTTATAATCATCTGTATTCATACTCTCCTTAACACTTTGTGGGACTTTAAAAAATATACTGGGTGTTTGTAAATGTATAAAAGTCATTTGACGCTTAGATGGAGAGGGGTCTTTTGTTAGGAAGAAAATACTCCAGTGATTCTAAAATTTCTTTCTTCTAAAATAAATATTGAAAGCCTATATGTTAACGTATTGAAGGAACATGAACTTTTTCTAGAAAGGCATTTCCCATTTAGCTAGTCAGTTGAATGGGATATTTTTAGGTAGCTTCTAACTCATAACTTATTTTGACCCTAGGCAGAAAAAAACAAACACATAATCACTGTACTTGTTATTTAAAAGAACAACTCCTGTAGCTAGGTATGTATGTTTTAGGAGAGGCAAGACTGTTAATAAAAATAATGTAACTCTGGGCACCCAGGGTTAAAATTTAATTGGTCATGGTTTTTATTTAATTAAGTAAGTTTTGTATTTTTACCTTAATTCTGTTCGCTTCAATTTTATTTTGGCGTTTTGCACCTATGTTTATAAATGAGATAGCTTATAGTTTTCATTTCTTGTACAGTCTGTAGTTATAGCAGTTCTAAACACTGAGTTGGAGAGATTGAACTCAACTTCAAACTTTTGAAGAGTTTGTATATTATAGTGATCTTTGGTATTTTGGGAAAATATTATAAGCATGCCATTATTTTGTTAGTGATTATCATTGCCCTTACATGTGGAAGATACTGAAATGGTGTGTGAAAACGACACGTGTTTCTTCGATGGTCTATTACAATTTATTTCTTCTGGAATCACAAGCATCTCAATAATGTTGCCTCCACCTTGAATGGGCCAAAGGATTTTTTTCTGGTTCTCTCTGTGGGTATTTAAAACCAAAACCGGGAGTTAGTATGGGGTCTTTTTTTTTTTTCTTTATTGATTTCTGCTCACTACTTATTCATCCTCTGCCAAAGCAGCCAAAGTTTTGGTTTGTGTACTTACCAATCTACCTTTCAGTTTCCTTGGGCACAAAGGGGTTTCCTTTTGTTTCTTGAGAGCACAGATATTTCACCATATACTTAAAACCTCGGTTATCTTTTTTTTTTAAAACCTGTTATCTTTTTTCCAATATTTTCAGGTGTTACAGTAGGAAGGATTCCATGCTAGCTCAGTCCATCAAGGTTCCAGAATTGCTTTATTATGTGTTTTGTTGTTTTTTTATCCTCACCTGAGGGTATGTTTTTTATTGATTTTAGAGGGAGAGGAAGAGAGAGGGAGAGAGAGAGAAACATCAATGTGAGAGAACCTTTGGTTGTCTCCCATTTGCACCCTGACCAGGGATCGAAGATGGGGGGTTGAACCAACAACCTGGGTATGTGCCCTGACCAAGAACCAAACATGCTACCCTTCAGTGCATGAGCCACACCAGACAGGGCTGCTCTATTATGGTTCTCACTGTGTCAGTTGTGGTTCTCACTGTGTCAGTTGTGGTTCTCACTGTGTCAGTTATGGTTCTCACTGTGTCAGTACCATCTTCTCCTAAACTCACTGCCATTTTTGCCACCTGATGTTGCCCTCATCAAGCCCCAAATCTGCTCTAGTGAAGTGTCATCTTGACTACATTGTTGCTAAATTCAAAGGATTCTTTCTATCCTCTATATCCCTACAGCAGAATTTGGCAGATAGTTTGCACTCAGGAAATGTTTGTAAAGTGAATTAATCTTACTTAACATTAAAGATCATTTGCCATCCTCACTATAAAAATTTCTATTTCTTGCTTCTGTTAGCAAAGTTAACATAAACCAGGGTTATTTCCTTTTATATCTCTGTATACGCCTCCTTACTCTCTTCCCAGATTTTCTCTTTTTAAATGTATCCATTAGTATTGTTGCTTCCAAATAATTATTCTCTCTCTTTCTAACTAAACCCACACATTCCCTTATCTTCAGCTAGCACCACATGCTGCCAGTTTTCTAGTCTTTATCTACACTCAGGTTTCTTTCCTGACATTTAAACTCATATATAAAACTGCCCATGTGGAGGTCCAACAGACAGCTTAAACTCACATGAGCTAAACTAAAGGCACAATTTCCCTCTCCGGAATTTGCTCTTCTTCCTATGTTTTCTATTTCATTTCTCAGAGGTAGAATTCTTTTTTTTAAAAAAAAATTATTTTGTTTAAAGTATTACAAATAGTAGTACATATGTCTCCCTTTTTTCCCCCATTGACCTCCCCAACCCCTGGCACATGCCCCCCCCCCCCAGTGTCTTGCGTCCATTAGTTATGCTTATATGTATGCATACAAGCCCTTCAGTTGATCTCTTACCCGCCCCAGCACCCCCACCAACTCTCCTCAGCCTTCCTGCTGTAGTTTGACAGTCTGTTCGATGCTTCTTTGCCTCTGTATCTATTTTTGTTCATCAGTTTATAATGTTTTCTTATATTCCACAAATGAGTGAGATCACGTGGTATTGTTCTTTAGCTGACTGGCTTATTTCACTTATCATAATGCTCTCCAGTTCCATCCATGCTGTTGCAAATGGTAAGAATTCCTTCTTTTTTACAGCAGCATAGTATTCCATTATGCAGATATACCACAGTTTTCTAATTCACTCATCTGCTTATGGGCACTTAGGCTGTTTCCAAATCTTAGCTATTGTAAATTGTGCTGCTATGAACATGGGGGTGCATATATCCTTTCTGATTGGTGTTTCTGGTTTCTTGGGCTATAGTCTTAGAAGTGGTATTACTGTGACAAATGGAAGTTCCATTTTTAATATTTTGAGGAAATACCATACTGTTTTCCACAGTGGCTGCACCAGTCTGCAATCCCACCAGCAGTGCAGGAGGGTTCCTTTTTCTCTGCATCCTCTCCAGCACTTGTCGTTTGTTGATTTGTTGATGATAGCCACTCTGACAAGTGTGAGATGGTACTGCATTGTCATTTTGATTTGCATCTCTCAAATGATTAGTGACTTTGAGCATGTTTTCATGTCTCTTCGCCTTTGAGGTAGAATTCTTGATGTCATCCTTAACTAAGCCCTTTCCTTCACACTGCCCACCAACCCACACTAAACTCCAAATCCTGTAGAATATGTCTCCTAAACTGTTCTTGAATCTGTCTTTTCCTTTCCATCTCTCTGACTATTGCTTAATTTAGATCCTTATCATTTTTTGCCCATATTATGGAAATGGCCTCATCTCCAACCTCAGGTTTTAATTTAGCTCCCCTATACTCTACCTTCAATCCATCCTCCACCCTCCTGACAATTTTATCTTAAAATTAAATCAGGTAATGACATTTTTAATATTTAAAATTCGTTGGTATCTTCTTTTTACTCTCAGGATGAAATCTACTCTCTTTAGTGTGGCATTCAAAGTCTCTGCTGATTTTTTTTCATACTCATAACTCAACACTTTCCCTTTATACTCTATAATCCAGCCACACTGAACTATTTTCAATTCTATGAATGAGTACTTGCACTTATGCAGCATTCACTGGTTCACTAGCTTCTATTAGGTGCCATTATTACGGAGCACTCATCAGACTATTTCATAATTGCTCATAATTACAGACTCTATGTTATATAGGTATCCTTAGCAATTAATGTCACATTTAGCACACACTAGGACCTCAATAAATGTTAAATGAATGAATATAAATCTATGTTGAGAGAACCAAGATGGCAGCATAAGTAAACATCTGTACTTGTTGCCTCCCACAACCACATCAAAATTACAACTAAAATACAGAACAGCCATCATTTGGAACCACTTGAAATTTGGCTGAATGGAAATCCTACAACTAGAGAAATAAAGAAGAAAGTACACCAATACTGGTAGGATGGGTGGAGGTGCATAACAGGCTGGTCCAACACCCACATTTGGCATTTTTTTCAATTGGGAGAGATATTTTGGCTACAGAGGTCTCCTATGAGGAGCAAGGGGTCCCAGTCCCACACCAGACCCCCAGCTGAGGATTCCAGGGCTGGGAAGATAAGTCCCCATAACTTTAGGCTTTAAAAACCAGCAGGGATTATAGCTGAGTAGCAGGAGGATACTGGAGACCCAGGCAGTTCCTCTTAAAGGACCAGTGCATGAACTTACATGGACTAACTCACTCTGAACTCCAGCACCAGGACAACAGCTCAGGGATATCCAGGGACATTTGGGGAGGAAGTGGATTCTCTGACATTGGAGCAAGAACTTGGGGGCAGCTTTCTCTAAGACAAGGGTGCTCACAGGAGTCATTATTCTTATGCTGAGACCTCCCCTCCCCCATCACAGAGTTGACTGACAGTCATGTCTGAGTTTCCATAAGTTTGGATCACACTGTTCACTTAGCCCTGGTGATTCCCTGAGACCCCCCACCCCATCCGACTTGCAGCCCCACCAAAGCTATTTGCTGTGGCTTTTCCATATAAATGGCCTGCTCTGGCTCAGGCTTCAGACTTTTCTAAAATCTCTCAAACATGCAGCAGCTGGCATCAGCGTGTCCCATACTTATGAATAACAGGCCCAAGACAGCCCAGCTAGCGTGGCTCAGTGATTGCGCATTGACCTATGAACCAGAAGGTCATGGTTTGATTCCTGGTCAGGGCACATGCCTGGGTTACAGGCTTGATCCCCAATGTGGGGCATGTAGGAGGCAGTCAATCAATGATTTCCTTTCATCATTGATGTTTCTCTCTCCCTCTCTTTCTCCCTTCCTCTCTGATGTCAATAAAAAATATATTTTAAAAAATATTTAAAAAAGAGGCCCAAGACAGCTTGGCCTCACCTGGGCACTTCCAAGTCCAATACAAGTAGCAGCCATCTGCAGATCACTATGTAGCTCCTGCCAGGTGGCCCCAAGGCAGTGGCTGACTTTGTACCTCCTGGGATGCCCCAGAGCAGTGGTTCTCAACCTTGGCTGCACATTAGAATCACCTGGGAATCTTTTTAAAATCCTGATTTCTGGGTTTCATCCTCCAGAAATTCTGTTTGTTTGTTATGAGGTGGGGCCACAACATTAGTAACAAATAAAGAAAAGCAAAAAACACCCGATCAAAAGAGCAAAAAGAAAAAGAATAAAAAAATATGAAGACAGTGTAAGGAGTCTCTAGGAGAACCTCAAGCATACCAATATTTCCATTATGTGGGGTGTTAGAAGGAAAAGAGAGAGAGGGCAAGAAATTGAAACCCTATTTGAATAAATAATGATAGAATACTTCTTCTACCTGGTGAAGAAAAATAGACTTATAAGTCCAGGAAGCACAGAGTCCCAAACAAGAGGAACCCCAAGAGGCCCACACCAAGATACATCATAATTAAGATGCCAGTGCTTAAAGACAAAGAGAGAATCTTAAAAGTGGTAAGAGAAAAATAGATAGGAAGAGGAAAATCAAGAAGAAGAAGAAGAAGAAGGAGGAGGAGGAGGAGGAGGAAGAGGAGGAGGAGGAGGAGGAGGAGGAGGAGAAGAAGAAGAAGAAGAAGAAGAAGAAGAAGAAGAAGAAGAAGAAGAAAAGTATAAACAATAAAATGTCAATAAATACATATCTATCAACAATTGAATCTAAAAATCCAAATAAATGATCAAAGAGTCTAACGAATAAAATAAACTGATGAATAAAATAGAACCAGAGGCATAGAAGCATGGAACAGACTGACAAATCTCAGAGGGAGGGGGAAAGGTGGGTGGGAAGAGATTAACCAAACAACTTATATGCATGGACACAGACAATAGGGGGTGAAGGCTTGGGGCAGGGTGGGAGCCAGGGGCAGGAGGGTCATGGGGGCAAAAATGGGGATATATATAATACTCTTAACAACAGAGATTTTTTAAAAATTAAGAAAATAAATCCATATGTTAAGATATATTTTTCTTCTACTATCTACCATTTAGTGGAGTTGTTACTAGTAATAATAAAAACACAAATATCTCTATCTCTATCTATCTATCATCTATCTATCATTCATCTATCTATAATTACCTGCTCTGGGTCAGGAACTATTTTAAGTGTTTTATAATATGTTGATTCAATACTCATAACAAACTTTGCATTCCCATTTTTCAGAAGTCAAGGCACAGAGAGATTATGTGACTTGTTCAGGATGGCATAGCTAATAAGTGGTGGAGCTGGGTTTCAAACCCAGGCAGTCTGTCTCCAGAATCTATAAAGGGCTATAAGGAGAGAATAAGAAGAGCATATTTTATAGATGATTCAAAATGCATTACCAAGACCTAAATTATTGATAGTTGAAGATTATGCCCTTGCAATTTACATTTCATGTGACATATATCGAGCATACAACTTCAATATAAAAATTAACCTTGGTTTTGCCAACTTACGTTGTTGTTATTCTGTTCTTGAGTTTTCTTTCTCGGGCTTACGTTTTATTCTTTGGCTGCATCTGATCTTTTCCAAGTGTGTCATTTCATCCACCATTTTATATATGAACCAGGTCAAGACAATTGATAATAGTTTTTAAAATTAAAAACATCTTGACTTTCATGATTCCCAAGACTTAAGCTTACTTCAATTATTATTAAAGTGAATGTTTCTGTTTTTAGCTTTGGTATTCCTAAACTGAAAAGAAATGATTCCAAACTTGTCTTCTTTTTGTTTGTTTGCTTGTTTGAGACCTGAAGATGAAATGGAATAATGGAATAGCAACAGTAATTGCTTTTATAGGTACCTATAATAATTGAGGTTTTCAGAAACATGTAATATTTTAATAGTGGTATTTCTCCCATGCCAAATACAAACTATGATTTTACACAAAATAAAACCAGAACTGTCATTTCTAAGAAATGTAATCTGATACGTATTAATTTTATGGTCAATGATGACATGTCTCTGAAGTATATACAGTAACTTCTGCAATGTCTTACTATTTGGAGAATCAATTGATATCTCTCACACCTATTCCTTCTCTAACCCAAGTTGCCCATAGCTCAAAGTGACTGTCTACTAAAGACTTGTGTTAACAACCAGAAAGATACTATATACTTTGAAATTATGAACCTTCTGCACAGTAAAAGGCCATTAACTTTTCTCTCATAAAGCATTGCTGTGGCTTCCATTTCTGTTGTAAACACAAGACTGACTTTTATCACCAGGACACAAAATTGCAAGCCTTACATACTGATGGAGTGATTAAGTGCAATAAAAGTTCACTATCATTTGAAACACTATTAATATTTTTTCATTATATATAGTAAGCAAGTGCTATATATTACTTTGCTTTCCAGTTCTAGGCTCATAGAGATGATGTGGGGAAAGAATTGATTTTTTTTTTCTTTTATGCTTTTAGCAGTTCTGTTAGGTGTGTTGTTTATAGAATTATAACTTTTTTCATTCTTTTTCAGCTTTATCTTTTCCTTTCACTATTGACTTGGTTTGACATAAGGAGAGGTTAATGGAACAGTTATTTCTTTGCTTTTTGTTGGTCTTTGACAATCATTGTATTTACAGTCTTCCTTCGTCAATTTGGAAGGACTCTACCTGGTTTTGAATAATGCACTTCTATGACTGAACCTATATACTCTCCAAGGCAGCAAATACATCTTCTATTGCTATGAGACCTGTGGAACTTGTGACTCTGCGGGTTCTTATTGGCAAGGGTAGCCTATGTCTTCTTTCTGCACCCACTGCCCAAAACTTTGGCGCTTGGCAAGAGCATCTGCATGCATGTGCTTACCCAAAGAAAATAAGTAGGCTCTCTCACCTAAGGAAATGGCCTTGTTATTTATAGCTGCTGTCTGAATTTGATTCTTTTTTTGTAAAAGTAAACAAGAAAAAGTGTTCTTTACAGTTAAATGTAGGCTGTCATCCTCTTAGTGCTCCCTACCTCTTCTTAGGAAGAAATTGCTTTGTTTTTTAATGTCATATTTTTTCTGGACCCATTTTTTTTTCTTATTTGAGTAATCTTTGTGGAATTATAAGTATCTCCTGATTCTCAAATATGTGCATAATTCCTCAGCCCATATCTAAAATATGAAAGAAAAATGTCATTGGACCAGTTCTTAGAATAAATAAAAACTGTACATATTTGTTGGAGAAAAAAGAGGTAATGATTTTTTTAAAAAATCCAATCCTGAAGGAGTCTTGTTATACAAATAAAATGTCCAAATGTTATTTATCATTTTGTAGTTTTGACTTCTTTGTTTTCAGGGCTTTGAAGTTCAGAGTCAGCCAAAAAAAGTTAGAATAAGTCTTTGAAAATTGTTTCCAAAATCTCCCCAGGGAAGGCGTTGAGTCACAGAGAAAACACCTTTTTACCTTTTCATGAATCAGGATAAGTCAGTTTCACTAATTCACTCTCTGACCACTGGGCAAAGTATAAATCATGTCGGAAAATGTCAGTTGAAATGTTAGTGCAGTTTAAGGTCATCTGTTGAATTTTGAGTGTGTATCTGTATCATCCTCAAAAATTCCTATCATTAATACAGTCATAAAGCAGTGAACATTTACTTTTCTTGTCTCCCTTTCAAAATGTGTAAGCTGCATCATATTCAAATCCACATCAGAACCAGTATAGTAAAAATTAATACCTGGAACAAAGCAATGGAACTTCTTGCTATGTCTGTTAAACAGATGGAAGTTAACTTAGCAAAGAAAAAACTTTTTTCCTATTCCCCCCAAAACAAACAAATAACGAACAAAAGAAAAAAAATTAAAAACAAAAGGCAACTACAAGGATTCTACAGACAGTGGCCAAAAAAATGTTGAAACTAACAGATATAAAAATAATGTCAGTTACTTGAGTGTTCATTTCCCCATAAGAACAGCTTAGATACTTCATTAATCTAGGATCGTGGTCGGCAAACTGCGGCTTTGAGCCACATGTGGCTCTTTGGCCCCTTGAGTTTGGCTCTTCCTAAGCCCTAGGAGTACCCTAACTAAGTTAATAACAATGTACCTACCTATATAGTTTAAGTTTAAAAAAATTGGCTCTCAAAAGAAATTTCAATCGTACTGTTGATATTTGGCTCTGTTGACGAATGAGTTTGCCGACCACTGACTAGGAGATCCATCATGTTTTCACAATTCAGAAGACAGTTTACTAAACATGTGCCGTATCATTAGGAGATTTTGATTTCAACAATACATTATCAGACGATATTTAATTAGTGATGCTTGTACTGTATGGAAGGCAGGCTAGCACCAGAGTCTAAAATAATTTCAAAAAAATGTCCAAAATCAAGTCTATGTTCTACTATCTTATAAATAAATATAAACATAAGGTAGAAATTATTATAGACTAGAGGCCCGATGCACAAAATTCATGCAAGGGGCTTGGCCCTGGCATCCCTGGCTGCCTCAGCCAGCCCTCACAGCCTCGGTCAGCCCACTCAGCCCTAGCTTCATCCAGAAGGTCGTCCAGATGGTCGTTCTGCTGTTCAGTCTAATTAGCATATTAACTCTTTATTATATAGGACTAGAGGCCCGGTGCATAAAAATTTGTGCACTTGGGGGGGAGGAGGGGTCCCTCAGCCCATCCTGTGCCCTCTCGCAGTCTGGGACCCCTCGGGAGATAACGACCTGCTGGCTTAGGCCTGCTCCCAGGTGGCAGAGGGCAGGCCCAATCCCTAGGTGCAGCCCCTGGTCGGGCTCAGAGCAGGGCCGATTGGGGAGTTGGGGCGCAGCCTCCTGTCATGCACAGAGCAGGGCAGATCAGGAGGTTGCGATGCCACCCTCAGTCATGCTCAGGGTAGGGCCGATTGGGGGGTTGGGGCACCGTGCCTGTCACACTCAAGGCAGGGTCGATGGGGAGGTTGTGGCGCCATCCCCTGTCATGCACAGAGCAGGGCAGATCAGGGGGCTGGGGCGCTGCCCCCTGTCACGCGCAGAGCAGGGCCCATTTGGCGGTTGGGGCTCTGTACCCTGTCATGCACAGAGCAAGGCCCATCAGGGGGTTGGGGAGCTCCCCCCTGTCATGCACAGAGCAGGACTGATCAGGGGGTTGAGGAGCTCCCCCCTGTCACTCACAGAGTAGGGCTGATAGGGGAGTTGGGGCACCACCCCCTGTCACACACAGAGCAGGGCCGATTAGGGGGTTGGGGCGCCGCCACTGTCACACTCAGGGCAGGGCCGATGGGGAGGTTATGGCTCTACCCCATCACACAGAGCAGGGCCCATGGGGTGGGGGGGTTGGGGCACCACCCTCTAGCACCCACAGAGCAGGGCCGCTCAAGGGTTTGGGGCTCCACCACTCTCACACTCAAGGCAGGGTCAATGGGGAGGTTGTGGCACCATCACCTGTCATGCACAGAGCAGGGCAGATCAGGGGGTTGGGGCGCTGCCCCCTGTCACACACAGAGCAGGGCCGATCAGGGGGTTGGGGCGCCGCACCCTGTCACACACAGAGCCGCAGGGTGATCATGGGGTTGGGGAGCTCCCCCTATCAGGCACAGAGCAGGACTGATCAGGGGGTTTGGGCGCTGCCCCCTGTCACACTGATCCCGGTGCTGGGAGGCCTCTTGGCTCTGCTGATCCCGGTGCTGGGAGTCATATTACCCTTTTACTATATAGAATAGAGGCCTGGTGCACGGGTGGGGGCCCGCTGGTTTGCCCTGAAGGGTGTCCTGGATCAGGGTGAGGGTCCCCACTGGGGTGCCTGGCCAGTCTGGGTGAGGGGCTGAGGGCTGTTTTCAGGCTGGCGGGTGACTGAAGCTCCCAATCGCTCCTTTTTTTCTTTTTTTTTTTTATTCTGGGCCAGCTTTAGCTTTGAGGCTTGGCTCCAGCTCTTAGGCCTCCGCTGCTGAAAGCAGGTTTCTGGCCTTTGTTTACCTTCTGTATTTGAAACAATGTTGTGATCCTGCTGGCTGAAGCCCGAGGGACTAAATCACATTTCTGGAGTTTTGTTTAGCTTCTATATTTGTAACATAGTTGCTTAGAGTTGCAGCTCAGAGGCCAGCAAGGCAGGCGGGGAACGTTGGAGTCCTCCGTCACTGAAGCAAGCAAGCCTCATGTTCACTTTAAGCTGCCTGGCTGCCGGCCGCCATCTTGGCTGGCAGTTAATTTGCATATTGCCCTGATTAGCCAATGGGAAGGGTAGCGGTCGTACGCTGATTACCATGTTTCTCTTTTATTAGATAGGATGGTAGTAAGTACACAAAGTAACAACTCAATGTGGTAAAAGAAAATAGTGGCAATTATTATGACTAACATTATGGAAAATTGTTAGTGTGGCACTGCCTAACATTTTCTACCACAGCAAATTTAAGGGTCAATTTTAATAATTTATCAAGCATTTATTGGACCAATGTATACAATATACCATGCATTGTTAAATGTCATTAAAATGTAGCAGTTCAAAATATTTGGGCCTTTACAAAGATCCCGACTCTAAAAATACATTAAAGTAGCAGTATAAATCAATCCTATATTATAAAAGGCTAATATTGTCCCCTCGGCCAGGATTTCGACAGGAAGTTCAACTGGGAGTTTTTGGGTTTTTTTTCAACTGGGAGTTTGACCAAGGGGCAGGACCAGCCAGCCAACCACCCGCGGCCCCTCCCCCTTGCCCAGCTCGATCGAGCCCAATAGGGGCATGCTGGCCAGACCCCACCTATGCACAAATTTGTGCACAGAGCCTCTAGTTATAAAATAGTTGACTATTATTTTGAAGTCATTAAGGTAGAAAATCTAGTCTTGTGAAGATAAGAAGTGAACCACTAATATTCATTGACTATTGCTACCACTTAAATGCAACCTCCACTAGGAGGGGGACTTTGTGGTATTTACCACTGTAGCCTCAACATCTAGAGGAGTATTTGGCACACCATAAACACACAACCAGTAGGTGCTGAATGAAGGTATACATCTAGACTTGGCAACCAAATAAAATGAACTTTTATTCAACTCTGAAATAGGTCAATGTTAAAGGAAACACTTTGAAAGACACTGAGATGAAAATGAAACATATCTTGATCTAGAAATACTTCACAAAGTACTATATTTCTAAACCCTCATATATGATACTTATACTTTACACACAAACTAATAAACAGATGGTTAGCAGCACATAATAGGGCTGCTGTAACAAAGTATCACAGACTAGGTGGTTTAAACAAAGGAAAATTATTTCCTCACAGTTCTGAAGGCTAGAAGTTTAAGATCAAGATGTCAGCAGAGATGGTTTCTTCTTGGGCCTCTTGCCTTGCCTTATATATTGCCTTTTTCTTCCTGTGTCTTCACATGCTTATCCTTCTGTACATGTCTTTATCCTAATCTCCTCTTTTTATAATGACACAAGTCACACTGGAGTAGGGTCTTCCCTAATGTCTTCAGATGAACTTAATTGCTGCTTTAAAGATCCTGTGTGCAGATGCAGTCACATTTTGAAGCACTGCTGCTTAGGACTTCAACATATGAATTTGGGGTGGGGGTGACACTATTCAGCCATAACACTATATGACACACTAGCTGGAGTATGAGTTACATGACAAGTGAATAATATATAAAAAATCTTAAAATATAATTTAAGGGGTGAATCATTTACTCAAATTTTCAGTTGCCATAAGATAAATGGAAAGATAACAAAAGGTAATATACAGTACAGAGTAGCAGAATGAATTATATTCACAAATGTTGAGGGAACTTGGGGGAGGAAGACATATTCAACATAGATATGAGGGAACATTTCTTGGAGTTGGTGTCTTTTGTTGTTGTTATTTTGTTTGTTTTTTAGGTCTATAATATCTTAATAAGGGTTCCAAAGGTCTGAAAGAGTTAATATTTCTATAATAATTAGTCAATTTATTTATTCTCAATCAAGACTTATCCACTTTATATTATTTATTGCCATGGAGTCATATATATAATAATTAATATAACAGATGGCTAATATAGGAGAAACTCACAGTAGTAGCATATTAGGATTTTAAGAAATAGGTGGGTTTATTTTGGATCCCCTAATAATTTGGTACTTAATTTCATACAATAGAGCCTCATTATAAACTTGTGTTATAATGATTCTCTAGTATATGAAGTAAGTAGTTAATAAATGTAAGGGGGGAATAAAGCTAATCCTATATAATAAAAGGGTAATATGCAAATTGACCCTAATACTGGAACAACTGGGAATGACCAGTCACAATGATGCACACTGACCACCAGGGGGCAGATGCTCAACACAGGTGCTTCCCCCTGGAGCGCACTAGTGGGTGGTCAGTGCGCTCCCACAGGGGGATCTCTGTTCAGCAATAAGCCAGGCTCATGGCTGCGAGCCCAGTGGTGGTGGTGGGAGCCTCTCTCTCCTCCTCGACACACTAAGGATGTCTGACTGCGGCTTAGGCCCATACCAAGTCATATCATAATTAAAACGCCAAGGTTAAAGACAAAGAGAGAATCTTAAAAGCAGCAAGGGAAAAGCAGCTAGTTACCTGCAAGGGAGTGCCCATATGAATATCAGCTGGTTTCTCAACAGAAACTTTGCAGTGAGTGGCAAGGAATATTCAAAGTGATGAATAATAAGGACCTACAACCAAGATTACTCTACCCAGCAAAGCTCTCATTTAGAATTGAGGGTCAAATAAAGAGCTTCGCATACTAGAAAAAGCTAAATGAGTTCATCACCACCAAACCAGTATTACATGACATGTTGAAGGGTATTCTGAAGAAGAAGAAGAAGAAAGGGAAGAAGAAGAAGAAGAAGAAGAAGAAGAAGAAGAAGAAGAAGAAGAAGAAGAAGAAGAAGAAGAAGAAAAAGAAGAAGAAGAAGAAGAAGAAGAAGAAGAAGAAGAAGAAGAAGAAGAAGAAGAAATAAAAATATGAACATAAAAATGGCAACAAATACATATCTATCAACAATTGAATTTAAAAATCAAAATAAATGAACAAGAAGTCTAATGAGCATAATAAACTGGTGAATAAAATAGAATCAGAGGCATGGAAGCATTGAACAAAGTGATGAATCTCAGAGGGAAGGGGATAGGAGGGTCAGGAAGAGATTAAACAAAGATCTTAGCTATGGACACAGACAGTAGGGTGATGAAGGCCTGGGGTTGGTTGGGAACCGGGTGAAAGGCAGCAATGGGGAAAAATGGTGGACAGCTGTAATACAATGAGTTATCACTTCACACCTGTCAGATAAATCATCAATAAATCAGCAAACAATAAGTGTTGGTGAGGATGTGGAGAAAAGGGGACCCTTGTGCACTGCTGGTGAAAATGCACATTTGTGAAGCCACTATGGAAAACAATATGGAGATTCCTCAAAAAATTAAAAATGGAACTGCCTTATGACCCAGCAATTCCACTTCTGGGTGTATATATATGAATAAATCCAAAACAATAATTCGAAAGAATATATGCACCTCCCTATGTTCACTGCAGCATTATTTACAGTAGCCAAGTTATGTGAGAAATTCAAGTCCCCATCAATAGACAAGTGGATAAAAAAGTTGAGGTACATATATACAATTTAATATTACTTGGCCATAAAAAGAGTGAAATCTTACCATTTTTGACAGCATGGATGGACCTAGAGAGTACTATGCTAAATGAAATATCAGCCAAAAAAGATAAATATCATATTATTTCACTTATATGTGGAATCCAAAGAACAAAATAAATGAACCAACAAAATAAAAGCAGATTCAGAGATACAGAGACTAGACTGATGATTACCAGAGGGAAAGGATGTTGAGGGAATGGGTGAAAAAGGTGAAGGGATTAAAAACTACAAATTGGTAGTTACAAAATACTCATTGGGATGTAAAATACAACATATGGAATATAGTCAATAATATTATAATACTACGTATGGTGCTAAGTAGGTACTGAAATGTCAGGGGGACCCCTTTATAGAGTATATGATTGTCTAATTATTATTCTGTATACTTGAAACTAATACAAAATAATATTGAATACAAACTCTATTTAAAATACGTCCAGTCGTATGGATGCATGGAACAGAATAACAGATCTCAATGGCAAGTGGAGGTTGGAAGGGAGGAGACAGGAAGAGATTAACCAAAGAACATATATGCATAACCCATGGATACAGACAATAATATGTGGAAGGCCTTGGGTGGAGCAGGGGTTAGGTAGAGGGAGGCAAAAAGGGAGAAAATGGGAGATATCTATAATATTGTCAGTAATAATTATAATAATAAGCAAAACCCCCACAGAAATATAATTTAAAAAATGGGTTAAGATAAATGAGGACTAACTTTTCCTACCACTTATAACAGCTTGGACTTGCCTTTTGAGCTCTTTTTAAGAACTCAAATTTAGCCCTAGCCAGTTTGGCTCATGGATAGAGCATCAGCCGTCAGACTGAAGGGCCCCGAGTTTGATTCCAATCAAGGGCACATACCTAGGTTGCAGGCTTGATCCAAGCCCTGGTCTGGGCACATGCGGGGGGCAACCAATCCATGTGTCTCCCTCACATGGATGTTTCTCTCTCTCTGTCTCTCCCCTTCCCTTCCACTCTCCTTAAAAGTCAATGGAAAAATATCCTCAGGTGAGACTTAACAACAAAAATAAGTTAAATTTAATCCTTATATACCTAAGAGAGTTCAAAGCCATAGTAATTCTGAGTCCAAACAAAAGCAAGCTGTTATGGTAGGGCATGGAACCAAGCTTTTCACAAGCAGTTCAGCTTGCAGCATAAAGAAAGATTTCCTAGGAAGTGACTTAATAGGCCTTAATCCTTTATTAAACCTCAACCCAGTAAATCAAATATCTCCACATCCCTTGGCTGCTTAAACTACGGTCAGTCCAAAACAATAACTTAAAAACAAAACTATACAAAAATAACATGTATTCATTAATCAGTTTGTTAGTTGGGAGCATTGAGACCTTGATTTAATGGCGCATAAAACCAGTAAGCTTTAATGGGAGACCGTGAGGGGGGTGGAGACCTTAGAGTATCTTTGACTCTACTTTTTCTCTCACATTGCAAGTCTAATTCATTAGGAAATATTGTTGTTCTACTTTCAAAATGTATCTGGAACCTGACCACTTGTCACCGCATCCACTGCTACCACCCTGGTCTTTGCCACCATGATGTGCCACTCCCAACTGGTATTTCTGCTCTGTCCCTTTCCCCCCCCATACTCTATTTTCAACTAAGAAATCAAAGTGATTCTATAAAAATAAAAATCTGATCACATCAGTTGTGAGTGCCAAACATTTCCCTTTCAACGAGAGTTAAAGCCAAAGTGCTCACAATAGCTCATGAGGTCCTAGGGCAGTGGTCGGCAAACTCATTAGTCAACAGAGCCAAATATCAACAGTACAACAATTGAAATTTCTTTTGAGAGCCAATTTTTTTAAACTTAAACTATATCGGTAGGTACATTGTTATTAACTTAATTAGGGTACTCCTAAGGCTTAGGGAGAGCCACACTCAAGGGGCCAAAGAGCCGCATGTGGCTCGCGAGCCACAGTTTGCCGACCACGGTCCTAAGTGACTGAGTCCCCATGAGCTCTCTGACCTCTTATTTTATTATTTTCCTACCCATTCTCTCAGCTGCAGGCACACTGGCCTCCTTGCCAAGCATGCTATCCCCTTAGGCGTCTGTTCCTTCTGCTTGGAGTTTTCTTTGCCCAATATCCATTTGTTTAATTCACTCATTTCCTTCAAATCTTTCCTCAAATGTTTTTCTCATTGAAGCTTGCCTTGATTATTGCAAGCCCCACCCTGCCTTGGCTCTTGTAACTCTCCTTATTCTGCTCTACGTTTTTTTCCTTGATAGTGCTTATCATTTTCTGTGTACTGTGTATTATACTCATTTATATTCTTTACTAGAGGCTCAATGCAAGGAATTCGTGCAAGGGCCTTGGCCCTGGCCCCTGTTCGCCACCGCTCTGGCCCCTTGCCCAACTCTGCCACAGCCAGGGACCTCTGCCACCTCTGCCTTGGCCCCTGCCCACTGCGGCTTTGTCCGGAAGGACATCTAGTCTAATTAGCATATTACACTTCTATTATTATAGATTGTTTGTGTCCCCCTACAAGATCGTAAGCTCTTCAAGGATAGTAATCTTTCTTTGCTTTGATTACCTTGATCAACGTATTGCAGAGAGTAGACACTCAAGAAATACTGTTGAATGACTAATTGAAGAAAAAAAATAAATTATTCTGATGGAGATGGTAAATCCATGTGACATGGGGATCGTTCTAGTGAAGCATGAAGTCACTGAAGCACAACAAACCTGCAAGGTGGGTAGTAGACTCATTTTATAGAATACTCCAGAGAGATTAAGTGACTTAATCTAGGTCACTCTGCTAATTATATGCCAGAATAGAACTTTCATGTATGTCAGTAAGACTCCAAGTCAGATTGCTACGTGTCAGACAGAGCTAGAAAAAGTTATTTAAGATAACCCAGAGGAGGTGATATGACCAAGCACCTAAGATACTATTCTAATTAAAAGTAAGACCCCAAACAAATGAACAAAAGTAAGAAGAGAAAACAGCTGTCAGGCTAAAGGAAAGAGATCCTGGAAGGGAGATTTTTAGGCTTCCTGCCCATTGGTTAGAAATCTGGGGAGTCCACAGGTGAGGCGATGTCTCGGGGATCCTTGAGGAGGAGCTTTACTTCACCCTGTTTTGCCTCGACTGACCAAATTCCTTTGGAGAGCCTGAAAGTTGAGACACCGCCCTCACCCACAATTCCCTAATGGCTCCAATAAAAGGCAGACAGAATAACGTGCCAGGATTTATCCTTCACTCAGGGAAGAGAATGTTCAGCACATCTTTAATGGAATTTGAGGTTCTTTAAGCCCTGTTAAACTACTCAGAATACATTCCCATGAAAACAGGTATTACATTTCCCCTACAATATAACTTGGAAGAACTTTCTAAATCCAGTTCATCAGTATCTGACTCAAAGAATTTGGGGGGGGGGGATATATTAAAATGCTTAGACTAATATTTGACATTTAGTAAATATTCAATTACTGTCAGTTATTACATATTTTTAAATTATGGGGTAGTGTACATAGGTAGAAATATGACATAAATAAATTAAAACTAAAAATTAAGCCCTCTTCAGAGTTCCTGGGCATTTATATTTTTTGTTAAAAATTAAAACCAGAAGTAATTTTATTCCAACCTCATTCTTATTTTATTTTCTTTACCAGTGAGACTGAGGCTCTTTTTTTATTATATATTTTTATTGATTTCAAAGAGGAACAGAGAGGGAGATAGAAACACCAATGATGAGAGAGAATGATTCATTAGCTGCCTCCCGCTCACCCCACACTGGGGATCAAGCCTGCAACCCCTGCATGTGCCCTGACTGAGAATCAAACCATGACCTCCTGGTTCATAAGTCAAGGCTCAACCAGTGAGCCACACTGGCTGGGGCCTCATTTTTATTTTCAATGATAAAAGGATAAATTACAATTTTTTAATTTGTACAATATTTAACATTTCTTAAGCATTTAATTAATAATAATCACTAAATATTTTTAAATAATGAGCTACCCATGAACATATAAAAATGAGAGAGAATTTGATAGGCAAGAGTGAAAGAACCAATTCAATACATTTCTAGAGAGAAAAAGGAGTGCACCTACAAGTTATGATACTTGAATTCTGCTCTTTTATCATGACCTTCAGAGTGCCTAACATTTGGGTCTTTTGTTATAATGTAGTGTGATTTTGAAAGGACTGAAAATATGTTTTTATTTTTCCTTAACTTTAGACAGTTTATTTTTAAAACAATGCTACACTTTTTGTGTTTAGACATTTGTGCATAACTGAAATGTTCCCAGTTTCACTTAATTTTCACTTAGAGTAAAAATAAATGTAAAGCTTTGTATTAAGAAAAGGGAAAACAGGTATTACTTCATGTCTGTACCCTCAATTACTTTTGGATGTATTGTTAAATGTGACTTCATGGGTTTGGGCTCCCTCATAATCACACTGTAGCTGTGGGAGCCAGTATTGCTCTGTCCCTATTTCACAGGCCATCCCACTCAACACGTGCTAGCACTGACTAGGTGTAACACTAGGGAGCATTCCTCCCCCCTCTAATACCCGACCATTATCCCCACAACCTCCCAGAACATGGACGGTTGGTGACCTATAAAAATGTGATAGGCTCTTACAGAGGTATACAATTTGTGGGACATGAGGCATGATTCTGTTTGTTTTATGATGGGGTGGAAAAGCATATATTTTTATCAAACTGGAAAAGGAAAGCAAAAAAATAAAAAGATGGTGTTAGGTTTTGCTGTACAACAAGCTGTCCTGAGACTTAGTGGCTTATAGTTCTGTGGGTCAGAAATTTGGACTGGACTTAGCTGGGCTAGCTTGTCAATGTTGGGCTTCTCTTTTCATGTGTCATTCATCTGCAAGATGGCTAAAGTGGGCTTTAAAAAAAACAATGCTATTGATTTTGGAGGGAGACAGAGAAAGGGAGGGGAGGGAGAGAGAGAGAGAGAGAGAGAGACAGAGAGAGAGAGAGAGAGACAGAGAGAGAGAGAGAGATTGTTCCACTTATTTATGCATTCATTGGTTGATTATTGTTTGTTCCCTGACTGGGGATCAAACCCTAAACCAGGGCCTAGAGCAGGCTTCTTCATGTAGCAGAGACAGGCTTCCCAGAGAGCAAGAGCAGAGGAAGTTGCAAGGCTTCTGGAGGCCTAGGCTCAGAATTCACACACTCTGACATCTCTAATATTCTAGTGATGAGAGAAGTTGCAAGACCAACTCATATTCACAGGATAGGGAAATAGACTCCACTTTTTATTAGGAAGACCTAAGAAAATGCCCGTTTCAATCTAACACAGGTACCTGCCTTATTGTACTTAAACCTCAGAGGTAATAAACCAAAGTCAGACCAGGCAGGAGCTGATAAACTATATTAAGAAATGTGAATTTGACCCTGAGGGGAAAGGGAAAACATTGGAATGTTTTGAGTAGGAAATTTATATGATGAAATGTATGTACTAGAAATACCACATTGACTGAAGACTAGAGAATGAATTAGAAGAGATTAAAGAAGCGCAAGTATGAAAGCAGTAGCACTGTTTGGAATTTTCTTGTTATGATTCAGGCGAAAGGTGACTTGGATTCAGTGTAGTGACTGTGAGAATGGAGGGCGATGCACAAAATTGGAAAGCTGTTCGGGAGATAGAAACCGTTAGGATTCAATGAACATGAGTAAGTAAATCAAAGGGTAATAATGGAAGTTAAAATATTAATTTGGGGTTACAACTTGAGCTTGTTTGCATCTTGATTTATTTCGGACCCTATACTCATATTTGAACTGTACAGATGGTTTCCTATTATTAAGAAACATTGCCTTGTTCAATTACAACATTTGTATCATTGCACAGTGACGGGGTCACTAATGTAGTGGGTGCTTAAAATAAAATCTTATAGCATAATATGGGTAATGTATAGCTTCTTGCTCATGTAGAAGCACAAAACAGGTATGTATTCTACTTGTTAGTATTTTCAATTAAATAGAACATTCAGGGTTTCATTAATGAGCCAACAACTAGAATTCTTCTAAAGTTTCAACCTCTCAATAAGTTAACAATATTCATCAACACAATTCAGTGGTTCTTGTGCACCTATTTTCCACGGCTGTTACAATTAACATTCTGCATCCTGTTAACCTCCTGATGAAGTATATTTAGGCTCCACAACCAAGACAATGCAATTTCATTTGGAGTCACTAATTTCATCGCTTTTAGTAGTTGTAGTGTGGCGTTCTGCATAATGGTTTCTGCCAGTTCTCTTACAAGGTTTTCTGCCGTATTATAGTTTCAGAAGATAACACCAATTTATTCTGAAACCAGAGGATGACATTTTACTCTCCTCAAGGTCTTTTTCTCCCTCTTCTGTGCTTCATCTTTGCCCAAGGGAAAAACATGCATAAATGAAAGCAACTTCCACACATTAGGTATTTATTGAACAGCCCTACCTTCTGTCAGAGCATTTAGCTAAGATGTAAATCTAAGAGCAAGGTGAATACTGTATTTTGCTATGCAGTCGCCATCTAATTTCCACATAGACGATTTTCAAGTCTAAGTAATATTCATATCACCTTTGCTTTTATTCACATTTATCATTATAAAAGGGAAGTAGGGGTTTGAAGATGTTGGTTTCAGGGAGGGAGGAGGTGTTGTGAAGCCTTATTATCTTTATATGTGCTAATATATCACTTTCTTCCATCCGAAATGTAAAAAAAATACAAAAGTAATGTCTCCTAAAGTTGAGTGGAGACTAAAGTTTCACCTTCAAACAATAATTTTATCTCATCCTAAACTTGAAATAAATCTTAGTAATGCCCTGAGTCCCTCCGACAAATTAGCTCACATTACAAAGCCAGCTAAATATAAAACAGCTGTGTGCACATCATTCTGCTTGATTGTACATTTCAGTCCGTAATATGAGTAGCCTTGTATGCATACTGAGTAATCCATACCCAGAGGGTTGTTTGGATGGTAGCTGATAGATTTATATTCTATTGATTGAGAAAGTTTGAGAAAAGTAGCTCCCCAAACTACAGTAATGAGAAACAACCATAATGTTGTACATCAATGATTATTTAGCTACAAAAGAAATATGACTTCCCAGACCTGATTTACCCTGGTACTAAAATGTATGTTTATTTCAAATGGACAAATTAAGGTTTTAGGATAAGGCTGCAAATTATTTCTTTGAGGATCAGAGGGAAATATTTCTGAATGCAACTTTATTTTTAAAATAAACTGATATTTCTGGGCTGCCATCTTGATCTCTGTGGAATGGAAAGTTTGGAAGTCTATTGTACTTGATTTTAGCCCTTGATTTTTTTTTATTATTTTTATTTTTTTCTGTTCAGGAAACATTTTATTGTTGCTCTAAGTTTAAGAATTTTTACTGACAGAAAAATCAACACTTCCAGAAAACCTCCCACATAACTTTGCTCAGATTCTGAATCTTGGTTTCTGCAGACATAGCAACATATTTCTCCCCAATGTGGACAATCATTCCACCCATGATTGACCAAGCTTTTCTTCTGTTGTTGTTAATTCTCACCCAAGGTTATTTTTCTCCCCCTTGATTTTTAGAGAGAGTGGAAGGGAGGGGGAGAGACAGAGCAAGAGAAACATCAATGTGTATCAATCGGTTGCCTCCTACACACACCCTGACCAGGACTGTGGATCAGGCCTGCAACTGAGGTACATGCCCTTGACCGGGAATTGACCCTGGGACCCTTCAGTCCATGGGCCAACGCTCTATCCACTGAGTCAAACCAGCCAGGGCTGACTGGTCACTCTTAACTTCCAATTGCAATATTTGGCTTTTATTAGAAAGCTATCAGGACCATTTTTAATTCAGAGAGAGTGGCTTCATCTAAAGGAGATGCAGTGGTCACTGTGCATGGGCCTTCTCCCACAGTAGACACTCATCGTGGTAGGAAAGGCAGAAATGATGCAGGGGGTATTTGTTCAGTGACCATTTTCAGCAAACAAATTGATCATTGATCGGGTTGGACATGAGGGGAGAAGAACTCTCACAGTCATGCCATTCAGGCTTTGCACTTTAATGGAATGTTTTGCAAAGGGACTAAAAATCAAGCAACCATTTTGGATTCCTTCAAGATTCGTGCTACTCTCAGCAATTCTTTTTCTACTTGTTCCAGTTTATTCTGTTTAGATGCAGCAGAATAAAGAGCAGTGGCATAGTGACGTTTGATACCATGTACCTGAACAGGTGGCCGCACAAGCTTGGCAAACGGCCTGGCTATAGATGTGCTGAGGCATCGCACCTGCTGGGAGAGCCCAAAACTGCTGGGGAGGTGATCTCCTCCCGGGGGTTTGGGCCAAACCTGAGTTAGCAGAGAGTAGTCCTTGATTTTAGCAGTCACATCACACTTAAGTAGCAGGTTGTGAGAGGGGCTATTTATTTATAGAGCTCAGTAATTTTGACTTTTTCAACCTAGCTCCTATCATAGTGTTTGGTATAGAGTAGGAGATCAAGAATTACTCATTTTATTGATCAAGCAATCCATCAATATCAGAAGATACTGGGATTTACAAAACACACAATGCCTTTGAGGAATGGTTACACCTAGCAGAAGAATTCTACAGGTGAAGCACTGGGTAGTTAAACAAACAAAACAAATTGAAAATCAAGGCAAGACAGTGCTTTAGTAGTTAGAGCAGTGGTTCTCAACCTTCCTAATGCCACGACCCTTTAATACAGTTCCCCATGCTTTGGTGACCCCCAATTTCATCATTACAAATTGAACATAATTAAAGCATAGTGATTAATCACAAAAACAATATGTAATTATATATGTGTTTTCTGATGGTCTTAGGCGACCCCTGTGAAAGGGTTGTTCAACCCCCAAAGGGGTCGCGACCCACAGGTTGAGAACTGCTGAGTTAGAGGATTATAATATAACTAGAGGCCTGGTGCACGAATTTGTGCACAGGTGAGGTTCCTTTGGCCTGGCGGGCAATGGAGCCCATCAGGGCTGACTGGGGGGAAGAACCGTGGAAGGTTGGCCAGGCACCGGAAGTTGGCTGTGGGGGCACACTGACCACCAAAGGGAAGCTCCTGCATTGAGCGCCTGCCCCTGGTGGTTAGTGCATGCCATAGCAACTGGTCGACCAGTAGTAATGGCCGCTTAGGTTTTTATATAGAGAGATATAGATAGTTATATAGGGCAAGTAACCTCTTTGTGCTTCAGTTTCTTCATCTGTGAAATAGAGCTGTTAATACATGAAAGGCACTTAGAATAATATTTGACATAAGTAAGCATTACATTGATATCAGTTATTATTATGATGATGATGATGCATAAATGTCTCATTCTAAACTCTTGTATTAACCAGAATCTGATCAGGAAGACAGAAACAACTCAGTACTTAAAACACAGGGGATTTAATGCAGAAAAGTGTTGCACAGGTTATGGAAAGTCTCTGAGAGGACAAAAGGGAATGGGGAAGGAATCGGGAGTTTAGCAAAAGCAGGGATTTGCAACAGTGCTGCAGTAGAAGGCCAACGGGAGGAGCAGATGTAACCAGAGGCAGAACCACGGTTCAGGGCCACTGAGAGGAGCCTGGAACCATGGCAGGTTTCTGCAACTGGAGCTGGAGCCACAACGCCAAGAAGGAGGGAAACAATATTTTGGCTTCACTTTCCTATCCTCCGATATCTTACCAGTGGCTTTCATTGCTCAAACCCATGTAAAAGCTATTTGACAAAAGAACCTTAGAAATGCCACCTGTAGGGGTCACCCCTGGCAATACAGAGCAGAGCAGGGAAGTGTAAGGAATGGATTTGAGAGCCAATGGATCAAGGACTTGTGCAATCCCACGTTGCTTGTTCCCTTGACTTATTGCTTTACAAATCATCTTTCTCACGAGACTATAAATATCTTTGACAATAGAGCTAGAGCATCATACCTTTTTGTATTTCTGACCTCCTTCCCCTGTCAATACTATGCTTGCACATTATAGGTGTTGTTCCATTGTAAGGATTGGCGGAAACAGATCTGAATCTCTTGACTTTCAGTACAATTAAATTTTCCCTTATGTAAACAGAGGATATTAATCGATCATGTCTGCCTTTCTCAGGTAAAGCATGCTTTTTTACTACGATGCAGAGGTGACTGCATGCTACCATAAGTGCATATCTGCGCTAAGAATGAGCACGATATGCAGACTGGCTGCCTGAAGCCCCTTGCTTAGAAACCCCACTTATTTATTGATCTCCCCAATTTACTCCAGGAAGCGAAAGGCTCCTTTACTTTGTAAATAAAGCCAATGAATGTCATAATTGATATGTTCAAGTCAGAAGTTCAATGCCATAGCTTTCACACCTTCTTTACAATCAACAGTAAAAAATAATAATAATAATAATAATAACTTTATATAGTGACTCAGCACACAGCTATACATACAACTGAAACAAAAGTTTGAAAATGTACAATATACTCTATTCTAAATTTTTTAAATGCTGGTCAAACTCATTAAATTGATTTCAGAACCCACCAATAGGTTGCAATCCATAACTTGCAAAGTACGAGTTTAATAGGATTATACCCTTGTCAAAGCTTGGAAGTCTATGTCATCATAGACTTCCAGGTCCCCAGCCTCTCCATTGGTAGGGGTAATAAAAGCGGTCAGAGCTTCTTCCATCTTCAGATGGAGCCTGAAGAGCTAGCACACCAAGGCCCAAAGTCAGGACAACAGCTCCTCCCCTCCCCACCATCTGCCCCAAACAGCAGCTCTAAGCAGAGGGAAGAAAACACTGAAAATAACACTTAGTTATGTTTGAGACATTACATTTCTTAGGGTCTAAATCACTTTAACCAGTCTCTGTGGATCCTAAAATTTTATTTTTGTGATAAACACAACAAAGCACAGTTTGGGCTGGATTGGAGACGCATTCTTTATTCTGTCAGATCCTGGAACACAAAATGAAGGGACTAACTAGAAGTCATAAGGGAAAATGAGCTCAATACAAGGTGGCAACGTATTATTATGGAAAATCAACAAAGCTTCTATTATGGTGAACTTAGGAATTCTTCCTTTGTGACTATCACCTCAGTTTCCCGGTGCTTCAAAGAAAACCCCCATGTTTAAGTTCTGTTTTCTCACAAACTTTAGGATTTCTATCAAGCTGTCTGAAAACAAAATATTGTTGTTCCTTAAACACAGCTGGCAGGTTTGTGAGTGTTGTACACAATTGGCCATATGTCAAACAATACATAGAGCATAACACATCAGCATCATATATGGCTTTAAAATAGGATACTTAAATAAATGAAGAATCTAGCAATAGCCAGGAATATGAATGTAACTGCATAATCTTTTGGAAACTACCTCATGAATTCTCGGGCAAATTTTGTAATGGATTTTCAGTACTGGAGCACACGTACCCACTCCTTATTGCCACCCCAGTCCACAGAATAAATATAGTCATTCTAACCACAGTGTTGGGATGAGCTACAATTCACAGTAGACAAATTCATCCCATTGGCACATGCTTACTACTTCAGCGACCTTTACCTGAGTATAAAAGTTGACATACCATCTTTCAAGACAAAGTCAACTCCTGAAATAGTTATGCTTATGGAAAGAATGGATAGAGGGCATGTAGATGACCTTTAAAAATCATTTATTTCTAGCTTTGTGATACAATTAAAAGATATGTAAAAAATAAAATGCATAGCCATAGGTAGCAGCACTACATAGCTTGAGGTCTGGAGTTTGGTTCTAATTCTGGCTCTATCATTCAATCACGAACCTTTTGGAAGTTACTTAACTTCTCTGACCCTTGTTTTCCTCTATCAGTAATAATACAGTATAACTACAGAGCTATTGCAAAGATTAGATGAGATTGTATTTGGAACAGGGCATAATTCAGTGCCTAGAACATGGGAAGTACCAATAGATAGTGTCAACAGTAATAAATCTATGTGCTGTAATTAGGATGATGATCACGAATTCATGTCGCCTAACTGGGCCTTGAGCTTTTTGTCCCATCGCATGAATGTTGGTAGCCTGAGATTCTGCATCTAGATGAGGCAGTGGCATATTAATAAGAATCAAGTGTATACTCAGGTTTATATAGGATCGAGATGCCACTGTATCATTCATAGAAATTCATCCTGAAAATCTCACCTTCACCAAATAGCTACTCCCATTTTTGAGAGTAGCTTCATGGTGCAGCTGAATGACAAAGGAATAGTACATGCACTTTATTCTCTATTCATCCTTACTTGATGGGCTCAGTTCTCCAGTGCCACTCTGTGTGTACCCTGTCACATCAGGAGCCATGGAGCATGAGGACACGGCTCCTGTGGGGAAAGGCCAGTGGCGATAATGCTGAAGTGCCATATGTGAAGATGATATAAAATCAAATTTAGGAAGAACAAAGCAAACTGTGATTGTCACCTCACGCAGTGCAGTAAATGAAAACACCATTAAAATCTATAAATTAGTCCCTAAACTCCCACACTATGCAGATTAAATAAATTTCCTTACTGAGAGAGCAAATCCAAGTTTGTTGACCCAAACACAGAAGTGTGCTTCTAGATCCTTGATCCTTACAGCAGTTTAACGTTAGAGGGAATGGCACTTGAATAACAATTCTTCAGAGGCGGATAGCTAAATGATATATCCACTACTCTATGTGCTTCTACATACAAGCAAATGGAAATAACCTGGAAGTAGCGACAAAGCATCTTATCTGCAAATCACTTACAGTAGTTTTGAGAACAGAGAAACATTCCTGTATCTTGACAAGGAAAAGTCTCCACCATACACAGAGCTGTGACAGGACATTCCATCTCTGTTTTGTGTGCAGTTATCAGAGGGAAATGTTGAAGCCACATGATTTCCTCACATTTCACTTGCATTGTAGTGTTTCTTAATATAGAATCAATCTTGCTGATATTTATTGCAAAATTCCTTTGCTTTGAGTAAACAGAAGGTCATTTGAAGCGCCTAAACATTATATTTTAAGTTGCTTTCACCATATCTTGAGTTTGGGCATAACTTAAACTTTGCTATGAATGGAAATGGTTTATATTTTCTACATTAGTACCCAAAGCACAGTTCTCTATATGTTCAATGGCTGAAAAGTAAATAGGAAATTAAAAGGTTTAGCAAATAGATTCATGCTGAAAATAACTATTCCTAAAAATCATTAAATTTCTCAATAGCATCCCTAAAATAGACATCACAACTGTACTGGTAATATAACACATATGGAAAAACAATATCATTGTGATGATAAACAATAAATTGTTTGACAATTTATTAAGTGGTAAACTCTACTATGTAAATTAATGTGAGTCATCTGCTTATTAAATATTTGTATAATTTATTTCAGATTTTAATATTTATGTTTCATAATTAACAAGGTATTAATTATTCTTGTACAATATATAAGTAGACCAGATATAATTTTTTTAAAAAAATAAGATGATTGCCATAGCTGGTGCCTCAATGGATAGAGCATCAGCCTGTGAACTGAAGGGTCCTGAGTTTGATTCCAGTCAAGGGCACCTGCCTGGGTTGCCGGTTCAGCCTCCCAGCAGGGTTTGTGCAGGAGGCAGCCGATCAATGATTCTCTCTCATCACTGATATTTCTATCTCTCTTTCCCCTCTCCCTCTCTGAAATCAATAAAAATATATATTTAAGAAATTAGGATAATTATCTTGCCCCAGTTCACATTGATTTTGTAAAGTTATTTTCTTTGAGTGTTTCTAAAACTCACTCATGGCCCTTTATCCTCCCAATCTCATTTCAAAAATTAGAAGTTTTCTTCCTTAGTGCATATGCTCTTACCATGCCCTACTACATTTTGCCTTAATGCTTATATCTGGTTTAATATGAGAATTATATTTACCATTGATAGTGTAATTCAGTATCTGTCACAATACCATCTGTTAGAATTTGAATTGAAACTCTAATTTACTTCTATTATACTGAAATGAACACCTGTCCATTAGGTTCTAGACTTGAGACCAGGGATTCATTCTGAATCATCATTGCACAGCTCTCCAATGATAGCAAACAGACCATGTTTATTGGAAAAACTAATGGCAAGCCCCCATTACCAATTCCCCAATGTGATCAACTCCCTTTTAAAATGGATAGCTAATTTTTTCATCTTGCAATGTAACCAAAGTGATTATTTTTCTAGAAATTTGAAGGATACTGAAATTATTGAGTTTGATGAGCTGCCATTGGAAATTGAGGCCAAATTATTTTAAAACACAGATTGGGGAAAGCGCAGTTCTTTCTGGACACCTTCATTCCCTACGCATGTGTCTGCCTGGGCTGCCCTTAAAATGCAGGTCAGGGAACTGAGTATCAGTTACCTTTCCAGGCTTTGTCAAGCATTACATCACCTACACCAGTGGTTGGCAAATTGTGGCTCGCAAACCACATGCGGCTCTTTGGCCCCTTGAGTGTGGCTCTTCCTAAGCCTTAGGAGTACCCTAATGAAGTTAATAACAATGTACCTACCTATACAGTTTAAGTTTAAAAATTTTGGCTCTCAAAAGAAATTTCAACCGTTGTACTATTGATATTTGGCTCTGTTGCCTGATGAGTTTTCCGACCACTGAGTCCTACACCAACTGGGCCCTTGGATATTAGTAAGAAATCTCATTCCTCACCCTCCCTGGACCAGGGACTCTACATTTGCAAATGTTAACGCCCCAACTATCAAGTGTTTAATTCTGCTCCTTCAATCAGTAGTTTACCCATTTCTCATTCCCTAAGAAAGAGGAAGAGACTTCCTTCTCCAGCAAGCCTTTATTTTATACCCTCTGACCAAGTAATTACTGCCAGTTTCTTCAACCTTCCAGGTGATAATTCCGGCATAGAATGGGACAATATATTTATTTAAACAGTAAAACTCAAGTATTAACTCATATTTTGTACAAGGTATTTTATTATTTTTAAAATTCTGGTCATACAATTTTTCAAGGTAATTTGGGACATATGACTTCCTTCTAATAACATGGTAGCTCAGTATCAGTGCTCATAAACTATTTCAAAAGAAAAAAAATGCAAGCAAGTTCTACTTGAGATTAGAAAGGGGAGATTTGTGTAAAATCAAAATGTGAAGTTAAGTCTGTTCCTAAAAACAGACTTTAAGGTTTGAAGATGGTAATACTTTAAAGCTTAACCTTCAAAATTCTTCCATCTGCTAGATTAAAAAAAAAAAAAAAGCTTAAAGAAAAATAACCTGAAAGAAGTAGCACTTTCTTGCCAAGATCATTTGCGTTTTTTTTTTAAATATCAAAATAATTAAAATGTTTTTTTTTTCTGTTCCACAGGATGCTTATTTTGACAACAATATTTTGTGGTTTGGAATCATTTACTTAAAAAAAAAAGTCACTTTTTAAAATACCATATTTTTCTGACAATTAATTTAGTTCAGTTTTTTGTAATAATGCTGATGATTAAGAACAAATGGAAAGATTAGGGACTAAGAAGTCTATTTTGAATCTTACATAACTAACTTTTAATTGATGCTTCAAGCAAGTTGGACGTGGAATTTGGTCTTTTAAACCCCACTTAAAACTCACTTAAAGTTTTTTTCTGCATCCTCCTTTTGGTTTTCCTTTCTCTAAAAAAAAACAAAACAAACAAACAAAACAAAACAAAACAAAACAAACAACAAAACAAAACCAACCCAAACCAAAAAAACAAAGAACACTTTACTATCAGGTACTTATGCCTAGAAAACATTGAACCATTAATCCCTTTTCCTCCCTCTTCAATGAAGTGACCTAAATTACCTATGTAAAAGGAAAGCTTTCTTTTTCTAGAAGTATGAAATTATTTATGTATACAATTATTATTTTTCATGATCTTACCATTTAACTATGAAGTATTTGGTTTATCTTTTACAATAGTCCTAAGACCTTTAAGTCTCAGATAGTACAAAACCCTCTATATACTGTTTTTTCCTATCCATACATACCTATAATAAAGTTTAATTTATAAAATAGGTACAGTAAGAGATTAACAAGCATAGCTAATAATAAAATAGAACAATTATAAGAATATACTGTCAGAAAGTTATGTGTGCTCTATCATATCGTACGACACTCAACCTTTCACTTAAAGGAAGCACTTTACAGCTTCTTTTAGGCACACCCCAATTGCCAGCATCACTACTTTTGCTCTTTGGGATCATTATTAAGTAAAATGAGGGTTATTTGAACACAAACACTGCAATACAGCAACAGTTGATCTGATAACTGAGACAGCTACTAAGTCAGTAACTCTCGTGTAGTTCATTTACAGCATGGATGTGCTGGACAAAGGGATGATTCACATACCTGGTGGGGCAGAGTGAGATGGTGTGAGATTTCATTATTTGCATTCCCCATGAGCTGATCCTCAACAATGTGATGAGCTGATACTCAGAATAGTGTGCAATTTAAACTTTATGAATTGTTTATGTCAGAAATTTTCCCTTTAATATTTTTGGACCGCAGGTAACTGAAACCATGGAAAAGGGAAGACAACTGTCTTTTGCTTTCATCTATCTCCCACATTGTGTCTTGTCCTTGCTACTTCATGTATTCTTTTCATTCTCTCCCTTTCATCCGGCTAATTCAGCAGCAAATTTATGAAAGTACATTTTCCTGAGTCACAAATAAACAAATGGCTTGCAAATAGGTAGGTATTTGGGGCTTAGTTGTGGTTGGGACATTGGGTACACTTAATGTATAAACAAAATAGAAATATGAGTGGGAAGGGGCAATGAGGAAGCGGTAGCATCCATTAATCTTTAAATAGTTTACCTTTTAACTGGGTCCGTGAATATATGACCAAGACAGAAGATGTGGCACTGCATACAGCCTTTATATGGAACCTACACAGAGTAGGAGAAGCGATCCCAATGTAAGAAAGCCCAATTATTGATGCATCACACAATAGGTTTTTGGTATCTAAAGGTGAGAGCTTAGAACTTGTTGCTATTTTTCCTGGGATCCTGCTATGAGATTTCTTGGGACAGCAAAAAGAGGCAAAGGTTTAGTTCATTTGCTTCCATCTGTGCTGTCTCAGAGGCAGTGCTGTTAAACTTCCTGAGGTGGGCCATGCAAGATATCAGTAAGCTGCTTCTAGGATACTGCATATCAATTCATATGCAATGCTGGCTGTGGCTGCCTCAAGGGTTTAAGGGAGGATCTAGGAAAATTTTGTTTGACTCACTGCTGCCCACAGCTGACCCAGGGGACTTTAAAATGCATAAGAAGGAGGAAACCTGCTTGAGATATCCATGTCTTTAATTACAAGGGTCCCACTTTTCTTAGATGCTCTCTGGAGAGACTGGCAGAGAATTCAGTATCATGTCCCACCAGGTCCCCTTTGTCAGGGATGGGGCTCCTGGAGAAGGCTTCCTGGTGGTGGCAGGGGCCTGATCCTTCGGTAAGTCTCCACCTGATCTCCTAAATTTCTGTTACTGCTCTAGATTTTGGCACATAGGCTCACGAAACAGCAATGAAGTGGGTGATGCACGATAATGAAAGTGAGGACGACAGCATGAAAACCAAAGAAGCAACGAGAGGCATTATTTGCGTTCCCCATGAGCTGATCCTCATCGATGTATTTCTCAATGTTACTTCTTCAAGTGGTGTGGACCCAGAGACTAAAGAACTTTACCTCCTGTGTGATGAAAAGTCAAAGATGCAAATGTCATAGTTTCACTTTCAGAACACTGTGCTGGCTGGATCCTTAAAAACATGTTAAAGGCCTAGTGATGTTTCTCTGTTTACTCTGTCAACCAGTATTCCATGCAGACCCACACATCATGCTCTAATACAAAGGACCACAGATCAATGATTCTCTATTATTTATTCTAAATCCACAGAGACCCAGCTCAAGATGTAAAGACTAGAATAAGAGTGGCTTGATTTTCCATCCACAATGTAGAGTATTAGCAAGAAAATTACCCACATTTTCTGAGTATCTTTCAAGGTGCAATAATTCTGCATTTAGTCAAGGCCACCATCCTGTTCCAGATCACCAGGTTTAAGTAGCCCCCAATGGCAGAACTTCTGCATTTTTCTAATAAAGCAGAACTTTTATTTTATCTGAGTTACATTTATTTTCCATTTGCGTTGCTGTAACTAAGAGAAAACACACTGGGCTGCCGAAGTTCACTGGCCTCTTCCTAATACTAGCCCTTGATTTCTGTCCACTTCTCACATGAAATGACTTTTGAGCTGGCCTATGAGCGGCTGTAACTTCTTAGTTCGTATTTCTTTTGATTCTTCTCATTCTAATAACTCATGTCTGGATTTTATACAATAAAGCCAAACTGCTTCAATGGCACATCCTAGAGGAAGAATACCATCAGTCCAGTATCCTGTTCACTTGAATGAAGCATTCATTCTGCTGGTTTAGTTATTCAGCTCGCCACAAATTTCTCAAGTGCCGCTGTGTACTTAGTATCCTTAGGATAACCTGTTAATATTAACTAGCATATTCAGTACCTAGGGTTCACTTAGTTCTAGTAAATTTTTAAATTAAGTTTTAAATAATGAATTTATGACCATGTTTTGTTTTGTTTTAAATAAAAACACTTATTCTTTGATAACATGTTTGTTCTTATATTATTTGATTTTTTAGCAATTGGAATATTAAGTTTTTTGTTACTGTTACTGATTTGTCATAGTGTAATGAAATGATATGAATTTAAGATAATGAAATCAATTTATTAATAAATTCTCACTCGTTAATTGAACAAGTATTTATTGACCTACCATATACAAGAAACGTATTGAATAAGGTACTAGGAATATAGTATTTCCTGCCCTGTTTGAGCTTTTAGGCACTGAGGAATGCAGAAGAGTAAACAGATAGTTGCAACATAATGGAGTCCATGAAGAGGGAAAAAGTCTCTATAAGAGTACACAGGGTGGACCTCTCACTTACCCACAAGACAGTCAGAGATGATTTCCTGCAGGAATCTAAATGATATAAAAACTGAGACCTGAAGAATGATTATGAGATGTTGGGTCAAGGGGGTATTATTCTAAGCAGAAAAATAGTAGTGTGCTGAGGGAATTTTGCAAACCAATTATTAAGCCATTTTTTAGCGTAGTGCAGGCCATGGTAGTAGTTATCCGCAGAAATCAAAAAATGCTACAAATAAGGGCCTTCCCTCCTATATCTCTACCCCCACCTCCCAGCTAATTTACTAGCACTTCACAGGAAGCGAGTAAGAGCATAGTAAATTAAGGGACTGAAAATAGTCTGCTTTGCTGGAGTGGTAAAAAAGGAGGTTGGGAAAGTAAGGAGGAGCCAGATCTTAAAGCACTTTGTAATCCATAATAAGGAGTTTTGAATTTTTTAGGATGAGGAAGAGAAAGAAATGAAGACATTTAAAGAAAGGAAGTCTTTATTGTGTTTTTATTTTTAAATGCAAAATGTGATAGTATTATGGAGAATATACTGGACAAATACCATGTGTACTTTCTCAGAAACAAAATGAAGGACATCCGGTGGTTTGAAAAATATAGGAAAAGCTTTCTCACTATGACAAGAGTACACTGAAGTCAGATTTCCTGCCATAGCATATTGTGATAGTGTGTGATAGTGTGTGCTCTAACAGGTGAGAAAAGAAGGTAAAATAGATTATGACAACTATTTCAACTGCTTTCAAATGTAAGACAAGAGCCATAAATGGAAGTTATGTTGCACTTGTAGGGGAACAGAATTTGTCACCCCAACATATATCTTAGACATAAAGATTAATTTAAGCTGCTTATTTTTAATAAACATCAAACCAGGGAGAAGCTCTGAAAACCAAGTAGAAGTTACCCCTTGTGACAGATATTTACATTGTAAAGGAAATCTTTAGTTGTGACGGTGTATCTCTAGAAACCTTAACAATGGAGAAGGCCATGAGGTAAATCTGCACAACCTGACCCGTATTTATGACTTTTCCCTGGTAACTTCCCATAACTGATTTTCTTGACCCCCAACATCTGATTTTAGATGAGGACAGTATTTAAAGCGCTGGCTTTAGCCATTTTGAAGAGATACTCAGTTTTCCTGGCTTTCTCCCATGTATACAGAAAGTATACATGTTATTGAATTTTGTTTGTTTTTCTCCTATCAATCTTTTACTACAGGGATTTCTCAGCTAAGAACCCAGAAGGGTAAAAGGAAAATTATTCTTTTATACCCTGCACACTAACCACAATATCAGTTTGCACGTTGAGGTCAAAGAGAAAACCAGCCAAAACATCATCCATTCACCTTGTGTGTGAAAAAAGGGGTTCTGTAATAAAACTGCCAAGTCCAGTAAGGGTAAGTAACCTACACAGTAATCTGGTCATGAATTCTTAACTGGGCAGATCATGGTAGGTAATCACATCGTAGGGCTTATAACTTTTTTTAAAAGATTTATCTTTGCCTTAAGCAAGCCATGTCCACTGCTCATGTGCATCTAGGTTACCCACCTTTGAAGTGACAGAGTAGTGTTTTTTTTTTTCCCCAGACCCCTGGGAGGTGTAACTGTTAGTGCTGAAATGGCATCAGAATATTACCAACAATTGAACCTCAGTTTAGCAATTTTGGTACATGAGTTCTGACTAAGAAAGAATTCAGAGGCAAGACTCAGATACAAGCAAAAGTTTATTTAGAAAATCACAGAGGTAGAAGAAGTGAGCTGTGGAAGAAGTGAGCCAGCTGGGTTGTATGGGATCATGAAACAAGTTACAGACAAGTTACAGAGCCAAAGAAAGGGACCTTGGAGCTTAGGGGAAAGAAAGCAAAGACACGCTTAAAGGAGAAGATGAGGAGAGAGAGAGAGATAGAGAGAGAGAGAGAGAGAGAGAGAGAGAGAGAGAGCTGAGTCCTTTTTCTTAAGAGGTATTATCTCCTCTCTAAAGGTGGGGAATCTTAGGGGAGGTCCCAGGGGAGGATCTCAATAGAATATTCATCAGCTTTCAGGTGTGCCCTTTCAGGGTCATAGTCTATAGTGATTTCTCTATGGCAGGGCAGGGGTGCATTAGTCATCAAAGCTGGTCTAAATATCACCCATTGTGTCACCCCACTTGACCTTGCTGCTTTTCTGGGCCTGAAGCTGAAGCACAACTGAGGCCTAGATGTTATCTCTAGTTTGACCAAAACCCTGTCTCTGTGGTCAACAGACCTGAGGTTTTGATCCAAAGGTTACTTTTATTTGGCTCAGAACCTCATTGTCTTGAGGACTTAATACTTAAGGGAGTGGTCATGCAAGGGCTTGTATGAGAGTCATATGAGGCTATTCTCCAGCCCCCTTGTTTGTCTTCTAAGGGGGTCTACCACATACTAGTGACATACCAGGGGAGCAAAGCTCAGGAAAGGGTCCAACAGCATGGCCAGCCATATGAAAGGTCAAAGGAAAGGTCACCCTAATGGCGAGGTCTTTGTTTTGCCTGCTTCTAGGTACCCAGAGTTTTCTGCCCTGGTGATATTCCATACTTGGCCTAGTGTTCCTACTCTAGTCATGTCTGTCTAGCTGCTTATTATAACCACCCTCAAAGGATCACATAATCTTGTTAATTGTTCTGTACCTTGTTTTTACCCACATTCATATAATATTCCTTACGCTCCCTCCTTAATTCCAAATGTATGAAAGAAACTGCAAAACTCATTCTTGGGAGCATTTGAGATCTTGTATCTCAGAAATTGTCAGTTTGACTCAAATAAATTCTTACGAAAATTATAAGTTTGGACGTTTCTTACACCAGCAACCTACTGTGAATATAATTCATTAACAATTACTAATTAACTGGCAAACACACCTATAAAGTTAATTTGAGAAGCCTTTATTGGTAGTATTTGACAATAAAATTTGAAATAATGTTCAAAGCAATGTGAATCATTTCACTGTAATTATTTATGATTTTGATTTATAGTATTTATGATTTAGTAACTTTCCTGGCTAAAAAGGAAAATGTATGACTGATTTTAGAATAGAGCCTTAGCATTTACAAATTTAACATGTCCATTATCTAGAGTCATTTAAAATTTTGCTAAAGCCCAAATATGAAATGCACATAATGCTGAGCTGGTTTCTATGTTGGAATCAGTCATTTACCTAGTGATTTAGCCCCACATCTGCATCTCAGTAAAGTTTTCTTGTTGGTCACTTTGCCACTGACAGACTTAACAGAAGAATTAAATAAATGGAAGGCACCATATTCTTGGCTAAGAAGTCTCAACATTTTAAAGATATCAGTGCTCTAAAAATGAATCTATAAATTCCCAATAAAATTTTTTCAAACTAGATATGCTGACTCAAAACTATATATGGAGAAATAAATGTGTAAGAAGAGGCAGGGAAATTCTTTTTAAAATATGATGAATGAGTGGAATCTAGCACCATCAAATAATACTACATCTCAAGAGATGGATTAATGAAACAGAATAGAGAAGCTCGAAATAGACCAGCCGTGGGCAAACTACGGCCCACAGGCCGGATTAGGCCCGTTTGAAATGAATAAAACTAAAAAAAAAAAGACCGTACCCTTTTATGTAATGATGTTTACTTTGAATTTATATTAGTTCACACAAACACTCCGTCCATGCTTTTGTTCCGGCCCTCCGGTCCAGTTTAAGAACCCATTGTGGCCCTCGAGTCAAAAAGTTTGCCCACCCCTGAAATAGACCCAAGTACACTAGGAAATTTAGTATGCACTAAGGTAACATTGCAAATTGTAGATAAAAATATTTAACATTAAAATAAAGCCATATTTTTAAAAATAAAATAAAGCCAAAAAAGTAGTAAGAGAGAATATGGTATAATTTTAAAAATAATAGGTATAAGGAAGGACTTTAGAAACACAACACAGAATATAAAAACCACAGGAAATAAAACATGCAAACTTGAATGGCTACAATAAAATTTTTCTACAAGATAAAGCATCCAAATAATGTAGAAAACAAATAAATATGCTGGTAATAAAATATTTGTGACATGAAAAAGGGAATTTTTTATTACTATATAAAGAACAAATCAATAGAAAAAATAACAACAATCCAATAGAAAGTAGGCAAAGATCATAAAGGCAGACATCACAGAAGAGGAATAAAAATGTCTTTTAAAGATGTGAAAAGATACTCAACTTTATTCATTACAAATAAATGCAAATTTAAACTTCAAAGAGATAGAAATTTTCACCTTCAGATTGGCATAGTATCAGTGTATGACACTCATATATTTGGTATGAGGGTAAATTGGTATGATTTTTTTACAATGCCATTTGACAATTTATATCCAAATTTTAAATGTAGATATATTTTCACCCATCAGTTCTACTTTGAAGAATTCACTCCTCACACACACTTGTTCAGATAAACACTAAAATATGTATTGTATCATTACTTTCAATAGCAAAATAATTTAAAACAAATTGAATGTTTATTAGTAGAAAATTAAGTTATTGTGCATCCATGTAATGGCACACTGTAACACCATCATTAAGAAGTAAAGCATATATGTCAGGACTGAATAGAAGAGTGGCCAAGATATATTATTAAAAGTATAGGAAGATATAGAATTAAAGGGATAAAGGGGTACAGAATAGTCTGTACATTGTATTACTATTTTGTGAAAGGCACATATGCACAGAAATATACATGCAGGTATATGTATAGAACACATCTGAAAGGACACAATAAAGGAGTAGGGACAGATCAGATAAATAAAGGACAGCTTTATTGTTTATTTTAAATATATACCTCTTATAGTATTTACGAGGGGATCAAAGTCAGGTCTGGCTGGAATCAATTACAGAAAGATTATGAGAAGATTTTAGGGAGTGCTTTAGCAAATGCAAAATGTGTTCATTTAGTGAAAGATACAACTTAAATAAAAGTTGGAAAGACTTTCAATATAGTACATTTCATCATCTTCATTTATGATATATCTACTGGACAATAGTATATTAGTCATAGGGTTCTCTAGAGAAACAGAACCAGTAGGATATAACCCAATGTAGAGAAAGACATATCATGTACCAGTTAGAAGCCCAGGAAACCAATGGTGTAGCTTCAGTACAAACTCAAAAGCCTGAGGACCAAGGAGCCAATGATTTAAGTCATAACCAGAGTCTAAAGACCCAAGGAATGGGGGCCAAAGATCTAAGTCCCAGTCCAAGCTGAAAGGTCTGAGAACCAGAGCTTTTATTTATGAGGGCAGGAGATGGATGTTCCAGCTCAGCAAGAGAGCAAATTCTCCCATCCTCTGCCTTTTTGTTCTATTCAGGCCCTGAAGGGATTAAATGATGCCCACCAGAACTGGTGAGGGTGATTTTCCCAGCCTACAGGCTTCAATGATAATCTTTTCTGGAGACATCCTCACAAACACATCCAGAAATAATGTTTTACCCACTGTCTGGACATTTTTTAGCCCCGTCAAGCTGACAATAAAATGAACCATCACAGGCAGGAATCATCATTATTTAGAGCTAGCACTATGAGTGCCTTCTATGAGGGCTAGGACCATGTCCTATCTTCATCTCCATTTAATTCATTGAGATAGTCACAATGCCTAGCACATAGTAAGCACTCAATAAGTATCTATGGAATGAACCTATGAAAATTACGTTAGAGTTATATGACATAATATATACCTTTTCTTTTAAAGGCACAACTTCTATTTTTAGTTTTATAAATAACTTTGCTCATATTTTCTTGACATTATATGTAGAGTTGACCCTTGAACAATGCTAAGGTTAGGGGAGCCCTCTGCACAGTTGAAAATATAGGTAGAGTTTTTGACTCTCTCAAGACTTAACTACTAACAACCAACTCTTGACCAGAAGCCTTACCAATAACATACATGGTCAATTAATGCATGTTTTATATATTATATATTGCATTCTTACAATAAAGTAAGCTAGAGAAAAGAAAACATTATTAAAATCATAAGGGAAACACATTTACAGTACTGTATGTATTTATTGAAAAAAAATCCATGTATAAGGGGACTTGCACAGTTCAAATCCATGTTGTTCAAGGGTCAACTGTATATAGTCAGTTTCCTTGTTTTCAGTTAGCCTTATAATGTAGTCCAAAAGAGAAAATATCATAATATTCAGATATCTATGTATTTATGATATTCTTAATATGGTTCCCTTTAGCCAGTCAAGGCTGTTCTATAGTGCTTACCCTAGATTGTTCAGAGATCACCTGAGATGCTTGCTTAAGATGCTAGACTCTACTCTGAGAGAGCCTGATATACTAGGCCTGATTGATGCTTAAGAATATTTTAAAATTTTCTCAGGGAATTTTAATGGCCATTAAAATTGGAAAATCATCAGTTATCATTTTTTTTTACTTAGGGACCTGATAAAAAAGACTTATGGTAGAACAACATATTCAGTGTATTTTTAAAAAACTTATTTAATAAGTATTCCTAATTTTCTTACCTTGTACCAGTCATTGACCAAGTACTTTACAAACTCATTTGTCTCCTCAACAACACTTTGAAGTAGGTACTATTTGTATTTTCATTTTACAGAGGAGATAGCAGAGTCATAGAGATGCTTAAATAAAAAATAAGATAAAAACAGAAAAAAACTTGCCCAAGTTCACGTAGCTAGTAAACCAGGTATAACAAACCCCAGTCTGTATTTACTGCTTTCTTCTACAAACACCTTATGACACCTAGTCTTCCAATATTGTTTGGCCCTCTAATAAATATGCATTCAGTGACATTGGATCACTCATAAAACAAAACAAAAATTTAAAACTAACATCAAAATAAGAATTAGAAATTGGGCACTGAAAATATTCAGCCAGAAGTTTTTAGATTAAGTTTCATAGTTGGTTCTCTTCTCTTCAAATATGACATGTCCTAATTCAGCATCACAGATTTTGTTCAGACATAGTAATTCTTGAGAAATGAACTGGAAAAGTTGAGCAATACATAGCAAGATCAAAGGAAAATAAGACACCTGTTTTTCAAATAAAAATTCAAATAGATTCTGGCCATATTTCCATGGCCTGTATTTGGACATTTAGGACTGTGGCCTTTCGAACTTTAATAATAATCCTTGTCTTAGTGTTTGTCTGTGTGCAGTGGCCAGATATGTGAAATCCAGTTTAAATGCTATTGTGCTTCTGCTGTCATGCCTGATGATACAACAATTGATCATCCAACTCAAAGAATAAGAAAAAGGCCTGATGCCTATAGAGATCAAAACAACTACCATCAAAAGCACGTTACATCATCATGACCCGACAAATAGTGGTACAGATCTGGATTGATCAAGTCCCCAGAAGATAATGGTTTGTCCTTCAGTTTAGGTTGAAGAATGACCAGAGAAGGGTGGGAAGAGGAGATCATTAAAATGAAAAATGGTCCTGCTAGCTGCTAGGCTATGAGTGGTAACTGAAAAATAAAAGACAGAAAACACACCTGAAAAACTATACAATGACTCACAAAACAAACTCTTCCCAACCAAACCATAATCACAAACTAGTGAAGCATTAACAAGAGCTCTTTCAAACCCATGTTCTCTAGGGGAGACCACAGATAAACCAATGTAACATGAACAGATGTGTATGCTCTAAAGATAAGTTCACTGACTGTTGCAACTACTCTTTAGTTTATAGATTTGGTCCAATTCGTGCCAAAATCATCCTTTTCCTAACTTCAGCCTTCAAAAGCCCCTAAGTCCTCCTCCCTAAATCCTTTCTTTCAAGACACCCATGGTGCCCTTTTATGTACTCTCTCTTGCTGAACAGCCTAATATACCTGAATTTGACTACTGTCGTGCTCCTGATAGTCTTTGGCAAGCTGTATTTAACACATTTGTTAACAGAAAATAAGAAGCTCTCTGACAGAAAGGGGTCCTCCAGTCATTCTCATCTGTGGAAGCTACAGAGAGGGATGTGCATTATATTATCCAAGTACATTTTGTACTCCTGTACTAACTACTCTACTAATGGTACTATTCTATGGTACTGACTTGATTGCTACTAAAGTGGTGATTATATGTTTCTACACATTATACAAATTAGCATAGTTAATATGCCTTTTATGGGGATGCGAGTTTGACCACATTCTGTAATATTATTAGTATATTCCTATTGAGTCAGACACTCTATACTCAACAATGACTAATCCATCATTTTTCAGAATGTTTTAAGTACTTAGAGATCTATAACTGCGCAGCACCTTGCATGAGAAATGTGCAGTCTCTTTGCCTTACCTCACTAGACAGTCACTGATAGAGAACTTCAGTGTCCAGTGCTGTCATTTTGATATCTTCCCTCAGAGCTAAATTAACCTTTAACAACAAAACTGTAAGAAATAATTCTTCAAAGTTTATGTAACAGGGCTTCCAGTCAAGATGAAGTAGGTAAGTGTGATACTTGCATCCTACCACAACTACATAAAAATTATGACTAAACTATAGAACAACCATCATTCAGAATCACCTGAAATCTAGCTGAACAGAAGTCTGAAAACTAAGGATATAAAGAAGAAGCCACATTAAGACTGGTAGGAGGGACGGAGATGTGGAATGAGCTGGTCCCACACCTACATTTGTCAGTTAAAAATTGGAAAGGTTATCTTGGCTGCAGAGGTATTCCCTGAGAAGCAAGAGGTTCCAGCCCCACACCAGGCCTCAAGCCCAAAATTCCAGTGGCAGGAAAAAGAGAATTCCCCATAATTTCTAGCTGTGAAACAGCAGGGATTGTGGCTGAGTGAGATGGAAGGCTTCTGGTGTCCAAGACATTTTCCTTAAAGGGCCCACAACTTACTCAGACTCACTCACTCTGATCTCCAGCAGCATGAAAGGTGCCAGAGACATATGGGGAGGAACTGAATTGTCTATCATCATGACGAGGGCTGGTAGGGCAACTTTCTCCCAGACAGAAGTGCTGACAGAGGCCATTGCTCCTTTGTTGAGCCTTCACCCCTCAAATCCAGCAGGCAAACACTATATCTGAGTCTCTATCAACCTGTCTAACACTGTTCACCCTGATCTGACAATTCCCTGAGACCCAGTCTCACCCAAGTTGCTGGCCATCCCAAGTAGTTTCCAATAGTTTTTGTTATTGTTGTTTTGTTTTGTTTTGTTTGTTTGTTTGTTTTTAATACAAATGGCCTGTCTTGTCCCATATTTCAACTTTGCTAAAATCTTTCAAATAACCAGCATTGACTTAAGTGTGCCCCCTACCTCTTGTTAAGTGGCCTCAGGCCCAATACTAGAAGCAGTCAGCTTTGGTTTAGTTTGGCTTCTCCACAGCACCTTTAAGCCTAGTACAAGTAGAATCTATTGGCAAATTGCTTTGTAGCTCATTTAGGTGGCCCTGGGCTGGGTGGAGGCAGCGGATAACCTTAGTCTTCCAGGAGGACACAGAACCAGTACAATGGATGGACAGCTTCAGACTATGCCAAAGCACCACCCAACCATCTCCACAAGTGACACACTCAAGGGATAACTCATCAGGTACCAGAGCCCTACTGAAGCAAGTCCTGCTCCCTGGGGTCAGCCCCTGCACAACAGATCCTCCATGGTGGTCTCAGTAAGTCCTCACTCCCTATTGGCCTGCATGCATATCACTCCCATTTACGTGAACACAGCCCATATGGGGGCACACCTGGAGCATCCAGATGCAATGACCAGGAAGGCTGTGCCACTAGACCAGGGGTGGGCAAACTTTTTGACTGGAGGGCCACAATGGGTTCTTAAACTGGACCGGAGGGCTGGAACAAAAGCATGGATGGAGTGTTTGTGTGAACTAATATAAATTCAAAGTAAACACCATTACATAAAAGGGTAAGGTCTTTTTTTTTTTTTTTTTTTAGTTTTATTCATTTCAAATGGGCCGGATCCGGCCCGCGAGCCGTAGTTTGCCCACGGCTGCACTAGACCCTACAGAACACCTATTACATAAGGCCACTCTACCAAGACCAGGAGACATAGCAGTTTTACCTAATATGTGGAAACAAACACAGAGAGGTAGCCAAAATAAGAAGACAACGAAACATATTGCAAATGAAAGATTAGAACAAAAATCCAGAAAATGAAAACTAAACAAAATGGAAACAAGCAATCTATCCAATGCAGAGTTTAAAACACTGGTTATAAGGATGCTCAGTGAGCTCAGTGAGAACTTCAACAAAGATAAAGAAAAAATTAAAATGGAGATAGAAAAAAAGAATCTGTCAGAAATGAAAAATACAATAATTGAAATGAAAAATAATTTACAGGGACTCAACAGTAGAGTACATGAGAGGATGAAATCAGTGATTTGAAATATAAGGAAGCAAAAAACACACAATCGGAACTTCAAAAAAGATAAAAGAATCCAAACAAGTGAGGATAGCTTAAGGAACCTCTGAGATAACTTTAAGCCTACCAATATTCACATCATGGGGATGCCAAAAGGAATAGAGAGAGATCAAGGAATTGAAAACCTATTTGAAAAAATGACAGAAAACTTCCCCAACCTGGTGAAGGAAATAGACATACAAGTCCAGGAAGTGCAGAGAGTCTGAAACAAAGAGGCCTACACCAAGACACATAATTAAAATGCAAAAGGCTAAAGATATAGAGACAATCTTTAAAGCAGAAAAAGGAAAGGATGTAGTTACCGACAAGGGAGCTCCCATTAGACTGTCAGCTAATTTTTCAACAGAAACTTTGCAGACCAGAAGAGAGTGGTATGAAATATTCAAAGTAATGAAAAGCAAGGGCCAACAACCAAGATAACCCAGCAAAGCCATCATTTAGAATCAAAGGACATATATTAGTGACTTTACCATATAGTCAGGAATGGAAGGCTTTAGTTCCCCCAAAATGCTCAATAAAAATACCAGTAGCAATTCAAGAAATTACTCAATGTTTAACAAAGCTAACAGGAAGAACAAACATGCCAGCCTATATAATAAAAGTCCAGAGACCATAACAGTGGAAGGACCAGAACGAACGACAAACCAGTCACTATGATGCACACTGACCACCAGGGGCCAGATGCTCAACTCAAGAGTAGGGGGAGGGGGTGCAGTAAGGCCTGGAGGCACATGCTATGGCCCAGGGATTCCAGGAACCACAAGCCCAGAGCTTACTTTTCAATAAAAAATAAATTGGGGGGGGGGGGAGCAGCTGACACTGCCACCCTGGGAAGAATGGCTCCAGGAGGGAAAGGCCTCCCAGGCCCTGCCTGGCCCGGCTGGCAAGCCTTGGGCTCACGGGGACTCACCAGAGATGTGCAGGAAGCACAGCCCCTCTGACTCCAAAGCTGGTTGCACCGAAGTCTGCTCCCCATCCAGCTCCATGGCAGACGCAGCGCTGCTGGGCCGCCTCAGCTCCGGCTTCCAGCTTCTGGCTTCCTGCCTACTTCTTCGCATACTATGTGCACTTGGGGATATGGCTTCACATATCCCCACCCCCCCGCCCCTGCCACCTCCCACCCCAGCCAATAGTGCCACAGCACAGCCAGAGAGTGGCAGGACACAGCCACCAGGGCTGCCTGGGCATTGATTTGGCCATGTGACTGACATCCATGTGCAGTTACACGGCATGTTTACATTTGTAGGGAAGTAGGGAAGCCTGCTCCTGCCGCCCGTGTCACATTCTAGGCTAAGAAAGGCCTGTTGATCTCCATGTTCCTCCTCCGTCTGGAATCAAAACCTCTTGGGGATGAATAATTCCAGCAATGGCCCCAACACATGCTCGGTGTCACTGTCACAGAAATTCTGTCATTGCAGCCCGTCCCTCAGCCCGCAGTGCCCTGCTCCACCCATTTCCACTCTTCACCTTTAACCCCCTGAGGACCACCTTATGTTATCCTATCTGAAATGTGAGCAAGATCTCAAATGCCCCCCTGTCAATAGCTCTCTTGCCCTACCTTTCTTCCTCTAAAATCCTTGCATTTTAAAAATATATATTTGATTGATTTTGGAGAGGGAAATAGAGATAGAAATATCAATGATGATAGAGCATCATTGATTGGCTGCTTTCTGCACATTCCAAACTGGGGATCAAAACCTCCCCAGCCCCTCCCTTCATCCCTCCCCCAGCCAGCAGGCCCCCAGTGGCAGAGTAGAACTGAGGGAAGGAGGGGGGGAGGCAGGGAACAGTGGGGTGGTGGGGCACTGAGGGTAGTGTTGGTCGCTGGTTTCTGTTCTTTCCTCACCCAGCCCAGCCACTATCACCTCCTCTCCTGACACCGCTGGGCCTTCGGGCCCTGATCGGCCTGGCACTGATTGGCCCTGATCGTTCGCCAGGCCTATGGACCCCACCTGTGCATGAATTTCATGCACTTGGCCTCTAGTCTATACTAATAAGAGGGTAATATTCTAATTAGACTGGATAGACCAGACATCTTCCAGACGTCATTCCGGACATCCTTCCTGACAAAGCCAGGGCCCGGGCAAAGCCTCCCGGGATCCCAGTTGCCTGCGGCTGACCAGAGGGAGGGAAGCCTGAGTCCCTGGTGTGGAGGCCGAGGTAGAGGCGGTTAGGGGTGATCAGGCATGCAGGCAAGCAGTTAGGGACAATCAGGCGGGCAGATGAGCAGTTAAGGGTGATCAGGCAGGCAGGCGAGTGGATAGGGGCGATCAGGCAGGCATGCAGAGTGGTTAGGGGCAATCAGGCAGGCAAGCAGGTGAGCAGTTAGGAGCCAGCGGTTCCAGATTTGTGAGAGGGATGTCTGACTGCCAGCAATCAGATATCCCCCAAAGGGTCCTGGATTGCGAGAGGGTGCAGACCAGGCTGAGGGATGCCCCCCCCCCCCCCAGTACATGAATTTTGTGCACCGGGCCTCTAGTTTTTTATAAAAGATAAACAAAGCATATAAATAGTCTTCTTGAAGAAGAAGTAAAAAGAAAGATAAAAAATATGAATAGTAAAATGGCAATAAATACATATTTATCAAAAATTGAACCTAAAAATAATAATAAACTAACAAGGAATCTAATGAACAAAATAAACTGATGAATAAAATAGAACCAGAGGCTTGGAAACATGGAACAGACTGAAAAATCTCAGAGGGTAGGAGGAGGAGGGTTGGAAGAGATTAACCAAAGAACATATTCATATATGCATAACCCATTGATACAGACAATAGCGGGTGAAGACCTGATGTGGGGTGGGATACAGGTGGAGAGGGGAAGTGAGGGGAAAAAGCGGGGTATCTGTAATACAACAATGAAGATTATTTAAAAATAAAAAATAAAATTAAAATTAAAAAAAATACTCCAGCCTAATTTCAAGGGGCATTGATATGGTTTAAAACCAATATTTGGGAGGATTGATGGGAAATGGCTGGATCAGTTTTCCATTAATGATTGATTAAAAACATGTACTTATATGTTTATTTGACAAACAATTAAGAAATGTTTACGATAGTCTAGAAACAGTGGCACTAGAGATGCAAAATATGTTTCCTGACCTAGAGATGCATATAGGCAACATGGAGAATTTGTCTCCCAAGTGGAATGCACAACACGTAGAAGGGACAGTGTTAGTAATAAAGGCAGAGTTCTTGTGGGCAGCAAAGGCCTTATAAAAGTATGACCAATTAGGCCTTTTTGACAGAAACTATAGTCATTATATATTTTTAATTATTAAAGCATGCTATTGAGATGGAACTTATCCTCATTTTATAGGAAAGAAGTTTAGAGTCAAATTACTTGCCTTAGGTCACTGAATTTGTAAATACTCAATTATGAATTTGATCCATGTACGCCTATTTCTAAAACCTAGCTATTTCTCTCAGTCCTATGCGGCATCCCTTCAAGCTGTTTATAATCAAGTTATGCTATTATCCCGTGTCTTATTTACCCCCACCATCGCATGTAAGTTCAAGAATAGGAATGTCTTACCCATTGCTGTATCTCCAGTGTCTAGATGAGTCTACAACATACAGTTGAAATTTATTAACATTTGTTGAATTAATGTAATTTATACATTAAAATTTATTTTATTATCATTATTATTATTATAAGCTGGTTCAAAGAGGGGTACACATACTCAGCAAGGGCTATGGAAAAGAATCCATTAGGTTGCAAGAAAAAAGACTTAGAAGCTTCATTTATATTTCATTTATCTTTCTATAATTCTATTTTTGTGTTTTATAGGTGCATAAAATATTGGCATAGTAATACCCTGTGAACCCTGAGGGCTAAGAAAGACTCCTGGTGGCTAACTGGGCTCAAAAAGAAAAAAAAGCAGAGGCTAGCAGCCATTTCTGCACAGGGGCCTCTCATACAAACTTAATGGAGAAGCCTCAGTGCTACACTGCCTGCCTGCACTATTTCTTCCATCGGTGCCAAACCTTATAAAGGAGTTCCAAGAATTCTATTGCAACCAATAGGACTGAAGCTTTCCCATCCAATCACAACCGCACAGCCCTGACCAATCAGAGTGGTCCTTTTCTGACCAATCAGGGACCAGGGGCGGGGACTTTGGTCTATATAAGCCAGCTCCCTTCTAGCCCAGGAGCTGCGGTTTCCCTGAAGACTGAGTTTCTGCAGCTGAAGCTGAAGCCCTGAAGACGTTGTTCCAGAGCAGATTGTGGACCCGCTGGGACCTGGCTGGACTTGAGCGGAGCTGCCTAGCTGAGGAGGCGGAGGAAGAGGAGGCAGCACAGGCCACACAGGCAGCGGAGGGTCTACCGCCAAGGTGTCCTCAGAGAGTTCATGCTGTTTTCACAGCATCTGTGCTCAAGCACTAAGGAGCTGTAATGCGGCCATTTTTTTCTCTTACCGAGCCAGCCATGTTGTTTTTATGGCAGAGGTGCTCAAGCACTAAGGGGCTGTACGCTGGCCATGCTGTGCTCAAGCACTACCATGCTCATCTCAGGCAGCCTTATTTTTTTTGTTTTGTTTTTTGTTTTGTCTTGTTTTGTTTTTTGTTGGTCATAGTGTTTTCATACCAGCTATGCTCAGTGCTAAACTGCCTGCCTGCACTGTGTTTCTGCTCTCTGTGCCAAACCTTATAAAGGAGTTCATAGAATTCTATTGCAACCAATAGAACTGAAGCTTTCCCATCCAATCACAACCGCACAGCCCTGACCAATCAGAGTGGTCCTTTTCTGACCAATCAGGGACCAGGGGCGGGGACTTTGGTCTATATAAGCCAGCTCCCTTCTAGCCCAGGAGCTGCGGTTTCCCTAAAGACTGAGTTTCCGCAGCTGAAGCTGAGGCACTGAAGACGTTGTTCCAGTGCAGGTTGTGGACCCGCTGGGACCTGACTGGACTTGAGCGGAGCTGCCTAGCTGAGGAGGTGCCTTGGAAGCAGCAGAGGCAGCGGAGGCAGCGTCTACCTCCAAGGTGTCCTCAGCCAGCTCATGCCGTTTTCACAGCAGCCGAGCTCAAGCACTAAGGAGCTATGAGGTGGCCATTTTTTTTTTTCTTTCCCAAGCCTCATGGCAGCTGGGCTCAAGCATTATGAAGCTGACTTGGCTGGCCATGCTGGGTTTTGTTTTGTTTTCCAGGCCAGCCTTGCTGTTTTTATGTTCTTGAGAGAATTGCAGGTCTGCCATTTTCTCTTAGTCCCCTTCTACTCACCCCCTCCCCACCCCAGGTTTTCGTGCTGCCGTCCATATCCAGGGTTTATGCATGTATGTTTTGTGGTTAATCTCTTCCTCTCCCCTCCCCACAAACCATCCCACCCCACTAAGGTCTGTTACTCCACTCCGTGCTTCCGTGCTGTTTTCACAGGAGCCGATCTGGAGCACTGTGGAGCTGTTCCACAGCAGTGGTATTTCCATGACCATGCAGCGTTATCATGAAGCTGTTTGCACTAAAGTTTCCTCCTTCACTGCACCTCAGGTTGGAGATTCCTGTTTGAATTGGTGCCAATGACCATTGGTTGATAACCTCTATGCAGTTTATATATCAACAAATATATATACATTTGGGGCACGTGATTTAAAATCATTACCGGTAGGTGTGTGTTATCAAAATGTTTGGAGAAACATCCAAAGGAAAAAGTAGCACTGGCGGAGTAGCTCAGTTGCTTAGAACATCTTCCCAATACACCAGTGTTGCAGGTTGATCCCTGGTCAGGGCACATACAAGAAGTTCAGCACTACCAAACCAGTATTAGATGACATAGTGAAGGGTGTTCTTGAAGAAAAAATATTAAAAATAGTGGACAATAAAATGGCAATAAATAACAGCAACAATTGAATCTAAAAATAAGGAACCTAATGAACAAAAACTGATGAATAAAATAGAAGCAGAGGCATGGAAACATGAAACAGATTGATGAGTCGCAGAGATCAGTGTGGAAGGGGCTGATAAAGATTAACCAAAGAACTTATATACATTACCTATGGAGATAAACAATAGGGTGGCGAAGACCTGGTGTGGGAGCTGGAACCAAATGGGGGGAATAATAGGGGACAAGGGACATCTGTAATAATCTTAACAATATAGATTGAATAAATAAAATTTAAAAATGAATGGGAGAAAATATCCACATATCATTTAGCTGATACGAGAATTGTATCCAGATTATAAGAACTCTTGCAATTCAGAAACTTAAAGGTGAATGACTCAATTTTAAAATTGGCAAAGAAGCTGAATAGACATTTCTTCAAAGAAGACAATTAAATAACCAATAAACACATGAAAAGATGCTCAATATCATTATGGTAACTGTATGTTTTAACTTTAACCAGTAGGGGGTGAGCAGGAGGCAGCTGATCAATGTTTCTCTCTCATCGATGTTTCTCTCTATCCCTCTCCCTTCCTCTCTGTAAAAAATTAAAAAAAATCAATAATATATATTAAAAAAGAACACATATGTGCAAAACAAAAACATGTATACAAATGTCACAATAGTATTATTCATAATAGCCCCAAAGTAAAAACAATTCAAATGTCCATCAATGGATGAATGAACAGAAATGGGTATATCCGTAAATGGAATAATATTCTGCAATAAAAGATATGAAATATTTATATATGTTAGTACATGGATGAGCCTTAAACATATTATACTAACTGAAAGAAGCCAGACATAAAAGTTCCCATATTACATACTTTTATTTATATAAAATGTCCAGGGCCCTGGCTGGTATAGCTCAATGGATAGAGTGTCAGCCTGCGGACTGAAGGGTCTTGAGTTCGATTCCAGCCAGGGGCACATGCCCGGGTTGGGGACTCGATCCCCAGTAGGGGGCGTGCAGGAGGCAGCCAATCAATGATTCTCTCTCTTCCTTAATGTTTCTATCTCTCCCTCTCCCTTCCTCTCTGAAATCAATAAAACAATATTTAAAATTTTTTTAAAAAATAAAATGTCCACGATAGGCAAATCTATAATAACAGGAAGTAAATTAGTGGTTGCCTAGCAATGAGAGAAGAGAGAGGAAAATGTTGAGTAGGAGTTTATTTTTTGGTGATGAAACTGTTCCGATATTGATTCAGTAATGGTTGCACAACTGTGAGCATATACTAAATACTATACACATGAAATGGGTGAATTGTATGGTATGTGAAGTATATATCTATAAAGCAGCTATTAAAAATATAATAATTAAATTGCATAAGCCATTCTTGAGTTATATTGAACTAAACTTTCTTGGCACTCCGAGATTTCATTCAATTGGGTATATGCACATTTATTGAATGCTTCTGTTATAAGGTCTACAAAGATGAATAAGTCCCAGTCTTTGTCCTTAGGGTAATCTTAATCTAATAGTGAGACAAATAAATATTTATAATATAACACAATATATGGTATATTAGTTAGGGTCATACTAACTGCTTTAACAAATACATTCCACTATTTCCCTGGCTTTACAAAATTATGTCTGCTTATATAATAATCCAGTGCAGGTATTGGCCTTCCATAGGACAATTCAAGTACTCTGCAACCTTTCATTTTGTAGTTCTAGTATCTTCTAGGGCCCCAGAATCATCTGTATCCAGCTGACAAAAGGTAAGAGCGAACAAGCGGAGAAGGCATTTCTGTTTTTTTTTCACTGCTTTGGCCCTGCTTCATTCCTTCCATTAGCAATAACTGGTCCCAAGACCCCATCTAGGTGCTGGAGTAGCCTGGGAATATAGTTTCTAAATGGGCAGTCACTCCCAAGTTATAATTGTATGCAATGTAAAAGTTTAATCCTGCTGAGATTAAAAAGGGTATTTACTGGCCTATATAATGAAAATGTATTAGAAGAAACCTCACTTCAGGCATGGCTGGATTCCAGGTGCGCCAGCAATAAATCAAGACTCAATGTCTATCTTTTCCTTCTCTGATTAACTCTGCATTAGATTCATTTTGAGGTAGATTTTCTTCGCAATATGGCAAAGATATTCTCTTGCAGCTCCTGACTTAACATCTTTTATAACACCATCATTGAAAGCTAGAGATCCATTTTAGAGCCCTGTTTTCTATCAAAATTCATATTAATCCCTATAAATGATGCTGATTGGTTTGGTTTGCATCACATGAATCAACCTTGAATTAATTACCTTTTCTGTGGTAAGAAATGATCTGATTGGCCAGGTCTGGCTCATGTGTGCACCCCCATGGCAGGAAGGGGGAAAATAAAAATAATAAAATAAATACCCGTATTGACAATTCTACCAGTGAACTTTTTATGAATTTTTATTCCTAAAAATAAAAGAGGTCCATTACCAAGAAAAAGGGGAAAAGCATGTGGGCAGATAAAATTATGTATCCACTTTAGGTAGATATTCTGAAACTGTATGTGAGGTCCTTGGCAAGATTAACTGGAATCTATCTTTTAAAGCCAAGGAAAACTTTCAATGTGTAGAGACTTACAAAGTAGACCATGAAAAAGTTTTAAAGTTTTCAAAAGACAAAGACCACCCGGGCTAGTTTTTTAAATTGGCTTTAAAGAGAGGAAGAGAGAAGGAAAGAGAGAGAAAAAAATGTCCATCAGTTGCCTCCCAGAACAGGGAATCAAACCCACGACCCTGTGGTCCAGCAGGCAACACTCCAACCAACTGAGCCACACTGGCTAGGGCCATTTAGACTAATACTAAAGACATTACTATGTTATCTGGCTTAGAGAGAACAGTCATTGACTTTTCTACATAACAGCAGCCTTCAAAGTGCTGTGTAAAATAATCCTCTGGGATGTGAGAAGAAAAATCATTTGCTTATAATTTATAGGATGTCATCAACGTAGTTTTACAAAAACCAGACCATTAACTAATGGAATCTCTGAAATATAGATATGGAGAGTGACTCAGAAACTATTGTGTATTTTACAGAGGTTCTTTTATTATCCTGTGACAAAGTACTTAAGGACTTGTAGAGCTTGAAGATACATTAGATATTATTATTATTATTTTTTACTAAAAGGTAAGTGTTCCAAGTGTGCCAACCTTTATTCTGATGACAAAAGGCTCTCAGTAATGTGTTACCTAGAATGTACTTTAAAAATAATAAACACTTCATCAACACCTTCAAAGGAAAAGTGGTATTTTAACAACAATGTAAAGGGCATCTTATTCTCAGAAACTCACACTATGGGGAGATAATCATCTTAAAAAGAAATGTTTGGAAATATCTTCAACATTATGTGACTTTATGGATGAAACTATGTACAGCATCTATAAAAGCAAACAAAACATATATATTTGTGCCCTTTAAAATTTGAAAACATGATAGAAAAATAAAAGACAAACTCTTCACAGAAGAAGAAAAACAAATGGTCTTAAAATGTGTAAAAAAAATGTTCTCTTATATTTAATAAGGTATTAAAATTAAAACAACACGGAGATAATATTTCTCATATATGCTGACAACTAAAGGTGTTAGCTTAGTATGGAGAAACAGGGACTCAAATGTCTACTTTCAGGTGGGTACTGGAAATATCGGGTGGGGGGGACACTTTGTAAAGTATGTGATTATATAACCACTGTGATGTACACCTGAAACTAATACAAAATAATGTTGAATGTAAACTGTAATTAAAAAACAAAAATAATAAAATAAATTCCCTGGTGACTGCGAAATGTCACAACACCCAAGGAGGGTTATTTGGCAATATCTAGTGAAATTATTGTACATATTTTTATTTTTTGATTCAGCTATTCAACTTCTACAAATCTACTCTGAAGATATAATTCCAACAATAGAAAACATATGCACAAGGTTATTCATTGCAGCATTCTTTGTAATTATTTTTAAAAGGAAACAACCTAGCTATCCATTCACAGGACACTGGTTGAATAAACTATACATTCACCACAATAAGGTACATGCAATCTTCAACATAAAGGGAGGTGGGTTTACTCTTTTTTGCAAAAACAAATATGAGAACGATGAAAAGATTAACTAGAAACTTAAGCTTTAAAAAAAGTGGGTGGGGGAGAATGAGGTGGAGGTAATAAAGATAATTGTAAGTCTTCTTGAGTATATTTTTTATATAGTGTTTGCTTTTGGCATGCAAATGTTAATAAAATTGAATCAAAAGAATAAAACATAAACCTTCAAACAAAATAGAAACAAATGAGCATAAATGTGTATCAAACATAATCATACAGAGAAAATGATTATTTAAAGTATTTTTAACAGTACTCTGACTTTACATCTTTAATTATATGTATTCCAAAAACAAAAAGAACTGCAAAGAAAGCCCAGTAGGTTTCTTATTATATTAATTGTTATTTTAAAACTCATTTAGGTATATTATAGAATAAAGTAAATAAGTGTACATGCATGTATAGATGTGGTTAGACATCAATATCTTCAGAATAAGGAAAAAAGATGCAAGAGAAAACTACAATATAATAAAATGTACTGAAAGCTGCTATGGAAAAACAATATGGTGGTTCCTCAAAACACTAAACATAGAATTACTATATGATCCAGCAATCTCACTTCCAGGTGTATATCCAAAAGAATTGAAAGCAGGATCTTAAAGACAATTCATGTTCATAGCAGCATTATTCAGAGTAGCCAAGATGTAAAAACAATGCAAATGTTGATTAGCAGATGAATGGATAAAGGAAATGTGGTATATCCATACAATGGAATATTATTCAGCCTTAAAAAGAAGTAAATCCTGTCACCCTATAAGATGGATGAAGCTTGAGGACAATAAGCCAGACACAAAAGGACAAATACTGTATGGTTCTATTTACATGAAATATCTATAGTAGTGAAAATCACAGAAATAGAAAGGAGAATGGTGGTTGCCAGGGGCTGCAGAGTGGAAAACCAGGAGAAGTTTTTCAATGGGTGTGGTAGAGTTTCAGTTTTGCAAGATGAAAAAGTTTTAGAGGTCTGTTACACAACAATGTAAATACAGCTAATGCAACTGAACTGTGCAATTAAAAATGAGTAAAAGGGTAAATTTTATGGTTTTTATCACAAATTTTTGTAATAAAATGAAATGAAAATATCAGTATGAACCATAATTTTAAAAGTCATTCTCCCTAGCTCTGACTATAAATAAATAGTACTAGAAGCAATGACCCACAGAAGCATTAATACACCTACCGCACTCCTAAATTCAATTCCTCCATAAAAGGAACCAGGCCTTCTTTGAGAAATGGTGATTGCAGATTTGATGCAGGGGAAATACAAGGAGAGACTGAGGCATCTTATGCCATAGAGAGCAAGGATGTACTCTAAATCTAATAGGGACATGTTGCCTCACAAGGTTACAAGATCCAGCTTGAATAAGCTCCCACCCACTGGCATTTTAAACAATTTGAGCTTTCAAAAGAATAACTGGAACACACTAAGTTCAAATTCATTAACCCCCCCCCCCAAAAAAAGAGAAAAAGTTGAATAAAAGGACAACTCCTCTTTATAGAATGTCAGTTAAATTAAACATAAAATAAAAAACCACTACTTGGTAACCTCCAAAGTAATAATTAGCTAAGGCAAGGATCACTGATGAATGTTAAAGCGATTAGGTGAAAGGTTGTTGTAGAAAAGAATATTGGCCCTGTGGAAGTGCACCTAGGAGAAAGTACCTTTACCATGGCGGGACTTGAAGGTCACCACCTTAAGTACCTGATCCAACTTAGTATAGGTGCAGACAGACTTAACATGTCTTGCAATATCATGCAAATAGAAATGAACAATATTACCTTTGAAACATCCTGCCAAAATATTTTCTCTTAATTTAATTGAGCCGATAGAGCCCTTACTTGTAGTTTATAAGAAATATATGAGATTTTTACAGTTAAACAATAGCAGGAGGAAACCATCAGACAAATCCAGAATTCAATGACATTCTACAGGACAAATAGTCCTGGGCTCTTGAAAAAAAGTAAATGTCATAAAAAAAATTTGAGATGAGAGAGAGGTAGTCTTTCTTATAAGAGGCTTAAGAAACTCACAAAAATTGGAATATATGAACCTAGTTTGCACATTAGTTAAAAAAAAAAACATACAATACATTCTTGGGGCAAATGAGAAAAAAATTAATATGGACTACATATTAGATGATATTAAGGAATTATTGCCATTTTTCTTAGGTGTGATAGTATAGTGATTACTATATAGGAGATGCAAACTGAGCATATAAGAACAATGCACTATGATGTCTATAATTTACTTCCAAATACTTTAAAACAAAAATAAATGTACCAAACTAATTCAACAAAAACCTTTAAGAAACTGGTGGTTGGAACTCAGTATTGAGTATCAGTATTTAGTAAATGCAACCAACAGTTCACTCTTTTCATTTGTATCTGTATATTTTTGTCAAATACCTTTTCAACTGTGACAACCATTAAAACCAGGTATGAAAAAACACTGAATTTAGAACCAGACCATTAAATCATTGTATCATAAACTATTAACCAAGAATTTAAAGTAATGAACTACATCCAGTGACATTTCTCTCACTAAAACATAATTATGTGTAACATTTATAATAACATATGAGTGAGAACAAAAGGCGTTTTGTAACATTAAAAATAAATATAGAGTATTTTCAAGTATTTTTATTTCAACTTTATCCCTGTTTTCATTTTTATTTGGAGAGTATGCATTAGAATGTGCATAAATTGTTATTAAACTAGTACATATACATTCCTGAGAATCATTCCAATAAAAACCCATCTAATCTATTAATGATTTTTATTTTCCTTGAAGGTTTTGACTGGCTTGAGTAGTGAATATGAGTCAATGTGTAAAGAAGGCTTAGCCCTTTGTGTGAACAAATCTTGAAACATAAAGTTTTGAGAAACTTTGGTGGCTTAATACAGTAGAAACTCATTATTTCACAGTTCTGGAGGTTAGAAATCCAAAATCAAGGTGTCAGCAGGTATGTTTCCTTACAAGGGCACTGAGGGAAAATCTGTTCCATGCCTCTATCCTCTCTTCTGATCATGGTGGGCAATCCTGAACTCATGGCATTCCTTGGTTTGTAGATGCATCACTCCAATCTCTGCGTCTGTCTTCATGTGGTTTCTCTTTAGGTGTCTGTATCCCATCTCCTCTTTTCATAAGGACACCAATCATGTTGGATTAAAGGCCTGGCCTAATCCAGTATGAACTCATCTACACTAATAAAAGAGAAACATGCAAATTAACCATCATTCTGCCACTCCGCTACACCCACCAGCCAATCAGGAGTGAGTATGCAAATTAACCCAACTAGAATGGCAGCGGTCATGGAGCTGGAGCGAGCAGGAGGCTTGGGTTGCCCCCGGCAATGGAGGAAGCCAAGCTTCCTGCCTGCTCTGGCCAGCCCTGGGCTCCCCTCAAGGCTACAAAGTTTTGCCCTAACCAGTTTGGCACATGGGATAGAGCATCGGCATACAAACTGAAGGGTTCCAAGTTTGATCTGGTCAAGGGCATGTACCTTGGTTGCAGGCACATCCCCAGTAGGGGTTGTTCAGGAGGCAGCTGATCAATGTCTCTCATCGATGTTTCTAACTCTCTATCCCTCTCCCTTCCTCTCTGTAAAAAAATCAATAAAAAAATAATAATAAAAGGCTACAAAGTTTCAATTATAGAAGATAAATAAATCCCAGATACTTGCTTCCAGCCTGCCCTGGCCTCCCCTCAAGGAGGCGCTGAAAAAAAAAAAAAAAGAAAAAAAAGGAGGGGCTGGGAGCTCGGGTCGCTGGGGGGTGTGGCCAGCAGGACCCTCCACCCTGAAGAGGGTGTGGCCAGCCTGAAAACTGCCCTCAGCCCCTCATCCAGGCTGGCTAGGCACCCCAGCGGGGACCTGAAGGGGGTGAAGGCCCCCGCTGGGGCGCTTGGCCAGCTTGCAAAGAGCCATCAGCCCCTCACACAGGCTGGCCAGGCACCCCAGTGGGGACCCCCACCCTGAAGAAGGTGTGGCCAGCCTGTAAACAGCCTTCAGCCCCTCACCCAGGCAGGCCAGGCACTCCAGCGGGACCCCCACCCTGATCCAGGACACCCTTCAGGGCAAACCAGCTGGCCCCCACCCATGCAGCAGGCCTCTATCTATACTAATAAAAGGGTAATATGCTAATTAGACTGGGAGACCTTCCAGGAGACCTTCCAGTCATTTTTCTAGACAAAGCCATGGTGGCGGGGCCGAGGTAGAGGCGGTTAGAGTCCAAGAGAGGAGGGCAGTTGTGGGTGATCAGGCTGATGGGGGCAGTGCCGTTAGGGGTAAGCAGACCAACAGGGGTGCCAGTTTGGGGCGAGCAGGCCATCAGTGGGGGCCAGTCGGATGTGATCAGGACAGCAGAGAGGGGCAATTTGGAGTGAGCAGGCCAGCAGGGGGGCAGTTGAGGGCGAGCAGGCCAGTAGGAAGGGAAGGTGGGGGAAAACAGGCCAGCAGGGGGGGCAGTTGGGGGCGAGCACACTGGCACAGGGGGCAGTTAGGGATGATCAGGCTGGTGGGGGGGGGCATTTGGGGGCAAGCAGGCCAGTGGCAGGGGTCAGTTTGGAGTGAGCAGGCCAGCAGGCACAGTGATTAGCGGCAATCAGGCAGGCAGGCAGGCAGGTGAGTAGTTAGGAGCCAGCAGTCCCGGATTGTGAGAGGGATGTCTGACTGCCGGTTTAGGCCCAATCCCTGTAAACCGGCAGTAGGACATCCATACAAGGGGTCCCAGATTGGAGAGGGTGCAGGCCAGGCTGAGGGACACCCGCGCCCCCCAGCACATGAATTTCATGCACCAGGCCACTAGTCTATAATAATAAAAGCATAATATGCTAATTAGACCAGACATCCTTCCAGATGACCTTCTGGATGAAGCCAGGGCTGGGAGGGAAGCCCGAGTCCCGGGTGCCAGAGGGAAGCTTGTGCTGGCAGCTGCGGGGAGGAAGGCCTACTCTTGTACAAATTTTGTGCATCAGGCCTCTAGTCTTAAATAATTATATCCTGCAACAAACCTATTTCATTTTTTTAAACCTTTATATTTTATCTTATTTTATTTTAATTAGATCCTATAACAAACCTGTTTCTAAATAGGTTTCTGAAGTGCTAAAAGTTAGGACTTCAGCATATCTTTGGGGGGGGGGGGCAGCACAATTCAACTGTAACAGAACACAATTGATGATTTCCCCATCTTGTTCTATGTGGTGATTCTCTTAGTCCTTTCTTCCATAAATTTTGCATCCACACATTTGATAGAGATCAGAGGAGAAAGGGTTGTGTGTGTGTGTGGGGGGGGGGGCGGTGGTGGATATGTTTAATGACATATTTTGTGTTGTGATTCACTTGAAAATATTTAAACTAGAAATGATTATTTTGAGATTGCTAGAATTATCATATCTTATCATGAGATAGATTTTTCTTTATATATATATATATATATATTTTATTGATTTTTTACAGAGAGGAAGGAAGAGAGATAGAGAGTTAGAAACATCGATGAGAGAGAAACATCGATCAGCTGCCTCCTGCACATCTCCTACTGGGGAAGTGCCCGCAACCCAGGTACATACCCTTGACCAGAATCAAACCTGGGACCTTTCAGTCCGCAGGATGACGCTCTATCCACTGAGCCAAACTGGTTTCGGCTAGATTTTTCTTCTTCCAAATAACAGAAATAAGGACTATGAGTTCTAACTTTGCAGTTTTCCTAATCCATATTATAAAGCATGATTCTTTTTAATTAAATTTCTTGTAGTCTTTAAATTCTCAGCTCCCACCCTTTCACACTATTATAATTCGTGTTCTCTTCCAGTGACCTGATCCAACATGTACAGTGTCTCTTTAAAATGACTTTTCGGCAGATTATTACCATCAAGGTCTGATTTATCTTCCTTTAAACTATGGGTCCTACTTCCTTTGACATGATATGTTCCTACATTTCACTTCTAACCAATAAATCTTAAGGCTCATCAGTGAGTTTAATTGATTGGATGCATTTATAACTGCATTCCTAATAGATACATTAGGCTCAAGCTAAAGGGAGGAAATGTTTGGTTTGTTGTCCTCGGTTTTTCTAAATGCAAAAATGTGGGCATTGATTCCTATACCCTAGTCTGCTTCAAGTTGTTTCTGTTGTTTAATACAGTTTCAATTTGATAGGCAGCAGGAAAATCCTATTTAGCACACAAATGTAAGGAAGAAAAGTCACTACTGTGGCTACCTAATAAATATTAAATAATAACAGCAGTACTCATGGGGGAAATAGCACAAAATAGTCTCTTATTGTTGGACCAGAAAAGCAATCACACTTTTTAAAGGCCAGATGACTTGGGAAAGCATGCTATATTTATAAACCGTTGAATAAGCATTTATCCTATTTATTGAAATTCCCCTTTTAAGGTGTAAAGAATACTGTATTTAGAAAGTTCTATTTTCTATTCCCAAGGTGAGTGTGCTGTGTCAATTCCACAAGTACACATTACATTTCCAAGATTTCTGCTCACTAATTCAGGTTTCAGAGAATGTGGAAAGTGTAACTGGTCTTACAGCTATTCTTCTCCCTTTTTCTTTCTTCTTGCTTCCTTTCCTGCTCTTAGGCTCTCTCCCTTTAGCCCCCATAATCTGCCCTCAGGAAATTATCTGTAAATTTGTTTACAGTAAACCAGTGATTCTCAAAAAAAAGTGTGATCCCCAGACCAGAAACATCAGCAAAGCTGAGAACTTGTTAGGGATGCACATTCTCAGGCCCCTCCCCAGAGCAATTGAACCAACTCTGAGAGTGCAGCCCTGGCTTCAAGTTTGTAACATGACCTCCAGGCCATATTAATGCACCCTGATGTTTGAGAACCACTGCATTTAACCATAAACTACTGAATGTTTTTTTTTAAAAAAAAAAAAAAATTCTTTATTATTTAAAGTATTACATATGTCTCCTTTTTCCCCCATTGACCTCTCCCTATTTGTTCCCACACCCCTCCTCCAGCACATGCCCTCACCCCCCCAGTGTCTGTCTCTCCATGGGTTGTGCTTATATGCATGCATACAAGTCCTTTGGTTGATCTCTCACACCCCACCACCCACCCCACCTTCCCTCTGAGGCTGGATGATCTGTTCAATGCTTTTCTGTCTCTGGCTCTATTTTAGTTCATCAGTTTATGTTGTTCATTATATTCCACAAATGAGTGAGATCATGTGATATTTATCTTTCTCTGACTGGCTTATTTTGCTTAGCATAATGCTCTCTAGGTCCATCCATGCTGTTGCAAATGGTAAGACCGACTGCTTTTTATATGCTAGCCACACCAACAATACCTGAATTATTTACTTATTTTTTAAGGGAGAGAACAGCATTTCTAACTAAGGAATTTTAGTCACTAGCTGTCTTAGTCTGTTTGAGCTGCTATAACAAACTACTATAGACTGGGCGGTTTATAAACAATAGAAATTTATTTCTCACAGCTCCGGAAGCTAGAAGTCTGGTGAAGTTTGGGTGAGGACCCTCTTACAGGTTGTAGGCTGCCCAGTTTGCATTGTATCCTAACATGACAGAGAGCAGAGAAGGGAAGCAAGTTCCCTTGTGACTCTTAAAAGGGCACAAATCCTATTCATAAGAGCTAATGACCTCATCTAATTCTAATTACCTCCTAAAACTATCTCATTGAGGGGTAAGGTGTCAACTTATGAATTTAGGGGGAAACAAACATTTAGTCCATAACACCAGCCAATCTGTGGGGAAGGTAAAGTTTAAAAAAGAGTTATGCCTGGTTCTCTGGCACCATCTTGATTCCTTTTTCTTTTTAAATGTATCTTTATTGCTGAAAGTATTACAGATATACCCTATTTTTTCCCATTGACCCCCTCCACCCCACATCCACTCCTCCCAGTTCTTCACTACACTGTCTGTGTCGATGGGCTATGCATATATACATATAAGTTCCCCGATTATTCTCTCCCCACCCCCCACTCCCATCTTCCCTCTGAGATTCATCAGTTTGTTCCATGCTTCTATGTCTTTGGATCTATTTTGTTCATCAATTTATGTTGTTCATTAGACTCCACATAGAGTGAGATCATGTGATATTTATCTTTCTCTGACTGGCTTGCATAATACTCTCCATGCTGCCTCAAATGGTAGGAGATCCTTCTTTTTTATAGCTGCATAGTATTCTATGGTGTAAATGTACCACAGCTTTTTTATCCACTCGTCTACTGATGGGCACTAGGGCTGTTTTCAAATCTTAGCAATTGTAAATTGCGCTGCTATGAACATAGGGGTGCATATATTCTTTTTGATTGATGATTCAGGTTTCTTAGAATATATTCCTAGAAGTGGGATCACTGGGTCAAATGGCAGTTCCATTTTTAATTTTTTTAGGAAAGTCCATACTGTTTTCCTTAGTGGCTGCACCAGTCTTAAGGCAGCTCTGCATAACATTTGCAAATTGTTCATTCATGTAGCCATTAAATATACTTAAGGATTTAGCCAGACATTATTTTAGTTACTTGGGAAATAAGGACTCAGCCTTTCCCTTCAAGACATATCTCACTTAATGGCAGAAATTGGCAATTAGATCATCAGAATGCAAAAATATAAGTGCACTTATAGTGGTATATGCATGGTACTATGCACACCTCCAGTTACTCTCACGTGGGAGAGCAGAGTTTGAACACATGAATTTGGGAGTACACATTTAGTCCATAACACCAGGCAATCTGTGGGGAAGGCAAAGTTTGCCCCTATCAGGGGTGATCAGGGAGGGGTGCACTGAAGGCCAATGACAGTAACACTTTGTTGACAGCCCTGTTGCCTACCTGGCTACATTACAGTTGCCCATTCCCAGGATTCTCTACTGGGCTTGCCAGGGCCCCTGGGTCAAGTGATCCTGAAATTAGCAAATGTCACATGAGAATTTATGATTTTTTAATGTTTTATTTTGATGAAGTGGTGAGGATTATCCCAGATAACCCAGAAGAGCAATCCTTAAAGTGATCAGGATTGTTTAGGCTCAAATACAGGAGTTTTCTAAGAAATACTATACTTTTTAGTTGGCTTCCTCTACATTGCTGTTTATATTATTTGTACATATCGTGCTAGAACTCCACTAATTTCTGTTAGAGAGTTACATTTGTCTTTTGTGCCATTAGAATTAATGTTTTAACGGCAAGAGCAAATTCCCTGGGCCCATAAACCATTTCACCATAATAGTAAAATTAATCAGGAGCGTTTTCTATTCTGAGCGTGGTTGATTTAATCTTGAGACCATGATTCTATAACATGTAAATTATGAAGTAAACATTTGTTCCCATTCATAGATTGAAACAACAACAAACAAACAAATTTAATAAATACAACAATATTTTAAAGGTTTTAAAGTATCTGTTATTATCAACTTTCATTGACTTTATGGTGCCTTAAGCTTTCTTGTGGATTATAAATATTACACCTATGAATCCTATAGACCTTTATATTCACCGTGAGGTACTTTTAAATATAAACATAGTATTTACTTTTTACTTATGGGCTTATTCATTTCAATAGAGACCAGAAAATACATCAATTATGATTAATGCTCATTCAACAAATATTTGAAGACATACTATGTGTACTTACTGTATTCCATATTCTCTATGAATGCAGGCACCATCTTCCTTTCGTTTGTTGCTGTTGCATAAATAAATGACTGGATGAAGGAATAAAGGCTAGGAGCTGTGGAAATAGAAAGGAAAGTGCCAAGTGGTCCCTGTCCTCAAGAGGTGTATAGATTATTATGAAGTAGGTGAAACATGGCTCATTAACCACAAAGTAATAATCACTATGAGAAAAGGAAATAATTTCAATTAGATTTCTGAGGACTGAGAGATTACATTAGGCTAAGGAATCAGAAAAGTCTTCCTGGAGGAGATGAGTTTGCCTTTGGACTTGAAGAATAAGACTATGTGCAAGTGGGATACACAGGCATCTGGGGCAAAGGAAGCAATTTAGACAAAGCAACTGAAGCAGGAAATGCAAAGTATGTGTGGAATGCAGGGTGTTAAGAAGGGAGCAGTGAGAAATAAAACTGAAAGGGTTGGCTGCAGTCAAGCAAAGTACTTTAAATGCTTTCAATCATCAGAAGGAAGCAGGTGAAGTTATCTGACCAGAAAATGGGAACTATTACAATAACCTGATGAGAGATAATGTCCCAGACTAGAATGAAAATGGAAAAAGAAAAACAACAAAAAAAGACTGACTGTATTAATTTTTCTCTGATGAAGATTTTGCAAGGTCCTCGTGCCCCTACATTGTCAACTAGCTTTCTACTAAAGCCAGGCTTTTGAGGATTAAAATGTACAGAGAACACTGCAACCACATGCACACATAACTCCTATTCAGAGTTTTCACCCCAAAACTCCTTCCCTGGTGTCAAGAATGAGCCATATGTGAATCTTAAATGGCTTGGTTCAGGCTACTCTGGTACGTGTATTATGAGCACTCTTTATGAGACAGAATCAGCAATAAAATGTTCCAAAGATGGTTAAAACATGGAAACAAACTTAGGTACACTACAAGAAAAAAGAAACATGCCGAAACCGGTTTGGCTCAGTGGATAGAGCATCAGCCTGCGGACTGAGAGGTCCCGGGTTCGATTCCGGTCAAGGGCATGTACCTGGGTTGCGGGCACATCCCCGGTGGGGGATGTGCAAGAGGCAGCTGATCGATGTTTCTCTCTCATCGATGTTTCTAACTCTCTCTATCTCTCTCCCTTCCTCTCTGTGAAAAATCAATAAAATATATTTAAAAAAAAAAAAAAGAAACATAAGCAAACAATCTATCCTATCTAATAAAAGAGAAACATGGTAATTAGCCGTACGTCCGCTACCCTTCCCATTGGTTAATCAGGGTGATATGCAAATTAACTGCCAGCGAAGATGGTGGCCGGCAGCCAGGCTACTAACACAAACATGAGGCTTGCTTGCTTCAGTGACGGAGGACTCCAACGTTCCCCGCCTGCCGCTGCTGGGCTCTGAGCTGCTAAGAAACATTGTTACAAATATAGAAACTAAACAAAACCCCAGAAACCCGTTTTCAGTCAGCCAGGATCTCAGAACTAGAGTCGCAACAAAGTTTCAAATACAGAAAGTAAACAAAGCCAGAAACCTGCTTTCAGTAGTGAGGTCTCACAGCTAAAGCCAGCTCTCAGCTCCAGTGACAGCCATAAATCCAAGAATTAAAAATAAAAGAAAAAAGGAGCAGTTGGGAGCTTCAGTCACCCGCCAGCCTGAAAATGGCCTTCAGCCCCTCACCCAGACTGGCCAGGAACCCCAATGGGGACCCCCACCCAGAAGGGTGTGTGACCAGCTGCAAACAACCATCATCCCCTCACCAAGGCTGGCCAGGCACCCCAGTGGGGACCCCTACCCTGATCCAGGACACCCTTCAGGGAAAACCAGCTGGCCCCCACCAGTGCACCAGGCCACTATCCTATATAGTAAAAGGGTAATATGCCTCCCAGCACCGGGATCAGCGGAGCCATGAGGCCTCCCAGCACTGGGATCAGCATGACAGGGGACAGTGCCCAAACCCCCTGATCGCCCTGCGACTCTGTGTGTGACAGGGGGCGGGGCCACAAACTCCCTATCTGCCCTGCTCTGTTCATGACAGGGGAAGGTGCCCCAACCCCCTGATCAGCCCTGCTCTGTGCCTGATACAGGGGAGCTCCCCAACCCCCTGATCATCCTGCGGCTCTGTGTGACAGGGTGTGGTGCCCCAACCCCTCCATGGGCCCTGCTCTGTGTGTGACAGGGAGGAGTGCCCCAACCCCCTGATCGGCCCTGCTCTGTGTGTGACAGGGTGGAGCCCCAACCTCCCCATCGACCCTGCCTTGAGTGTGACAGGGGGCAGCACCCCAACTCCCCAATTGGCCCTGCTCTGAGCCCGACCAGGGGCTGCGGGGCAGGCACCTAGGGATTGGGCCTGCCCTCTGCCACCCGGGAGTGGGCCTAAGCCAGCAGGTCGTTATCTCCTGAGGGGTCCCAGACTGTGAGAGGGCACAGGCCAGGTTGAGGGACACCCCCCCCCCCAAGGGCACAAATTTTTCTGCACCGGGCCTCTAGTATATATATAAAAAGCCATCATCCATAATGACTGATGGATGCCCACTGTGGCCAGCAAACTGGCCTGATTAGAGGGTGGGGCCCACCAGCCAACCTCCTGCAGCCCCTCCCCTCAGCTGGCCACCCCTGACCAGCTGCCCCACCACAATAGGCCCTCAGCCCCTCCCCCAAGCCAGCCCCACCCCTAATTGCACCCACCACCCAAATAGGGAGCAGGATTGGCTGGCCAACCTCCATCAGCCCCTCCCCCTGGCCATCCTGCCCCTATGTGCCCTCACCACCCTGATTGGCCTGTAGCCCCTTCCCCTGGCCGCCCTCTCCACCCCCGCTGATCGCCTCCCCCACCCCAGTAGGGGCTGGGATGGCCGCCAACCTCCTGCAGACCCTCCCCCCACCTCAAATCAGCCCCCCATCCCAATCAGGGGCAGGGCCGACTGGCCAACTACCCATGGCCCTTCCCCAAGGCCACTGGCCCCCGGTAGGCACCCCCCACCCCATTTGGGGGTGGGGTCAGCTGGCCCACTGACCACAGCCCCTCCCCATGGCTGGCCCCACCTCCAATCAGCACCCCAACCCCAATTGGGGGTGGGGCTCACTGGCCAATCACCTGTGGCCCCTCCTGATTGGTCCCTGATTGGGGTGGGCTAGCTGGCTAACCTTCCACCATCTCTTCCTCCTGATAGGCCCAGCCCTGATCTTCCCCGATTGGGTCTGGGCCGGCAGGACCCCACTCATGCACGAATTCATGCACTGGGCCTCTAGTTAGTTAATAAGAGGTTACTTGAGCAAAATTGGACATGAAATGCAAAGAATTGATATAGATCTCAAAGGTCATATGATGCATGCCTTCAAGTTTCAGTAGGAAATGAGAGATGGGTAGGTATGAGAGTTAAATGAGATGCCCAGAAAGTAATTTGCTCTGCAGGGCGAGAGAAAGGAAAACACTGTGAGAGTGGTGTGTGTGTGTGTATGTGTGTGTGTGTGTGAAGGAAAGGGAAAATGGGAGAGAGGGAACGAGAATAACAGCATTTGGCAGTTCAGTTAGTAAGGGAAATAAAATCCAGTAGAGTCAAAAATCACAAAGAATTTACAAGATTGTAGATAAAATAAAGTATTACTATTATAGCCAATACATTTGGAAATGTTGCAAACTTCGCCATATGAAGAAGATGGAAAGGAATTCCAGTTAAGTTTTCTTGAGACAGAGCTTCAGAACAGGCCTGTGGGACAGAAGCTGAGGCTGGTGATTGCTCTTAAAGACTAAACTTTTATTTACTCAATGCCTGCACCTTCCATTAAATTTAATCACCTCCTTTACAATGCTAATATATTATTATTTATAAATCTATTCAACTTGCATTTACTCTCTGCTGCTAGAAACAGTAATTTTATACAATATGATAAAATGCTTTTTTGTGGCACCCTAAGAAACTTTGAGGGAATCATTATGCAACAGAGCTTCAATTCCTTGCATCAGTCCCAATTACCCCACAGCTTCCCCTATAGTAAGCAATGAATTGATAACTGTTGAGTGTATGAAAGAATTATAGTTTCACCCCGCTGTTTACTGTGGGGTAGTCATTTGAATGACTGGTGAATCCAGCAGCTGTACTTCTCTGGGCCTTAGCCTCCTCAGTAATTAAATGTAAAGTAAGATATTCGGGATCCTTTTTGAAGGACTGAAGAGAAATAAGAAATGAAAATGTCAAAGAATTTGTATCTATAACATTTGATGACTTGTTTGGAAGTAAATTAATTCAGTGATATTTTCAGCTAAGCAGCTATGGTTTTCAAATCTTAGTGGTTACTATTTAAATAAAAATCTAAAGTAGTATCTTTGTAGAATCATCTTAGATCTGTGTGATATCAAGCAACTCAATGAAAACTGAAAATACTGAGCAATATCTAGATATTTTCATGTACTCAGAAAACCACTACCATATATACAAAATAACTGGATATTTTAACCATAGAAAACAGACTTCCAATTATATTGCAACAAACTGACAGCTGGAATATAAAAGAAGTTGTTGAACTTGGCAGAACATTTAAGTTTTCATGTAAGGCCTTGACATAATAAAAGTTTAGCCGTAACAAGCAAAGATGACCACTATAGATGCTATAGAAGTTGATTTCTCCATGACTTTGCAAATATTTTCTGCTTTTACATAATGTATTTATTTCTTTATACTGGTAAAACAAAAAACACCAAAGCAATTCCATATTTTTAAGCTGCAATTTCACACATATATAGTAAAGCATAACTATTCCTGACAGTTTTGGAAGTTTTGAAAGCATCATTATCAAACAAAGCTCTAAAAGATAGGGAAGTGTTTTTTTTATTTTAGTCTTTTGTTTCTGTATTTGTGTTGTATCCAAGTCACTGCAGTTAACTGAGAACAACGTTTAACAAGGTCCCTAGCACATTCAAACATATGCTTTTGGAATATCAAACAACTTATATGCACTCACAGAAAGTAACAACCAAAGGCTAAGAGGGGTGGTGGTGAAGGGTTGCAGTTAAAATTAGACTCTCCACTCACATTAAAATTGCTAATCTTACCACAACATAATTTCCTGGCTATCAAAAGATTAATTGACTTTCTTTTAACAAGATTCCTTAAATTATGTATGCATCACTGAAAATAGTACCGATAGTTCAATATATTTGGGAAATTATCATCTAACATGAATAAAACTGATAAGATATTTAATAGGATGATGCCATCACCTATTGCACTATTAGATCAGGGCCAACCAAGTGGAATTCTTTCTAGGACCTTTTAGATTATTTAAATCCAAACATTTTTGGTCATTTTCCCCCATAACTAGTCTTTAATATGCACAGCTTATGGTAGGTTCTAATATATTTAAAATGTTTCAGGCATTGAGTATACCGTGTCACAAAGCCATTTTCTTCAAATTAATAATGCAAAGCATTCAACTTTGTTTAATTTGGCATGTAGCTAACAGTACTGAGGGATCGCATAAGGCACGCTAACTGCAGTCCTTTCTCCACCCTTCAAGCCAGGCAAACTTGCAAGCCGTTCAGAGTTTCTTAGAACTAATTGCTAAGCAGCATAGATATCACTTAATTAGAGAAAACTGGGAGGAAGCAGTAATCTAGAAACCACAATTTGATTGGAAGTAGGAGCATCATTAATGGACACAGTTCCCTTACTGCACATTACTAAGGCCCCGTAAAGCACAGGGAGAGGACCTGCTTCTGAAAGAGAAATCTGTGATTCCTCTGAGAAAGCAAACCAGCGCAGTAGGAGTTTTGTATAGTTTAGCAACATTTTACTCCCTTCCATCTTAAGTAGGATGTTAGTTGCAGAATCATGGTTTTCTCTTGGCTATCTTTATGTTGCATATGAAGAAGTCTCCTGTGTGTCTGCTTTGGCTGATTTTTTTTCCAGTGTGTTCTTTAAAAATGTTGTTCAGTGGTACAGAACAAGCGATTTTGTTTGCCTAGAGGACTGACTTTCTACCTCTATCAGCTCAGGCTTTCACCCTTTTCCTCCAGTATCTCCTGATAATGTACTTGAAAGAAACCCCCGAATACCCTTGGTACCAGATTGCCTGTCTTGTCTAGCCAGAGGTATGTGGTTTTTCAAGATAAACTATAATATAATAGCATTGTCACGTTGAAATCTCAGGCTGTGGAGTCTAGGGGTAAAAGCACATCAAATCTGGGCATTATACAAGATGTTGGCAATATGTAAGATGCTGTCTTGCATCCATCAGGGAAGCAGTGCACAGACTGGTGGGACTTGAGATGAATAACCAAATTGCAGTTGGGCATGGAGGGTGAATGGGTGTGCAGAATCAGCACAATCCCCACGAACAGAGCTTAGCTCTCATCGACTGATGTCTGTACCAGTGTTTCAGTGCATGTTGGTTAAAAACACTGTCAAGACTGATCCTCTAGGGACACATCCTTTCAAAGTGGTGTTTGCCAATAAATGTGCAGCTGTCAAGTTCTACAATTTATTATGGGTTTTGATAGCACATGAAATGTTTACAGATAAAGGAAAATCTTGTGGGAGGTGTAGGGAACAAACAGGTAAAGCAAATGTTTTTACTCCTGTTGCTACCTTCTTTGTTACAAGTACATTATCAGAAAAAGGGAAAACTCATTTCCTCATCCTCAAAATGGCACTCCTCTTAAAGCAGCCACATTAGAGATCGGACCGCAGGACAAAAATGGGGGCAGAGGCTGAAGGCGAAGGAAAGAACATTGATACCACCGAAAGAGGAGAGAAGTAAAAGGAAATGTTAAATAAAAGCCATGTTTTCATTTTCCTTAGAAAACCTGTGAGATGGTGAGGAGCCTGTAGCTCAGTTTAAAGGCACAGAACTGAACAGACTGGAAAGTGGGTCTGGGACTAGAAGAATGGCAAGTTGAGAATTGCTATCATTGTTCAGCTAGTCCTTCAGAGTGAAAGAGGGCACTGTAAAGAAGTCCTGCCAGGTATGTGCAACCACACAATAGCTACCCACAAACTAGCTAAAAGCTGGAAACCTACACTGGTCTCTGATCGTCATTCCAGAAAACAGAGGGAAAGGAATATGCCTGGTGGTAAGTTTAACCTGTGTTTCCCCAGTTTGGGGGTCTTTAATGAAGAGGGATTTGAGTTACAAAGGCAATGATTTCTGATTCTGAGCTCAATAAAAATTGCCAGAACTCCATCCTTTTGAATCCTTCCTTTATCACATAACAAGTTCCCTCAGTGACTTTTGCTTTCTTGGGGATTAGTGCTATAATTGTCCTGAGCAGCTGCTAGTGCTCCTTTATCTGCTCCATCCTAAAGCAGCCTCTGCCTCAATGATGTCAGTTGACCTATAATCTGGTCGTTTGTCATTGCCTCATTGTCATGACTCCCCCCATAATCACTTGGTCCTTGTTACTATTCATTAGGGTCACCATACATCCTGGTTAGCCCAAGACAATTTCAGATTAATTCTGTTGACCCAGCATAGTTCTTTATAGTGACCCCTTTCACTCTAGAAAGTACTATCTTTTATTGGAGATGAACTCTCTTCCATCAGTTTAAAATTCTTGTTTAATAAAGCTCCCAAATATAACAGTCTAATTCAATATCTTATAGTTCTTATACTTTTAAAATTCTTTTATTTGTCTTGCTCTTTCAGATTCTTCCGCTCCATGATATAACAGAAAGCTAGGGAACCCAATTGATATGTGTTCAAATCTCAACTCTGTTCTTATTAGCTGAGTAGAGCAGGGCAAAACCTCAGCTTTCTCACCATAAAAGTGGGGATAATAATAGGACTTAGCTCGTGAAACATAATATGAGAATAAAACCTAGAACAGTTTCTAACATACTGTAGAGAATGAAAACATGTTAATGCCCCCTTTTTACTTCCTCCCTCCACAGCTGGGAATGTAAAAGAGCTTCTTCCAGGCCTGAGGTCAGAAAACATTTCACCTGATGCCATTTAACAACTTACTCAAAATTTTCTCTTCTTTTCTGACAATTTCTCCTACCAGGTAGTGAATAAATTCCGTACCCTCTGAATTTTTCCCTGAGTGGTTAGAAATGACCCCCTACCTCTCTATCCTTGCCTATACTTCAATTCTTAGTCTTAGCTGGAACCATAAATTTCAATGAGTCCATTACCATCTTCCTAGGAGACTGACAGGAATCTTAAACAAAGAACTCTTGGGAGTCACCCATTTCAGTTAGACCAGAGATCAGCAAACTTTTCTTGTAAAGGAGCAAAATGTAAACATTTTAGGTTTTGTAGGCCATACAAATCTCTGTTACAACTACTCAACTCTGCCACTGTAGCACAAAAGCAGATCCAGATGATTTATAAATGAATGAGCGTAGGTGTGCTTTAGTAACCCTTTGTTTATAGACACTAAACTTTGATCTGACAATTTTAATGCATTGCAAAATACTACTATTCTTTTGTTGCTTTTAAATAATGTAAAAGTTAATACAATAATTCTTAGCTTATAAGCAACACAAAAATAGTAAGCTGGATTTTTTTCTATGGTGTATAGATTGCCACAAAGGTTTTTTTTTGGTTGTTTTATTTTTGTAAATGGCAAGAAATCAAGCTTAAGCCAACTTAATAAAAAATAAATCAAAAGTTCAGGTATATATGCTTCCAGTACACCAGGGGTTCTAAACAATGTCACTGGCCCGGCTGGTGTGGATCAGTGGTTGAGCATCAACCTATGGACCAGGAGGTCACGGTTTGATTCCCAGTCAGGGCACATGCCTGGGTTTCAGGCTCAGTCCCAAGTAGGGGGCATGCAGAAGGCAGCCAGTCAATGATTCTCTCTCATTATTGATGTTTGCATTTCTCTCTCCCTCTCCCTTCTCTCTGAAATCAATAAAAAGATATTTAAAAAATAAGAAACAAACAAAAAAACAATGTCACTAGACTCTATTTCTCAATTTCTCAATCCTCTTCTCCTTCATGTTGACTTCATTCTCATGCTCTAATTGTATAAAGATGGGTGTCTATATTTCCAGGGATTTTTCTTCTATACTCAAATCTAGCAGAAAACTGTGATTATTTCACCTTCCAAAAATATTAACATAAAGTACTGGGCAAGATAATCAGTATTTTGAACTGGATCATGTGTCTATTCTGAATTCAGCCACTATGAGCAGAGGCAGGGATATCCTGATTGGCTTAAGCCAATATCATATCCCATCTCTCGGGTTGTGTATGAGAACTCCAACCAAACTATATAGAAGAGACTAAAAACACAATACAAAAGATTAATGAAACCAATAGCTGGTTCTTTGAAAGGATAAACAAGATTGATGAACCTCTAGCCAGGCTCATCAAAAAGGAAAGAGAGAGGACACAAACAAAATCAGAAACGAAAGAGGCGAAATAACAACAGACCCCACAGAAATACAAAGGATTGTTAAAAGATACTATGAACAACTCTATTCCAACAAACTAGACAACCTAGAGCAGCGGTTCTCAACCTGTGGGTCGCGACCCCTTTGGTGATCGAACGACCCTTTCACAGGGGTCACCTAAGACCATCCTGCATATCAGATATTTACATTACGATTCATAACAGTAGCAACATTACAGTTATGAAGTAGCAACGAAAATAATTTTATGATTGGGTCACAACTTGAGGAACTGTATTTAAAGGGCCAGAAGGTTGAGAACCACTGACCTAGAGGAAATGGACATATTCCTAGAAAAATACAACCTTCCAAAACTCAATCAGGAAGAATCTAAAAATCTCAATAGGCCAACAACTATGGAAGAAATTGAAGCAGTAATCAAAAAGCTTCCAGCAAACAAACCCCAAGGCTAGATGGCTTCACATGGGAGTTTTACCAAACATTCAAAGAAGAGACAAAACCTATCCTCCTCAGACTATTCAAAAAAATTCAAGAGGAAGGAACACTTCCAAGCTCATTCTATGAAGCTAGCATCACCCTAATACCAAAACCAGATAAAGACAACATAATGAGAATTACAGGCTCATGAACATAGATGCCAAAATCCTCGACAAAATTCTAGCGAATCAGATCCAGTATTACATCAGAAAGATCATATATCATGTCCAAGTAGGATTTATCCTGGGGATGCAAGGATGGTACAATATCTGCAAATTGAGAGATAAAAATCACATAGTCATATCAATTGATGCAGAAAAAAAACAATTGACAAAATCCAACACCCTTTCTTGATAAAAACCCTCAGCAAAATGGGAATAGAGGTATCATACCTCAACATAATAAAAGCCTTATATGACAAACCTACAGCCAACATCATACTCAATGGGCAAAAACTAAAACCATTTTACCTAAGAACAGAAACAAGACAGGGATGTCCACTTTCAGCACTCCTGTTTGACATAGTCATGGAAGTGCTAGCCATAGCAATTAGACAAGAAGAAGAAATAAAATGTAATTGGAAAAGAAGACGTAAAACTGTTATTATTCGCAGGTGACATGATACTGTACATAGAAAACCCTAAAAACTCATCAAAAAAATATTAGACTTAATAAATGAATTTGGCAATGTAGCAGGATACAAAATTAACACCCAGAAATCTATCGCTTTTTTTATACATGAATAGTGAACTTACAGAGAGATTTTTAAAAAATCCCATTTATCATCGCACCAAGAAATTTAAGATACCTAAGAATAAACTTAACTAAGGAGGTGAAAGACCTGTACTCAGAAAACTACAGGACACTGAAAAAACAGATAGATAGATAAACAGATGGAAGAACATACCGTGTTCATGGATTGGTAGAATCAACATCATTAAAATATCCAAACTACCCAGAGCAATCAATAGATTCAATGCACTCCCCATTAAAATACCAACGGCGGTAGCTCAGTCAGTAGAGCATGAGACTCTTAAAATACCAACGACATATTTCACAGACCTAGAATGAATTCTCCAAAAATTCATCTGGAATAAAAAATGACCCCAAATAGCTGCAGCAATCCTGAGAAAGAAGAACAAAGTAGGAGGGATCTCAATACCAGATATCAAGCTGTATTACAAAGCCACTGTTCTCAAAACTGCCTGGTACTGGCACAAGAACAGACATATAGACCAATGGAATAGAATAGAGAACCCAGAAATAGACCCAAACCACTATGCTCAATTAATATTTGACAAAGGAGGCAAGAACATACAATGGAGTCAAGACAGTCTCTTCAGTAAATGATGTTGGGAAAATTGGACAGATACATGCAAAAAAATGAAACTAGACCACCAACTTACACCATGCGCAGAAGTAAACTCAGAATGGATAAAAGACTTAAACATAAGACAAGAAACCATAAAAATATTAGAGGAATCCATAGGCAGCAAAATCTTAGACATATGCCAAAGAAATTTCTTCACCGATACAGCTCCTAGGTCATTGGAAACTAAAGAGAAAATAAACAAATAGGACTACATCAAAATAAAAACTGCTGCACAGCAAAAGAAACCATCAGTAAAACAACAAGAAAACCCATTGCATGGGAGAACATATTTGCCAATGTTATCACCAACATTTACAGGGAACTCATACAACTTAAAAAAGGAAGATAAACAACCCAATCAAAAATGGGCAATGGACCTAAATAGACACTTTTCGAAAGAGGACATAAGGAAGGCCATGAGACATATGAAAACATCTTCAAAGTCACTAATCATCCAAGAGATGCAACACAAAATGACAATAAGGTACCATCTCACACCTGTCAGAATGGCTATCATCAACAAATCAACAAATGACAAGTGCTGGCGAGGATGTAGAGAAAAAGGAACCCTTGTGCACTGCTGGTGGGAATGCAGACTGGTGTAGCCACTTTGGAGAACAGTATGGAGTTTGCTCAAAAAACTAAAAATGGAACTCCCATTAGACCAAGTGGTCCCACTTCTAGGAATATATTCCAAGAAACTAGAAACACCAATCAGAAAGGATATATGCACCCCTATGTTCATAGCAGCACAATTTACCATAGCTAAGATTTGGAAACAGCTTAAGTTCCCATCAGCAGATGAGTGGATTAAAAAACTGGGGTACATCTACACAATGGAATACTACACTGCTGTAAAAAAAGAAGGAATTCTTACCAGTTGCAACAGCATGGATGGAACTAGGGAGCATTATGCTAAGCGAAATAAGCCAGTCAGAGAAAGATAACTATCACATGATCTCACTGATTTGTGGAATATAATGGACAACATAAACTTATCAATAAAAACAGATTCAGAGACAGAGAAGCATCAATCAACCCGTCAAACCTCAGAGGGAAGGTCGGGGAGGGTGGGGGTAAGGGGGAGAGATCAACCAAAGGACTTGTATGCATGCATATAAGCCTAACCGATGGACACAGACACCTGGGGGGGTGAGGGCATGAGAGGGGGGTGGGGGGGGGCAATGAGGGGGATAAGGACACATATGTAATACCTTAATCCAGGGGTCCTCAAACTTTTTAAACAGGGGGCCAGTTCACTGTCCCTCAGACCATTGGAGGGCTGGACTATAGTTAAAAAAAAAACTATGAACAAATTCCTATGCACACTGCACATATCTTATTTTGAAGTAAAAAAACAAAATGGTAACAAATACAATATTTATATTTGCATGTGGCCCATGGGCCGTAGTTCGAGGACCCCTGCCTTAATCAATAAAGAAAAAATAAATAAACAAATGTGTCCCTCCCTGATTCCATCAAAAAATAAACAAATATTTTAAAAACAAAATTAGTTTAGTGACATAAGATTTATCCTTCAGAGAAGGCCATTTTATAATGTATATCTGTATTATGAATAAATAGGCCTCCGTTTTACCCTATAACACAAAGCAATTAAATTAAACTATGACAAACATTTTCTGTAAAGGATCAAATGGAAAGTATGTTAGGCTTTGTGGGCCACATAGTCACATATTTTTCTTTTTGTTTTACTTTTTTTCTCCCTTGTACAACCCTTTTAAAATGTAAAACCAGTCAGGCCAGTGTGGCTCAGTGGTTGCGTGTTGACCCATGAGCCAGGAGGTCACAGTTTAATTCCTGGTCAGGGCACAAGCCAGTGTTGCAGGCTCAATCCCTAGTAGGGGGCATGTAGGAGGCAGCCAATCAATGATTCTCTTTCATCATTGATGTTTCTAGCTCTCTTTCCCTCTCTTGCCCTCTCTCTGAAATCAATACAAACATATTTTTAAAAATGTAAAACCACTTTTAGCTCAAAGGCCATATAAAAATGCAGACCTGCTTTGGCCGGCAGGCCTTAGCTGTTCATCTCTGAACTAGATGAGCACTAGCACCACTTCCAGCTATGCTAATCTATGGGTCTAGGCTTCTGTCTTTAGCAGCTTATTCCTGTTGGCCCCGCCCAGCAAGGTCTCATCCTTTGAAAGAAGAGTTTCAATGCAAATGTTACTGTTATCCCCTGCCCCGGGAAGTATGGTGAAAATATCTAAATGGTTCTGTGCTCACCTGCATCCTTTTTGGCCCTTGAATCTCCAGCTGTCTGTATACTCACCGTTCCCACAAGGTACTTTCTTTTTGTGGTTTTCTTTCTTTCTTGTTGCAAGGAGCTTCTTCCAGGCCAGAGCATGACCTGGATGCTAAAGATTACCTTCCTAAGTGCAAATATTATCATATCACTCCACTGTTGAAAAGCCCTCTGAAGCAGATCATAAAACAGAGGGACACTGAGAGAAATCTGAGAGGAAGCAGGCCTTGCAAAGTTTCCCCAAGCTTGCTACCTTACTTCATATCTTTTTGTCCTATCAAATCTACAACAAAAATACTCAGGTTCAACTGTTTTGGGGGGGGGGGGTCTTCATCTCCTTATGAAGGCTCTCATGTCATCTCCTTATGAAAAATTTATACTAAATAAATGTGTATGCTTTTCTTCTGTGAATCTCTGTCTTTGTTAGTTTAATGTTCAGATCCAGCCCTGTAACCTAAGCTTCAAGTGTTGAGGAAAAGTTTTTTTCTCCCCTATACCTAAAAATATAAGAAAAAAAACTCACATAGTTTCAAACTAACCTTGAAAATAAATGTGTTAGAAAGGCTAACCCTTAGACTGAATAGTCAGTAAAATACTTTCCTCACATGTAGGGATCAAGTCATATAAAAAATACAAACCTTAAACCTGAGAATCACAGATGTCACAGGGAGTTGTTCACACTGTGAAAGATAAGTGGGAACTGACACTGTGGGAATTGCAGATTTCTTTCTTAAAGCATCATGCTAATTGTCACTAAATGGATTAGTAGACAAAGCAATTTCTCCCAGCTTCTCTGGTTAAACCTGAGTACTTTAAATGTACACACTGTATTCTGCCTCCTCTTTCCAATTCAGAATGATAAAATTCTTATGGGCAAGAGTCATCTTTTCTCAAACTTTGTATCCTCAGTACTTATCCAGTATGATGTCTCCTAGGTGCTCAGAGGTGGAGCAGTGTAGGTGCTCATTAAATGTGAAAGTGGATTGAATTTCATATTCATTTATTGTTTTCCTTCTGTTTCTTTAAATTCTTAACAAATTAAGTGAAAATAATTTGCTGATGGATGGTAGACAATATTGAGTGGAGAAAAGGAAACGTCAGGCAGTAGGCCTCTCCGGAGTAGCCCAGAGACAGTTGGGTCAGCTCTGCAAAATGTGAACGCCATGGTGCTGCTGTCCTCCAGGCCACAGCAAATAATTAGATAAGGAATTAGAAGAGACCAAAGTGAATCCATTTTAATTTGTCAATAACTTCTTCTTACATCTTTCATGATTGTAATCAAGCACTAAATCTGCTGAATATCCTTACACTTCCTGGCAGTCCAGTAACAAAGCTTTCTAAATGTTTTGAGACTCACTTTTTTTAAATTAATTCAATCCTTCATGTTACGCCTCATATGAAATTAACCTTAAATATGTAAAACTTTTGACAATTTCTCTAGAGCTTTCTAAATAACAGAAAATCTTTTCTTTTCCTCTTTTTCTTTGTTTCTAGTAATGAAACGAAGAACTTTCTATTATTTAATCATCTAGTAAACTTCTCAGGAAATAAATTACATGTTGATATATTTTTAAGAAAGTCAAAATATTCTGTCCTCTTACCTGTTTTAAGTGCTTTGACTTCAAATATACCAAAAGGAATTCATGAGACAGAGGTTCTATCATGTTTCTATGATACTCTGATTCTCAATCAGCTGATTATACTTGAGAATATATTTTGACTGCCAAAGAATATTCTCCCATAAACAATGTTCAAAAAACAGTTTAATAGTTAAATTGCTAAATATTAAATAAATAGATAAATATGTATGAAAGATATAAATGTATAAACATGACTTAATAATTCATTCCTAGTATTTTTAGTTGGTTTCTCTCTAGTGCAATTCAGAGGAAAGAGATATATCTAAGTTAAAGTTCAAATAACAAACTAAAAGCCCCCTTTCAATGCATAGATTAGAAATTACCTTAGCTCTGTGCATATCCCCACTCTTCTACCTCTAATCTTCTTGGCCTAGTAGACTGTGTGACAAATGATGAGTTCCAAGTAGTTAACATTTGTTCTGTGATCAAGTCTCATAACACCAGGTATTATGGCTTTCTCATTCTAAGGTCCTTCAGCAATTACTAGTAGGTGGAAGAGAGGGGGTGCAAACTGAGCTTCCTCTGATTATAAAGCCTGAGCTCTTAGGCGTTCTACTGGATTCCCATGTAGCCTGTATCCTTTTGTTTCTTGGTTCTCTAAGCCTGAATAGAGCACATGATGATTCTAATCTGTCACAATTTATAAAGACAACCATACAAGCGACTGTTCGGGTCCCTGCCTGTTTTGGAAGTAGGTCAATGAGTCACAGCAATTTGGACTGACAAATGGTCTTTCACATTTACTAGGCTACATATGCTAGGTGATGTCAACAACAAAAGATGATGTTAATACATTGTTTTGTTTCCCCTTTGTTAAGGATTTGACAGACAAGCATCTGAATAGCCATAATACAAAGCAAAAGCATGGGGTTGTAAGTACCTAAGGAATGTAAAATTATAATGCTGGAATGCTTAATGCGTAATTCAAAGACAAAGGAACCTTGAAGGTTTGTAGTGAGAATTATCATCTAATAAGAGATTGGCCAAAAAGAAAAGTATTTCCTTAAAATGCTTTTGGGTTTGTCCATGGGAAAGCTGAAGAACAGGTTACCAGGAGGCTCCCTTTGTTTAACCCAGCCGTGGGCAAACTATGGCCAGCAGGCCGGATCCGGCCCATTTGAAATGAATAAAACTAAAAAAAAAAAGACCTTACCCTTTTATGTAATGATGTTTACTTTGAATTTATATTAGTTCACACAAACACTCCATCCATGCTTTTGTTCCGGCCCTCTGGTCCAGTTTAAGAACCCATTGTGGCCCTCAAGTCAAAAAGTTTGCCCACCCCTGGTAACCCAATGGTTAACTGGCTCTTTGTTATTTACGTTCCATTTTCACAAAGATAGTCTATAGAAAAATAGATTAAATAACTGAAAACATTGTTTTTCTACAATCATGAAGAATTCTATTAACTGTCAGAGGAAACAAAATAACTGTGCTGACTGTGTTATAGTGTTCAGGCATAAAGATAGTATTCAAATCTGCAGAATTTTATAAAAATTGGGTCAAACTTATTGTGGGGCCATACCTTGGGTATATTTATATATTTACCCCGAAAGGAACGTGATGATACTGGAAATTATAGGCATCTGAGCTTAACTTCTTTAAATATACATAAAACTTAAACAAAAATTGTGCCCCAAATCATTTGTAGGCAAAATGAATGGAAAAAGAAATTAACTAATAAGCACGATAGCTTTTTGAAAAGCAAATCCTATTCTATGAGAGAAAACATCTCTTTGTGCCTGCGGCCCCAAGAACTGAAGTAGGGACTCTTTTGAGGCTTTCAGTTCCACCCTGCTGACGCAACCATCAGTGAAATGGGAAAGTGCGGTAAGAACCACATATTTATTAAACTGGACCACAGTTGGCTGGAGCATCATATTTAGAAAGTGCCATCAATCTAGGTAATGTAATAATTGGGGATTCAAAGCATGCAGTCCAAGAATTTTAGAAAAACAATGACTCTTCTGAGATTTATTAACACTATCGCTACTGCTTGGGCTAGAAAGGAAAAGAGTATACCTGCACTTCTGCATAGGTCAGAACTTTGACATGTATAAACCAAAATAATCAAAAATAATAGAAAGGAATGGATAAGCAAAAACAAATGGGCTTTCAGGCTTTTGTGCCTTGCACTTAGCAAGAGTTCAATGAACATTTGCTGATAGATTTAATGTATGTGTTTTGGTATCATAGTTGTTAATAATTCATTCGTTCCACATACATTTAAAAGTGTTTAACTACGTGCCGAGAGTTATCTATTAGGTGGAGGAATTTTTCTCCACTAGATTTTTTCCCCATCTCTTTGATATTAGCTGTTATAGGACTTTGCTGAAATCTTTATGTAGCAATATTTCTAGTTTGTTTTTTTAAGCAATAAAAACCCAGAACACAGACAAAAATTATTTGCTTCTTGTAGTCACCCCTAAGATAGCCACTGGCATTATTAATTAACCTTGATATCTCTGAAGATGTTACAAAATTATTTTGGATTGAACAATTCTTAGTACCTTTTGCTGAGTCAGCATCACACTTCCTGGCCTGTGATAAACTCACATCAAATTGAGTGCGTACAAAGAAGTCAAAGATTCCTTCCAACTCTGTTGCCATTTCTACAGGATATAAGCAATGTCCAAGTGAGCTAAATTGTTTGATGCCAAAGCTTGGTCTTTTCTTGCTTCTTTTCACTTGCAAGTCAGAGGCCGAGAGAGAAGTAATCATTTAAAATCTCAAATATGTTTTATGAAGTATAACATTGTCTTCAACATATCCATGGATCTATAGACCCATCTGTAATGATGTGTTCCCGCTCAGTGACAGAAAAGATGTCCTTAGACCCAGGGTGACCAACCATCTCGGAGCCCAGGATAGTCCTATTTTTAGCATGGCAAGTCCCAGAACCTGGAAAACCATCCAGTCTCAGGAATTAAACTTGACTTTAGTCTTATCTTTCCAAACACTTTTGTCGGGGTATGAGATAGGATTCCATAGGTTAGGGTCACTTTTTTCTTTTTTAAAAAATATTTTTATATTTTCTTAAATTTTATTTTTATTGTTTAGTTACAGTTGACATACAACATTATATTAGTTTCAGGTATATGATATAGTGATTAGACGTTTGTATACCTGACAAAGTTATCTCTCCAATTAAATCTAGTGCCCATCTGAAATATTACTGACTATATTTCCTATTCTATATTTTTCATCCCCTTGACTATTTTTATAACTGGTAATTTCTACTTCTTAATCTCTTTCACCATTTTCACCCAGTCCCTCTCTTATCTGGTGACCATTAATTTGTTCTCTGTATCTATGAAGTTTGTTTCTGTTTTGTTTGTACATTTATTTTGTTTTTTAGATTCCACATATAAGTAAAATCACATGGTATCTGTCTTTGTCTGACTTACTTCACTTAGAATAATAGCCTCTAGGTCCATCCATATTGTTACAAATGGTAAGGTTTCATTATTTCTTATGGCCGAGTAACATTCCATTGTTTATTTATTCATCAACCAATGGACACTTAGGTTGCTTTCATATTTTGGCTATTGTAAATAATGCTGCGATAAACATGGTGGTGCATAGGTCTTTTCAAATTAGTGTTTTGGATTTCTTCAGAAAAATACCCAGAAGTGACATTGTTGGGTCATATGGGAGTTCTATTTTAAAATTATTTTTAGGAACTTGCATTCTGTCACTTGTTTCCCTTAGTGTGATAGCTGATTTACTGGGATGGAAGAAGTGGGGAGGCAATCTAACTCTGATAACTTATTTTTATAACATCTTGAATCACCTTTATCAATTTGTTTGTGTTCTAGGGCACACATATCATCGTAAATTCCTTTTTTCAGTTATTGTATATAAGCTAGTTCATTACAAACGTACAACTGAAATATTTTGTTTGTTTGTTTTGGCACATTCTGATTTGACATCAAGAAACTGACTTCTGCAATCTAGGATTCGTTTTAATTCTTCCTAGATCATATAGACACATGAGTATCCAATATTATATATATAATCTCATTTATGTTTATTTATAGCATAAATCAACTCTTCCTTACATTTTTACATGCTTTTTTCATGGAATAAAAGAAGATATGGAAAGTTTACCTCTATCCAGCCGTGGGCAAACTACGGCCCGCGGGCCGGATCCGGCCCGTTTGAAATAAATAAAACTAAAAAAAAACAAAAACGTACCCTTTTATGTAATGATGTTTACTTTGAATTTATATTAGTTCACACAAACACTCCATCCATGCTTTTGTTCCGGCCCTCCGGTCCAGTTTAAGAACCCATTGTGGCCCTCGAGTCAAAAAGTTTGCCCACCCCTGCTCTAGACCAAGTGAAAGACCTAATCAAAATTGGAAGTTAGTATATACCCAGACATTTACAGCAAGGCATTTCCAGGTCAAATATATCTGCTTCTAAGTGAACAAAACCTTAGGCTTTGTCCCAGCATTGATTAACCGGAGGAGTTAGAATAGATTTTTGTCTACAATGTAACTGTAACAGCAAATAGTTTTTGAGTGTTTTTGTGGCAGAATGCCATGCTTAGAAACTAGGGTGTCCTAACGGCCCTATTAATTGATAATTGATTTTTCAAAGTTATGAACCACTCTGATAGAGCTTCAGTCCAACATTTCCCAGCAACTGGTAGAGTCGGAGATCCACCAGGCACAGAAGCTTTCTGTGTCGAAATATTATAGCATGGTTGTAGAGCCACATTAACTCTGCTGGTACCTATAGTGTTGAACTTCACAGTGATCACAGGACATCAAAACAAACTAGGCTCTATTTAGAAAAACGTCTTAATATTTTATCATGATTGACCTAATTGTATTTGACCTAATTGTCAGATACAGTAAAGAAAAGAGATAACCAACAGTTAAGACCCCAAATATACTTGATTTATCTCAGAAAAAATGCTTGGTAAAAGTATGAAGTAAGAGATAACAAAGAGTTCATTGGGTTTCTATTATAAATTTTTTCTAGTCATTTTAGGTAATGTTAATTATTCTAGAATTAGAAGTCAACACGGTGTTAAAGAAATGTGAAAGTTAGTATGAGCAAAATTTTGAAATAGGTTGGGAGCCAAGAAAATTTCACTCCAGGAATTTTATAGAGAAAATGTGAGGGCTAAGGTACAGGGGGCAGTATTGAAGAAATGTATCTACTATACATAACTATAATCCCAACATGAATTACTGAATTGCTTGGAATTAATAAACAATCCTTCTATTGTTTTTGTCCAAAATTTAAGTAGAAGCCAGACTGACTGCATAAATATGTTTTTAAAAACTGCTAACAAATAGCCTGTACCTCCAAGTTTTATGCAGATGACCCAGGGCACTTTATCAGTACATTTATCAATTACCATAAATTAACCAGAATACCAGGTACCAGAACAAATTAAAGAGGACACCTTTAATAACTTAATGATCCATTCATATATCTAATTTTGATGATACATCATTATGGAAAATTTAAAATTGAGCTGCTTCATTTCAGGTTTATTTATACTTATGAAATTTGTAAGCGTGACCTTTGGTTTCCACACTAAAATCATTTAAAAAGTTCTAAAAATTAGCCAGACTAATTTCTTCTCCATAGTCGAAGAAAGATAATAATATTCAGTAGTCTCAAATTCTTTAAATCCGTCGACTTAAAAGTAGTAAAACTATATCTTAGGCACCTGGGGTTGGATCTTCAAAATTTTTTATTAAACTGGAAAGCTTATATTTACACTTTGATTATTACCCATGTTTTACTCTAATATGGGTCATCTCAAAGGTTTCTTACCTTCTATACAAACAGTTATGGATTTATCTTCCACAATTTATTAAAACTCTTCTTGAACCTATTTATGCTTTGAAGTTAGTCACTTATGATTCTAATTACTTTCATAGATTTACTACTGGCTTCATGAAAAGTTCTTCATTTGCTCTTAAATTAGTCTTTTTTCAATTGCAATATTTCACCTGGGTCTAATTTTTATAGGATTTGTTTAAGCCAACGCAAATTCACCAACCTGTATATTTCACGATGTCAAAAAAAACTATGATCATGGCCCTATATTCAGATTTCATTTTGGTAAACACATCCTAAATGTAGTATAATATTTAGATTCTGATCTTTCTTCAGACCAGAATGATAAGATGGCTATTTGTATTTAGCCATATTTCCTCTTATTGGGATGGACAAACTGTAATATGAAGAAGTGAAGTAGCATTGGGAGCATAGACACCAAATCAGTTTTGCTTTCAAGAATAGGATCTGGCCCTGGCCGGTTTGGTTCAGTGGATAGAGAGTCAGCTTGTGGACTGAAGGGTCCCAGGTTCGATTCCGGCCAAGGGCACATGCCTGCGTTGTGGGCTTGATCCCCAGTAGTGGGCATGCAGGAGGCAGCCGATCAATGATTCTCTCTCATCATTGATGTTTCTATCTCTTTCTCCCTCTCCCTTCCTCTCTGAAATCAATAAAGAAATATATTTAAAAATTTAAAAAAAAGACTAGGATCTGAGCTTGGCCAGTGTTGCTCAGTGGTTGAGTGTGGACCCATGAACCCAGAGGTCCCCAGTTAGATTCCCCATCAGGGCATATGCCCTGGTTACAGGCTCGATCCACAGTGGGGGGTGTGCCAATCTATGTTTCTCTCTCATCATTGATGTTTCCACCTCTCTATCATTTTTCCTTCCTCTCTTTCTAAAATCAATAAAAATGTATTTTTAAAAATAGGATCTGTGCTTAGATGTTCAATCTAAAGCAGAGAAATTCCCAAAAATAAGTCTTTATGGCTGTGTCAGAATGACTGGTATTGAGGTTGCTGGAGAAAATACAGATTCCATGCACACAGCACCAAAGATTCTGATTCAATAAGTCTGAGGCAAAGCGCAGAAATCCTTATTTTTAATGAACTCCCATATTAATTCTGCTCCACATCCAAGTGTGGGAACCCATTTACATCGTATATTAGTATATCATTTGGTGCCAACAAAAATAGTGTTAGGAGGCATGGTGCTTGCTACGCTATTTTCCAGGACTCAGCCCCAACTCTATTGTCTCTAATATTTCCAACACATAACATGTAGGACCATTCTCTGAGAGATTAAAAAATAATTGAATAACATTATTGTACTTTTATTGATCTTTCACATAATAATTTAAGCTCTATAATGTACAGTATGAGTTATATCTAGCCTTTCAAAAAGTGGGTCCCAGTTTTTACAGATTAATCTTTTGCAATGGAAGCTGCCAGGCAATGCCTATCTCAGCGATTTCTTTTCATGAAATGTCTGTGTCAACTGAAGACGTGTAAATCACCATATACTGTACTCAAACACAGCTGAATTACAAACCCCAGGGATGGAATTCTGGAAGTGACGCCCTAGCCTTCACTGTAACTCCACCACCCCATATCCCCAGCTGTTGTGTATTAAGCTACAACAGGAGCATTTAAGTACAATCTTAGGAGAGCTTCAGAAAGTTTAAGAAAATGTTTACCTCCCTAATTGGTATGGCTCATTGGATAGAGCATCAGCCATTGGGCTGAAGCGTTTCTGGTTCAATTCTGGTCAAGGGTGTGTATGGGAGGCAACCAATCAATGTGTCTCTCTCACATCAATGTTTCTCTCTCTGTGTGTCTCCCCCTCCCTTCCACTCTCTAAAAATCAATGGAAAAATATATCCTCAGGTGAGGATTAACAACAACAAAAAGCAAGTTTTTACCTAAATAACTTAGTTCGATGATAATTAATTGTGTAGGGGGTGTGTGTGTGTATGTGTGGTGTGTGTGTGTGTGTGTGTGTGTGTGTGTGTGTGTTAAAGAAGAGAAGGGTAAAAAAAAGAGAGGAAGACAGAGTGAGAATGATGCACTGTAAAATTTTCTTCAAACCAACATTCTGAATGAAGAGAGAGTAATTCACTGGTGAAATCAAGTTTTATTTAATTCAGATAGACACACTTAACTCATGCCTTTGGGTTTTTGTTTTTAAAAGGTGTGACTGTCAATGCATTGATTTTTAACTATCAGGAAAAAAATTGTGTTATAGAATTGATGATTTTGTTAGGAAAAAACTCCCTCGAAAACCTAAACTAAAAGGGTGTGATCCCAGAGCAGAGCATTTTGTTGTTGTTTCAGAAGAGAAAATTGTTCCCTCAGCTATACAATAGCGCCTAACAGCAACTGCTTCCTGTAAAATGGTTCTAAGCACATTTCCATAAAGAAGGGTTCTATTCTACTCGCACCCTGCTTATATTCCAGCTCCATCCACATTCTACTCTGGGCTTTTGTGTGTTTCTCCCCCCAACAATTTGGCTATTTAATGCTCATACAGGCCTATCATTGTGTTGATGTCATCCCCCCAATCAATCATAGAACTAGCTGTTCATTAAGATATCTGCAATCAGGGCGGTGTCAAAGGAAGCTACATTCATTTTGCTACGAAATATCCAACGATGGTAAATTGAACTCTTACTGTAATGGCAGTATTAAAGCGAACAGTGTGCAATTCTATTTTTCTCCTCACTGTTATGTTATTTTTACTACAGAAGATAGTAAACATGGCTTTTACTGACAATGAGACTGGAACACAGCTGAAAGAAAGAGGGCGGGGGAATCATATTTCCATGTGAAAAGCCCCTTATACTGCATTGATGGAAACAAGTCGCTAAACACTATATTTTGGTAAAATAAGAATGCAGGAGCCTGTTTTCCATATACAGTGCAGTCTGTGACCATGTGTCAGCACTAAAAACAGATGAGTGTAGGTGCACTGAGGGCTCCAACAGCAACACAAAACCCACAGAAACAAATCGCTAGTTATAACCAAAGAAAAATAATGCACATACTTACATATTTTCCCCCAGAAAAATAATGTGCTCTTTTCAAAATTAAGGTTAACATAATATTTTATCATTGAAAAGTTTCACCATAATTTTCATAACTTTACCTGATATAAAAAGGTCATTAGTAGAAAATAGAAAATTAAATAGCATTGATAAGAGTAATTATTTAGTGTTTTCACCTGTTTTTCAAGCACTTCAAAGTCAAATGTTAATTAGAATAGTTAAATCAATATAAAGAACATTTTTAAGTTAAATTTATCCTTTGCAGCTGTCCTTGCCTTGAATTGTTTCAAGATATATATTGAGAGCTCTCATATGAGAATCATTAAGGACAGTTTAAAACAGATTTTCACAGCAAGAGGTATCAACATTTTAGTAAAATTTTAATGGGGAATTTTCACATGAGGCAAAACTGAAGAGGAAGAATGTTTAAAGATGAAACTAGTAATTAACCAAGAGGTTTTTGTTGTTCTCATGTTTCTCAGTGACTTTCCTTTTTTTGTAGACACAGCAACAAGGTCAAAATAGCCCTTTACTACCCTAGCTGGTTTGGCTCAGTGGATATAGAGCTTCGCAGCCTATGAAGGGTCCCAGGTTTGATTTGATTTGCTCCAACCTATGTTTCTATCTCTCTTTTCTCCCCCTCCCTTCCACTCTCTCTAAAAATCAATGGGAAAATATCCTTGGGTGAGGAGCAACAACAACAAAAATAGACCTTTCCTTATCTCCCATTCTCTTTCTTTCAGTGCCCCAGTTTCTAGATATGATTTTGCTAAAAGATGGAATAGAAGAAGACCAGTTAGACCATGGAGGATTTTTTATTTATCAAAGTACATTTGGGCAAGAGCCAAATGTATAAGCACAACTAGAAAAATCTTGGCATTAGAAAAAGACCTTTAAATATATTCTGAAACATCTTCTGGTACTTCACACCATGGCAGTATTTCTTTAGTTCTGAAAATAATTTTGTAGAATGAATACATCTTAAGAATTCAGTTAACATCAGAAACATATCTAGTCAGTAATGAATCAAATCCAACTTTTTTCAAACATGAGAAAGAAAACTTTATGATTTGATAAAGGTAAATATCTTTTCAAACAATATGTTCTTTCCAATCACATCTACTCAAATGCAAAATACATTACTAATTCTAAAATATTCATTAAATTGAACAAAAATATAAGCCAGTGATCTGAATCACAAGTACCAAAATTCACTTTTGTCTAAAAAAACCTTTCTATTAAGAGATAATAAAAATAAAAAGATATTTGGTTTTTTGTTTTGTTTTGTTTTTTCAAAATCTCCAGCAGAGCCTAAAAACTGGACTTGCATAGTGTACAACGAACCCAATTGTCTTTACTCGCACTGCTGAGTTGGGTGAGTGAAACCGTAACTGCTGGAGCATCAGGGGCCAGACAGCATCGCGTGCACCACTGACAGAGGCACTGGGATTTTGCTCTTAGGAGCATTCACTGCCTCTAGGTTTCTAGAGACTGGGCAAAGCTGCCGTCACTGCTTTGACCCCTGCCCAGATATGTCTACCATGTTTCTCTGGGAGGGTCATTTGATTAGCAAAGTCTAAGCTATGCGGCCAGATCCTAGCTACACTGAAGCTGGGGTGGCAAGTACTATACCTGGACTTTGCAGCTTCTATAAGCGGGAAGTTAGAATTGCTTCCCTACAGTGGAGGATTCCCCAAATTAGGAAGGCAAGTTTAGATCCTGAGTGACCAAAGCACAGTGACAAGTGGCACCACAGTTGACTCCTTCAGCTACTCAGCATGCAGTGTTCTTCTCATACCTAATTTTGTGTAGCTTTCCTTAGTTCTTACTTTACGCTAGGCACTTTTCTAAGCATTTCGCATATATGTAGTCATTTAATCCTCACTAAGCCTTACGATGTAAGTACTATATGCTTCCTATTTTACCAGAGAGAAAACGGAGGCAAAGAAAGATTAAATCACTTTCTCAAGGTCCCGGCCCCTGTATTATACCACATTCTCACGTGATTCAAGGCAGTTGTTCCTTAAACAACCAAAACCGCACTGTCTCTACAAAAGGTACGAAATGGACTAACATGTTTATGTTCCCCCCAAAGTTCGTAAGTTGAAATTCTAATCCCCAAGGTGATGGTATTAGAAAGTGAGGCCATTAGAAAGTAATTAGGACATGAGGGCAGAGCCCTCATAAAAGAGGCCCAAGAGAGCACCCGGGCCCCTTCCTCCACGTGAGGGCGCAGTGAGAAGACATCCAGCTCTGAGAAAGCTGGCTCTCACCGGACACCACACCTGCCAGTGCCTCCCTCTGTCTTAGACTTCCAGCCTCCAGATGCATAAGAAATAAATCGTTGCTGTTTCTAAGTCACCCAGGTAAATGCTCATTTGTTCTAGCTGCCCAAATGGATGAAGACAAGGTGTCAACCAAAAGTTCTTATCACTTACTTTCTCCAGCTCTAAATGCGTAAGGTCTCTGTAGTGGCCATTGTTCCTCTTTTGTATCACAACCCTCTCTCAATATTTTAACAGGTAAATTTAACATCCCAGGCACCCCATAATTTTAATGATTACCAACTCACCTGAAAAATACTTAGGAATGTATATAGCACAGTGAGGAAAATGATATGGATTGATGCTATAGGCTCTTTTCTGCATCTAATCACAAGGCCACAATGAGTATTAAAGACTTCCTTTCTCTACCGCCCAGTAATCTTCCCTGTTCTCTCAGCTAGTTCTGGTACTTGCTAGGGCCCTCTAAGAAGTCAGATGAAGGATCTAAACTTAGTGGTTCTGACTGGTTAGGGTTGTTCTAATTCCTTTTATCACTGGCCATTGGACATAGCAGTACAAAGAACACACCTCTTCCCCCTAGGGATTCTACTTCTCTCTACCTCAGTTGTGTAACAGCAACCTTATTCAAGTGAATAATGTAACCCCATTTTTTCCCTTTTCCCCAATGTAAGTAAGTCACCTGAAAATGAGATCCATTGCTATTTCACGATTGTATCCCCTAGAGGAAACTTTCCTTCTTTGAGTACTAAGATCTTTCTTTTTTTTTCTTTTTCATATATTTTTATTAATTTCAGAGAAGAAGGGAGAGGGAGAGAGAGATAGAAACATCAGTGGTGAAAGGGAATCATTGATCTGCTGCCTCCTGCACCCCGCCCCCCACTGGAATCAAACTGGGTAACCTTCAGTCCGAAGGCCAACACTCTATCGACTGAGCCAAATCGGCTAAGATGAGTACTAAGATCTTTCAGTCAATAAACCCTAGAGTTGCTATATGAATGCGTTATTAGGTGGAATAGTGAGAAAAGAGGTACTACTCCCACTTTCTCCCACTGGTTTCCAGATCTATGGAATATGACTACGAAAGAAGCTCCATCATACATGGATCAAATACTTCCATGCATCCCATAGAAAAGTACCTGAACCTCACATGATCAGCTCTCAGTTGCCACAGTCACTGTGCCTTCAGTGAGGCACACTTGTCCATAAATCAATCTGCTTCTGTGTGATGGAGTTTATGGAAAAACCAGTGACTCACGTGGGAATCAGCCAATTCATTCTCTTACTTCTTTTGCTAAAAGATGAGTTCTTTGGTGGAAGGTAATATTGTGTGGGATACTTTGACTGTTTATAGAACATTCACTATATCGATGAGGGTGCTAGCTGAAGCATGATGGACAAAGAAGGCATATCAAAACATTGTATTCCAGTAAGGAAAAATGCAGCCATCTACATGACAGAGTCCACTGTAATCACCTGTCACTAGGTGGCTGACTGTATTGGGGCTCAGGGACAGGCATTATGGTAGGCAAATTGGCCACTCAGTAGGCCAAATTTGATGAGAGAGATTTTATATTATTCCTGCCACCATGACTATCACTTTATAATAACCCATTGAGCAAGCACTAGGGAGACTGGGGAGATAACCCACTGGAGAAACATAATTAAATCAATCTGGATGTCAAGATTTTATAAAAATGATCCAATCTGAGTGAGAAGATAAAACATATACATGCTTAGCACAGTGTCTTCATTTGTTCATTCAAACATACATGGCAAGCTTGCCATATGGCAGGCATTGCATTAGAGGACAGAAATAGAACAATAATCCCTGTCCGGTGTGACTCAGTTGGTTGGAGCATTGTATTGTACATCAAAAGGTGGCAGATTTGATCCCCTACCAGGGCATGTACCCAGGTTGTGGGTTTGATCCTGGTCCTGGCAGGAGGCAGCCAATCAATGTTTTTCTCTCATATAGATGTTTCTCTCTGTGTCTCTCTCTCTCTCTCTCTCTCTCTCTCTCTCTCTCTCTCTCTCTCCCCCCCTCTCTCTCTTCCCCCTCCCACTTCCTCTCTCCAAAAATAATCAATAAAAGTCAATCACTCAATCAATAAATTCAAGGGAACTACAAAAAAAGAAAGTAGAACAATAGACATTTACTCTTACTGCTTTTAAGAGGTTCACAATATGTGGAAAAACAACCAAATAAATCAGCAATAAAACAAAATGTGAGGAGTATAAAAAAAGAACCCCTACTGTTATTATAAGGGATGATCAGTTTTCTATGACTATTGAAACCCTATCCTGCCAAGAATGATTTTGCAAGAATATTCATATGGGACACAAACATTCTCATGCTTAGTACCCATTCTGAGAGATCCATGCAGAAATCTCTTTTTTAAAAAAAATATATTGTATTGATTTTTTTACAGAGAGGAAGGGAGATGGATAGAGAGTTAGAAACATCGATGAGAGAGAAACATTGATCAGCTGCCTTCTGCACACTCCCTACTGGGTATGTGCCCACAACCAAGGTACATGCCCTTGGTTGGAATCTAACCTGGGACCCTTGAATCCGCAGGCCAGCGCTCTATCCACTGAGCCAAACTGGTTAGGGCCATGCAGAAATCTCTTATTCAAACTTCCGTTTCACCAATTTTCCAATCTTATTCTTTCAAACTCTAATCATCCAGCCAAACCATTAGCCACTACCCATGAATAAATAATGATCCACACCTCGGGCCATATATCCTTCCTGGCGAGGTGGACAATAAGATATACAGCTTGAGTTTCAGCCAATTGGAAGGAATTTCTTTCATCAGTGTCTTTCAGGGTAACCTCTAAGTGAGCTTATAATACTGCAGTAGTCCACAGTTTGCATGGTGTCAGCACATCATTCACAGCCATCCATAAACCAGGCTCACTTTTTGTTCTTTAGTTAGCTGGTCATCAGGAATCTTTGTTATGTCAAAGCTGTCATTTATAAGAAAAATGACAGTGCAATCAAAATAGGCATATTGGGAGTGTGAATCATCTGCTCACACAAATTACTTACGCCTACAGGACCTGTTCAAGTCCAATCTTGTGAACACTACTTCCACTGAATGATGGAATGCTGTCCAAGTTTATGACTTAGTGGGTCAAATAACACCTAGCTCATGATGACTAGTTCGGATCATATAGGCACTTAATGTCTATGGTCAGGTTTGCAGTCTCTATGAGAGCCCAGATCAGCAAGCTAAGAGCTGTTTCTCAAAGGACAAAGGTGATTTGCCAAAGAAGACATAGCTTTAGTATAAAACCCTTTAGGTCTGCATTGTGCTTCTCCTCACTACAAAAGGCTCATCCCAACATCCATCCTGCATTCCAACTTACCATACTTATGTTTCATGGATACCCACAGATCTAGTGGGTCATATGTTCCACACGATATAGCTACTTGCCTTGAAGTCATCATTTTCTCTGGACTACTTTTTAATTTTTTTCTCCTCTCAGCCCTAGAACTCTGGGCTCTGCTGATATAAAGATTCCCAATGGAGGAATAATTCTACCATTGGACCCAATAATTCGATCAATGTATTACATCTCTTAGTATTATCTGGACTTTCACTGCCTTTAGTTGCAACTAAACCAGAAACCAATTCCAGATTTCCTGAGCTTCCTGGGACATGTGTTGCTGCAACTAATCTTTGCTAGAGTAATTCTAATGTCTATATGAGTTAACATTCTTAGATGCAAGTAACAGAAACCAACTTTGGCTAGTTAAGCATAAAAAGAGTTTATTAAAAGATATTGAACAAATCTCAGAAAGCTCCAAAGGGTCAGAGAATCTGGCTTAAAAAATATGTAGCAAAAAATATTTCTTTCCCCACAGAATTGGTCCAGTGATGAACCCACTACTACTGTCAATGTTATTGCCTCTGCTACTGGAAACAAACTGAGCAATTTACACACCCTAGACTGAACTGACTAACACTGTTGCCTCTAGAAATTGAATTCCTTCATGTCATAAATAAGTCATAAATGCCTACCATATGCCAGGTAATGTTTTCAGTACTGAAAACATAGCAGTGTGAAGAAGAGAAATACCTGCTCTTATGGAACTTCCAGTGTAATGAATGGAGAGAAATAAGAAGCAGTTTAATAAAATATATAGTATTATATTGAATAAAATAGTATATATATATATATATATATATATATATATATATACTAAAATATTAGATAAAATACTTAATAACATGTTATAGAATTAGTTGCTTATAATTGCTAGGGAGAGAAATAAAACAGAGGAAAAAAGATCGTCAAAGTTAGAGAAAAATTGCCATTTTCAATGACCAGTAAAAGTCTTCCTGAAAAGGTGACCTTTGAGTAAAAACCCACAAAGAAGATGAGACAGAAGCAAGGCATACCACTGTCTGAGTAAGAGCATTTCAGGGAGACATAACATCAAGTGCAATGGCTCTGAATTCTGAGCAGACCTGAGATGTTCAAAGGACATAAAGTAGGCCAGTGTGACTAAAAGAAGATAAGCAATGAAGTGAGATCAGATCATGTAGGGCCCTGTAGACTAAGGACAAGACTTTAGCTTTCACTCTGAATAAGATGGAAAATCATTGGAGCATTTTGAGCAGAGTAGTGGCCTGATCTCACATATTCTAATAGGGTAACTGGCTGCTAGGTAGGCAGCCCAAAAGAATGATAAATGCATGCATTCATTTATTCAACAAATACTTTTTGAATACCTAATATTCCAGACATATTTTGGGATGCTGGAATACATCTGCAAACAAGCCAAATGGAAATGTTTGCATTCCTGAAGTTTATAATGTAAGAGGAGAAAACAGAATGTAAACAAGCAAATAAATATATAATATGAGGCTAGTAACTGTTCTGAAGAAATTAAGACAGGATTAAGGGCATATTGCATGGCATGGATGAGAACTACCTTTTTAGCTAAGGTGGTCAGGCAATTCCTCTCTGATAGGGAGACATTTGATCAGAGATGTGAATGAGGTAACAGGGTAAGCCATGTAATTGTGTGTGTGTGGGGAGGGAGGGGTGGGGGGCGGAGAATGTTTTGAGGAAATTGCACAGTAAGTCCAAACACCCTGATATGGTAGCATGATTGATATATTCAAAGAATAACAAGGAGGCCTGTTTGGCTAGAACAGAGTGAAAGAGGAGAGCAGCTTCAAATGAGGGCCGAGATGCATAAAAATGCCAGATCCTATGCTGCCTTGTCATTGTAGTAACTTCGGATTTTATTTTGAGTGAGATGGGAAGCCATTGAAAGGCTTTGAGCAGACAAGTGGCATCATTTGCTGTACTGTTAAATCAGCAGCTAGGTGAGGGATACACTAATGAAGGATGTTCAGATGCTATGTCTCTATCACAGCGGAGTACTAAGCAGCCAGCACCTCACTTGAGGATGGGTTTTAAAAGTTTGTATGCATCCAAAACTGTCCATCATAATCTGCATTCTCTCAGATCAACCAGATGTTCAGGTCAGGAAGGCCCAAGATCACTCTATCATTATTTGGAGGCGGTACATTTGGGATCAAGTGCTAGCAGAACCAGAAGTCACCTGTAAGCTGCATGAGCAGGTTGTCCATACCTACAAATCACCTCCCACCATCACACCAGTCCTTCTTTTAAGTTCACATGATGGTCAGATGGGAGAGGAACATTATGATTTGCTGATTAAAAAAAAAAAAGGCTGAGCTAAGTTCATGGCTAAACCAGTTTAGCCTATGGGTGGAAGCTTAAATGAATGCTGCCTGCACTAGAACCCTAGTCAAAGATAGCTTTGAAAGTCATGAAGAGAAATACTCTCAATGTACCAGATTATTCACTTCAAGAAAAAAGAGAAGTGAGACAGGTTTCAAATATATATGGACTCATGAGCAGTGGAAAATGGCTTGACTGAGGGTCAAGGGCCTAGAAATAAAAAGATTGAAAGATCAAAGATAAGGAGATCTGTGAAAGAAAAATAATGAATGGTCTTATGAAATTTGCATATAATCTGAAGATATTTATTTGGTATTTTAACACCTGCCAGAGGACATTCAACATGGAAGAGGCATTACATAGCAAAAGAGAAAGCATGACTAGACCACTTATGTTACTCCAGTCTGGTACAATGCACACATGAATGAAGAAGTTCTGTTTGCAGGATGGATGCTAAGCGTGGGCTAAATATCATGGCCTTTCACTAACCGAGGCTGATCTAGTTAGTGTTGCTGCTGAATGTATAACCAGCTAGCAGCAGAGACTAAATTTGGGTCACCATTATGGGACCTTCCATCAAAGAGAACAATCAGCCACTTGATGGCAAAGGGATTACATAAATGACCTTGTAGGGGAGGAAGAAATTTTCCTCTACTCTCAAGATTCTTCTGGCTGGTCTAATAATCACATAAACAAGAGGCAAGTTAGCAAGAGAATACAACCGAATTTAATACATGCATACATGTGGGAACCTGCATATATGAGAGAGTCAGAGAACGCACGTGCATGAGAGGTTCAGAGACAGGAAACATGGGCACATAAAACCTGAACTGGAGATGAGGTAAGGTGCCTTGGGGGCTTCAAAGGGTCACTGCAGAATGATGAGAAGAGTAAATGTTTAGTAAATAGACGTTTGTGCTGCTCCACAAAACAGGTCAAAAGAAGTGTTCTCTGATAATCTCCCATTAGGGGCAAGTTTCCTAACTCAAGTTTTTCCAGGTAGTCAAGGGAGTGACAGAGGATTCTGAGCCTGCAGCTAAAGTTGCCCTTTGCTCAGAACAATCTCAATACCAGAGAAACACAACGTAGGATGACTAGCTCTGAACCCCCTCACACTCCTGGAAAGAGAAGTAATTCTTGATGATTAGGATGTACTTATATTCTAGGAATAGGCCTGCCTTTATTGCTTTGGCCAGCATGACTACCTGAGAACTTACAGAATTACTGCAAGTCGCTGCACCAACAGGACACCACATAATCCAGTGGCAGATCAAGGGACCAACCTTACAAACAAAAAAGGGTTAGCAGTGGGCCCATATCCACAGTATCCACTGATCCTACAGCAAACTGCACAGTCTAAATGCTGCTGGCATTTAGAAGGAATAGCTCTTAATGAATCAATTGAGGCACCAGCTGGAGACTAGGATATGGTATATAACCTAAACCAATGACCATTTTATGCTACTATGTCCCCAGTAAGTATAACATATGTCTCTGAGAACTGAAGGGTGAAAATAAGCATCGCCCTGCTTACCATCAACCTCAGTGACCCACTTGGGCAATGTGTGTTTCCTGGCCCTACACCTCAGACTCTGTGGGTACATTTGTTTTCTATTGCTGCTGTAAAAATCTCCACAAACGTGGCAGCTTAAAACAATACAAATTATTATCTCATGGCTTTGTAGGTAAGAAATCTTATTTGGCTTTCTCTACCTAGGGCCTCGCAAAGCCGAAATCAAGGTATTTTATCTGGGGTCCTATCTGGAGGTTTTGAAGTAGTATCCACTACCAAACCCTTCGAGTTGTTGGAAGAACTCAGTTCTTTATGGTTGTAGGGCTGAGGGGCCGCATTTCATTGTAGACCATCAGCAGGAAACCTCTTTCAACACCTTCAGGCTTCCTCCGTTCCTCTTCATGCTGCCTCCATTTAAAAGTCAGCAATAGCACATTCATGTTTCAAATCTCTCTAATTTCTTCTTCTGCCACATCTCTTCTGACTTCCTCCTCTTCCTCCATTTCAAAAACATTTTTTCACTTCCAACGACTCATATGATTTGTTTGTGCACACCTGAGTATAAAAGATAATTTCCTTATTTTAAGAGTACAGTGGGGCCTTGACTTACGAGTGTCCTGACTAACGAGTTTTTTGAGATACCAGCTGTCTCTCGGCCGACTTTTTGCATTGAGTTGATAGAGTAATTTGAGTTAACAAGCTCAGTCTTGGAACGAATTAAACTCGTAAGTCAAGGCCCCACTGTAACCTGAATTACATATCTGCAAAATTATATTTTTCATGTAATGTAACATAGTCACCAATACTAGGTATTAGGGTGTGGACAATTTTAGGGTCTAGAAATCCTTGTTCCCAGGGACATAGTAAAAACCGAATTGACCTTTAAGCTATAGCTGCCCTCTTGTTACTTTAGGCTCCTTGTACCAAGAGACCAGAAAGCAAGAACATTACTACCACACTGGCAGGGGAATTCAACCTTGATCATCTGGAGGAGGTAGGGCTGCTGGTATTAATGGGATCAGGGAAGAATACATTTGACACACTGTTGATCCACTGCTTCATTGTACTCCCCTGGTAATTTTGATAGTAAATGTATAAGGACAGAAGAGCTGTCTTACCTGGGTGACAGCCCTTCTCCAGAGGCAACCTGTGTACAATGACCTGTCTACTCAGGGTCTAAAACCTGACTCTTTTGTCTCCATTAGAGACAACTCTGAAGGACATCTTATAGAGCTCCCCTAGGGATCAGCTGATACTCATGTGAAATCTGCATTGCAGTTCAAATTCTCCCTCTGCTTAATTCTGCTTCTTCATAGGCCTCTCTGTGTCATTGTTGAGAACTGTCTCCAAGAAAGTCCTCAAGCAGAAAGTCACATGCCTTACAGTAAGAAGACATAGGAAAGAAATTCTAAAATTTCTCTTTAGAAATTTTAAAGTAGGGCACTCCAACACTTAAGATATCTTGAAGGTGCCCTAGCTGGTGTGGCTCTCTTGGTGGGGTGTCCTCCTGTGCACTGAAAGGTTGCTGGTTTGATTCCTGTTAGGGCACAGGCCCACGTTATGGACTCAATTTCCAGTAGAGGGCATGCAGTGGGCAGCTAATCAATGTTATGCTCCCACATCAATGTTTCTCATTCTCTCTCTCTCTCTCTCTTTCTCTCTCTCTCACTCTCAAAATCAATAATTTTATATCTGGAAGGTAAGGATGATCTAGCAAAGTGTGCAAAGAAAGAGCAGACAATAAAGTAGGCAGATGTAAAGAGAAAGAACCATCTTTTTTTCTTCTGCCCTTTTAAATTTTTGGCTGTGTCTCTGTAATAAAAGACAGATTTACAAGAGGAAAACAAACAGAAGTTTATTAACATATATATGTCATATATATGAGAGAAACGCAGGGATGAGTAATTTATAGGAATGACTGTAGCTTGGGTTTATATAACATCTTAACAACAGAAGAGAAAATTTTTAGAGAAGTGAAAGGATAAAGGAAAGGACCTTGAATTCCTAGGGGAGACAAACTGTGGGAAGGCAAATATATGGGAAGCTAATGGTAGATAAAAGCTAGTTAGTACCGTTTGCTATGTAAATTTCTCTGGTGCCTTCAATAGGCTAAGGGTCTAAGATTTTCTCCAATGATTAACTTTTGTCCTTCCTGGTAGAGAAGGGAGAGGGAACACGTTCACAAATGTATGTCATCCTCTTAGGCAAATAAGATGAGGGCAAAGAGCTTTTCCTATATCTTCTTCTCAGTTAGCTTCAGCTCAAAATAACCTTTATGTGAAAGTGACATCTTTTAGTATGGCAAATTCTGCTGCCCTTCAAAGACAATAAACAGAACATTTTCCCAGATGTCAAGGAGGAATTGATCAAATTATGTCAAATGTAGCTCATAGGTGAGTAATATGAGGACTGAGACTTGAGTGTATGATTTAAGAACATGGAAATCATTGGTAAACATGTCAAGAGCTACTTCAGTGGAGTGATAGAGATAAAAACCTGGCTGGAGTGAGTTCAAGAGAGAACAGAAGATGACAAAGTAGAGCTGGTGAGGATTGACAATTTTAATGTACTTTGGCTAAAGGGGGAGCAGAGAAATGTAACCATAGCATGAAGGAATATGGCATCAAGATAGAGTGTGTCAAGATGGAAAATATTGCCACATATGTGCATCCTGGTGAGAATGATCTAGCAGTGATGTTGCAGAAAACCAAAAAAATACTAAGCACGCTTCCTAGAGAAAGGGAGGGACCCCGTTTATTAACACTAGTGGACTCCGGGAATAATTTCCAAATCAGAGTAAAGAAACACACAGAGGGCTTCACTTTTTATAACCTTCTGGGGTCTTTGTCTTGCAGATATGGTTCCGCCCCCTTTCCTGGGCTTACAGGAAGGGCCCCAGGTGTTGAGGTCCCCAGGCCATATCCGATGATCTGTCCTAGGGCCAGCGATAACAACCTCCCCCCCCCTCCCCCAGGGCAGTGCATTGTTCACAGTTTTTATGGCCTGACACGCCTTGCAAGACCAGTTTCCTCCTCAGATGGAAAACAGGTAAAACGAAGGAGAAAAGTGATGCCTACATAGTCCCTGAGTTGATGAGGAATAAAAGTGAGTGTGTAAGTGAAGGGGCTGTCCTCTGCACATGTTCACTGCATTCACATCTTGTTCATGTTAGAAATAAGGTGAGCCTCCAAAACCAGTGGTCCTGGTAAAACACAAAGGATACTGGGGAGCCAGACAGCAAGGCAAATATCTTTACCCCTGCAGGAAGGTGCACACGCACAGGGTCTGGCAGCAGGCACACTGAGAAGGCGGTCCAGGCTGTCCACTCAGTGTTTTACCCCTGATGAATGTCATCTGTCCCTCACTCTTGAGTGGTCAGAGCTTAGGCTCACACTCTTGCATGGTTGGCTAATTTAAAGAAAAAAGAAAGGGGTTGAATTTTGCATTTTCAAAATGGCGGCCCCCAGGAGAGCTGCAAGTCATGCGGGCCAAAATGCTGGTTGCCTAAACTCCTCTCTTTGACAGAAAAGATTACTTGTTTATTCTCACATTCATGATATAGTGGATAATGATATCCAACAAATTAAAGCCACTTTTATGTGACTTTACTCTGAATTCTTGATGGCTGTTTATTTCCTGGTTCTGAATGTCAGATTGGCCTCCTCCCACTTTTTTTTTTTTTAAACCTAAATTTCCCCACAACCACACAATTAGAGGACCAGCCCTATCCTGAATCAGGCGGTAATGAAGGTTCTCTAGTTCAGCACTCAGCTGTCAGCAGAAAGATCATCCACAGCCTAAATCTGATGACTCTGTTATGAAAACAGGTCTCTGCTATTCCTTAAGTTCCTGTCTTGTTATTATCCCTAATACGTAGATCTCTATAGAACTGGGACCCTCTTTTTCTTACCAGTAATGCCTGTCCTTGGTATTTGCCTTCCACCCCTGAACCCTAGCTGGTAACTAAAACCTTTCTATATTGTGACACATTTCCTGGAATTCTGCCCACCTCCAAGCTTCTTTCATCTTTCTATAAAACTCACTTCAGTGTACTTTTGAAACAGGAATTTCAGGGGAATATAGGCAGGTTGAGGAAATTTTTAGAATTGGGGTCCAGGTCCATGGAAAAACACAGGGCTACAGACTGGGAGAAGATCCATTTCCATAACACAAGGGAGAGGCTACAGCTACATTTACATAAGGGAACTGGGAGTAGCCAAGAAAGGTCTATATTTACAAAATAAAGAAGGAGAAAGAAAGCCCAGAAAGAATAGGAGGACAATGAGAGAAGAGGGCCTCAGGAGTTACTATAGTAACCAATTCGAAAGGGAATATTGACCAATCAGAGGGCATATCAGGACACAGGAACTGCAGCCTTTATAAACCTTGGAAACAGGAGGTCAGTGGGACCCTTTCCCCTGCCCCATGTGGAACTGTGTACTTGTTCTTCAATAAATCTCCACCTTTGCTATACCATATTCTGTCCATGGATTCATTCTTCAACTCCTGTGGACAAAGAATCCGGGTTCCAGTCCAAAAATTCTGTATCACTTTGATCATCTGTTGGTGTATCCCATTATTTCGTTACAATCTCCTCTCCATTATCATCTATCTATCTATCTATCTATCATCTATCTATCATCATTTATTATCTATATCTCTATTTCCCCATTACTGATTCCTTCTCTAGACACACAACTCCATATTCTGTAGTTAAAGCTCTGCCTGGAGGTCTGGCAGAACATGTATATGGCTCAGTCACCTGAAGGTCTATATATCCCACAGTCTATCCTAAATCACTATAGTTACCTGAGCCGTGTTAGGCTATGTTATGAAAAATGACATTAAAATTATTATGATGTACTAATGGTATATATTAATTGGCACATTTTGATAGAGAAACTGAAACTACCATTCAAATCATGCTGTCATTTTCATTTTTCTTCCAAAACACTTAAACCTAGCCCAAACTATTCCTTTCCCGTGAACCTGTTGCTTTTGTTCTGCACATATCGAATATATCCAGTGATCTCTATCACCTTGCTAGTGTGGAAATAATGTTGGAGTGACTGGATTAGACGTCAGGTAAACAGTCCCAGCTGTGATTATAAATTCAATGTGGGGCTTCCTGTGACTCCTCTCCCTCTGCCCTTTAATTGGTCTGTATTTAAAATTGCCATGTTTACTACAAATCCAATTTTAAAAGTGAACACTGAAAAAAACAAGTGAACTTTTGCCTTTTAAACTTGACCCATCCTATGGAATAGTTCTATTTCCTATCCTATGTATTATTTAAATCACAAAGTAGTGTCATTCCATTTGCATGTAAATCTTTTACACTACTTCAGTTTTGAATACTTTCAAAATAAGAATGTCTTTGGGTTGTTTGTTTTTTCCAAATTGAGATATCCCCTTCCTGTACAGCAACACTGCTTTCATTTAACAATTAAAGTGTGAATGAACTGAGACTGAACAATTGAGCAAAGTTGCTGCTATGCTCAAGATATTTTTAAAGTTTATAGACAGCAATAAAGGTCTTCACAATGAAAAAGTATGCAAATGTGATTAGCTCTCTTAAAAAGGGAGCTGAAAGCCAGCATATCAACACAAAGATCTTGCCTGTAGCAAGTCATCTACATTGTTAATTACCAAGCTCACTCTGGAAACTGAACCATGATATCAATGAGATCAATGAGTTTACTGGGCTGTTAAATACTCAGCAAATAACTCTTTACCTTAAATATAATCTTTGGGATTAATTTGAATAGTTTACCAAAGTGTGCAGTTAAGTGTGAGTCTATTCTACTGGGAAATGATATGGAATAAAACATTAATTATATTTTTTTGAGTTACTTTTAAAATCCATTGAAAAATTGCAAACCATCTCATTGATTAATAAAAACAACAAACTAGTTCTCAAGTAATAAATCTTCAAATTTTCTTTTTTGAAAATGACCAAGGATCTTGAAGGGAATATGCCACCCCCAAATATGCCACTTTGGCGAACAGATTATTTTGAGCTGAAGGCAATTGAGAAACAGCAGATGCAAGAAAAGCCCTCTGCCCTCCCCAGATCTGCCTAAAAGCAGGCTATAAATTGGCTATGAAAAAAGGTGCCCTCTCTGTACCCCAAAGGGAGGAGTTGCTGGGGTCCAACCCCAGCAGGTCCAGGAGTCCCCAAAGGTGTGGACGGAGTCAGCGAAGAAGGAATGACACGGAGGCAGCGTTCAGTTGATCAGCAGCCTAGCCAGGATCTCTAGCCAGGATCTCCAGCCACGTTCTGGTCTGGATCTCCAGCCAAGTTCTGTTCAGGATCTCCAGCGAAGTTCTGGTCAGGATCTCCAGCGAAGTTCTGGTTAGGATCTCCAGCCAGGTTCTTTGTCCATGTTCTCTTGCTAGGTTCTCCAGGTTCTCCAGCCAGGTTCTGTAGCCATGTTCCCTCGCTAGGTTCTCCAGCCAAGTTCTGTCCAGGTTCTCCAGCCAGGTTCAGTCACCAGGTTCTCTTGCCATGTTCTATCCAGGTTCTGTAGCCAGGTTCTGTCTTCTAGGTTCTTCAGCCAGGTTCTGTCTCTAGGTTCTGTGGCCAGTTTCTGTCCAGGATCTTTTGCCATGTTCTCTCCAGCAAAGTTCTTCTGTCTCTAGGTTCTGTGTAGGTTCTGTGTCTAGGTTCTGTGTCCTGTTGTCTTGTTACGTCTGTATTTATACCAGTTGATTCCAATCCTATCAATCTCTATTCCAAAGGTTAGGGCGTTTCTTATCTCCATTCCAGGGAGTAAAGATTATGTAGCTTAAGCATGATTGTTCCTAGTTAAAGTGATTAATTACCCGCCTGGCACTTAGTTGAGGGGTTTTATTCCCTCCCTAACTTCAGGGGAAAATCCCTACCTGGGGAAACAACCTTTCTCAGAGAGGAGACCTTGGTTAAAACACATAGTGCCAAGAAGGTGAGCAAACATATTAAGAACAGTATGCCATATATGCCAGGTCCCTTGAAACAGCAAGGATGGACCGGCTCCCGGGAAGGAGTCACTCATGACTAGAAATGGGGAGTCAACACTGTAGTAGGCAGCTATATAGGCATGAACAGAGTAAGAATGATAAGCCAGGTACAGAAGGTCACCAGGGCAGAAAGCCTTGGTACCTAGAAACAGGCAAAATTGACCTGAGACCTTTCCTCCCCTAGCATATCTCTAGTCATGAGGTTTAGACACCCTAACCTTTCATATCACTGGTCATGCAATTTAGACCTCCTAACGTTTCATATCCCTGATTATACAGTTCAGACAGTTCCCTGACCTTCTCTTCCCTGGTGTGTTGTTTATTAATGTGGGTTAGACTCTTTTAGGGAAGGAACAAGGGGACCAGAGAATAGCCTCACATGACCCCATACAAGCCCTTCAGAATTAAAGATAACATCTACTGCTCAGTTGTGTTTCAGTTTCAGGCCCAGAGAAGCAGCAAGTCCAGGCAAGATGACACCTTAGCCTGCCACCCCTAACCACTCACCTGCCTGCCTGATTGCCCCTAACCAGTTGCCTGCCTGCCTGATTACCCCTAACTGCCTCTGCCTGCCTGATCACCCCTAATCACTTGCCTGCCTGCCTGATTGTCCGTAACTGCCTCTGTCTGGGCCCCCGCTGCCGCTGCTTTGTCTTTAAGGATGGCTGGAATGATGTCTGGAAGGTCGTTCGGCTGTCCAGTCTAATTAGCATATTATACTTTTATTGTTATAGATGATAAGTGTCAGAGTGCTACAGTGTCAAATAAAAAAAAATCTGGACCTGGGTAAGGAAAGACTTTATTTAAAAGGATCATTGCAAGAACGGGGACAGGAGGGCAATTATAATAAAGTATATGCTCTGACTCTGCAAGTGTCTCAAAGGTCAGGCCGGAAAGGGCTTTTCTTCCATAGCAGTGGTTCTCAACCCTCCTAATGCCACGACCCTTTAATACAGTTCCTCATGTTGTGGTAACCCCCAACCATAAAATTATTTTTGTTGCTACTTCATAACTGTAATTTTGCTACTGTAAACAACATGTAATTATATATGTGTTTTCTGGTGGTCTTAGTCGACCTCTGTGAAAGGGTCGTTCGACCCCCAAAGAGGTTGCGACCCACAGGTTGAGAACCTCTGTTCTATAGGGAGAAGTGAACAAGAAAAAAAGTGGCAAGTGGAATTGAGTCAAGTTAGCAAGAAACTAGAAAAATTCCTTGGCAGATAGAATAGGGAAACTATCGTGTTTCCACAGGGCTAAATCAGCTCCATCTAGGCTCACTCCTGTTGCTATGATCTTGTCTCTTCTATCCTAAGCCCTTCCGTTGTTTTATTGTCTCCACTTTTAGTAAACATACTCTCAAAATTACCTGGATTCATGTTATGAAATCTTTCCTGCATGAAATCAAGAACCCACACATTCCAGACCATGCCAGGGAGACCCACCTCAGTCCCGGTCCCTTTCCAGTGACAGAATGAATGGATAGAAGTGGAACGATCAGACAGTAGAACATGACAAAGACTATCTCTTTGACCAAACTTTAATGAGGCTCTTCTGAGTTTTCGTCTCAACCTTGGCCTATGAGAGTTGCAGACTCTGCACAAATGATTTTATCTACCCACCGCACAAGAGACTGGAACAAACACTAACATCATTTCTAACAGCTCAAGTCAGCACCTCTAGATGATAACTCTACCCTCTGAAGTTCCTGTCTGAGAAAGCTTAACACTGCTAAAAATTGCAGTTTGTTCCAACCAAAACCTGACTACAGGCCCCCAAATTCCTTTTTCTTAGAAGCATTTACAGCTGATTCTTAAGCAACACAAGGGTTAGAGGTATCAAACCCCACTGAAGTCAAAAATCCATATATAACTTTGACTTCCCTCAAACTTAACTATTAATGGCTTATTGTTTACGCAAAGCCTTATCAATAATATAAACAGTCAATGAATATATATTTTGTATATTATATACTTAATTCTTAAAATAAAGAAAGCTAGAGAAAAGAAAATGTTAAGAAAATAAAAAGGAGAGAAAATGCATTTATAGAATTTATTGGGAAAAAAAAATCTCCATTTAAGTAGATCCAGGCAGTTCAAATCTGTGTGGATCAAGATTAAATTCTACATAAAATAACTTACAATTGTAGCCCTAGGTTGTTTGGCTCAGTGGATAGAGCCCTGGCCTAGGTGTGATTCTGGTCCAGGGCACGTGCCTTGGTTTCAGGCTCCTCTCCAGCCTGGGCCCTGATCTGTGCTAGTAGAGGGGGCAACCAGTCAATGTGTTTCTCTCACATTGATATTTCTCTCTGTCTTTCCCTTTCTTCCACTCTCCCTAAAAATCAATGGAAAAATATCCTTGAGTGAGGATTAACAAGAAACAAAACAAAACAACAACAACAAAAACACTTATAATTGTAAACCCTTCCTCTGTCTCTTTGAAATGTATATGTATCTACTACAATCTAGAAGTATCTTTTTCTAAGACTTAAGAGCTATTCTGTTGAAATGTAATCATTAGGAAGGATGGGGACCATGTCTCTTAGTCTCTGTGGGCGGGCAGGTGCCTAACTTTGATAAGTGCCATTAAGGAGACAGATAGCTTAATCACTTGGAAATTGACCTGCTGCTTGCAATTTTTCATGTTCCTGTGCTCAAGCCCCCCACTCATTCCCCTATCCTTCTTCCTTGGAAATGGGCAGTCAATTTTGCACAGGTCAGATGTAGGCTCAGGGTACAGTGGGGTCTCTCCTCTAATTCAGTGGGACTATTATATAAAATCTACCTTTAATTGGTGTCTGGCTTTGTTTTTCTTTAATAATCAGAGACCGTTTTACCCTGAGGTCAGCCTCTCAGGAGGGCCCACTAAACGGGCTTGCATGCTGACTCAGGCTGAGTGAGAGTCGAAGTTGAGGGGCCTGGGGAAAGAGAGAAGCTTGACTGAAGCTTGATCAAGTCAGATTAATGGGCATTTTGTTCTGCCTGATCAAAGGGGACAAACAGCTCAGCAAATCATTTCTGAGACAAAGAATGGGAATTTGGAGGTTGTCAATAGTAAATGATAAGGACATCTCTGAGTCTTATTTATCTAAGTCATGTAGAATGGGTGGCCCTTTGCAATAAGCCAATTCTGGACACACAAAAGAGTGGGGGTATTTGTTAACTGTTGCTATTTTCCAGGAGAACAGGGCTCAGGTAACATTCACTATTCTCAGTGGGAATACATTGCAGAACACTGATTTTGTTTGGGGGTTAGAATAAAAAACAACATCCAGTGGTATGTAAGTTGCTTACTGAATGATAGGTGAGAACAAGGCAGATAATGGTGCTTGGATAGAAAATATTAGTCAGTAATGATACAGGTTAATGTCTGTGTGAAGAATTTCAAATTCAGCCTTGTAACAACAAAAAAAAGAAATTTTAAGTGAGAGAACCAAGTAATGTGATGACAAGGGTGCCTTTTACCTAAGCTGTGCACTTCTAGAAAACTAGGAAGGTAATAAATTCTCCTATTCTTTTGATATCATTGTAATTAGCTAGTATTAATAAGTAGAGGCCCAGTGCACGAAATTCTTGCACAAGGGGGCGGGGGTCCCCTCAGCCCAGGCTGCACCCTCTCCAATCCAGGACCCCTTGGGGGACATCCCTCTCACAATCCTGGACTGCTGCCTCCTAATTGCTCACCTGCCTGCCTGGTCGCCCCTAACTGCCCCCCCCGCTGGCCTGGTCACCCCTTACTGCCCCCCCCCACTGGCCTGGTCACCCCCAACTGCCCCCCTGCTGGCCTGTTCACCACCAGCTACACCCCCCTGCTGGCCTGGTCACCCCAACTGCCCCCCACCAGCCTAGTAGCCCCTCACTGCCCCCCCACCAGCCTAATCACCCCTAACTGCCCCCTACTTGCCAGCCTAGTCACTCCCAACTGCCCCCCCCGACTGGCCTGGTCACCCCTCATGGCCCACCCCCCACGCAGCCTGCTGTTCAGTCATTTGGTTGTCCCTCACTAACCCCCCTGCCAGCCTGGTCATAGGCAGCCATCTTGTGAAGGTGTGAGGGTTAATTTGCATATTACCTCTTTATTATATAGGATAAGAAATTTACAAAGGGAAGGCCAGACATTATAGGCATGTCACTTGGGCAGCTTCACCAGGAATCTGCAACTTTGCACTACCTAGGGACCCAACAGCCTATTCCCTGCAAAACACTGGGGGAGGGATCCAACAAAGGGAAGATAGACGCATGCTCAGTAAAGTTGGGGTGGCATAGGGAAGGTACTTGCTGGTCAATCACACCTAGAAACAGTGATGGTTGGCCAGAATGGGTGTGGCCACTGCAAGTGCTCACATATTTGGGAATACATAATCTCCTAAACAAAGGAGTTCTCTCTCTTGGCTCTCCTGTGCTCTTTCTTGGCTTGCTTGTATTCGCCCGTGTTTTCTCTATAGCCATGTGGATCTGAGAACATGGAAAGGAAACTCTGGACACTGGCTCTTATTTTAGCTCTGCCAGGGTCCCATCTACACTTCTTTTATGGTGGGACTTTGGAAACTCAAGAATTTAACTCAACACAAATAAAAATCATTCATTCTCCCATGCAAGACTCAGAAAATTCCTTTACTTGGGATATCGCAAGAATTCCACCCCCACAAGCAACCAGTTGAGATGAAGCACTCTCCTCTCCATTAGCACTTTGTGTGCAAGGAAATGACTTACTACAAAGAACCCCCTTGCTAGATAAGACTTAGATAAGACTCACTGATCTCCCCCTTGTTTACCTATGAAAAGACCAGGCAGGAACCCCCCAAATTACCATTCTTTGCTTCATAATTGACTAGCTGTACTGTTTTGTCATCACTGATCAATGAGAACAAAACGCATGTTAAACACAGAGAATTTTCAACTTCCTTGGCTGAAAGTAAGTAAGGTTTTATTGAGGCAAAAATGCTAGCAAAAAGACTCATTTTGGGGCATAGAGCCTAAACCACTAGCAGCATGGTTAGCTGCAAGACAGCATGTCCATCATCCTGGAGTTTTTATATAAGTAGGGGGTGGGGGGGAAGAAAGAGTGTCAAAGAATTTGCATTAGTTATAGGCAAAGGGATGGGAGAAGGTGAAACGTGCCAGTTGGGGGATAGCAATTCCGCATAAAGCAATGTCCGTTCCTGCAGATTGGCTGTGGGTAGTAGTGTGGAAAGCCTGCAAGTAAACAAGCAGAGGCTCCTGAAGTTAGAGGCTGCCTAGCTAAAATCACCTCTGGAAATAGCCAACTGGAAATGAATCCAAAGTTCCAATAGGCAAAACAAGAATGGAAGAAATCTTTTTTTTGCTGGCCCACAGCCATTAACAAACAGTTCTGTCTCTGTCTTTCTCCCACTCGTGGCCACTGTAATGTAATTTAGAACATCTCAGAAAAAAAATTTTTCCTATCAGCACATTAACCAAATGTTGATTAAAATTCTGTCCTTCCCCCAGATCTCTTGAACTTGACCCATGATGTATAGCCTTCTCAGCCTTTTGAGAACAGCTGACCTCAGGATAAAAACATTCTCTGATCTACCTACTATCAAATAGCAGCACTTTCATCCCACTTCCCTACACCTGGTCCTCTCTAACTTTGTTTACTCCTACATAGAAGAAAAACCTTTTCTGCCTCACTGTTGAGACTTGCAGATCTTACAGCATTCTACCTATTACAATAGTTCCCTTATCCCTTGCAATAGTCCTTTTGAGTAACATATCTTCTTAATAAGTCCAGACTTGGTATTTATTTGACAGTGGCTAAAGAGGTAGGCAAGGGGAAGATCACAGAACCTTACTATCACAAGGCAATGACAAAGTAAGAAGTTTTTATGAAAAAGAGTGACAGGAGCAGATATTCACTATGGAAAGTCTTTCAGTACCTAGGGAAGAGAAGGGATTCCTTCCTTGGCCATTTGTGTAGTTGATGGGGCTCTCACTGAGTTGAGAGAGAAGACTGGGGTGGGAGGAGAGGGTACATTCATTTTGAACATTATAAATCTGAGGTGACTTGCCCACAGTCACCTAGAGCAGGATATGATTCTGCAGCTTGGGGGGAAAATGTATATTGTAGAATTAATAGCATATACATGGTCATCAAAAACCAGGACTGGATATGATCTTCAATTTCTAACTGTAGCATATAGGTTCTCTTTCCTGTTAGTCCCAGCCTTCCCTGGAAGATCTCAGTCCAATTGTAACCTCTATTATTGTTTCTCATTATTTGTTCTTTAAAATATATGGACACTGATATATTAGCTATACAAGCACATTCTGCATCAATGAAAAAAATAGATGAATACTTGTTATTCCTCTCAGAACATACAACTTTATTGAACATATTTAAGTAGCTACTGTTTGCTCTCTTTGTAATCAAATTCTGTTTGAAACTTATTTACTGTACAGTAGTATTGAACACAGTGTAACAGAGTGGGTATAGGAACTAAGAAATCCCTACGGGCTTTACTAGATACTACATTGGAAGTCACGAGGCATAGGAAAGCCAGACAAATAAGGAGAGATGAAAAATAGTAACAATTTAGAAGAAAAAAATCAAGGAAAAATAAAGAGAGTGAAAAGCAGAAATCATCAAAGCACTCATAATGGAGCATTTTAAAGGATAGGGAGGTTGGGGATACACCATCTATACCAAGGAACTTCCAGCACCTTTACAATACTAAAGGTTTAATTTTAAACCAATTCAGTCAATATTGGAAAATTACTTTGTTATGGCAGACCAACTTGACAATAACATCACTGCTTATTCTAGATAGTCACCATCCCGTGGCAACACAATAAGGTCAAGTTGACCTTAAAAACCAAGTTATGGAAGCTCCAAACAGCTTGTTGAAGTATAGTCCTTCTCAAAAACATCCTCAGTAATTTGAAGAGGTCCCATAAATGAATCTAAAAGCTCTAACCTCCCATTCTCTGACAGCCACTCTCAACACCCTATGCCCTTTAATCCACTCAGAACCCCACCACTGCAAGTGCTCATCACGAGCACTCCCATGTATATGCCATGGCAGCTGATTCCAGATCCTTTCAACACTTGCAATGAGCCATGCAGAACTGCAGGTGCTGAGAACACCTTCTCTTTCTCAATTCTTTGCCACAATTTTCACCTGAAACTTTTCTTTTGTGCTAGAATCTCACATAGACTCTTAAACAGGTCTTTTTCTAGCCCCCTCTCCTCTAATTACTTAATTATTCATTCAATCTATTATGTTCCCTGCACTGTGCTAGGTGCCAGGTACACAATACGGAAGAAGGCAGACATGGTCCTCAACTTTTGTGTAGCTTAGAGTCAAGTGATGATGATAACCCTACTAACAAAGGCTAAGAGTCATATGGGCATTACCTCTTTAGTTCTGACTATTACTCTGCCAGGTAATGACTATTATTATCCTAACTAGAGGCCCGGTGCACAAAATTCATGCATGGGGGGGTCCCTCAGTCCAGCCTCTCCATTCCAGGACCCCTAAGGGGATTTCCGGCTGCCAGTACGGGATTGGGCCTAAACTGGCAGTCAGACGTCCCTCTCATAATCTAGGACTGCTGGCTCCTAACCACTCACCTATCTGCCTGCCTGGTCGCCCCTAACTGCCCTCCCTGGCCAACCTGGTCACCCCTAACTGCCTCTGCCTTTGCCCCCACCACTGTGGCTTTTTCCTGAAGGATGTCCAGAAGATGTCTGGTCTAATTAGCATATTACCCTTTTATTAGTATAGATTTTATAATCCTAACCTCATTAAGTTGCTTGCTCAGAGTCACAGAGCTAGTAAGGCAGAACCAGGATTGAAACCCTGGCCTGTCTGACAGTCCATTCTTGACTCCTAATAGTCTCTTTCAAAATGAGTCCACAGGGGTGGACAGTTTATAGGGGTCAGATCTCCAAACCTCCTCACCAATCTCACTCTTCCATCAACCCTTTAGCACTGATTCAATTACCCCCCTCTGAGGACTGTTCCCCACTCCTCACTAGGAGCTTACATATATATTTATAGGTGAGGGTAGAGGAAGAAGGCAGAAAGGAGATATTCTGTACACTAAGAGCATCTGTGAAAAGCTCTGTAGGCCAAAAATTTCTTTATACCAGTCAGAATTTTTTTTTTTCCTGATGATTATTATATAGTAAAATACTTTTGAGACTGATGCCTACAAACTTGCCATATCTTTTAGTAGTACCTGAATAATGATAGTCAACCTAGTCTAAAGAGGACTTTTCTTGCTCACTGGAAATCTCTTTGGTCATAAGCAAAATTTTAAAAAAGGGGGTGGCCATACCAAGGCAGCAGGATTAGGGACTTTATCTGAGTTGGGAATGTTCCTGTCAATAGGGATTCCCAACAAGTAAGCACACAGATACTTGTGGGAGTTAAGCTGTCCTCCGCATTCAAAGGGACCCCTGGGCTCCACCCACTGTGTTGTGGCGTTTGAACTGATTGTGAAGGTTAGCCTGTGCTGAGCAATCCATGATTTTTCACTTGGGCTCCTCTGTGATAAGCAGTACACTTTGGAGAGGTAGACGACACACATAACACTCTAGCTGTGTCTTTCTGTAGCACACGCTGGAACAATGAACTCTGCCCTACTCAGTAAACCTGAATCTGTTCATGATTCTAGCCAGAGAAGCATTTTAAAGCATTTTGAAATTTATTTGTAAATGATAGTTGACATACAATATCATTTTAGTTTCAGGTATACAGCATAATGATTAGACATTTATATACAGTGTTGCATTTTTTTCATTAATGTTTCATTAATGTTTGCATTAATTTCAGTTTACTTCCTAGCATGTAGAGATAGATATTTTTAAAGTCTTAAATGTCCTAATGCCTTTAGATTATACTTTCCTCCATAAAACGCCTATTTGTTTGGAGTCAAGGTTTAGAGCAGTGATGGCGAACCTATGATACGTATGTCAGAGGTGACACGCGAACTCATTTTTTTGGTTGATTTTTCTTTGTTAAATGGCATTTAAACATATAAAATAAATATCAAAAATATAAGTCTTTGTTTTACTATGGTTGCAAATATCAAAAAATTTCTATATGTGACACTGCACCAGAGTTAAGTTAGGGTTTTTCAAAATGCTGACATGCCGAGCTCAAAAGGTTCCCCATCACTGGTTTAGAGCTTCTTCTTTTGTTGCTATTCTTCAAATATTGCTTAGTATAGACTGTCCATATGGTTGACGAAAGGTCTCTCTGCACAGCATAAAACCAGGTAGGAAAATGAAAAAACAAAACAAACAAACAAAAAAACTACCAATCAACTGACTGTTTAGAGTTTAGACTCTACTTGACATTTGAGGATTTCACAGAACTGACAGAATCCCACACCTGTTAAATGGCTGCATGGTCATAATCTGTGCTGTCCAGTACTGTAACCATGTGGCTATTTTAAATTTAAATTAATGTTAAATAAAATTAAAATTTCAGTCCCTCAATCACGCTAGCCCCATTTCAAGTGTTCAATAGCCACATGAAGCTAGTGGCTACCATATACTGGACAACACAGATATAAAACATTCCCAATATCATTTCCATTGGACAGCATTGTTTTAATAATTAAATTCAGTACAAATTTACCATAAACCTACTCTGGGCAAATTATAGTTTCTACTGTTAAGGAGCTAATATTCTCCTGAGACATATACATGCACAATCAGAAACTATAACATGGGCAAAGGTGCTAAGTGTTCTAATTATGGGAGCAAAGAGAGAAAGTCATTCTGACTCAGAGGATTTGGGAAAAGCTTATTGTTGCCCATAACATCTAAGCTGGTTTTCCAAAAAGAGTAATCCTATATAATAAAAGGCTAATATGCAAATTGTCCCCTTGGGAGTTCGACCTACAAGGAATTCAACCACTTGCTATAACATGTGCTGACCACCAGGGGGCAGCACAGAATGAAGGAAGGCTCTGGCCAGCAGCCAGAAGGCCTGGATCAGCCCTGATCACTGGCCAGGTCTAGGGACTCTACCTGTGCACCTGGACTCTAGTATGAAAATAACCAGAAATTGACCAGGGTTGGTGGGAGGTGTAGAGAGGAGTAGAAGAACTATTTCAGTGGAACATGAGCAAAGGATACCAAGGTAAAATGTTTGGATCCTGCATGGAAAGTTGTGTTGTATTTGCTGCTTGCATGAGCTTGTAAAAGACCTCACATTTCTAAGTCTCATTCTTCTAATGCCTTTATAAAACCTTGCAGTTCAGGTTATTTTAATATTCATGATGAAAATGCCAAAATTGTAATTCGTTGTTTGACATCTATTTCCGCACACAAGATTGCAATATAGCTTCAGTTTAATAGGAACAAAGACATGTGTATCTGTTCTCGCAATTTTGTTCTCAGGTCCTCGCATGCCTCTTTGTTAGGTAACTCTTTGTTAGTACTTCTTTGTTAGTAATTTGTTTAATGAATTAACAAATCTTCATAATCTTCTTTCTCCCCAGGTGATTCAATCGTGCCTATAACTTCAATTAACTTCTATGTTGATTATTCCCAAATTGGTGTTTAAAGGTTATACCTCACTCCTTAGGTTCAAGCTCATATTTTTAATTGTCTTTTGAATGCCTATACCTGAATGTAGTATAGATACATTAAACTTAACTGATTCAAAACTGAATCTACTATTTCTACTACAGATCTGTATCTGCTTCTTTTTGTAATTTTTAAAAATATATTTTTATTGATTCCAGAGAAGAAGGGAGAGGGAGAGAGAGATAAAAACATCAGTGATGAAAGAGAATCATTGATCCACTGCCTCCTGCATGCCCCCTCCTGGGATCAAGCCCGAAACTCAGGCATGCACCCTGACCAGGAATCAAAGCATGACCTCCTGGTTCATAGGTCGATGCTCAGCCACTGGGCCACACAGCCAGGCTGTATCTGCTTATTTTCTGTTGCATCACTATCTACACAGTCATCAAAATTGGAACCTCAGAATCAACAAAAAAGTATATCTATTTTTCCCCCACTCATTACATGCCATTAGTCATTAAATCTTATCAACGCTACTTTCAAGGCTTGATCACACTTGTGCTTTCTCCATTCAATTGCTATTTTCTTTATTTAGTTCTTCATTTTCTCTTTATTCAACTGTTCCAACAGTTTTCATTTCTCTCCCGGACATTTACACAATAATCAGTTATTTTTTTCTAAAATAGAGACTCAATAATGTAATTCTCCCTCTCCCTTCCTCTTTCTCTAAAAATAATAATAACATAACTTCAATGCCCTCATTACCTATAGAATAAAATTAGAATCTCTTAGTACAATGTAAAATTATTTTCACAATCTGAATAGACCAGTTTTTCTATTTTCATTACATAAATCAACTCTGTCCTCTAGGAATAAGGCTATTTGCTTACTCTTGAACATATCATGCATTTTCATGCCTCCATGATATTGTTTATGTATCCCATGACTTTTTTGCCTATTAACTTCATTTGGAAAACACACACATATCTTTGAAGATCCACTTTAACTTCAGAGTTTTTCTATGAAAATTTTCCCATTGCATAATTTTCCAGCTTTTCCCATTCTTCCCCAGGCAAAATTAGTTCTTCTGTCCTGTTTCTTTAGAGAAATTTTTTCTGTTGCATTTTGTACATACCTTGGCAGAAAATGTAATTCATATCAGAAGGTGTGTAGCCAGAAACAAACAGGTAGGGATTCAGACATGCTTGGACATGTTCTGATGAACTGCTGAGACAGGCTGTACTGAAGTCTATTTACTGAGGAGTCTTGTGATAAAATAACTCCAGATGTGTCCATTGATGAGGTTCAAATATATCTGGACATGTCAAGCAAATCTAAGGATCAACCAAACTAAAACCTATTTGGATCAAAGAATAAAGGGGTTTCACAAAATAATTTATCTTTAAAAAATAAATAGGAAGGCACGATGAGCATAACTCACTGACAGAAATAGTTTGCAAAGGGAAGTAGGGTTTTTGAATACAGCACAGCCCTTGTTATTCAAATCTACAGGGAGCTAGAGGACTAGCATCAGAAGGTAAAGGCAGCAAGCTAATACGATTCATGTACTAATATTATCTTGATTTAATTTGCTCCCACAGGATGGTATATCCTGGGGAACTTTATTTTTTTAATATTGGTAAAAGTTTATTATAGTTATCTATACCCATTGTCCCTGGTCCATAATGGTGTTCATATATGAAGATTTATTTTCTTCACATGGCTTCAGGGAGACCATGCTTTACTCTCTATCAACTTTTTTGGCTGTTTCTTCTTTTTTAAAATATATATTTTTTACATTCTAAATTAAATTTATTAGGGTGACATTGGATAATAAAATTATATAGGTTTTAAGTGTTATAAATCTATGATACATCATCTGTATATTGCATTGAATGCCCATCACCTAAAGTCAAATCATCTTTTTTGTCTCCTTTACTACATACACCTCTTTCAGCCCCTTCTCTCTGGTAACCACTATACTGTTGTCTGAGACTTCATGTTTTTCTACTTTGCTCATTTGTTGCTTTCATTTGTACATATAAGAGAAATCATATGGTTCTTGACTTTTTCTGTCTGACTTCACTTCAGCATGACATTCTCAAGATCCATCCACGTTGTTGTAAATGGAAGTATTTTTAAATATTTTTATTGATTTTTAGGGAGAGAAGAAAGGGGAGGGAAAGAGAGAAACATCGATGACAGAGAGAAACATTGATCACTGCCTCCTGTATATGCTTCCACTGGGCATCGGGCCCACAAACCAGGCCTGTGCCCTGACCGGGAATTGAACAGGCAACCTTTTGGTACATGGGGAAAAGCCCAACCCACTGAGCACACTGACCAGGGCTTGGTTGTTTCGTCTTAATCCCTTTTGTTTCATCTATTCCATCTTCTAGATTTTTTTAAACATTGTAGTTTCCCAAGTCTAAATCCTGAGACCATTCTATTCCATTCTATTCTGTTTATACTCATGTCTCAGGTGATCTTTCAGGCTCATTGCTTTAAAATACTATCTCTAGTCTTGGCCAGTGTGGCTCAGTTGGTTCAGCATAGTCCCATGCACTGAGAGGTCACTGGTTCGATTCCTGGTCAGGGCACATGCCTGTGTTGTGCACTCAATCCCCAGTTTGGGGGAATATATGGGAGGCAGTGATCCATGTTTCTCTCTGTCATCAGTGTTTCTCTCTCTCCCTTTCTCTGTCTCTAAAATCAATAAAAATATATTTAATAATAATAATAAAATAAAATACTACCTCCACATGGATATCTGTTAAAATTAAATCCCCAGCCTTGACCTCTTCCATGAATTCCAGATTCAATCTAATTTCTTGCTCAACATCTCCACTTTTATGAATAACAGACAAACAAACCATGTTCCAAACTAAACTTTTGATTCTTAACACCCCCTAACCAGCTTGGCCCACAGATTTTTCCATATCAGTCAATGGCAACTCAATCTTTTTTGTTGCTTGGAACAAGATCTTTGGTGTTGATCTGATTTTCTATTATAACCCGTATTATAGATATTAACAAACCCTATTGGCCTTATATTCAAAATACAGATTATCCAGAATCAAGTAACTTCTTGATTCAAGTAACCACCTCTACTCCTACCATCCTAGTCAAAAATCATTGTCAAGCAATAACTTTCTAATGATTCTCTAACCTTCTACCCCTACTTCATTGTCCCCTACTATCCATTTTCTATACAAAAGCCATAGTGAACCTTTTAAAAATGTAAATTGTATCATTTAACTCTTACTCCAACACTTCTGTGATTTTTTTATGTCAGAATAAAATCCAATTTCTTGGCTTAATATACAAGGCACACATACTCTGGTCCCTGGCTTCCATTCTGATCTCATCCTATATAATAAAGAGCTAATATGCTAATTAGACTGACAGCAGAACGACCTTCTGGAATGACCAGTGGGCGGGAAGGTGGGGGCAGGGCCACAGGGCCGTGAGGCAGCAGGGGCTGCAAAGGCCTACCCTTGCATGAATTTTGTGCATTGGGCCTCTAGTATTCAATAAATATTCTCCTTTACTCTTTCTCAGTGCTAGCCACACTGGCCTCCTTCTGTCACTTAAGTTAATCAAGTAGGTTTTAGCTTCAGGGGCTCTATATGGGTCTATGACCTGGGTTTCTCTTCCTCTTGACACTGCATATTTTACTCCCCTGTTTTATTTAAGTTTTGCTCAAATGTTACCACTTCAGAAATAATTTCCCTGACCACTCTTCTTAAATAAGCCACCTCTCCATTTCCTATTGAAGGAGAAAATAAGACATCTGGCGGGGGTGGGGGTGGGGGGGTGGGTGGGGGAAGAGTAGCTATCTGAATCTGTGCCACTAACCTGCATTCTGATGCACACTCTTGCTAGCCAATAATTAGCCCCATTCTTATCAGTGATGCCTGTCTTACCTTGCAGAACCTGTTTCCCGGAATACTCCCATTGTACAGAGGCCATAAACCATGAACCATATACAACCCCCAGAGGGGGTTGGCAGCGCTGGCACCAGACAGGCCTCTGGGTGTAATCTCGCTTCCCCCATCCAACTTGCAGGGGCTGCAAAGCCCTCGAAAAATCCAGAAGCCTGATCCATATTTGGGGGGCAAAGAAACTAAGGGTATACAGGGAAACTTTTGTCCATATTCATCACTCAGGATTTGGAGACTGACTCCCCTGAGTGCATCTGCCATGACTCATGGGAGTCAGTCTCCAAATCCTGAGTGATGAATATGGACAAAATAACTTTTCTAAATATTCTCTGAGTGCCTGGTTGATTAATTCTCCTCCCACACCACCTGGCAGTTTATCTGCAACACCATCACTATCTAGTCCCTTATCCTAATTTATTTTTCTTCATGTATTTCTTTAGATTTTAAATTTATTACTGTCTGTTTCTTCCAATATAAAGTAAGTTTCAGAGTAGCAGGAACTCTTTTTTCAATACTAATTCCCCAGAATGTAGAATAATGCTTGACACATAGTAAAGGCAAACAGAATGTCTGTTGAATGGATCAATTAATGAGAAATGTTAAACATTAATAACAGGACTAAAAATGTGCTATTACAGGTGAAAATCTTAAAGAAAGCTGGAAATGTTGCAGAATATTTTTGTAATCATTAAATAATTCAGGCATATGTTGCCTTTTCTGTTCTATAAGTCACAAATTAAAGAAATCATTTAATTATTCCCCATAAAATGGAGTTATTTAAGAACATCTGATGGCATATTGTATTAATACATATAACCAGTTGGTAGATATCTGATGAGCATGTTCATGAGACAGTCACTCAGTTCAAAAGACATTGTAGTGATTTTTGACCACTTTATCAATTTACATTGTTTATGTCCTAAGTTATGTACTGTTGGAGCCCAGGGAAAGCAGCCACAAAATATCCCACAATGGCATATTGATTATTTTGAATTAAAGTTACTTGAAAAGCAACCAGTGCAAGAAGGGCACGTTGACCCTCCTTTGTCTCCTTAAAAGCAGACAAAACATTCCCCCTGTGAAAGATGCCTTCCTTGCTTCAGTGTGTGTGTGTGTGTGTGTGTGTGTGTGTGTGTGTGTGTGTGTTTGAAGAAAAGAGCCATCCTTATCTTCAAGGTTTAGGAATTCAGAGCAAAGAAGCCTGTATAAACAAACTTGTTACTTTTTTCTGACTTAATACCCATGCCCGAATTTTGCTTAGATTCCTAACTAATGGGCACCCAAACCTAAGTTTATTTGTCATGTCAAATCCTTACAAACTTATTGTTTGTCTAAATAGTATAAAAAGCTTCCTGCTTCCATCATCTCTCTGAGCATCGTTTAAGATCTCCTTTGTGCATGTATTAAACTGTTTTTTCTCCTAGTAATCTGGTCTTGTCTCAATTTCATTATTTACCCAGTCGTAATAGCTCAAGAGGGGCAGGAGGAAACTTTCCCCTTCCCTGACAATATTATTTACCATAATTTACATCCATAATAAAGATTCCATGAGGCAGGGAGCTTATATCTACTTTGTCCCCACTAACTCAGAACATTTTTAATTGCATTTCAACTTATGTTTCTGTTAGCAGTGAAATGGCACCAGATTGTTACTGGCTATTGGACCTCGATTCAACAACCTTGGTACTTGAGTTCTAGCTAAGAAAGAATTCAGAGCCAAAACTCAAATACAAACAAAAGTTTATTTAGAAAGTCACAGAGGTAGAAGTGAGCTGTGGAAGAAATGAGCCAGCTGGGATGTGTAGGCTCAGGAAACAAGTTACAGAGACAAAGAAAGGGGCCCTTGGAACTTAGGAGAAGGAAAGCAAGGACATATGCACTTAGGGTAAGGAGAGGCAGAAAGGCTCCCATATACTTCAGAGAGAGAGAGAGTGCTAGGGAAGGAAGGGGGTGGGAAAGGCACAGGTATGCTCAAGAGAGAGCCACACACTTGGTCCTCCCTCCTAAGGGCTTTTAAGGGCAGGGATTTTAGGGGAGGTCCCTGGAAAGGATCTCAATGGAATATTCACCAGCTTTCCAAAGGTGTCTTTTCAGAGTGGTGGTTCATTAGTCATAGCAGCTGGTCCTGATGTCAGTCGGGGCATCCCTTACCAGGCCTTGCTGCTTGTTGGGGTCTGGAGCTGAAAAGCCACTGAGGCCTAGATGTTATTTCTAGTTTGAGCAAAACTCTGTCTCCATGATGTGGGCAAAAAGGGGCCACATGCTAACCCGATGAGCTCAGACAAGGCCTGTGTGGCAGCCTCAGAGACCTAAAGTAACTATAAAGGATGTTCTGACATTAAAACTTTTAAAAATAAAAAGCAGTTTATGGTGGGTAGTCATGTCCTAGGTTATCTTCCCTGACAAAAGTCAATCTTCACTTTAACCGAGCTTGTCTATTTGCATCTACAATAACGTATGTTGGAATGTCAGTAATTTTTTCCCTTTTTTTGGACCCCCTCAAAGCACAGGCACCCCTCGGCAGAGACCACAAATCCCCTCATTGTTATTGAGTTCATTGTTGACTAATAACTATCCTGCACCCACCTAAGTAAAAGAAGCATGTGTCTATCATTTCACTTTTTATCCAATCCCAGATGTTTCCCCACTTTGCTTTCTCCCACCTCCCTAATCTATCACTGTGGATTTCATGTAACCCACTTCCATCTCCTCTTTTGATTGTAATGTATGAAACAAGATGCTAAACTATTCTCTGAAGCATTGTCTCGATCCCTTGAGATTCTGCTTCCCAGGAATTGTCCACAGTTTGGCTAAAAAAAAACCTCACAAAAATTCTTCACAAGTTTGAATATTTCTTATGCTAACAATGGTCAATGGCCCTGAGGCTTTGTTCCTGGGATTATTTGATGGAGATCAGAGCCACATTGTCTTAAGGGCTTAATCCTTAAGAGAGCAGTTATGCAAATGAAACAGGGATTTTTAGGGATGAAAAAGAAAGGTTTAGGAAATTTTAGAAATTTTAGAAATTAAGGGGACCATGGAAGAAGCACAGGGCTGCAGAGCAGCAGAAGGTATATTTCCATAGAATAGGGGAGCTGAAAAGCTGCAACAGGTACATTTCCATAGAATGAAGGAGCTGGGAACAGCAGAAGGTCTATATTTACAAAATAAAAGGAAGGGAGCCCTTCATTCAGAAGGAGAAGAAGAAAGCCCAAAGGGAAGAGGAAAACAATAAGGAAGGGGGTGAGGGGGAGAGAACCTCACATGTCCCATGTAAGGTTGGACCTTTGAGCTCAGGAGTTACAATAGTAACCAGAATAAGGGAATAGTGACCAATCAGAGGGGATATCAAGGCACAAAGATCTGCAGCCTTTATAAGCCATAGGGGAAAGGAACTCAGTGGGACCCTTTCCCCTCCCCACGTGGGAATCTGTACTTGTTCTTCAATAAATTTACACCTTTGCTATACCATCTTCGGTCCGTGGATTCATTCTTCAACTCCAATGGACAAAAAGCCCAGGAACCATTCTTTCCAGGGCAACACTGCATATTCCAGTCCAAGAATCCCGCTTCACGATGGCTTGTATGGGAGTCTTATGAAGCTATTTGGCTATTCTCTGCCCCCTCCCCCATTTCCTTCTCTAAGGGGGTCTATCACATGACTAGTGACATGCTAGGGGAGGAAAGGTCAGGGGAGGGTCAGATAGTTAGGGGGTCTAAACAACATGACCAGCAGTATGCTAGGGGAGGAAAGGTCATCTTGAGGGTGAGGTTCCATCAGACAATTGTCCATTGCTAGGCACCCAGAGTTTTCTGCCCTGGTGACCTTCCATACTTGGACCATCGTTCTTACTCTGCTCATACCTGTCTACCTACTATACTCCCTTCTTTCAACTGTTTATACCACAATGGATATAAATTATATCTACCACTGTATTAACCATCTAGTAGGTGCTTGTATTTATGCTTTTATTTGGTGAATAAAAGCATAAATATGATAATTCTATGTATTTGCCTCAATCTGATCTCAACTTAATAGAGAAGTTGTCAAAGTTTATGTACTGTAGAGACAACAGGCATATATATCAGTGGTTATTTGAGTCTATGGATGGAAGTGGGGAGTGACTACAAATAGACATGAGAAAAATTTGAGGGATGATGAAACTCTTCTAAAACTGGATTGGGGGGAATGTTGCACAATTTTATACTGTTGGGGTCTAGCCCCAGCAGGTCCAGGGATTCCCAAAGGTGTGGACGGAGTCGGCAAAGAAGGAATGACATGGAGACAGTGTTCAGTTGATCAGCAGCCTAGCCAGGTTCTCTAGCCAGGTTCTAGCCAGGATCTCCATCCAGATTCTGTGTTTTATTGTCTTGTTACATCTGTATTTGTACCAGTTGATTTTAATCCTATCAATTTCTATTCCAAAGGTTAGGGCGTTTCTTATCTCCATTCCGGGGAGTAAAGATTATGTAGCTTAACCGTGATTGTTCGTAAAGTGATTAACTACCCACCTGGCACATAGTTAAGGGGTTTTATTCCCTCCCTAACTTCAGGGAAATATCCCTACCTGGGAAACAACCTTTCTCAGAGAGGTGACCTTGGTTAAAACACATAGCACCAAGAAGGGGAGCAAACATATTAAGAACAGTATGCCATATGTGCCAGGTCCCTTGAAACATATGCTGTGCAGATGTTTCTTCCTTGCAGTGACTGTGTCAAGCAGCAAGGATGGACCGGCTTCCGGCATTATACATTTACTAAAAATTATTGACTTGAGCATTTACAATGGGTGTATTTTATGGCATACAAATTATACCTCAATAAAACTGTTCTTTAAAGTGTATGTAGAAGCTCAGCATATTGCAAGTACTTTAAAGATCAATGCATAAAAAATTAGTAACAAAGATATCCACTTTCCTTTAATATTTACTTGCAACAAATTTTACAGAGAATAACAATTCATCTTTTTCAAAATAGTGCTAACAAATGAAAATCTTTGAATACAATCATGATGAGTGAAAGGAAGCAGAATATGCTACACCACAGTATGCCTCTTTGGCATATTGATTATTTGGGGCTGATAATTTTTGAGAGGCTGCAGGCACAGAAGTATTTTTGCAAACAGAATAGAAGCTGCCCTACTGTGAGGGAAGTTTACATTTATAAGGGAAATCTCCATTTATAAGGGTGTCTTTCACTTTGTATCAGGAATAAGGGGATGATTAATCTCTAGAACAGTGGTTCTCAACCCTCCTAATGCCATGACCCTTTAATACAGTTCCTCATGTTGTGGTGACCCCCAACCATAAAATTATTTTCATTGCTACTTCATAACTTAATTTTGCTACTGTTATGAATCGTAATGTAAATATCCGATATGCAGGATGTATTTTCATTGTTACAAATTGAACATAATTAAAGCATAGTGATTAACACAAAAACAATATATAATTATATATGTGTTTTCTGATGGTCTTAGGCAACCCCTGTGAAAGGGTCGTTTGACCCCCAAAGGGGTCGCGACCCACAGGTTGAGAAACACTGCTCTAGAAACTCTATCAATGGAGAAGGTTAAGACAAATCTGCATAACAACAATACCCTGGCTTACAGTGTTTTTCCTGTAACCTCCATAAATGGTCGCCCCTGCCCCCAACTTTTATCTTAACTTAAAGATGATATTTAAGCTTGAGCCTTTGGTGAGCTTTTCCTGGTATCTCCCATGTATACAAGAGATATACATTTTATTACACTTCTTTTACTCCTATTATTCTATATTTTATTATAGGATGGGGATCTCAACCAAGAACCTAGAAGGGTAGAGGAAAAATTATTTTCCTCCTTTAGAGTGGGAAGTAATTACAAAAAATATAATTTTTATAAACAAAACATGTAAGAATTATGATTTTATAAAAAGATTTTTGTCTATTTTGATTCTATCCTATATAATAAAGAGGTAATATGCAAATTACCCCTCACATCCTCACAGGATGGCTGCCTATGAGCAGGCCGGCAGGGGGGTTAGAGAGGGACAACCAAACGACAACACCAGGCTGCATGGGGCAACCAGGCCGGCTGGGGAGGCATTTGGGGGCAATTAGGCTGGCGGGAGGGTGCAGTTAGGGGTGACCAGGCTGGCATGGGGGGCAGTTGGAGGCAATTAGGCTGGCAGGAGGGGGCAGTTAGGGGTGACCAGGCTGGCATGGGGGGCAGTTAGGGGCGACCAGGCAGGCGAGAGGGTGCAGGCTGGGCTGATGGGACCCTCCACCCCCTGTGCACGAATTTCATGCACCAGGCCTCTAATAATACATAATTGTATTTCAATTTACACTTTAATGTACATTTGTTCCTCAAACAGAAATCTATTATATGCCATTTATATATTAGCACATCATACTTTTTTTTACATGTAATAATTGAAACTGAATAGCATTTCAAATGGGAAAAATAAAGGCCTATATTTTATCAATATCTAAGATGTTGCAATAAAATTTGCTTAAAATAAAATTTATAATACAATATTTACTAATACAATGATCTAAAATAATGTTTACTTTAAATTATTTCTACATTACATAACTATCAGTCAGGGTTCTCCAGAGAACTGAACTAGTGAAAGATATGGAGAGAGCGAGAGAGATGGAGATTTTAAGGAATTGGCTCATATCCTGTGGGCCTGGAAACACTTAAAATTATGACAGACTGATAGACTGCAGACTCAGGCAGGAGTTAATGCTGCAATCTTGAGGCAGAATTTCTTCTTCTACAGGAATTTTCAGTTTTTGTTCCTAATGCCTTCAATGGATTGGATGAGGTCTACCCACATTTACTGAGGTCATCTCTTTTGCTTAAAGTCAACTAATTGTAGAGGTTAACCACATCTACAAAATACTGATACGGAAAAATTGGACTGGAAGGCGTGGTGTTCCCCTGGGCAGGATGGTTCCTGGGCTCTTGTCCAGGTGGAATCGAAGAATGAAACCACAGACAAAAGGTGATATAGTGAAAGGTGGAAATTTATTGAGAAACAAGCACCGACTCCCACGTGGGGAGGGGAGAGAGTCCCACTGAGTCTCTTTTCCTATGGTTGATAAAGGCTGCAGATCTTTGTGCCTTGATATCTGTGTAGTGTTTCCCCCGCATCCCACGTGGTTCAGGGTTCAGGATCTGGAAGAGGGGCCACACACAAATGAAAGAGACTAGACAAGAGATAATAATTTGGAAATTGGGGGGCCAGGCGAGAGCCCATCCTAAGAGGATGGACTTCGCTTGTGCTCAGGCCTCACCATCTTTTTATTGAGTTTGGGATACACCCATAGCCCTTAGGCAGGCAAGTTCCACAGTAACAAGCAGACTATCTTATCAGTAAGGATTTACATGACTTTGATGGGGAAGTTGCTTCAGCTACCATTGTCTGGACTAAACAGTGGGTGCATAGCTCTGACCTTTGCCAGGGCTTCAAGGGTCACCAGCCTTCCCGGTTCCTTATCCACACCACTCTGCTAGTAAAGACAATAGGTGGCTTCCCACAGTATGCACTCTGATTGGTCACTATCCCCTTAGGTTGGTTACTATAGCAACTCCAGAGCTTGAACCTTAGGTGAGGTACTGGAGGCTCTCTTCTTCTCCCTTATTGCTTTCCCATTCCCTTAGGGCTTTCTTCTTCCCTCTCTGAATGAGGGCCTCCTTCCCTTTATTTTGTAAATGCATACCTTCTGCTGTTTCCAGTTCCCTTATTCTATGGAAATGTACCTTCTGCTGCTCTGTAGCCCTGTGCTTTTTCCATGGACCCCTTAATTTCTACCAGTGTTGCTCAGTGGTAGAGCATTCACCCATTAACCAGGAGGTCATGGTTCTATTCCTGGTCAGGGCACATGCCAGGGTTTTGGGCTCAATCCCAATTAGGGGTACCCAGGAGGCAATCCATCAATGATGTTTTTCTCTCATGGATGTTTCTATCTCTCTGTTCCTCTCTTTTCCTCTCTCCCAAATCAATAAAAATATTTTAAAAAAGATGAACAGAAACTGTAATATCTAAAAGAAGTAAAAGCAAAGATTTTTATGGCGAAGATATGGAGACTCCCAGAGTCCACCTATTCAGCTTCCTGTCAATCATGACAGCAAGCACTGCCAAGAAACCTAGTAGTTTATCTTAGTACACTTTTGTAAGCTGTTGATATGCCAAATCATAAACTCAAATGGCTCCAGGAAAAAAAGGCAAGTAACAGGAATGTGTGAACAGTACTAAAAAGGCAACTATCAGGATCTGGCACTTGACTACATTGTCATGGGGACAATGGGGAGCAGTGGGGACTGTGGTATGCTGGAACAAACAGATCCTGTCTGAAACACAGCTGCTCCTCAGTTCTTGCTAATTGCTACCCTAAAGGAATGCAAGCCCCATGTTGGCAGATCTCCTAACTTTTCAATTGCTGAAAATCAAGAATTTTTTATGTCAGATTTTTTGATTTTGACATTTGTTTTTATGTAAGGTCTTTTACTTTCAAACTTTGTAATCAATTTTAACAGGTGTAACACTAGAGAACAAACAAATCATACTGCAGGCCATATTTATCTGTTTTCAGTGTCTGGCTTTTAGCACCAATCCCAAATCATTTTTAGATCAGTCAAATATCAATAACACTTTTGTTTCTAATATTTTCCATTGCCAATTTATCCTTAAAATACAATTTTTTAAAAAAATTATAAAACAAAGGTCTACACTAAATGCTCTATTACTGGTTATATATTTGCATTTGGTGGTTGAAAATATTTTCCTATATAAAAAGCTACTATCGCCCCAGCTGGTTTGGCTCAGTAGAAAGAGCATCTGCCTGTGGAGTGAAGGGTCTCGGGTTTGATTCCAGTCAAGGGCACATGCCTGGGTTGTGGGATGGACTGCAGTAGGGGCATGCAGGAGGCAGCCCATCAGTGATTCTCTCTCATCATTGATGTTTCTATCTCTCTCTCCCTCTCCTTTCCTCTCTAAAATTTATAAAAATATATATTTTTAAAAAAGCTACTATCTATCTTACCAAATTAAATTTTATCATGAGTTTTTCCTATTACCAAAAAATAAAATAAAATTGCTTAAATGGTTAGGAGAAAAAAAAAGTCCAATATTTCACAGTTCTTGGATTAGCAATTGGATTTAAAATTTTTAAATTTATAGATAATTAAATCCTGTATACTATTTATTTTTTTGTTCATCCTCATTTGAGGATATTTTTTTTTTCATTGAGTTTTTGAGAGAGTGGAAGGGTGAGAGGAATGGTGAGAGAGAGAGGGAGAGAGGGAAAGAGAGAAATATCAATGTATGCGAGACACATGACTGGGCAGGGTCGGGAATCGAACCCATGACCCTTCAGTGTGTGGGCAGACACTCTAACCACTGTGCAATACTGGCCAAGGCAAAATATAATATTTAGAAATGAATTAGTGGCTAATATTCCCCTCAGTTCCCCTACACACATGTGCATATACACACACATGCATACACACACACACACTATTGCAGTTGTACTTTATTAAGTAATATTAGTTTTTACTATTTTTTTTTTATCTTCCCTTTCAGGAATATGCACTTTCCTATCCAACTGGGGAATAAAATTGTACTTTGGTAATTTATAGAGAACACAAAAAACTTGTTTACTTATAAGAAAGATAGAAAAAATTGTTGAACATTTATAGAGAAAAGATTGTTCACACTTCAACAGTTGTTTTTATCCTAGTGAGGTAGTTGCTGTTAGTTTCCTTTCTTTATTCTAACAAGGCATATTCAATTTTCTCTTCCACTCAAAAGAAAATACACAGCATTGTGATTACTTGAAACATAATAGAGTAATTAGATAGAAAAGGTGCACAGGATTTTATAGAGTTCTCGCATGGTCATGCAAACGTGTTCAAGGTTGCTTTGCATTGGCCAAATTCCAACCACTGCAGCAGCATCTGTTACTAACCAGGTTTATCTATCTTCTGAATTCAAATTGTATAACAGAGCACAATTATGTAGAACTTTTGGAAAATATTTTCTATTTTTCTACTGGGCAGGGAACAGTACCAAATATGTCAAAATAACAGTTTTGGAAAGAAAGATATAATTTGAAACAGAATGAAAAGCTTTGATCTATACTCTTTGCATTTTTGTATTAACTTAAAAGCTTGAACATGATGAAATTTTGCGCAATTCTCAGCATGTCATAGCCAGTATAGCATGTTTGCAATGTGATCTTTGTTTCAGCTTGGCCACCCACAGAAATAGACATGAGTAAACGATGTCTTTATACAGACACCTCCAGACAAAGGCTTTTGCAAACAAATCCATGCAAGGGTTTGTATTCCAAAGGTTTTGCCTTGCTTTGCATTTGTGTTGGGTGGTAACATAATACAGTAAAGTACAAAGGTCTTGTCAGAGGCCTGAAGGAATTGATAAAATTGGTTTTCTCAGACATAATGTCTATAGTCCTTTATTCCCCAAACAAAAACATAACTAACTACATTTTTTTAAAGAAAACAATACTTGTGAGTTGCAATTGTGATGACAGTCTTCAAAATCTGATGATTAGCCAGTAACTTAGATTGTTCACCCCCATTTACAACTTGATATTTCATTTCATCAATATTCTTAGAAGGACAGTTAGCAAACCTCAGAAAATGCAGCTTACATCTTTGCAATAATGGGAAAAGAAAATAGTATACATATTTGGACTGTTATTTTTAGACTTAATTGTGTTATCTTTGCTAAAGTAATGGCATGTTCCCAGGTCCTAGCACGTACTCAATTTTATGGGACCCATTCCCAAACGTATTATTACCAAGACAAAATGTGAATTTGTCAGAATGACTTATGGTTGTTGATGGACTACAGCAAGAAACTTCCATGACCAGAGCCAATCTTAACCCAAATACATAATTAAAGTTTTGCATGAAATTCAGTTGCATAAATCAACTCTTTGGTTTAATGCCCTGTGATCATACAAACCCACAAGGATGCTTTTAAAAGTATAGATTTCCAGGCCTTACCTTGAAATTACTGAATCAGAATCTCTAAGAGAGGGGTCTGAATTTTTAAATTTTTAAATGGGATATTTGGGAAACACTTTTAACATAGATGAGATCATGTCAAAAAAAAAAAAAAAAGACTGCATGATAAGTGGAAGTGGGATGGGGATACATTTTTTTTTTTTGTCTCAACCAGGAAATTGAAATTTTAATAGAGAAAGGGGACACTGTGAAAAATTATGCAGAACAATAGGCATAAATGTGATAATTTTGGGCAAAGTAATATCATGTGTCAATCTAATATTACTTCACACTTGAATATAACTTTTTTAAAAAATAAACTTTATTTTTTAGATCAGTTTTAGATTCACAGCAAAACTGAGCAGAAGGTACAGAGAGTTTCCATACGCCCCCTGTCCCCATACACACAACCTCCTCCACTAACAGCATGTGGTACATTTGTTACAATTGATGAACCTACATAGACACATCATTATCACTCACAGCCCATAGTTTGCAGTAAGGTTCACTCTTGATGTACAGTCTATATACAAATGTATAATGACATGTATCTACCACTATAGTATTATACAGAATAGTTTTCTAGTCCTGAACATTCTCTGTGCTCTGCCTGTTCATGCCTCCCTCCTCTCTAAGCCCAGACAACCACTGAATTTTTTTACTATCTCCTTAGTTTTGTCTTTGTCAGAATGTCAACAGTTGGAATCATACAGTAGGTAGCCTTTTCAGAGAAAGACTGGCTTCTTTCACTCAGTATGCATTTAAATTCCCTCTATGTCTTTTCATGGCTTCTTAGCATATTTTTTTTTTAGCTCTGATATTTTGATGTCTAAATGTACTACAGTTTTGTTTTTTACCTATTCACCTAATAAAGGGCATATTAGTTGTTTCCAAGTTTTGGTTTTGGCAATAATGAATAAAACTGCTATAAACAACTGCATGCAGGTTTTGGAGTATACATAAGTTTTCAGTTCATTTGGATAAATACCAAGAAGTGTGATTGGTAAGAATATATATATATATATATATATATATATATATATATATATATATATTATCTTCTAAAGTGGCAGCATTATTTTGCATCCCCACTAACAATGAATGAAAGTTCCTACTGCTCCACATTCTCATCAGCATTTGGTATTGTCAATGCTTTGGATTTTGGCCATTCTAACAGATAGTGGTATCTCATTGTTGTCTTAATTTGCCATTCTGTGCTATCTGTATATCTTTTTGGTGACATGTCTGTTCAGCCCTTTTGCCCATTTTTAAAATTGGGTTGTTCATTCTCCTATTGTTGAGTTTTACAAATCATCCTTCAAATTTTAGATACAAGTCTTTTACAGATGTGTATCTTCTGCAAATATTTTCTCCCAGTCTGTGGCTTGTCTTATCATTCTCTTGACATTATTTTTTATAGATTAGAATATTTTAATATTAATGAAGTCCAGCTTATCTATTTTTTAATGGGTCACACCACAGATATTATATCCAAAAAGTCAATGCTATACCCAAAGTCATCTAAGTTTTCTCCTACATTATTTTTTAGGAATTTCATAATTTTGCTTTTTAACATTTACATTGATGCTGCATCTTGAATTGATTTTTGTGAAGGGTGCATGGTCTGTGTCCAGATTCATTTTTTTCATGTGAATGACCAGTTTTTTCAGCACCATTTATTGCAAAGATTTTTTGTTTCATTGCATTGTCTTTGCTCCTTTGTCAGAGATCAGTTGATTGTATTTTGTGTGGGTTTATTTCTGGACTCTATTCCATTCCACTGATCTATTTATATATCCTTTCACTAATATCCCACCGTCTTGAAGATTATAGTGTTGTAGTCAGACTTGAGCTTGGGTAGTGTCAGTCCTCCCAACTTTTTCTTCTTCAATATTGAGTTGACTATTCTGGGTCTTTTGCTTCTCCATATAGCTTTGTAATTAATTTGTAATAACATGTTGGGAATTTGATTGGGGTTGCACTGAATCTGAATCAAGTTGGAAAGGACTGACATCTTTATAAAATTGAGTCTACCTATTCATGAACATGGATTATGTCTCCATGTCTTTATCTTTTTTTATGTCTTTTATTAGCATTTGTGGTTTTTCTCATGTAAATCTTCTACATATTTTATTAGATTTATACCTAAGTATTTCATTTTTTTGGTTTGTTAAATGGTAATGTCTTTTTAATTTCAAATTCCACTTGCTCATCTGGTATACAGGAAAACTATTGACTTTTTCTCCAGTATTTTTTGTTGTTGATTCTTTCAGATTTTCAACTACAAGAGACTGTCATCTGTGAATACAGTTTTATTTCTTCCTTCCTAATCTGTATACATTTTGATTTTATTTTCTTGTCTTATTACATTAACTAGGACTTCCAATATGATGTTGACAAAGGGTGGTAAAAGGGAACATCCTTGCCTTGTTCTTGATCTTAGTAAGAAAGTTTCAAGTTCTTCACCATCATGTGTGCTGATACCAGATTTTAGAGATGTCTTTTATTAAATTGAGGAAGTTGCTCTCTATTCCTAGTTTACTGAGAGTTTTTATTATAAATGAGTGTTGAATTTTATCAAATGCTTTTCTTATATCTACTGATATGATCATGTAATGCTTCTTCTTTAACCTGTTAATATGTTGAATTATATTAATTGACTTTTGAATTTTGAATTGGATTTGTAAACCTCAGATTAACCCACTTGGTCATGATAAATAATTATTTTTATACATTGTTATATTTCATTTACTAATATTTTGATGAGGATTTTTACATCTATGTTCATGAAAGATATTGGCCTGTATTTCTTATAATGTATTTGGTTCTGGCATTAGGATGATTCTGGCCTCATGGAATGACTTCAGCAGTATTCCTTCTGTTTTTATCATCTGGAAGACATTGTAGAAAATTGTTATAATTTATTTCGTAAATGTTTGGTAGAATTCTCTAGTAAACCTATCCAGGCCTGGTACTTCCTGTTTTGAAAGTTTATTAATTATTGATTCCATATATTTAATAAGTTAAAGGCTGATTCAGATTGCCTATTACTTATGAGTTTTGGCAGACTGTATCTTTCAAAGAATTGGTCCATTTCATCTAGGTTATCAAATTTGTGGGCATAAAGGTTGTTTATAATATTCTTTTACTAGAGGCCCAGTGCATGGATTCTTGCATGCACTGGTGGGGTCTCTCAGTGTGGCCTTCAGGGATCAGGCCAAAACTGGCAGTCCAATGCTGCCTACCACTCCTGCCTGCCGTTCCTGTTCATCCAGGCCCCACTGGGCCTACCGTGGGCTCGTGCCTAATCAGTCCTGAGTGGGAGCGGCTCATGCCGCACGGGGGCTCGCCAGCCGTGAGCCCTGCGTCTGGCGCCCATCCGTCAGCTGAGCAGCACTCCCATTGTGGAAGCACACTGACCACCAGGAGGCAGCTCCTGTGTTGAGCATCTGCCCCCTGGTGGTCAGTGTGCATGACAGTGACCAGTCAACTGGTCATTGGGTCGCCTAGCCTTTTATATATATAGATTATTCTTTCAACATCTGTGGGATCTGTAGTGATGTCATTTCTAATATTAGTAATTTGCATCTTTTCTAATTTTCTCTTGGTTAGCCTGGATAGAAGCTTATTGATTTTATTGAGTTTTTCCAAAGAATTATCAGCTTTTGGTTTTCTTGATATTCTCTGTTAACTTTCTGTTCTCACTTTTATTGATTTCTGCTCTTGTTCTTATTTTTTTATTTTTTGTACTTTGGGTTTAATTTGCTCCTCTTTTTCTAGTTTTCTAAAGGATGTTCTAGTTTTTTTCAGTTACATTAGGCTCTATTAAAACCCCAGCAGATTATTCTCTGCTGAGATAGTTTTTTCTGAGCATAAGCCTTAAAGAACAGAACGCTCTGGTGTATTTCAAAATAGTTTTCCCTTCCCCTGCAGAAAGCCTGAGATTTTTCTCCATTATTCACTGTGAGAACCTGGTATAGGTCCTGGAGGTAAAACTCACAAAACATGGGTGCCCCTCTGACTGGGTCCCTTTGGAGACTTTAACTTTCAGAGTTGTCCTCACTGAGCCTATAGTAATGCATTGATTGCAGCTCAGGATTTTCTACCCAAGTACCTGTTGCTGTGGAGGTTTCTGCTGGTGGTTTCTGTCCTGGTAAGTTGTGATTCTCTGTATCTGCCTCTCCAATTTGGGGAGCAGTGGTTTGCATTTTGACCTCACTTTCTTTACTGATTGCAGAAGAATGAATTAAAAAAATAGTTTATTGATTTTTAGAGAGAAGAAGGGAGAGAAACATTCATGGGAGAGTGCAACACTGATTGGCTGTCTCCTCCATCTCCCCCACCGGGGATCTAGCTTGCCACCTCAGCATGTGCCCTGACTGGGAATTAAACTTTTGACCTTTTGGTGCATGGGACAATGCTCATCCAACTGAGCCACAATGGCCAGGGCAAGAGTCAATTTTTCATTTTATTTACCTTATCACGTGTTACTAAGATGGACTGGTAATTTTTAAGCTCCTTATCTGCTGGACTGGAAACTGGAAGTCTAGGCATTACTTTTGTTTTTATTTTTAAAGCACTCTCAAGCGGAATCTTTGGTTGGTTCCAATTGCGTTGTGCTATGGATTAAGCTAAATATTGTAACCAGCACTTATAACCTGAGAAAAGATAATTCACTAGAGGCATAGATTCTCTACTTAAACAGTGAAAGTTAGCTCATGAAACTGTGGAATAGGGTGCTTTTAGCACCAAGCATCATAGCTTTTATGGAGAAACCTCTTGCAGTCTCCAGAGGTTTTGCAAATGATTCACAGGTGTAGCTGGTTTGAGGAAACAGATGTGTTCTTGAAGAGTTGTGTGCAAATTGAATTTTTGTTAATTGAATCTTATTTAGAATTCATTTTAGGAGAGCTAGCTATTTAAAGTAGCCCTTTGGTGAATTCTTTTGTGAAATGAATAATCACTCCCTAGTTTATCTTTTTTTAAATGCAAATTTTTATATGTGACACTTTCTTAAAGCTATGTACCAGTTCTAGCCGTATGTAGGAAGTGTACTTCTAGCTCTTGGTAAGAATACCACTCATTTTCCTATAATTAAAGAGAATGCTGTGTACAAAAAAATATAATCTATGTGTAGTGTTATGCTTAGAAATAGAAGTAGATTAGAGTTATGGTCTTGAAGTATGGCAGCAATTTGAAATACACTAAACTGGGCGTTCAGTTAGCATTGACTAATATGTTAATAATACAGGTACAAATGACACTGCACTGGTGATCCTGATTCTGTCGGCCTAGTACAGGGCCCAGGGAAGTGTATTTTTTTAAGAATATATTTTATTGATTTTTTTACAGAGAGGAAGGGAGAGGGATAGAGAGTTAGAAACATCCATGAGAGAGAAACATCGATCAGCTGCCTCCTGCACATCCCCCACTGGGGATGTGCCCACAACAGAGGCACATGCCCTTGACCGGAATTGAACCTGGGACCCTTGAGTCCACAGGCTGACAGTCTATTCACTGAGCCAAACCGGTCAGGGCAGGGATGTGTATTTTTAACAAACATTCTGCACGGCCTGATACAGTAGTCACTAGCCACTTTGGGGTATTTAAATTAATTTAAATTAAATCAGTTGCGCTGTGGCACTGGTCACGTTTCAAATGCTTAATAACCACATGTGGCTAGTGGCTACCATATTGTATAGCACAGATTATAAAACACTTCCATTACCTTGGTATGCTCTTTTCAACAGCACTGCAGTGATTCTAATCACAAGCAATGCTGGGAAACATTGGTTTAATTACTAGAAGCCTGTCCTTAGAGCCAGAACCCTAAGGTTTTAGGCTCTAACAGAGAAGCACCTTCCTGTAACATTCGTTTACTTGTTGTTATAGGTACTATCGGGAGCCATTCTGCTGAAAATTCAAAAGGTCTTGTCTCCTTCTCTATGCTAACCTTTATCATATGGATACTAATTTCATGCTTCTGCCTTATAGGTATGACTATGAAATGAAAAGCGGGGTTTTCATTGTCCACAAATGAAAATCAGCCTCATCTCTTTAGAGGCACGCCTCAAAGACTACATGACCAGCCATGCAATTTCTGAAGAGTGTGCAAATAGAACAGATAAATTCCAAGTCAAGTAATAAATTTTGGCTGGTGATCTTTTCGTAGGGTGAGCTTAATAGGAGACAGAAAATGTATTATTGGAATCATATGTTATATTAAAAGGTACAGAACCTCAGAGAGTACCCAGTGTTCATAGCTCAGAAGAACTTCAGTTCATAGACAGAACGGGTACCCCTTCTTTCCTCCTACTATAGATCAGTAAGCTGAAACATAGAAGGGTATGCTCTGTTCTGTGCCTGTTTCTCTCTCTATAAAAAAGGGATAGTAACAATTTCCATTTCATTTGTGTGTTTTGAGGATTAAATAATACATGAGAAGCATTTCGCCCAGTATTATCCACACATAGCAAAGGCTTACTCCATTTTAGTCATTACTGTTGTTAACAGTTTCATCAACTGCATCACAGAGTTATTCACATACCTGGGAATAGAACTGGCCTTGTTAACATTTAGGTCACTCTCTCTGTATCATGTAGTTTTAAAATACAATTGAACATGCACAGCTATGTTAGTAGACTCAGAGTGCCTGATATATCTGGCAAAAGAGAAGCTGCTTGGAAAATTTGGTTTTTTTTGCTACTGCTGACTCTTTTTCTTCAGATAAATCAACCTAAATCTTAAGAAAACCTGAGAACCTTGGAGATTTAGGAATGCGCCAGGCCTTGGGGCTCTGGAAGAATTTGTAGGCATTAAAAAGAAGTCAAAATATTCTATTTCTATTTATCAATCTGTGATAGATATTGATATATATATATATTTAAAGGACTGTTCTATTTGTAGTAAACACCTAGATATGAAATGACAAAGCTCATATCATTTTTCTTCTTTTAATGCAATGCACTGATGACCTCTGACGGGTAGGACTACAGACAAAATGTCACTTTCCTGGTTCAAGTGTTTACCAGACATTTCAGTGTTTCTGACAACGATTACATTTTCAGTATGGTTATTCTTTTTCTTGTTTTCCAAGCTTCCAGCTAGTAGTTGGTCTTGCACTTGCATGCTATGGTCATCTTTCCTTGGCGAGGTCAGTGATTCTGACAAGGTGTGAATTTTTCACTCTATAGTTTATAAATCGACACGGCACCACATCTGAATGGAAAGAAGTAGCATGTGTTGTTATGACTTTGACAGGTAAACTTTTGTGAAGAATCAAGCTCTTCACATCCAGACTGGCATGTAGTCCACCCCAAGACTTCCAGTAAGACAGATCAGAAATGAAAAGAAAATAACCACACTATGGAGTAGATTATAATTTAGTTCTTTTTAGAAAATCAAACTCCCACCGTCAAAATACATTTAAAGATTAGGTAACTCAAAACAGTATGTTCTGAATAACCTCCCAAGAATGCATTTTGTGAGATTATAAAAGACCGCTTTGTTTCAAACCTGTCTTAAACATTTCTCATCTCCTATGGAGTCAGAAGTAAAGACCTTGATTTTTCATGTTCCCTGGGAGTTGCCTCCCACTCATCACTTAGCTGATCTTCCGGTCCCCTTTCCCACCCACCTCACTCGCAGCACGGGCCTTCCCTGCTGCTTTTCATGCCTCTCTTCTTTTCCTTCACAAAGTTCACATTCCGTTGCTTGTTCTGCTAAAGGCTTAAAGCCTCCTTTGTCCCAGCCAATTACTGAGGAAGCAAATCAACTGGGGATGTGAAGAATAGGGGACAGATTTTTTCCTAAGCTTTCCTCTACCTTGCGGACTAGTAATAGGCTAGTTGGAAAACCTTGCTTTCTTTCCTTCTTTGTAAACAAGTTAGAATCACATGTGTTTTCCCTTCTAACATTATCTTGTCTCAGGCTGAAAAAAAAAAAATTAAGCATTTTTAAAGGGTCCAACCTTCCTAATGCCCCCGACCCTTTAATACAGTTCCTCATGTTGTGGTGACCCCAACCATAAAACTATTTTCGTTGCTACTTCATAACTGTAATTTTGCTACTGTTATGAATCGTAATGTAAATATCTGATATGCAGGATGTATTTTCAGGGGTCGCGACCCACAGGTTGAGAACCGCTGATTTAGAGGGTAGTGTTGAAATACATTTCTAGGCCCAAGATGGAGCATCCCTTGCCTGGGTTGCTACATCGGAAATGCAGCATATCTAGGAAACCGATCCCAAAACGCCAAATCAACTCCGGCTTTTCACCCCAAACAGGGGCGACTGTGTGGCCCCAGCCAATTAGATACTGTCTTGTCTTTTCCTTATTCTTTATGCTTTATCCTATAAAAGCTTCCTGCCTTCTGTCCCATTTTGCAGTTCTCCAAAAGGAGACTGTCCACTTCATAAAATCTTAATAACTTTTGTTTATCACCCAAATTGTCTTGTTTAATCATTTTTTAACAGTAGTCACAAAAGAAAGATCAATTTAAATGGACTAGATTGCCTGTAGTGTCCCCAACCTGGACTTGGGAGGAGAATAACTCAGAAGCTAGTTCATAGTACAGACTTTTGGGCCCCACTCCAAAATCAGAATGTGGAGAGTGGGACTCTGGAAACCTAACTTTCTTCACAGCATCGGAGGTAGACTTGAAAGTGATTGGACAGACATTTGAGGGCTCACTGGTGGCTACTTTCTACATCCCCTCTCCAGATTCTGTGGTAAAGGAGAGGAAGCCCTGGGCTGCTTATCAACATTCATATGTGCTGATACTGCTGGGTCAGCACAGATAATTGAGAGTTGATCTATTAACTTTTGGAAATTATCATGGAAAAACATAACAGGTCCCATGCAAGAAACGAAGATAGCATTCTTGTCTGGCAGGAGATTTATTTGTATCTTATGCAGGTTAGCAATGGAAATAAAGAAGAAGAAAAAACATTGTTTAGCGCAATAGCAGAAAGGTCACAACCAGACAGCTGATGAAACAAGTTGCTATTGTTCTCAGGCAATTTCAGTTTATTTTTACCCCATAACCACTTAGATTATTTTATCTTTCTTGCCTTCTCTTTTTTTTTTTAAATATGTTTTTATTGATTTGAGAGAGAGGGGAAGGAAGGTTGAGAGAGAGAGAGAGAGAGAGAGAGAGAGAGAGAGAGAGAGAAACATCGATGAGAGAGAAACATTGATCAGCTGCCTCCTGCACCACACTCCCTGGGGACTGAGCCCACAACCCAGGCCTGTGCCCTGACTGGGAATTGAACTGCCGACCTCTTGGTGCATAGGATGACACTCAACCAACTGAGACACACTGTCCAGGGCTGGCCTTTTCTTTAAGTACACAGTATGTCTTCCCTTCTCTTTAAATCATCAGGAAGGCACACATTGGGGATGTTTGTGTGCTACATCTGCATTAAAAACAATGCTCTCGTTATACACTTGTCTACTGTTAAAGGATAATTTTCATGAAAAAGATAAAATCTTAACTCTCACACCTTTAAAAAATGACCATGTGTTAATGATTTTATTTAAGTCATTATTAATGTGGGAACTTGGCAGCTTTTACAGCTGGTCCCAACAACAAAAATATTTATAGATCTGGAATATTGAAATAGACTTGCAAATGAAGGCAAACTGGATTTTTGTGTGTGTGCAGGTCCTTCCTCCTCATGATAGAAATCATTTGCATGTTCATAGACAAAAATAATTTTCATCAGTATCTTATAACTTATTAAAAAATATTTCAAAAGCAATGAAAGGCTAGAACCAGATAAACTGGAACGATGTGCCTAAACAATGCATAGTTTTCCATTGAAGCACAAATGTTTCCCTATACTACTGAAGAAAGCATAATAGCTCCCTATTGCTACTAAATCCTAACTTGTCTGCAAGACTTTCTAATCTCTCCTTAAACTTGTTTGCTTTATGCTACTCCCTTGACTTATATGTCCTCTTTTATGGCTTCCAATTTCTAAACAACTCTCATTTTGATGACTTTAATTAAATTATAAAATGGGTACATATTCATTTTGGAAATTTTGTAAAATAAAGAAAAAATGTAAATAACAGCATGAAAATCAGCAATAACCTTACCACATCTCGATGAGGAGATACCTTAGTACTATGAATAGTCAAGGGAATTTGAAGGCTTTTTCACCTGTTGTTCCATGGCTATCAACACCTCATTTGTTAATGATCCTGTGCACCTACCAGATGGAGACTTTTGCCTTTGCTATGACCTGGGTTTCTGAAAGTCAGAACCTGCCAATTTAGTGTGTTCTTTTTTTACTTCCATCAATATTTCTGCCATGCAGACTCATTCCCTATGCTCAGTCCTAACAAAGAAGAACATCCCTGTTCTAAAGCCACCAATCAGTGGCATTCCCATGTGGCTTTCCGTGAAACTGCAGCTGAGCTTCTACATAAGGCTATCAAAGGCATTTGGGAAATTCGGTATATCGAATGAGTGTTTCTCCAGTTGTTTTGGTTTGGAAAGAGTAGGTCAATACAGGGGTTTTACATCAAGCTGTTGCTGCTGCTCAGAGTCCTGCACTATGTCCAATATGTCTTCATTACCCTAAGGAGCCAGCTGCTAGTCAATGCCATGATCTTTTAAAAAATATGTATTTTTATTGATTTCAGAGAGGAAGGGTGAGGGAGAGAGAGACATCAATGATGAGAGAATCATTGATCAGCGGTCTCCTGCACAGCCCTCACTGGGGATCCAGCCTGTAACCCGTGCATGTGCCCTGACCAGGAATCGAATTGTGACCTCCTGTTTCATAGATTGACACTCAACCACTAAGCCACACCGACCGGGCAATGCCATGATCTCTCATCTTCAGATCCAGAACCTTAAAGATGCCATGGGCCAGTGGCCTTCCTAGATTCACTTCTTCAAGACTTTCTATGCACAGTCTAACAGCAACAAAGCTGGAGAGATGCCCCCCCTCGCCCCCCAATACAGGAGCCAATGGCACATTGATTGCCAACACATGGATACACATGAGACACATGATTAGCCCATGTTGATTGTCACATGCATGTGTTCACATTAAACATTTAACAACCAAGTCTCTCAAAACAGAAGCTTGATTTGCTGCATTTGGCAATTTCCATGGTGTGAATACTCCGACTGTGGCTGATTTTAAGCTGCTGCCACTGAATATGGATTTGGGAAGAGATCATGCTCCTGCCATCCTCACCCCCACAGAGAGGCCTGTGCACAGAGGACCCTAAGCTAGAGACAGCTTCAGAGGGAACCATATTAAGGGCAGCCGGCTGAGGATGATCTCATCAAAGGACTCACAAGCTTTGTTTTGTTAGCTGAGCATTAGTCAACACATTCCCTCTTCCTCCTTCTCCCCATAGAGCTGGGCTGAGATGATCTTGTGCAGGTATATGATGACTCAAGTGGCCGAGGGCCCATCTCCCTCCACACCACTCACCCAAAGCAACAGATCTCTGATGTATAGTAAACACGAGTTGAATAGGAAAACTCTGCTCCAAGGACACCACTGTGGTCTGGAGCCTCTGAAATAAAGAGATCTATTCCACTAGGCATAAAACACAGCACCGGGGTTTAGATTTTCTTTGTTGAGGGCCAGGTGGGCCTGCACCGTGCAGGCTCAGAGACATCTCAGAAAGCTGGGTATTTTTTTTTTTACAGCTTTATAAAGGTATACTTTGCAAAACATAAAATTCACTCATTTTCAATATATAATTCAATAGTTGTTGTTGTTTTTGTTTTATTATTTTTAAGAGTTGCACAAACTATCACCACAATTTAATTTTAGGACAATTTTATCACTGCAAATAGAAACCCCATACCCATACGCAGTCAATCCCATTCCCTCTACCCTCCCCTCTCATTTCTAAGCAACCATTTTCTGTCTCTATATATTAGCTTATTCTGAAAATTTGATATAAATGGAATCATACATATGTGGCCTCTTGCATCTGGCTTTTTTCACCTACCTTAATATTTTTCAGGCTCATCTATGTTGCAGCATGTATCATTACTTAATTACTTATTCTTTTGATTGCTGAATAATATCACAATTTCAATTTATTCAAATGCTGATGAACATTTGATTTTTTTCCCACTCTTTGGCTATAAGGAATAATGCCAGTATGAGCATTTGTGTACAAGTTTTTGTGTGGACTTATTTCTATTTATTTATTTATTTATTTATTTATTTATTTATTTATTGTATACCCTAAGGCACCTAAGAGTGAAATTATTAGATCTTAAGCTGCTTTTATATCTATCTGAGTTGAACCAAAATTACCAGTAAAATGATCTCAGAAAATGATATAAACATGAGATTGGTGATGTTGCCTCATCAATATCAGTTCCCAATCTCCTCTCCCTCCATCTGTATATATCCATCTACTGCCCGCTCCTCTCTCACTGTGTTTCTCCTGCCCATCCATGCAAGAGTTGTTGCATCTCCAGAATCTCACACTGAGCACTTGTTTTAAAGAATAGTGCATTCCTTGGGAGAGTCTGATGTATTTTCACCTGTTCTATATTTTCCCTGCCCCAACTCACGTTATTGTAGATAAACTGAACCACCTGTTGGGAAGAAGAAAATCTCCCTCTACCCTTGTTGAGTTCTCACAGCTGGACTAATGAGAAAATTGACAGAAGAAGATGACATGAGCAGGAGAAAGTCCAATTCAATATGTGCACATGGGAGATCATGCACGGTGCTCTCAGAAATAATGAACCAGCCAGCTTTTTATACTTTTTGGACAATACAGTTGTGAAGAAATTACAGGACAAAGACAGTTAGGTTTGGGAGCTCATTAGTGAGGAATCTAAACAAAGTTTGGGCTTGGGTAGTAGATTAGTAAAGGAGTAACAGAGTTTGTTCATGTAAGCTTTTTGGCCCTGGATTCCTTCACTGTAGTGATAAAGGGGCCTCTCTCAACCCTCCTGGAGCAAGGAGGGCCCTTTCTCAAGGGAGATTTATTTTCTGCATTCAAGGAGGCAAGGGAGGGTCTACGTTCCCTTCTGATACTAACTGTTTTTCAAGTTACTTCAATTCAAGGTATCATATGCCATGGTGGGATATTCTGGGGCAGCTTGCCTGGGCCCTGACACTGCCATAGTCCATGGAGTGGGTGGTGACAAGACTCTACCCTGAGTTACCTTCCTACATGGTCTCTTAGATTTAAGGAATCTTAGAGAAAAGTTGGAGGAGCTAGGATAGCCAGAAGCTACTGAATGTACTTCCTCAGAGCAGGAAGGCAATCCTTGCCCTGGCCTTTCTTGCCTCTGAGGCAACTGTCTGTCTTATTCTTTTTCCACTAGAAGAATAATGAATGTTATTGACTTTTAAAGAAGATTCACTGTTGAAATAATAAATCTTTATGAATATCATATAAATAGTTTTGTATTATCCTTTTTATTGGTTTAACGATATAACATAAGCATTTTCCAATCATGAGTAATTCTTCAAAAACATAATTTTAATAGCCGTATACCATTCCAATGTATCACTATACCATAATTTATTTAACAATTCTTCTATTTGGGAAGCACTCAGAATTTTTCACTGTTATAAGGTGTACTGAGACATATTTTGCTGCATTTTAAATGCCTTTGGCTAGATTTTTATTAGTGGATTTGCTAGGTCAAAGGATGTGAATATTTTGAAAGATTATATTACTGATTCAAAGGCCAGATTTAACTCTACATATATCATCAAGCCTTCTCTAACCACTGTAGCCCAGTGAGTTTCTTTCTCTGAACCAATTGTACTTGCACTGTTTCCACACAGAGATTTCATTTAGTTTTTTTCTAATCATTTCTTTTCTTTCGTTTTTCCCATTAATGGTTAAATTGCAAATTTTACAGGAATGAAAACCATGCCCTTTATTTTATTTGAATTCTTTGCCAAGTTTTCTTTTACTTGCATGAAAAACAGACATAGTGGTCTCAATTTCTCTGAAAAGCAAGCATTTCAAAGGACAAGTAGCACTTTTCTAAACATAGGAATTATGGATGTGTTGACATTATAACTCCCTTAACCTTCTAAGTCTGATAGCCCTGTTTTCTTCAATTACTAGATTTGCATATTCTAATAATTGTAGAAAAGCTCAGATTTTGTTATAAGCACTTTTCCTCTAGCCTATGACCTTTTGTACTAGAATTAGTAGAATAGATCTAGCTAATCCTTCCTGCAGCTAAAACATACACCGTTCCTAATATTCTGAGCCCTTTCTATTAACCCGCTGAAAGGGTCAAAAGAGTAGACAATAGATAGAATAAGCCCCGTATTGACCGTAGTCCTTGATTTACTAAATAGTGACACATGAGATTATTTTTTCAGTCAAGCATAATAGAAAGAGCAGAGACCTAGAATTGAGGAAACATGGATTTTGGTCTCAACTGTGAACTGAGTTTGTGAATATTAAAATATAACTTAGCATCCTTTGGCCTCAGTTTCTTTACTTGTTGTGATATGCAGAATAATGACCCCCAAAGATATGTACATCCCAATTTTTGTAGTCTGTGAATATGTTACATGGCAAAGGGGATTTTGCAGATGTAATTAAGTTAAGGATCTAGAGGTGGGAAGAGTAACCTGGATTAACCAAGTGTGTCTAATATAATGACAAAGGTCCATGAAAGGGGAATAAGGCAAAAGAGAATAGTCAGAGGGAGTTGGACTTGGAAGATGAAAGACGGGGCCCTGAGCCAAAAAATGCAGGCAGTGTCCAGAAGCTGGAAAAGACAAGGAAGTGAATTCTCCCCTAGATCCTCCAGAAAGAAACACAGCCCTACCAACTCCTTGTTTTTAGCCTAGTGCTACCCATTTCAGACTTTTGATATACAGAACTATAAGACAATAAATTTATGTTGGGTTAAGCCATTAAATTTCTAGTAATTTATTGCAGCAGCAATAGAAAATGAATACACCTGTAAGGAGATAGGATGAATGATACAACTATGGCAGGCCTGTCAGACATGAAAAATAATTTCACATCTTCTTCAGTAGTATTTAGATATCTGTGAGAATGGGGCAGTCATTATTAGAAATATTGTTATTCCCCAAACATATGAAATAGTATTTACTATCCAAGTGTACTAAAGGAAAATAATGCAAAGGCTATAAAAATGCTTATATTTAAGGGATGATTACTTGGTCAGGTCATTTAACTCCCTAGTTTGCAGATAAGGGCATTGAGGCCTAAAATAGCTCACTGACTTGCCCAAGATTACAAAGGTGAAGGCAGGATTCAAATCTAGGCAATATAACTTAAAAACCCACGCTCACTATACTCACCTCACTGTATGCCTCCTTGACTAGTGTAAGTGTGTGTTGACAGGGAAGTTTTATTTTTTTAATCCTCACCCGAGGATATGTTTTTATTGATTTTATTTTATTTTAGAAAGAGAGGAAGTGAGGGAGAGAGAGAGGGAAAGACAGAGAGAAACACTGATGATAGAGAAATGTTGATTGGCTGCCTCCATATGTGCCCCGACGGGGGATTGCACTGTAACCTAGGTATATGCCATTATCAGGAATCAAATCTGCAACCTTTTGGTATACAACCAAATGAGCCACCAGGCTAGGGTGACAAGGAAGATTTTAATAAGGAAAAGGCCTAGAGGATTTATTGGGGGCCCCTGGCATCCACTTAGGATATTTTCTTATGGTCCCCAAAGTCACAATCCTACCCATTTTCTTACAGATTTTGAGCCAATTGTGAAGTGTGCAAAGGAGTCAGATTGAAAGCAAAATAGCACTCAAAGTGCTTGTAAATCTGACTGGCTTCAACTTACAGTCGCAATTGGGCTTTTTAACTCCAGCCCCCAGAATTTAACTGACTGTTTCACCAAACAGCAGAACCAAGAAGCCCAACATTTCCCCAAATTTCACCAATCAGACTAGGGATACCTCCTCCACGAGAAGAGGCAATAATTCCTATTAGATAAGTATATTTCTGGTATCCATCCAACTTGTTCTAACAAAGTGTTATAATTTTCCCAATCCTCTCTTTTACTTCAAAATTTGGATTTTTCTGAGCTTGATCATTTTTTGAGCTAAAATTTGTTTTAGAGATATTTGAATTATCCGTTCAGAGGTATAAATTTTACTTATTTATCAATATAACATTACACTTCTTGTCTCTCCTCTTTCCTTAGGAAATATAGGTAAATACATTTGAGAAGTTTTCTTCTTTCCTGAACACTGAAGCAAATAATTCTTTTCAACATGAAGCAGTTTCCATCAACTGCTATAATTTTGTGGCCAATAATAACACTTGCTATTTTGTATATTAAGATAAGGATAATCAAACTCATGACTCAAGTCATAAACGGATTGGCACAAGAGTCAGAAATTTGGTTTTAATGCCTCATGTTCAGAATGCCTATAATTAAGGCTATAATTTGCTTCCGTTTGGGCTTGAATAGAATTGAGGTAGTTAGAAAGAGAGCCACTATTCATGGTGTTATTGTGAACAAATACACCTGTAGGAAAAAATGTGGAATTGTTCAAAAACACACATCCCTAGACATTAGGCTGGCCAAGCCCATTCTCTGCTTCTGTATTCTGCAGACTATTTTTCAAGATATTGAAAGCCATCAGTCCAAGGCAGTAACTGGTTATTTACTTTAAATGACGCAACAGGTCCTAGACATTCTCTGAGGCTGGACCCCACATTTGAATCATAATTTTTCTTACATCTCAGAAAACCTGCTGCTCTTTATTACCAGCCCTTTATGCATTTCTTTCCAATTCTTTACCTGTAGTGATTTCAAAGTTGGTAGGTGTTTAAAAATTTCTTTATTAAAGGTCGGTCTGTGTGTGAAAAGAGATTTAACTTTCTTAGTTATGTGTTTTAGCTCTCAATGCAACCCTATTCTATTTTCAGTTCCAGGTTAACCTTGTAGTTAAGGCTTATTGTTAAGCAATTTTTTTTCTTGATTAAATGAGCTTCTTTGTGATCACAGGGATCATACAAGCTCCCTATTGTCACTCTAAATAAAACCTTATTTAGAACAGAACGCTGAACTGGGAGTGAAGAAAAAGGATTCTTGTTCCTGTTATGAGTAAGGTCAAGACTGATCTTACCTGTAATATAGAGAGAAACAATCTTTCAAGGAATGTAGTCTAGATGGGTTGAATTTCCTGCATTTAAAAGCAATGCCGTGTGTAAGTACGAAGCATTTATAAATGTAGAGTAACTTTTCATTACCAAATCACCTGAACAATCCTTCTGCACAAATCGTTAGGTGTTATGTTTACCAAATATATTACACAGATGATGGAAAAGAATGAAAAGTTTTATTACTTAGCAAGCTTCCATAGAAATGCATTGGTCATATTTAATTTTCTTTTAACTTAATCCTTCTATGATTAACAAAATGAATACATTATATTGATATTTTATTGTGCTGTTTCTGAATGGACTGATTTGATTTGTGTCTTCTTTCAGTACTTCACATAACCTTGAATCTGTGAATATTTTGTGTGTTCTCTTGCCTTCTCTTTACATATTATTTTTAAAGAGAGAAAAAAATTGAATCTATCTATAATAATAAAAGGATAATATGCTAATGACATTCCAGACATTATAATGTCCTTCCTGATGAAGCCCAGGTCCCGGGCACCTGCAGGCAGCCCAGGGGAAGCCAGCCTGGGTCCCAAGTCCCGGGTGCCGTAGGGAAGCCAATGAGGCAGCTCGGGGAAGGAAGGCCTACTCTTGCATGAATTTTTCGTGCATCGGGCCTCTAGTATATATATATAAAACCCTAATATGCAAATAGGCCGAATAGTGGAACAACCGAACAACTAGTCACTATGATGTGCGCTGACCACCAGGGGGAGCGTGCAGAACATGGTGGGCATTGGCAGCAGGCAGCATAGCGTGGAACCTGGCGGGTGTTGGCCTTGGCAGGATGGTGGAGCAGGTGAACAGGGGCACCAGACCAAGGTGGGGCACCGGTCACTGTTATTGGGGCGAGCCTTGGTGGTTACTGAAAATTCTTTGCTCCTGCATGCCACAGTCCCGCCCAGGTGCTTCCACCTGCTGCTGGTGCCAGAGCTGCTGCTAGCACACACTACTGGTACCTGGCACTGGCACCGATCGCTCAGCACCATCAGTGGGTACGAGCAGTGGCTGCTGGCCCAAATCGCCCCTGAGGGCTTCTCCACCTCCCCCTGTTCCTGAGAGGTGATCAGGGCAGCAGCCGCTGCTTACACCCACTGATGGTGCCTGCCCCAATTGCTCCAAGCTGTCAGAGGGTGCGAGCAGGGCTGTCGCCATCAGTGTGTGGGAGCTGTGGTGGCGGGAGCAGAGCTGCCAGCAGAGAGGGGACCAGGAAGCAGGGAAGATGAGCCAAGACCTGCTCCTGTGCCCATCGCAGCCTGGTGGCCCACAGTTCCTTTCAAGGTGCATGAATTCATGCACTGGGCCCCTAGTATTTTTTATAATTTTTAAATTTGCAATTATAGTTAATGTACAATATTATATTAGTTTCAGGTATACAACCTAGTGATTAGACATTTATATAACTTATGAAGTGATCATCCTAATGAATCTCATACCTATCTGACACTGTATATAGTTATTACAATATTATCGACTATATTCCTATGCTGTAATTTACATCCCCATTACAATTCTGTAACTACCAGTTTGTACTTCTTCATCTCTTCACCTTTTTCAGCCATTCCACCAATCCCTTCCCACCTGGCAACCATCAAAATAGTCTCTGTATTTGTGAGTGTGTTTCTGTTCTGCTTTTTTGTGTATTTTGATTTTTAGATTCCACAAATAAGTGAAATCATATGGCTTTTTTCTTTCTCTGTCTGAGTTATTTCACCCAGCACTTTAGATTGTGATCAGAGGCAAATTGATATAACTTGAATACATATAAAACCTTTGAACATGTTTATTTTTATCCCTGTAATTCATCCATCAGTTTCTGAATTCAGTGTCTTCCAAAAAGAGCCTGAAACAAACATGCTACCTACCAGTGAGGCACTGAGATTTTTAATTTAGTTTCTTTGACAGGTGAAATCACATGTAACCAGAAATTGCTAGTAGTTACTCAGCTGTAACTACAGATGAGACCAGGGATATTTTCTTGCCAACACTGGAATTCACTTGCTTTGCGGATTTTTCTTCCACTTCTTTTTTTCTCAGCTTACAATAGATGGCCTAGTTGTTTTAGATGGATTACATGTGTTTCTGAGCAAAATGAATACATTTAAAGCCTTCTCATCCTGGCTGGTTTTGGCGTCAGACTGTGGACTGAAGGGTCCCAGGTTTGATTCCTGGTCAGGGCACATGCCCAGGTTGTGGGCTCGATTCCCAGTTGGGGGTGTGCGGGAGGCAGCTGATCAGTGACTCTCTCTCCTCATGGATGTTTCAATCTCTCTCTCCCGCTCCCTCTTCCTCTCCCTTCCTCTCTGAAATCAATAAAAATATATTGAAAAGAAAAAAAGTCTTCCCAACATGCATGTGGAATTTGTGAGGTGCCAAGATATTTCCTGTTTTCTAGGAAGTATGAATCTCTAAGGCATAGTTGGAGAATCCCTGTCTTCTTAGCCTTGGCCATGCTCAGGGTTCATGGTTTCTGTTTGTTTTGTTTGTAGCTGCTCAATGGATTGATCTCTTCATTAGGCAGAGCCACCTGGAGGCTGAGGAACGTGGTTCCCGCAGCCCTTGACTGTATCCTAGCTCTCAGCCAGCCAGCCCCAGAAGAGCTGTGACCTTTCTCTCTCCATTCACTCCAGATGTGATAATCCTTCTTTTTCTTCTCATTAAAAGCAGTGACTCCCCTGCCCACACACATATACACAAAATTTTTTTTCAAGAAATATAAGAAATCAAAGAATCTACAAGGCAATTCAGCAATCTGTAATAATCATTTGCCTGTCCTGATTTTTCTGTGTTTAAAATATTGCATATTTATTTAAATCCCAGTTTCCCATTTAGTCACAGTTACTACAATACCCATTCTCATTAATCTTGTATGCTTCTATATGTTCCTTTCTCTAACTCCTTTTCTATCTATGAAGACTGTTATCTTTATTTTTCTTCAGTCTAAATATATCAAAAGCTGGCAATTTGTCCTATATCTGACTATTCTAATCACCACTTTCTAAACTCTTCTCCTCAGTATCTTTTTAAAAAAACATAAAATTGGTGCTAGAGTCCTTTTCTATCCACCACTAGGAAGATTGACGTTAAAACACAACATCCTTCAATATACTCGTAGGTGTTCAGTCATATGTTACTTAACACCATGCTCATCTTGGTGACATACATATTGTGTCAAAAAGCAATGTTCCAAAGCCATAAAAATCTTCCAGTCCTGTCTCTTCTACTTAATGCTGCCAGTCTATACCTGGATAGTTAAAATCTCTTATTACTACTTCCACTCTGGCCTTTTTACAAGCCTTTTTTATGTGCTTAAGTCATTTCACAGTCCACTCGTTCCTTCTTGTCTGGTGGTCTACAACATATGGTATTCTAATAGCTAGCTTACTAAAATCCATCCCAACACATTTAACTTCAAGTTCCAACAGCCTTGTACTATGACTAGGTTCTTGTCTATTCACTATTACTCTAATAAGAAGTCTTTCAGGTGTATAGTTCCTCCTCTGCATTTCTACATACGTCTTCAAAACAGGACTCTAGTAAGTATGATTAGAGCAACGACCTTCCAAACCCTGTTTCCTATCCATTTTAGTCAAGAACATATTAACCAAGTACCTCACTTGGTATCAACCTTAAGAGGTTTATAGTAAACTAGAGGCCCGATGCAAGAAATTCATGCAAGAGTAGGCCTTCCTTCCCCTGGCTGCTGGCACCGGCTTCCCTCTGGCACCCGGGACCCAGGCTTTCCTTGCAGCCCCAGCTTCATCTGGAAGGTGGTCTGGAAGGACCTCTGGTCTAATTAGCATATTATGCTTTTATTATTATAGATGATTCATGCACATGTAAATCCATTCTTTAAGAAAAATGTTGTATCCCTCCCTAAAATTGTTGACACAAATTTAAGATACACAACAATGGCTATCAGTAACCTTGAATTCATAGCTTAAAAATGAACAGCATTCTCATTGACTCCACCCTACCCATCCTTTGCTACTTCATGTCTGTATTATATCATTGGCTATGTAGTCAAGTTGCCTAACTACAGGCTCTCTCTGGTGCAATCTGTCTGGAAAACTACTGGCTGGACAATCTTCCTAAGACACCATTTATACCAAGTTGTTGCCCTGTGAAGATGTTTCTGAATGCCCTCAGTAACATTATATTCCCTTACCTTGCTTTTTAAAGTTTGCCATGATCTGGCTCATGCTATGTATCCAAACTTATTTCTCACTAATACATAGCCTGTTCTGGTCATACCAGATTTCACACTCTATGACCATTCCATTTCTTTCTGTTCTATTAAATGAGCCTTTGCTCCCCTAACTCCCCTTTGGAGACAATGATGTCTCTCTTCTGTTAGACCTACAAAGTATTTCCCACACTGCAAAGCCCATTTCAGTTCCCACTACCGCCATGAACACTATTTTCCAACATGAAAGAAGGCTAAAGGTAAATCACCAGAGATTGCCACCTGGGTTTTACAACCAATTAATGAGTTGCTCTATTTGTCTTATCACATGTCTACTCATCTGCCCATCTTTTTATCCATCCATTAATCCATCTAATTTTTTGATGCATTTCAAAGTAAGTTTCAGATATCAGTTCATTTCACCCTAAAAACATCAGTAATATATATCATTAATGGGAGTTCAATATTTATTTTTAGTTGTGTTTTTTTTTGTCAGATAAAATTTACATACAGTGTAATACAAAAATGGTAATTATATCATTTGATGAGCCTTGATAAATGCATATACCTGTGTAACCATAGTCCCACCAGCAATGAATGAGAATTCTGGTTGCTTCACATACTTATCAACATTTAGTGTTGTCAGTCATCTTGATTTTTGACAATCCTGGCTACTTAAGCTCAGTTTGATGATATGCTGTTTAGAACTCCTCTTGCTTTGAGAATGTGTACCACACAATTTAGAATCTAATGGTTCTCTAAGCATTCTGTGCATATAATTCCTCTCCCCAGATGGACTTTAAACTCCTTCAAAGCAAGGGCTATGCCTTATACTGCTTTATTTACTTTGTGGTACCTAGCATTGGATTATGCCCATAGTAATTGCCTAATGTTTTTTAATTGGCCATTTGAAAACACACTGAATCCAAACTGAGACAGAAGGGAATTTAGCCTAAATGCTAGTTACTGTTCTGTTGGCAAATTTTCTTATTGCAGATCGAGGTGTCAAAATTTCAAGTTGTTTTTATTTCATTCTTGACCTTTCTCTAATGATAGACTCAAAAACATATTAGGAAATAAAATGTCAATAATATCTAAAATTGTAAGCTGAGAAGCATATATAGTTGCTAAGGGAATGTTAATTCAACCATAGACTTCATTTTGTGTACTGCTTAAATTCCTCCATGAATATAAAGAAAGAGTAACGAATAAAAAGAGAGAGAGACAGACAGAGCCTGAGCCTGAGATAGAGTCAGAAGTGCAGCCTTAACCCGGGCCTTGGTTTGAGCCTTGGCCTTGGACTTTGGCAGGCAGAGCCTGAGACCTTTGGTGATAAGGGCATGAGCATGTGCCCTGAGCTTGGGGTGGGTGATGTGGGCAAGTTGATTGAGCTTGTCTATTGCCTTTTGGGATATTGGGCTTGACCTCTTTGGTCTTAATGAGGACCTTAATCGCTTCAGCACATGCACTCATGGCTTTGGCATTGTTGGCCTGCATTGTCTTCTGGTCCTTCTTCCTGTGCTTCTTGGCAAAGCACCAGTAGGCACTGGCTCAAGTTCCCAAAGGTGTCAGGCCACACAAAAACTCCAGAGTAGAAGCCTCTGTCTGCTGATGTAAGGAAGGAAGGAAGGACTGATGTGAACCCTAGTCTGCTATCCTTCTGTGCTATTTGTACACACAAACCTGAAATGGAGAGAGAGAGAGAGAGAGAGAGAGAGAGAGAGAGAGAGAGAGACACACAGAGAGAGAGAGATGAAAAAAAAGAAAATAAAAACAGGAAAACCAACATATTTACTATTTATTTATAGGAAAAAAACTCAATTTTAAAGAGCAAATTGGTCTTTTAAATTTTACATGATAAAATTATCACAAGCTAAAGTATAGCTCATTAACATATGAATTTTTTCTGTTTATGAATAGCTTATTGTATATTGGTAAATTGAGTGTTTAAACAAATAACCCATCTTTAATACCATGTATAAGCTACAGCTATGCACTGAATTGTTTCCTCAAAATCCTTATGTCGAAGCCCTAACCCCTGATTTGATGGTTTTATTAGGTCAAGAGGGTGGGAGCCTCATGATGGGATTAGTGTCCTTCAAAGAAGAGATGCCAGAGAGCTTATTCTCCTCCCCGCCACCACCATGTAAGACACAGGGAAGGTGGCCATCTACAAGCCAGGAAGAGAACTCTTACCAGAAACCGACCATGCTGGCACCTTGCTCTTGAACTTCTAGCCTCCAGAACTGTGAGGAATTAAAATTCTCTTGTTTAAGCCACCAAGTCTACTGGCTGACTGAGACACACTTACCATTCATTTTACTAAAGTTCCACTCTCCATAAAAAGTCATTTTTCTCAGAAAACAACACTTAAGTTAAAGGTTTGCAATTTTAAAAATTCTAATTGGCACATAGTACACTTTAAGGAAATGTGTGTTGAACTGAATTGAGCTCAGTTTGCACCCTCTATAATATTAACCTGAAGCAGATTTATTAACAACTTGGCAGAGGCAATAAGTATATATATATATATATATATATATATATATATATATATATATATATTTATTAGAAGCCTGGTGCACAACATTTGTGCATGGAGGGGAGGGGGTCCTTCAACCCAGCCTGCACCCTCTCTAATCATGGAACCCTCAGAGGATGTCCAACTGGGATTGGGCCTAAACTGGCAGTTGGACATCCCTCTTGCAATCCGGGACTGCTGGTTCCTAATCACTCACCTGTCTGCCTGCCTGATCACCCCTAACCACTCTGCCTGACTGCCTGATCGCCCCTAACTGCCTCTGCCTTGGCCCCCACCACCGTGGCTTTGTCTGGAAGGACTTCCAGAAGGCTGTCTGGTCTAATTAGCATATTACCCTTTTATTAGTATAGCTAATTTGAGAAGACCTATAGTATAGTCCTCCCTTCTTCAGAGCAGCTACCCAGTCTTTTTAAAAAATATTTTTATTGATTTCAGATAGGAAGGGAGAGGGAGAGAGATATAGAAACATCAATGATGAGAGAGCATCATTGATTGGCTGCCTCCTGCATGTCCCCCACAGGGGATCAAACCCACAACCCGGGCATGTGCCCTGACTGGAAATTGAACCATGGCCTTCTGGTTCATAGGTCGATGCTCAACCCCTGAGTCACACCGGCCGAGCTAAAGCAGCTACCCATTCTAATAGTCACTTAGCATTAGGTAGCAATTCCTTCATAAGTAAAGTATTAGCCACACTTTAAATATAAGCAGTTTTAGAGGAACATCAAAACATTGTCAGTAGTAAACACTGTAACAAAAATGAGTGAATGGGATTCTACCTACAAAATAGGTAGATTTGTATTTGTTTGGGTGGAATGTGGGGAGTAAAGTGGATGGGAACAGTTATCTGGAGTAGTGGTGGGAAAATGGCCAACATTTAAACATTGGGAAAATTGACATGAAAATCTGGATTTCCAGTTTCTCTTGAAAAAGAAGATCTAGAAGCACTAGGCTAGCATTCTTGCATAGCAATAACCACCTGGAACTACATGGTAGCTGCCACTTTAAAAAGGCCATTTTCTCTGTCTTTTGCCATGGTCCCACCATCTCCATGTCTCTTACACCAGGTGTAACTTCATTATGAAATTTGCCCATTTCTTGTAGGTTTTACAGTTTGCCACCCCTGGCCTAAGGCCTAAGAAGGTAGAGCTAAATATGACAACAATGGAGGTTTGAGGGGAACTATGGGCAATTAAGAGTTAGAGAATTGTTGAATACAGAATGAAGTGGTGATAGGAGTGAGAATGCTTGGGAAAGTGACATGTCTTGTCTATGTAAAGTAAATGCAAATGAGATGCACAGAACTTTACTATCTAAGCCTTCATTTTCCTGGAATGCCTCCTACTTGCTTTCCATAAACCTCTAAAAATTAATTAGCTCACCATATCATGCAATTATTGCTATAAGCCACTTCCAATTGAGCATTGCATTTCCAATTTACTCTAACAATACAAAAATAATCTGTAGTTACCATTCTGAATATTTTTATTGTGAAGGATGATGAAGGTTACTCAAAATTTTGTTGTTAATTTCCCACATTTGTAGTATCCTTGTAAATAATCCATTTTCTTAGAAGTCCCCACTATCAAGTGGATTTCATACTTTCAAATTATATTAACCCGAGAAATACAAAGCAATGTGAGGTAACAAAAACACATTAATACTATCAAATGTGATGACACATACACCCAAGTTTGTTTTAAGTGGTGTCTTTGTTGTTATTATTATTTTTTTGTTAATCCTCACCCAAGGATATTTTTTTATTGATTTCATAGAGAGTGGAAGGGAGGAGAGAAAGAGAGAAATACCGATGTGAAAGAGACACATCGATTGGTTGTCTCCCTCATGCACCCTGACTGGGGCCAGGCATTGAGCCTGCAACTGAGGTGCATGCCCTTGACTGGAATCAAACTAAGCCCTTCAATCCTCAGACCAATGCTCTATCCACTGAGCCAAAGTCTTATTTTTTTTAATTGATTTCAGAGAGGAGGGGAGAGGAAAAGAGAGATGGAAACATCAATGATGAGAATCATTGATTGGCTGCCTCCTGCATGCCTCACACCACACCAGGGATTGAGCCCACAACCTGGGCATGTGCCCTGATCCGTAATTGAACCTTAACCTTCTGGTTCATAGACCAAGGTTCAACCACTGAGCCATGCCGGCCAGGCAGGGGTATCTTAATTTTGTTGCCTAAAAAACCTGAAAGAAGTAATTGTCATTTCATCAAGCTTGAGAATCTACTTGTGATGAATAAACAGTTTTACTATTACCTGACATACATAAAGCACATAGCATATAGTCTGGACAAAATTAACACTCAATAAATGTTACTTTTCTTCCCAGATCCACCCCCTCCTTCTTATAGCTTTCTTGTTATTATTTGGGGGAATATTTTATTTACTATTATTTTGGGATAGGAAAATTGAATTAGAATGAACCTAGCCACATTCTATAGATAGAGCTCCTTACCAGCTCATATAAAACTTTCCTGAGAAGTTAAGAATATTAGACAGATGGTCAAATAGGAGAGCAACTAGTCTTTCAAATTAAGCATCAGTTTAATCTCAGAAAAAAATATAGAAAATTAACAACAAAAAAATCCCTTTCCTTCTCATGCAAGCATCTTACTCCTTGTGTGTAGTCTTGGGGGTCAAGACTTTTGTTCACTGTGGCAAGCACATTGTGGGAGACTCTGTGGCCAATAACGAGGGCAGGAATTTTTCACTTTTTTGTTCAGTTCTGTGACCAACAACCTAGCAAATGTCTGTCAGGCAGTAGACTCTCATTAGAACATTTGAATGCCGAAACGCCCTAGAAAGCATAGTCCTTGCCCTTGAGGAGTTTGAAGTTTAAACAATGAAATGACGAAGAATAATGTAAGAAACAACTAACTTACAGGATTGCCTGCATATGAACGATCATATCGCTTTTACCTTCCTAGTTTCTCTTGCTACCCCCTAATATTTTCCCACTAAAATGCATGTATAAAAGTGGAATTAAGCAAACAATAAAAAACGTGAAATTTTTATTGATGTTTATGGCACTTCTCATCTCAACTCATACCCATCTGCTAAGATCATGCTGACCCAAGGCTGTTTTATTTTTTGTTTTGTTTTTAACAAATCTAGATTTCCTAATATGTCTTCCTTATTTTCTCCTTATTCAAATACTTTTATCTAGATATTTATTGGTAAAGCATGAGAGGTGTGTGTGTGGGTGGGCAGAGTCACACATAATGCTTAATTAGATTCATAATGTTCCAAAGCATAATGTTTATGACAGCCGTGTATACATGTTGCTGTCTTTGGATTACAGAAAGAGGATCAGACTTTTGTCATGTCCTCCTCAGGATACAGGCTCCCCACGGTGATGGCTGCTGGCAGCCTGGAGCTCCCCATTGAGACCCTCCCATTGGCACAGTCTCAAATCATTACTGTTGCCAGCTCCTGTCTGTGTACTGGCAAGAGGAACTTGGAGATGGGAAGGAACATATTTCCATTTTTCCTCATTTATTTTTCAACATGATAGGCTACCAGAGAGAAGACAGTGGGCAAAGGGAGTAAGCATGTGAGCAAGTGCAAGTCCTCACTACATACCTAAGTGTTAAAGACATTCTTCTTATAGAAGCTCCATGAGAGCACAAAATGTGTCCGACCTGTTAACTCCAGCACTTACAATTATGCTGTAAACAGAGCAGGTACTTACTAAATATTTGTTCAATGAATGAATTTTAGGTAAAGGAGTGATTAGAATCGCGGCCGTTAGTATACAAAGGCAATGTGGAGTTACATGAGATCAGTTTTTGTATCGGAGGACAAAGAGTGGATTAGTTTGTAGGAGACAGAGAAATTGTGGCTGAGAGATATATGAGATAGATACCTCATATCTACATGTAATGAGATATATGTAGGGAAACTATATAAGTTATTATCCCAAGCTGGGCATTTTGAAGAATGAAAAAGGCCACTTCATAATTATTCTGGAGTCTGGCCTGTTGTGGCTCAATGGTTGAGGGTCGACCCATGAACCAAGACGTCACCAATTCAATTCCAGTCAGGGCACATGCCTAGGTGTCAAGCTGGATCCCCAGTAGTGAGTGTGAAGGAAGCAGAGGATCAAAGTTTCTCTCTCATGGGTGTTTCTATCTCTTTGTCCCTCTCCCTTCCTCTCTCTCTAAAATCAATAAAAGCATATTTTAAACAGATAATTATTCTGGGATGACATATATAAACTAGGGCTGTACTGGACAAACTGGGATACGTTGCTATCCTCTTTATATGACACTAAGTAAACTGAGTAAGGGGTTGGACTGGTGAAAAACGTTTGAGAAAGATTATTTTAGTTTCCACTACAGCTATAAACTTTAATTCTGAAAGACAGTGAGAGAGAGAGAGTGAGAGAAAGAGAGAGACAGAGGGAGAGAGAGAGAGAGAGAGAGAGAGAGAGAGAGAGAGAGAGAGAGAGACTAGAAGACAAAAGACCTGCTAGAATTATAATAGTAATGATCTAAGGATGATAGCTTTGAGAGCAGAGAGGAAGGGATAGATGTGAAGGAGTTGTGAAGAATCAAGCAGAATTGATTAACCAAGGAATATAAATGTTCAGTCAGAATACTGCCTCCAGTGTTATTTCAAAAAATATAAAATACAAGCTCTGATAAATTCTGCACTGAACTGTAGCTGCCTCCACACCTTCTAGCTCCATAACGTTGGAACACTTACGTAACCTTTATGACCCTCAGTTACCTAATGTAACTAAAGGTAAGTCATCCAAATAAGCCTCCTCATATTTTCATATTGGAAATTCAAATTTGATTTCTTAGAAGCAGTCTTTTTTTTCACTATTCCTAGCTAGGAAAGGCCTGTAAGTAAAATGTTTTCAGTCTTCTTGAAAGTACCTTAAAACAAAACAAAACAGCTAACTATTAATTCCAGGGATTAAAGCACTCCTTCATGAATAAAGAGTAAGATGACTCAATTTATGCCGAGAGCTTGTTTTCAAGAGATATTCCTGCCAACTGCATCTGTGTCTTTCCTACATTACAAAGCATTTCTGCTGGATACCACAAGAATGGTTAGATTTGGAAGAATTTTGAGTTCCTCCTGGTGACATTTGACTTTCAGAAAGAAAAGTATTGAACAAAGTGTTTGACCAGGAGAAACCTCAGTCCCACCAGGTAACTTTATTGTCTTTTTCCTCCAACTCTGAAACCCCCCTCTCACCTCATATTCAACTCTTCAGGCCTTACAACATTTGGCTACTGCTTACCCAGGTGGTCATTGCCTCGTCTAGAGGGGTATGGTCCCTCTTATTTTCTACCCAATTTCTCATCCAGAACCCTAGTTTCAACTGCAATCCAGTTATTAGATCAAAACTCTATCCTCTTCCCTTTCTACACAAATAGACATTTTGAAAAAACTTCAGAAAAAGGAATTATTTTCTAATCGCTCCCTCTCACTTTTGTGTTTATACACTTGACTTAAGAGAGAATTTGTTACATAATTCTCTGTAGTGAACCTTTATCTAGAATAATTGCAGCTTAACATCTCCACAGGTATAGGAATCAGGGAAAAGAGTAGTAGAAATTCTTGATAACACCTAAATGTCATGAGACTCATATTTTCCACTGTAGAAATTGAACCACTTCTGAGTTGTTGAAATTATTGCTAAATGTATTTGCAGTCTTTTTTTTCACAATAAAAAGCTTTATTGCTCTTATTATGGGACAAAGAAATGCTTTAAATCTTGACTTCTGAAGTAGTATCTCCTGTCCTAAAAGCAATGAAGCTTTTCCAGAGAGAGGGAGAAAGAAAGTGCATTCTGAAAAGGTAGTTTATGGTTTTAGAATTTTGTTGCAATTTTGGTTCATATATTTTTACTAACTGTAACCTCTATATGTAAATTGAATTATTATATTAGAGAGAGCACTGTTTTCATAAAGTACGGAATGATTTTATATCCTAAAAGACAGAGGAGTATAAACCAGTAAGGCAGCTCTGCATGTGTTTGATGGCTGTGAAATGACCTGTTTGATTTTCTATTACAGACCAGCAGACTACACTGCCCTGGCCCGCCAGACCCAGACTGTGGGGTAGCCAACTTCTCATTAGGGAGTCCTGTGGTACAGAGTACATTCATAGCCTGTAATAAATAAAGTGCATTTAAAACCTCATGTATGGAATCAGTCCTCCACTGTGGAAGCAATGCCATAAAAATATTTTAATCCTTTGAAACACTATTGGAAATGGGAAAAAATTATTTTCTGGCTGAGCCCTGTCAAATGAGATTATCATTTGACCATATGGGATAGTGTATGCATACATGTCCAGATAGTCAAATTCATTCAAATTGGTCAGGACAGACTAATTCATCAATTCTTTGGAGGGAAAGCTCAAGCTGAGTTAAATAAAATGCTAAAACAAAAGCAGTTTAATTACCTCAGGGGAGAAGTAGAGAGAACTTGGCCTCAAGTATTAACAGAATTCCATAATGGCTTTAATGAATAGATAATCATTTGTGATTAGGACATTTATTACATACAAAAGCTTCAGCAAAAGCAAGGATACTTTTAATCTTTTCACTTATTCTTTTTTATATATTTGCTGGGCAGACTGTGTATGTGTGTGTATCCAAAGTAGCAACATACATTCAGGTAGGGCAGGTAGAGATTATTGCAGATTCCAAACTAACAGAGTTCAGGTTAATGAGGGTTTATTGTTTGTGAATACATGACAGGGACAGGCAGTAAAGAATAAAGCCTGCTACCTATACCTCAGATTATAACTCATTCTATTTGTTTTTCTCACTGTGACTGCCAGACATTCCACCTGTGATAGGAGAGTTAACCTATTTCTTTCTTTGTGGCATTGTACTTTGTGATAAAAATTTTTGTGGTCAGGATTCACCTGAGAAGCTGTAGGTATGTGAAGCAAAATATACATGGTTATATTTTTTTTTCTCTTGGGATGGTTATCTATTGTAATTATTTTTATTGAACACCAGCAACTCAGAAGAGATGGTACAAATTATATTTTTGATACTTTCCTAGCTATCTTAAAGTCTATAAGTGAAATGATGCAGAAAAAGCCAATGACTAGGGAGGCATATATAGATAAGTCAAAGAAAAAATTTACAGAAACTAGTAAGAGATCAAAATAAAGGATTGGAGGGATTCTCAGAAGAGGGCAGAATGGGAAGCACCAGGAATTTGTCTCCCTACCTAGACAACAAGTGCACTGGCAGAATCTTTCTAATGTAACTGTGTTTGAACTATGGAGTCTATTGAAGGGTTGCAACTACCAGTGGACGGCTTGGATGGTAAATTGTGGTTAATTTCAGTTCTTAGCTCAGCAGCCACTCCCCACTCCCCAATCCAACCCCTGTGGAAGGCAGCTTTGCATGTGGTCCTGGAGCAGCTTGCATACATCAGGTGGGAACCAGGATGAGCAATAATATTTGGGATCTGTGTTCTGATCACTGATGCCTGACTCAGATAATGGAGATGCAGACACAGAATTGAGCAGCCATTGTTACACCCCGATTGTTTCAAGCTCCTCCCCCTCCAAATGAAGTGACTTCCAGAAAATTTAAAGAAATAGCACTCCTCCCCCCCTTAATTGTTCTCTTTCTCCCCTTTTGGAGCCACACATTTAAGAATATGGCATTCAAAGGCAACTTCACAAACAGATGAAACTGCAAGGTCACTGCAAATGACCAGAGAAAGGTGCAGAATCAGAAAATACCTGAGAAAACCTTGAGTTTTCTCCTCAGGCTGATCCTTAGTACAAAGACAGCTTATAGCAATAAAAAGAAAACCTTAGTAGAAAGATAATCTTATTTCTAGAGTTACCACATTATTACATTCAAATGTAGCTTTCAACAACAACAACAAATCACAAAGTATACAAAGAAACAAGAAAGTGTGGCCTATTCAAAGGGAAAAACCAAAAAACCAAAACCCAGAAACCATTTGGAGAAAGACCAGATGGTGGAATTACTAGACAAGGTTTTCAAAACATACTCAAATAACTAAAGGAAGACATAGTAAAAAGTCAATAAAATCATGTATGAATAAATTAGAAATATCAATAAAAAGATGGAAACCCCAAAAATAAACCAAGAAGAAATTCTAGAACTGAAAAGTATAATAATAACTAAATTATAAATCCATTAGGGAAATTCAAAGGCAGATTTTACCAACCAGAAAAGAGTCAACAAACAGGAAGATAAGGAAACTGAAATTATGGAGTCTGAGGAAAAGAAAGATATAAGATTGGAGAAAAGTGAAGAGAACCTAAGAGAAATGTGGAACACCACCAAGTGGACCAACATATGATTTTGGCAGTCCCAGAAGGAGAAAAGAGAAAGAGGCAAAAAGAATATTTGAAGAAATAGTGACCAACAACTTCCCAAATTTGATAAAAACATGAATGTAAACATGCAAGAAGTTTTAACAAACTTCAAATAGGATGAACTAAAAGAAACTCACATGACACATTATAATCAAACTGTTGAAAGCCAGACAAAGAGAGAATCTTTAAAGTAGCAAGAGTGCAGCAACTCATCATGTACAAGAGATATTCATTATCAGCAGATTTCTCATCAGAAACTTTGGAATCCAGAAGGCAGCAGGAATAATATATTCAAAATGCTAAAAGTAAAAAAAAAAAAAAAAAGCCAATCAAGAATCTTATGTCCAATAAAACAGTCCTTCAAATCTGAGGTATAAATTAAGATATTACCAGATAAATAGAAGCTCAAGGAGTTCAAGGGAGTCCTGCAGGTTGAAATAAAAAAAAATTCCAAACTGGCTTTTAAAAATATGTTGTTGTTTTTATTTTAAATTAACTATCTCTATCTCTACATCTTCATCTATATCTATCTATTTAGTTATCAATATAGATATTTTTATCTGTTCTGATAGGTGTCCAGTAATACCTCATTATGGTTTGCATTTGATTTCCATGATGGATAGTGATATTGAACTTCATGTGCTTATTTTCCATTGATATATTCTCTTCAGTGACTGTATTTCAGTGCGTGTAGTGCATGTGATCATTCAGTGCATGTAGTGCATACAGACAGTGTGTGTATTTTGTTCATTTTTGTCCATTTTCTAATTTGATTTCTTTTCTTTTTCTTTTGAGTCTCAAGTGTTCCTTATATATTATAATAATCCTTTGTTGGATAATTGGTTTACAAATATTTCCCCTCAGTCAGTAACTGTTTTTTCATCCTGTTAATGGGGTTTTTCAGTGAAACATTTTAAAATTTTGATGAAATGCAATGTATTGATATATTTTTATGGATCAGGCTTTTAGTGTCTATAAAAGGGATCTTCTTGTGGTAATTTCGGCATTTTATGTCTTTAGAAAAATATATCAAGTTTATCTAGTTTCACATTTTAGCACATATGTTCATAATAATTTAATTTTATGTATAGTCAATAAATTTTTTAAAGTACTTTGTTTATTCACATTTTTCTTGATCATCTCGCCAAAGCTATCTATATAATTCATCTTTTCAAATAATTAGCTTTTAGTTTTGTTAATTTCTTTATTGTTCATTGTTTATGGTGTTGTGCCTGTTTCATATATTTTTGTCATCATCATCACTATAGTCTTCCTTCTTTTATTTAGTTTTCCTTTGTTCTCTTCCATACCCCTTGAGTTGACCCTTTAGTTCACTTATTTTTGTTTCATTTTATAATGTAACTTTAACGTATACAAAAGAAACTCATAGCATGTATGTAGGTTATAAAACTTCTATACCATGCCCTGACTGGTAGTTCAGTGGTTAGAGTGTCTGCCCACAGACCAAAGGGTCATGGGTTTGATCCCTGGCAATGGTCTGGGTGTGTTCAGTAGGTAACCAATCAATGTGTCTTTCTCATAATTAGGTTTCTCTCTCTCCCTCTCTCCCCTCCTCCCTTTCTCTCCCTCTCTCCTTCCCTTCCACTCTCTCTAAAAAAGTAAAAACCAATGGAACAATGTTCTCAGGTGAGGATTAACAAAAACAAACAAACAAATAAAAACTTCAAATTTTATACACACAGGTGATTATTTTAATAATTCTTAAGCCCTAGGGAAAGAAATTCCTTAGTTTCTTTGGAAATTGTGCTTAATATAGCTGCATGAGTGATAATTCTGGGTTAAAATCACTTTAAAAAAAGATATAAGAAAAAAAATAATCTGTATTGAAGATATTGATGAGACTGCTGCTGGTTGCTACATCATATTGAAAATCTGTCTTTGTTGATAATTCTTATCATTACTTTAATATATCACTCTTGAGAAATATTATTGATTTAATTTACTTTATCTTCAAAATGGGTATAATATTTGTTATCATTTAAACTACCTGTGATAGTTTAAACAGTTTTGGCAAATAATCTCAAGTAAAATTTGCTCTTGAAAAACAAATCCATAGTTTTCTATAAAGTTTTTGTTCAAACTCATTACACTTATTTTAATTGCTATGTTAATATTATTTACACTTAAAACATGTAACAATAGTTGTGAGAAAGATAGTCTCTTTAAAGTTTTTCTAATCTTCATTTTTTTTGCCACTTCACTTTGATATTTTATTAGAAAAGAAATGATTTTCTTTTAATAATGTATGCAAGATATATTATAACTTAGTCAGATAATTATTTTCAATATTCAGCATGCCCCGCATTCCTCTCCACCACACCCTCCACACTACCCCTCCCTTCTTTCTCATCTGTCAGAAACTGTAATGGCAATAACATATGCATTATTTTTTAATAATCTAACTCAATCAACAAATGTATATTGACCACCTAATATGTGGGTCAAAAGGGTAAATATTATGTTGAAATCCTCACAGGAATAATTCTATGGATGTCTGCATCTCTTAATATATGATATCAATAATACTTTTTAAATTTTTTTATCCTTATCTCTTGGATATAAAAATATAAATGCTAAATATAGTTTTAAAAATATGAAATTTTAATAAAATATGAACAAAGCCATATTCTTCAAATTGTCCTCTGCATACACATATGGATTGCAAATGACAATATAGATTGTCAACCTACATGTATTAGAGATAAATATTGGTTTACTTAATAGGTGGTTATAGTAATTTCAACTTAAAGTTTATCTAAACCATTTTGAATCTTTATAAACAATGTTTTTAATCTATGCCACTAATAGATTTTTTATGCATTTACTAGCTAGTATTTTACTCTATTTTGTAAAATCATTGAATTTTAACCCACTACAATAGTTTCTTTTTAAAAAAATATATTTTAGTGATTTTTTACAGAGAGGAAGGGAGAGGGATAGAGAGTTAGAAACATCGATGAGAGAGAAACATTGATCAGTTGCCTCCTGCACACCCCCTACTGGGGATGTGCCCACAACCAAGGTACCTGCTCTTGACTGGAATTAAACCTGGGACCCTTCAGTCCACAGGCTGACACTCTATCCACTGAGCCAAACCGGCCAGGGTTCCAATAGTTTCTTGCTTCTTGTTTTTCTGACTTCTTAATCACTCTACATTCCTGAAATACCACTTTGAGCCCTTTCTCCAATGCTCAAGAAACTTTAGTGGCTCCATATTGTCCATGGAATGCAAATGACTGCTATTTGCCTTACACTACATTGATTCTCCCAAGAGAATTTATACACTTGCTCTCCTACACAGGAGATTATCTTTTGTTAGAAAAAATTTTATATATTTACCTCGCCTGGGGATTTCTTAAGAAAATAATTGTCTTTTCTTCTCTTAAATCTAAACCACAGAATACCTTGAATCATGGCTATGCCTCAAGAAACACTTGATAAATGTTTATTAAATGATTGATTAAGCCCATTTGAACCATATCCATGTTTTAGGTTCCTCCAATTTCTGACTCAGGATTCTTTCACTATTTATATCCAATTAATAGACAAAAAAAGGAGCTGGAAGAAGAGGACTAATGGTCATGCTTTTTGATCTTTAAAGGCCTGGAATGTTTATATACCCGAAGTTATCCTCAGTCTAAATCCCCAAACTGTTCAGCCTTTTGAAGACTAAACCCTCTTTCCATTTTTTTCCAGACATCCATTGTCCCCATTCCCTTAAGAGACTCCTACACTGACTCCACCTGTGCTTTTCCATAGTCATGATTTACCTTGAAACTACAGAAATAAAACATGAAACCACAGATCATAGTTCTCACATTTTATACATTTTCATCAAGTCTATGCTTAACCCTTAATATATACAAATATGTGATAGACATGTAGTGTATTCTCCATTATTCAGGCTTTATCTTTCCAAATTGAAAAATACATAATGTATGTGTATGTGTACGTATGTGTATGTATGCATAAATGTATTTTTGTGTGTGTGTGACTAACTCGTAGACTATTAGAGTTTGGGAGAAAACGTAAAAGTCAACTATTCCCAACCAGTCACCCAATACTTGAATCCTAATGGTCATTTTCAAGTTTTCTATCTTTCTTCATTTGAGATGATCATAACTACGTACAATGATTGAGGTATGGTCAAGTCATTATTTTCATTTAACTGCAGCAGCACTTCTGGCCAGTGCTTTCAGGAAAGAAACAATGATGTGTCCTAGTTCTCATTCCTGTAACATGACCACTCAGATGATAAGCTCCTCTTATATAATGCTAATAAAGATGTGGCTCAAATGGTTTTAGCCTTGAGTGGTGTCACATCCAAGAGACACACTCAAAAAAACAAAAATTAATTAGTTCATAATCTCAAACAAAGCTTCTCATGCCCCTTTTCATTTCCTTCCTAATTTTTCATACCCCACACACTATTCCTCCCACCCCAATTTCCCTTTCCAGCTTGCAAAGCCTCTACTCCAAATACTCTCTATCTCATTATTTTTCAGATTCAGCCCATTTCTCTCAGTCCTTTCCATTTTTTTTTAAATAAGCATGCTTTTTTAAAAATATATATTTTATTGATTTTTTACAGAGAGGAAGGGAGAGGGATAGAGTTAGAAACATCGATCAGCTGCCTCTTGCACACCCCCTACTGGGGATGTGCCCGCAACCAAGGTACATGCCCTTGACTGGAATCAAACCTGGGACCCTTCAGTCCACAGGCTGACACTCTATCCACTGAGCTAAACCGGTTAGGGCTCCTTTCCATGTTTTAAATCCTCTTTCATCCTGCCACCCTGTCCATCTCTGACTATTCTTTGATTCTACAGCATGGAAAACTAAGAATTGGCCTGGGAGAGACATGCTTTGCCCAAACAGGTCATGGAATAGTGGTAGGCTGGAGAAACTGGGTGTGCAAGATAAGATTCTCTTTTGTGACAAAAGCCCATGAAAACTTTCCTATCGTCTGTTGCTTCTGTTTCTCTGGAGAACCCTGAATAATACAGGACCATACTAGCTACTGTAACATTAAGATTTCAGAAGGCAATGGCTCAGACAAGATGCAGGCTTAATTTTCTAATGTTATAGTCTAATTCCAGATCAGTGAGAGGCTTTCCTGCACAGCATGACGTAGAAGTCCAATTTCCTTTCATTTTGTTTCTCTGCCATTTCCTAGCGAGTTGTCTTCACATGCATGTCAAAGTGTGGTTGCAGCCACTACGGGCGTTCTTTCTCACTGGCTAGTGAAAGAGAATGTGAAGAAAGCAGTCCATTATCTTAAAGTCTCCAGCCTGCATAACATGCATGTTGAGCTGGAAGATCCGGCTACCAAACCCAGGTGAGAATTCCCACCTTGCATGGAAGATGGCAAAAATCATAGCAATGTTGACCAACCAAATTAGGAGCCCACAGACCTCAACCCACTGCAGCTTCTATGGTTTTGGAGTTGCTGAGAAATACACAGCACACCAGGTGCTGGTTGGATTGTGCTCTCCTCAGAGAGGAGAGATGCAGCCAGAACAGCATCTGTTGTGGATACTGGCCTCCCATGTCCAGTGGGCCCCTACTTATAGCTGAGGCAGGGCTATGGGCTGCACGCGTTCATCTTGTGCTGCAGTTGAAGACCCCGCTCTCTTCATGTGGGGACAGATACATGCTGTTGGGGCCGGCCCGGTACTGTTTGGTGTACATACTTAAGTAGTACAAGGAAGTTTACTGTGTATCCCAAACAGGAAAAGGTTTCTTTTAATAAGGAAGATTTTGTGGCCAAGCAGCAGCTTGGCTCGCAGCCTCCATAAAGGGAATGTTCCAGGCCCAGGGCACTGGTTTGGCATTCCTAGGGAGAGGTGGCAGGTTGTACAATTGGTGCTTCCTCAAAAGAACACATCACTGTGTCCATAATTTCATTGGTGAAAGTTCAGTCACATGGTCACACCAAACTATAAGAGCAGGTAGAAAATACAGTTTAGCTAGCCAGCTGTATTCGTTTTCTACTGCGGCTATAACAAATTACCACAGACTTTGACTTACAACAACACAAATTTACAGTTCTTATAGTTCTGGAGGTCAGAAATCTGAAATGAGTCTCACTGGGCTAAAATCAAGGTAGGGCTACATTTCTTCGCGAGGCATTAAAGGAGAATCTAATTCAGTGGTTCTCAACCTTGGCTGCACATTAGAATCACCTGGGAATCTTTTTAAAATCCTGATTTCCTGGCCTCATCCTCCGGAAATTCTGTTTCTTTGTTACTAATGTTGTGGCCCCACCCCATAACAAAGAAACAGAATTTCCGGAGGATGAGGCCCGGAAATCAGGATTTTAAAAAGATTCCCAGGTGACTCTAATGTGCAGCCAAGGTTGAGAACCACTGTTCTAGAGTATTCCTTCATTCCTTGACTTGTGGCCCCTTCCTCCACATTGAAAGCCAGCAGCATATTATTTTTAAATCTTTCTGACTGACCTCCTCTTCTAACTCGCTCTTCCATTTTAAAGGAACAACTCTGTTATTAGTTAGGCTCACCCAGATAATCTAGAATCATCTTTTTTTTAATATATATATTTTTGGTTTCAGAGAGAAAGGGAAAAGGAGAGAGAGATAGAAACATCAATGGTGAGAGAGAATCATGGATCAGCTGCCTCCTGCATGACCCACACCGTGGATCAAGCCTGCAACCCAGTCATGTGCCCTTGACTGGAATCAAAACCCGGACCCTTCAGTCTGCAGGCCAGCACTCAATCCATTGAGCCAAACCAGCCAGGTCAGCTAATTTAGCCACCTTAATTTCACCTGCAAGCTTAATCACCCCCTTGCCATGTAATCTAATATATCCACATGTTCTGAAGATTGGGGTGTGCACACCATTGAGGGACATCGTTTGACTTACCAAACAAGCATGTGTACATTTCAATTTCTATGGAAGGAAATGTAAATGGAGTCTACGGTCTTTACCATATGAACTTTTATGGCTTTATTTAGGTAAAAACTATTTTAATATCTGGATCAAAATTTGAAGAATCAAAATGGTGGTGGTTGAAGTGTCCTGCTTCAATTAATTCTGTGCTGATGACTCTCCAAAGTCCCTGTCAAATATTGCCCCTCCTGAAGTTCTGTCTCATGTACAAATCAGAATTAATCACATAAACTTACCCCAGTGCTACTGTCCCTCCTCGTCATAGCTCAAACCTTGAGGACTTCCTTAACTCTACCTTTTCCTTTGTTTCCTGTATCCAAACTGTCATGAAAGACATAAGAGTCAGTTTGATGTTTTTGTATTTGGTATGTCTTTTTGATCTGCCCCTCCTTGTTCATTTGTAGTTCTATTTCCTTTGTTCGGTTGCTCATCTCTTCACTTTTTATTTACCAAAATACCCGTCTTCACTTTAACTTGGTTTTCTCCTGTTCTAAAATTTGTCCCAATTTTGAAACTGTTGCATCTATTGTTTTCCTTTGTTTTTTTTTAAAATTGGTTTAAGTGTCAGCTTTCAGTCAAATAACCTCCTTATTTTCTACCTCATTATATCCCAGCACCTTCTATGGGCTTACTAAACAGGCCATGACTTTACTCAATTCTTCTCTTGTCCACATGCTAATTTCTATTATTAGTTTTATCCATTCTTTCCCCAGAACAGGTGCATCTCTGTGCCTTTGCTTATGCTAAATCCCCTCCCCCCGTGCCCCCCCCCATTGGGATGCCCTCCCTTCTCTATCACTTCACATCTTTAACATCCCTCAATATTTTTGCCTCTAGCGTGTCCATGAAGTCATTAGCTACCACTTCAGCTTAGTCACTGTCTCATTTCTTGACTATTGCTTTTCAGGTTACCACTGTACATATAGCATTTTTAAATTTGAAATTTATTTGTACATGTTTCAAATACATAGTAAAATTCTTTAAGTCAGGGATCCTGTCTGGCATTAAAACATTGTCTTTGCTTACTTTGCAGTGCGTAGTGTAGTGCTGGAAATATAGAATCTCAATAAATACTTGTTTATTAACTCGATCATTATCTCTACTTCTCTCTCCTTTTTTCTCTTCTTTTCTTTCTTTTTTAAAATCATGGCAGTCTTAAGTTGTTTGAGAGATAAATGCCTGACAGCAGGACAGAAGGCAAATGATTGACTATAAGTCAGTGAGGTGGCGCCCCCAGACAAAGAGCAATGCGGGCCAACAACGGCATTATGCATCTTCACATGTGGTGATTAAATTGTGCTGACATTAACATATGACAACCTGTTGAAATGATTTGTAAGTCTTTTAGGGTTTTACAAACAGCTTTATCTCTCAATTCTACATGATGAAATGGCAAAGAATTATTTATTATGTCTCTTCACCACTGGCATATGGAATTTTTTAAAGATTTATTTTAACTTTGGGGTTCTCTTGAGATTAGAGAACTGGCAAGAAAAAGAATGAAATCTTCTTTGTCTCCTCAGGCCCACAGCATTAAAAACTCTACAATGCTATTTCGTCAAGGATCTTCCTCGTATCCCCACAAAGGAAGTACTTTCTTTTTATTGTAATGTAGTTGTAAAACTCAAACAGCCATCATAATTTCATTAAATCATGCTGAACTTCATAGAATTGCTGAAAAGGATCCCTAATATGCAATATTTGTTCTGCAAACTGACTGAATATTTATAATATTTAGTCTATACCATGCTATTTATTTTAAAAAATGACATATTTGTTTTTGTTTTCTTAGTAGAGCATACGGCAAATTATATTAATTAGGCTATTTACATGATTTTCTAACTTAGAGCAGTGAAACTTGCCTTTAGCTAGCAAATAATTGGAATTACAATTGCTAGAGATATCACAAGTTTGTTAATTATATCAGGCTTCATCAAGCTCTGATAGGTTGCTAAATGGTCTTTTTTCTCTCCACCTCCTTTTTTCTTTTTCTCCTCTACCTCAACCCCCGTTTCCTTCATTCTCTATGTAGAATAAAGTTGCCATAAAGTAGATATACAACACATGATCATGTAAGCTACAATTTCCACTTCTGATTTGGGAAACTATAATCTTCTAGAGATGAATAGATTAGTTTGTCATTATTTTCTTTTGAAAAATAATTGGTCTAAAAGTTGAGAGATGCCAAGGTCTTATCATATCTGCTTTTCAGAAATAATGGAAATTTCAAAAAGAGACGTTAAAGTCAGAAACCAAAACAATGAAATCTACCACATTTAGTACTAGTGTACTACCTCTGCAAAACTGTTTTAATTTTTACCCTTAAGATATATTTAGAGGTTTTCCAAGGGCTTTTTATGATTTGGGTGTAGAAGCCAATTGGGGAAGTGTAAGAAGGGGATAGAAAAACATTATTAAAAACAAATCACTGATTAGTGAAAAAATATATAGCCATGGCATCATTCAATCTTGTCAGTGTTGCTTATAACTCACATTACCTTCCCATTGTTCTTAGAAGAGTATTTTCCAGAATGTATTTTGGAGACACAAATTCCCTAGCGCTTTACACCTAATATTTAATCCTAAAAATAAATGGGTGGTGTTCAAGGATCAAATAATTTTAGGAAACGGCATGCACTGTTCCTCACTCTGGGAGAGCCACATTGGGCATCAATATATTAAAGGCTTTGAGAAATCCTAAAGTGAGGACAACTATTTAACATTGATTAACCAGTATTTCCAAAACATTTTGAACAAACGAATTTTTCATTTTCTTTTTCTTGTCTTTTTCCATACACCTATTGGCATTTTGAAGACTTACAGGAGGAAATTATGCCTTAGGCTATAGTCCAAACTGCTTAACCCAGCCTAGAAGGCTGGTCACATCTTGCTGCTCTTCTTCCTGAAGAGGGAACTCTTGTCAGTTCTCTAAAGGAAGCCATCCTGTCACCTGGCCCTCCTTCACTTAATTAACTTCTCCTGCCCCTTGTCTCTGAGTAAATGTCATTTTGGGGAAGCCTTTCCTGCCTCCTCAGCTTTAAGGCTGGCTTAGGGGGTTCGTTTAGGGGCACCATTCTCTTTCTAGCTACTTTCCCAGGCGCTCTGTTTGCTTGTGTACATGGTCCCCGACTTTCAACTTTATGATGGTACAAAACTGATATACATTTAGTAGAAAGCATACTTCAAATGTTGATCTTTTCCCAGGCTAGTGACATACAGTGAGATAATCTCTCATGATGCTGGGCAGCAGCAGTGAGCCTAGGTCAGTGATGGCGAACCTATGACATGTGTGTCAGAGGTGACACGTGAACTCATTTTTTTGGTTGATTTTTCTTTGTTAAATGGCATTTAAATATATAAAATAAATATCAAAAATATAAGTCTTTGTTTTACTATGGTTGCAAATATCAAAACATTTCTATATGTGACACGGCACCAGAGTTAAGTTAGGGTTTTTTCAAAATGCTGACACGCCGAGCTCAAAAGGTTCTCCATCACTGGCCTAGGTCCTAGTCAGCCATACAATCACAAGGGTAAACAACCCACATGCCAAAGTGTTGAATTAAATGCATTTTCAACTTACGGTATTTTCAACTTACGATGAGTTTATCAGGACATAGCCTCACTGTGAGTGGAGGAGCATCTGTACGTATTCATCGGTAAGCCTTGGCAAGACTGACACTGTTTCTGTGTGTTCCCTGACAGATCCTCAGGCAGTGGTGTGCTGGAGCCAGTTTATGCTGAAGGAAGCTTGTGCTGCCACTTACATTTTCAGGAATTTTGTGAGCCCATTGATGTCCCTTTGGTAGCTTGAAATCAGCCGTTGTGGGAATATTTCCACCACGGAAACTGGCAAACACAACAAAGCTGCCTGTTTCTAGCTGGTTATTAGTCACCAGCATACCACTGACTCAGTCAGTCCCTAGCATTGTACCTGCTCCCTGGTACACAATGGGCGTTTAATTCATCATATTTTTTTGAATGAATGAATGAATGAATGAATAAAATAATTCTATTTTTTAAACATGTTCTGTAGTCTCAATTTTTCTACTTCTTAGGCTGTGGGAACACCCCTCTTCATACTACAAAAAGTCGTCTTATTTTTTGAAAACCTATTTTGCCTGAAGGAAGGGACTGTGTCATTTATTTCTACATATCCTTACAGTGCCTTACAGAAAGTAGGCACATCATAATTTTTAAATGACAAATATATCTATGAATTGAGCTTGTGCTGTCTCGCCACCTTTAGTCAGTCAATCATACTTCTTTAACTCTTACTCAGATGGAGTAGCAGTTACTGAGCCCAGTGCTTTTCCTAAAATATACTGAGTGTAGAGTCATCATAGTGCAGACATAGAAATTGGTTGTTATAACTGAAGGCCCAGTTCTACTCATCAGATTTTCCAGGTGAAAAGGAGAAGAACTATACACAAATATTGTTTTCTCAAAGCTTAGAGTCTTGCCTAATTTACTTGAATAATTAGATTACCATCTTGGGCCAGATTCCCCAGAAGCCGACCTGGAAATGAGGTTTTGTGTATTTATTAAGTGATTTATTAAGGAAATGCTCTGAGGAGACATTGGTAAGAGAGTGAGGGAAGCAGACACAGGAAGTCAACACAGGTATAGTCTTGGTAAAAGCCTGGAGAGCATAGGCTCACCTGGGTTCTGCAGAGGAATGCTAGGTTGTTACATGTCAGAATCATGACAACTGGGCTTTACTCCCCTTCGGCCTGAAGACCATGGTATATGGAAACAAAGTTTGCAAGGGAAGGGGCACACAGATATAGAAGAAATGTGAAGCAATTTGAAAGGAGCACTGTTAAGTCTAAAATGAAATTATCAACACATTTGAGTTAAAAGTTGTTTGCCTACTAGGTATATTTTAGTTACCTTTAATATTGATTCTATTGATAATCACTTTTTAAAAAAATTTTGTTTTATTGCTTAAAGTATTACAAAGAGTATTACATATGTCTCCTTTTTTTTTTTTCTCTCCTTGACCTTCCCTGGCCTCCCCTACCCCACAGTGTCTTGTGTCCATTGGTTATGCTTATATGCATGCATACAAGTCCTTCTGTTGATCTCTTACCCTCTCCCCACCCTCCCAACCCTCCCCGGCCTTCCCGCTGTAGTTTGACAATCACTCTTTAATCTTAGGCAGGTACATTAGATTCAGGGTCTATGTTTCCTCATTATAAAAAGAAAGGGTTGGACTTAATATCTGCAATGTCCCTTTTAGATCTGAGATTTTATTGTTTGTCTAGAAATGTGTAGGATCTGAGATTTAATCCTACTTGCAACCTAAAAATTAGCCTAAGATATGAGACTCCTGGTCAGAAGCAAAAGAGATTATTGTTCATTGTGATAGCAGTACCCAGAGTAGCAACAATTGTTTCAGTTCCCTGAGCCCCAATTTCCAAGGGTGATATGAAGAGGGTCAGGAAACATCTGCATTGGCAGTGGGTTGCATTATAGGAGAGGCACTTAGAGCTTAACCTACAGTTAATAATAGGCAGTGAACATGCATGATCTTTTTCCTGGAGGGAGACATTATTTTTAGTGTATTTATAGAAACAAATCTGCCCTCTATTCCAGCAGGAGACACTAACTCTACCTAGCCATATACATATCCTTAAAGAGATAGTGCAGGACAAAGACAGTGTCTCCACTGACTCACTTTGTACAAGTGCCTAATACCTGTGGAGAACTGATTCCTTGCATTATTCTAGACTCTATTTCACCAACTGTTTCTTTTAAGATGACAGGTAAGTCATGTAAATGAGAAATGGGTAAATATTTCCTCCAAACTTGAATACATATAATCCTTTCTGATTAGATCATCTCCTTGAAAACCGTGGGAGCTGGTGAAGTTGGGAGGCAGGTTCTCATGCTCAGGATGTACAGCCCATAATATGCATGTGTGTGTCCTCTTTTCTTCCTGCTTTCCTTCCTCCCTTCTCCCTTTCCCCGTTTAATTAACTTCCCTTGTTGACAATACTAGCTGCATAGTAGTAACTGGGATTAGGCACACTATTTCCAAGCTGTGCTGTAGCCATGCTGTTTGCTTTAAGAAGTAGAGTAAAATTTGAAAATGAACAGTAGATATTATTCACTGACTTCCTAGCAAATCCATCCAAGTTATTTCCTCGTCTATGGAAAGTTTCTCACCTTGAACCACCTTCAGAGAGAATATAATCAAGCCAGGCAGATAAGTGTACCCCCACAGGCCCAGGGCAAATCATAATTTTAATAAAAATTGGAAATATGACCCATAATATAGGGACTGTGCCTCTCTAGAGTGTTCAAATGCATCATTTTCAAGGCATGGTATGGAGCAGGCCTCAGACATTCTAGAGTGCTAGGAGCAGGCATTAAGTTTTCCTCAATCTATTTTTTCCTACCTGACAGGGCAAGTGTGTTGGTTATTTTCTGGAAGTAGAAAATGTACACGTTATAAATACATGAAATAAAATATTTGCAAAATTGATTTCTGCACCAAATAATAGAACCATGTTCAACCAAAATACTCAAAATGGTCAGCTGAATTGATTAGCGTAAGAATCTATATCAAATGTCAATTTCCTCTGAACCAGTGGTTCTCAACCTTCCTAATGCCGTGACCCTTTAATACAGTTCCTCATGTTGTGGTGACCCCCAACCATAAAATTATTTTCGTTGCTACTTCAGAACTAATTTTGCTACTGTTATGAATCATAATGTAAATATCTGATATGCAGGATGTATTTTCATTGTTACAAATTGAACATAATTAAAGCATAGTGATTAATCACAAAAACAATATGTAATTATATATGTGTTTTCCGATGGTCTTAGGCGACCCTTGTGAAAGGGTCATTCGACCTCCAAAGGGGTCGCGACCCACAGGTTGAGAACCTCTGCTCTGAATTGAAGTAAGATGGTCAATTTTATATTCTAGGAGAAGTCCATGTTCACAAAACTTTCCGATTGTCTTAGTATTTCCCAGGCCGGAATCTTCCAGTAGAGGTGTCCTGGCCCTCTTCACCTGAGTATGGCACACATCCTTCAGCCCAAACACACAGGTGCTAGCTAATATTTTCAGGTGATTATGTAGCAGTTCAAAGCCTGTCTCTTTACTTTCAAAGAAAAAGAGGTATAAATGTATCATTTGTGTTCCACCAGGATAAGGAGGTGAGCATGTTTTCTGTGTGTGAGTAGTGGAATGTGTCTCATTTCTTTTTTACATCTCAGTGATATGCACACATGGCTGCATTATTAACCTCAGCCCAGATGACAAAATGAATAGCATTCAAGAATCCCACAAACGAGCCCTAACCGGTTTGGCTCAGTGGATAGAGCGTTGGCCTGTGGACTGAAAGGTCCCAGGTTCAATTCCGGTCAAGGGCATGTACCTTGGTTGCGGGCACATCCCCAGTAGGAGGTGTGCAGGAGGCAGCTGATTGATGTTTCTTACTCTCTATCCCTATCCCTCTCCCTTCCTCTCTGTAAAAAACCAATAACATTATATATATATAATATATATAATATATATATATTATATATATATATATATATATATATATATATATATATATATATATATATAATATATATATATATAGAATCCCACAAATGATAAGTGAAAGAATCGCAAGCAGTTTGCTGGATCCCATACTTCTTCTGGGAAAGGGTTGATGCCTGAAATTTGAGAATCACATACTTAGAATTGCAGCAGTCAGTCCCACCTGTGTGTATGTGTTGTCATTATCAGCATAATTGAAAATGATATTTCAATACGGTTTATTTTATCTCCTTCTGAGCTAGTCTCCCTAGGAATCCGTTTTATTAATGAGAGCAAATTACAAGCAGCCCTGGTTGCTTGTCCTTGCTGTAATGAATTTAAACAAATAGTCAAAAATAGTCCCTGGTAATTATATTTTATAGGTATGCATTCCATGTCATTTTTCAAGTTGCTAGCAAACTGTTATGTACCCAGTAGGTGCCCAATAAATATTAATTGATGTTGATGTAACAGTTCCCTTTTAAAGTAGTCAGTTTCTCATATTTGTGCATCCTTTGTTTTCCTCTCTATTTCCTTGAGTACAAGGGCCCTGATCAAAGACTTTCCTACCACCTCATGCTTAGAAAAGCATATACTTAAAAAAATTACTCAATTCCTTTTCATAACAAAAGAAACTGCTGTCAAAATGACTTCCTCGCCACATTTAGCTTTTTCCTGTTTATAAAGAAAACCCACAGAACATCATATATCTTGGACGGTATTTATGATGGAAAAAGATGCCTTTTATAATGAAATAAATGACAAAATGGGAGCCCTTTCTTAAGCAAGGCCAGGGGTAAAGATTATTGGAGTAGGTAGGTAGCTGCTTATTTGAAAATCAAATATATTATTCCAAACAGTCATGCTTGAAATTCCCAATTTCAGAAGAACCTTAAAGTCTATTTAAACTGGGTTAAAGGAGTTTGGGACCGAAGTGGGAAAGCACATTAATTTCCGCATGACCTGGGATGACTTTTTCTTATTAACCTGTTTCTACTCACTAGCAGGAAAGGAGAAAATGGGCTCATAGGGGATGGGGCACAAGCTTGCTTCTGATGAAAGGAGAAAGCCAGGAGATGGGACAGGTGAGGTCCGTGCGTCACCCTGAAAGGAACGCCAGGGCACTTCATGCCGTGGGTAGGAAGATCGCTTATGACAGGGGCCCAGAAAAGCAAGATGACAGAGACAAACTCTATTAAACTCCACAGTTTCTCTTTAGATCAATTTTAGTCCTAAATTTAAATAAAAAGGCAACTGGTGCTTATAGCAGTGGTTCTCAACCCTGTCTGTACATTAGCATCACCTGGATGCTTTTGAAAAATACAGATGCCTGGGCCCCACCCCCAGAGATGCAGATGTAGTTGGTGTGGGACAGAACCAGAACATTGGTTGTTCTGACATCTCCCAGGTGATTCTAATGTGTTGCCGGGTTGGTGAACCACTGATCTATAGTAAATTGAGGAATTCAAGCTTCTTCACACATGCGAATGATATCTAGTCACTGTTTTTCTGAAGGCAATGGTTTTCATACTTTCGTGTGCATAGAATCACTTGGGGGTATTTGCATATTTAATTAGCACCTTCAGAGAATTCTGATTCCCATTCTCACACTTTGATGAAAAGAGCCTGAGATGAATGAGGATGATCAAAGTCTGACATATAAATGTTAGACAAGTTTGGGAATGCACACTATGAACTACAGCTTTGCTACCTAAGGCGAGGTTCTGAGACTGTAGCATCAGAGCAGGGGCATCACCTAGAAGCTTACTGGAAATGCAGAATCTGGGCACCTATCTTGAACTTACTGCGTGAATCAGAATCTGTCGTTTAACAAGATCCCAAGTGATTCGAATGCACATGAAAGTGTGAGAAGCGCGGGACTAGAGGACATTTGAACCTCCCTTACAACTTGACTATTCCCTAATTACTTATTCAATCTACTAGGTGAGTGGCTCTCAATCTGGTATGTTTCCGAATGACTAGAAAATTAATAAAGAACACAAAGGCACGGGCTTCTTGAAGTAAGACAGGGCCCTTGCTGTTGTATTTGTACCAAAATCTCACGTGATTCTGACACTCAACACAGATTGGGAGCTGCATAATGTGATTATTGCTGATAAGCTTTTTTGTTTGTTTTCTTATTGCCTGAGTTTTCTGCTAGATAATGAATTATACAAATCCATTTTGTTCATCACTATACATCCAGCATCTAGTATAACACCTGGTACACAATCAAATATTTGAATAAATGATCGAATGAATGCATTGTCTAACTTTCAATTTGGGACAGAGCATGTCACAAATGATTCTTTTGCCCACCTTTAAATTTTGGACATGGAGCCTTTATAAACTGCAGAAGGAGGTGGATTTCAAAGGCTAGACTGTATTATGAGAATAATTTGTCTCTTATTTCCGGCCACACATCCTCTCCCACATAAAGTTCGTTAGCTCTATACAAGGTAATTCTCCTATGAGCTCTCCTTTATTTCAGAGGGGTCTATGTGTTCCCTGAGGCCATGTTTGCACTTTGCATCTTTTCTCTGTTTGTCTGTAGGCATATGTGTGCCTGCATGTACACCTGTGTGCATGTGCAGTTCTACTCTCAGGCATGTACTGATGTGCAGATGTTCACTAGCATGTGTGGTGCTGCACTGGGGATACAATGAAGAGAGTTGGTTCCTATATTATTAATATTCTTTCTAATCTCATTATCATATCTGTAATGTGATTGAGTGATGATGAAGACACAGTCAGACTTATATTTTTGGTTGACATGTTTGTTTGTGATGCTGTTGCTTCAAATGGTCAGAGAGCTACATCTGTTCCAAATCAAAGAATACTTAGTAATTTCTTCCTGTTGCTATCGCAAGAAAATGGCATTAAAATTTTACTTTGCTTATTTAAATATACCAAGCCTTCCAGCTATGAAGCGAATATCCTTGAGCATAAGAAATGCTGTCATTGCATTTTTAATGAGCTCCTCCGGTCATTCTGATAAAGGTATTCTCTTGATCACAATTTCAGAAAACCTGGTCCAGAGCAGCAACCAGGAAGAAGGAGGACAAGCAAATATTTACTAAACTTTCACTATGGGCCAGGCACCGTGCTGCTAGCTGCCTTTCTGCCTATCGCCTCGTATCATCCCCTCTGTTGTCATATGTGAGAATGCAGCTCAGAAAAGTAAATAACGTGCTCAAAGTCACACCGCTTTTACATGACAGAGATCAGAAACGAAGCCAGATTTAGTTAAGATCACACCTTTTGGAGTCAGACTGCCTGGGTTAGAAACCTTATTTCAGCTACTTACTGTGTGACCTTGGGGAATTGCTTAACCACTCTATGCCTCAGTTTCCACAGATATAAAATGGAGATAGTACTAATACATACTTCACAGGGTTGGGGAAAGATTAATTGAAAGAATAGATCTAAAGTGCTAGAAGAGCAGCTGACACATAGCAGGCACTCAGTAAATTATAGCTGTGGCTGTTGTTGTTAGTAGTAGTAGTATACTTTCCTCCTCTTCATCATAATCGTCATTATCTGACTCCAAAGACCTTGTGTTTTTTGCATGATGTTATCTCCCTATAGTTGTGATTTTAATTTATTCTGTGGAACACAAAATTGCCCTCTGGAGAGAAGAGAATAAATATTGCATAAGAGTATATTCAACATCTTCAATGACTCACACTACCCTCTCCCCTTTTCAGTCTTTCTTTATCCGCTCCTGTCCCTCTGCCTTCACAACTCCCAGGTCACTTTGGGATTCAGTGTGCACATCATTGAAGATGATTGTCAAGTGTAGACGTAGGCAAGAAGCTGTAACTGAGAAAAAACATACATCAGGGGCCTAGGTAAGGTATCTGCACATTATTAAACAGATAACATTTGTTTCAAAGAACAATCCACCTGCCAATTAAACATTTTAGCAACACTGGGAGCCTCAGTAAACATTGGCATCAATTACATATTGCAGTTTAGATGTGTTACTCTAAGATTTAAGTCTATTAAAAAAGTATTTAGGCAACAAATATTCTGGGGTTACAAAATTCACCTTCAGTTTAATCAACATCTACTTTAGGTCCCATACTTCTAATTCATCCCTGGTTGTGAGGGCAAATGCATCATATAAATGGATTTTATTTATTTATATTTTAGTTTTTATTGTTTTATAAATAGATTTTAGAGTTAGAGGAAGACTCGCACCTTTGGGGATATTATTTCACTTCTCTGAGCCTTAACTTCTTTGGTGATAAAACAAAGATAATAAGAATTTTAACTTTAAAGGGTTATTGTAAGATTAGATAAAATATTATCAATAAATTACCTGGCATAGTGCCCAGCACCAAGTGCTAAAAATATATACTAATATAGTCGAAATTATTCTTCCACTCTATGTCCAAATGTTCCTGGTGAGTCTTTAAAGTCTCCTTATAGCACCTGGGCACTAGATGTGACACCTTACAACATTGCACATATTACTCACTAAGTATCCAAGGGCTCAGACTGGGTTTCCTTGGATCCCAGGAGAGCTCAACTTGGAAAGGCCCAAGGATATTGGTTATTGAAATAGAAACCCAAAGTAATTTTTAACAATAAATGTTCCTTCACATACACAAGAAAGTAAAGTAGGATTGTAGTGTACTTCATAAGATTTAATAAAAGATTTTTAGCACATTTCAAATTATTATATTACCTGATATTTTTCCATTGGGAAATCAAATCCAAAATGATATACTTGTTCAACCACCCACATATTTTATTCTCATTAAAATAGAGAATGCAATATTCCCAGCATAAATCTTTCTGAAATAAGACTTTTTAGAAGCTGTGACCTTTCTTTCTGTTATCATTGGGAGAAAAATTATTGTATTTTCTACCTAGTGCATGCATGCTGGGCAGAAATCAGCCACTCGGATATTTTGGTGTAATTATTTCATTATAAGAAGTAAAACCTAAATACAGGGTCTTTCTACTTTAAATAATTAAAGCTTAAAAATCCACTATTGAAAAACCCCAGTGAGCCAAGTTCATATGTGATTACTGCAAATTTAATGTTTCTGCTCCTTTAGGAGTTTTATTTAAAAAAATACCCAAGTGACAACACATAACACAGGACATCTTCCCTTTGGGTCCCTCAGCACAGAAAGAGCCCCAAACTCTCTGTTCTACTTTCTATACTCTTCCGGGAAGACTGAAGCCGTAACCATCTGGGGCAAGGAAAAAAATCATAGGCAAAAACTTGAAAAATGCATTGCAGTAAATTTGGAAAATTAAATGAACCTTTTCCTAATAAAAATAATATAACCTACCCATAAAATAACTTCCTAAACTGACTCAGCAATAGGAAACATAAATGGACATATTAAGTGCTAAAAACAAATTGAATCAGAGTTTTAAAATCTGTACACACACACAAACCCCAGACTTAGAACGTTATACAAGCTTTTATTCTTGGAACATTTGCTCTCTACTTTATACACAATACTCCAGAGGATTAAGTAGATTTAATCTCCATTGTGTGTATATGACTATTTGCTAAATTATTCTCTCATTTTTCTGCACATTTGAACTATTCCCTAATGAAAGTTTTTAAAAGTTTATAAAAAAAAATAGCAAGGAACTCTCAAGAAAGAGAAAAGCTATTCATGCCCAGAGGAGGAAGCAAGAACAAGAGTGGAAAAAGGTGAAGAAAACAGAAGAATAAGCGAGCATGGAAAGTTTGGGGTTAGAGAATGGGGCCAGAAACTGAGGAGAGCTGTTTGAGTAACTGGAATGGAGAGAGACAGAAACGATTATTTAGGATGTTTTGCTATGTGTTGTATGGCCCAATTTTTTTTTTAAAAAAAAAAAGTCCACATATGCTTAAATGTTCTTTGAGCCTGAGTTATTATTTGGATGTAACACCATATTAAGATTGGTTACATATGTAAATGACCAAGTTAGACTTAAATTCCTCAATATCACATGATATTACCCCCCCAGAGAACAGTGCCATCAGCACAGGAGAAGCAAGGTCAGATCCAAAGCGGAGGAAAATGAAAACTCAGAATATTCAGGTTTGCCTTTTGGCCACAGTCAGAATTTACCTGATCTTACAGATTCATGAAGGAAGACAGAAACTTGCAGAAGAAAATATAAACTATGGTTCCTCTTTCTCAACCCCCAAAGAAACAGGATGAGCCAACTTCTTCAAATGTTATGATTAGGTTTCCCTTCTACAAGAAGTTAAAGTTTCCACTGTCCTAACAGTCAGCCTTTGAAGAGATGAGAAAGGGAATAATGTGCTAAGAGAGAATATTTTTGTTAAATCTCTGCAAGGGCAGGAATTCTGGAAATGTTGAATGTCAAAAACCCCCAATGAATAAATTCAAATCACTGCAGACCAACTTCTCAGTATGGAAGCTATTCTTCTAGAGGACAGCAGCCCAAAACATGCCTGAACAATGATGGGCAGTTTGTGAAGACACACAATGTTGATCATG